>NC_000079.6:105080046-105740046 GCF_000001635.26 Mus musculus | reverse complement strand
CTCTCTTGCACAGGTGATGGTATGCAGTTCCTGGGTTTCTCAGAGCCACTTGTCCCGAGCAATCATTCTCACCGGCAAGAACACACTCGGAAAACCGGATTCTTCTGCAGCAAGCTTTATTGCTTCTTAAGGGGGGAAGACCCAGACCCCGGAAAATGGTGCTGCTTATATAGCCCTCAGCGTGGCATTTCAGCACCTGATGTGGCATGTCAGCTCCTGATTTTTTGCTCGCCCATCACCTCATTACTACGCCCTGAGATGGGCAGTGACTAGGCGTGAGTTCACTCTCCCACTTGCGCACAGCCCAAGGCTTGTTTACTAGTTAGGCACAGTGGAAGCCAGCACCATCTTATAATGGTGATTGCTCACGGCACGGCTCTCCACAGGGGAGGAGGTCCAACTTTATGTCTTAAGACTTGGTAGTCATCCTTTTCACTTGGATTATTATAAAGAATTTAGTTTTGGCTCCAAACATTCTGTGATGGCTGCTTCCTCTCTATTAGCTCATATTAGCTTTGATCATTCTTTTAGAGTTCCTTGTTCTCCTAGTATTCTGTTTCTCTGTCTCTCCCACTTTTCTGCGTCTTGTTCTGTGAGGGTTCCCCAAGTTATGAAGAGAGGGTTTTTATGGAAATATCCCATTTAGAGCTGTGTGTTCCAAGCTTTTTCTCTCTGTGTCCCCATTTCTTTAAAAGGAAGCTTCTCTAATTCTACCTGAATATATTACCAATATGAGTATAGCAGAATATTGTTAGGTGTCATTTTATTCTTACTTTTCTTCCAAATAGTATTTGGTTTCTTCCTAGGTCTCTGGGCTATCTAGACTGGTTCTTGATCATCCAAGTATTGTTAGTTGTGGGCTCCATCTGATGAAATGGGCCTTGAGTCAAATCAGACATCAGCTCCTACTTCCACAAGGTTTGTGCCTCCATTACCCTAGCATATTTTGCAAACAGGATGAATTGTTATACTGACTGGTTTTTATTCCAAGTTGACACAAGCTGGAGATATCACAGAGAAAGGAGCCCCAGTTGAGAAATGCCTCCATGAGATCCAGCTATAAGGCATTTTCTTAATTAGTAATCAAGGGTGGGAGGGTGGCCCACTGTGTGTGGTACCATCCCTGGGCTGGTAGTCCTGGGTTCTATAAGAAAGCAAACTGAGCATGCCAGAGGAAGCAAGCAAGTAAGTAACATCCCTCCATGGCTGCTGCATCTGCTCCTACTTTCTGACCTGCTTGAGTTCCAGTCCTGACTTATTTTGGTGATGAACAGTAACGTGGAAATGTAAGCTGAGTAAACCCTTTTCTCCCCAATTTGCTTCTTGGTCATGATGTTTGTGCAGGAATAGAAACCCTGACTAAGACAATTACAGATCAAAGGTTTTGTGGTTTGGTTATGTTTACTCTTCTTCTTCTTTTTTTTTTTTTTTTTTTTTTTTTTTTTTTGTAGCCATCAGTGTATCCTTCCATGTCATAAACACTAAAACATGGGGGTGAAGATTCTATGTAGACACCAGTTCCACCAATCCATGTTCTGTGATCCCTGTGGGTGTTGTGTCCAGCAATAGGGTCATGCCAGTTTTGAGAGGCAATCTTAACAATATCCTGGATGTTGGGACCAACAGTTCAAGTGAATGCAACCCAGTTCCAGCACTGAAAACTTCATTTGGTGGCAAGTGGAAGCCATTAGCAGTTCTGTCTCTCTATTTGAAAACTTCATTAGGATTGTGTGTGTGTGTGTGTGTGTGTGTGTGTGTGTGTGTGTGTGTGTATGAATTTTCCACTGCACTAGGTTTCCATATCACTTCCCAAATTCCCTTCAATTCTAGATGCCTGTCCCCTCATTCCCTCCCTCAATACTATCTCCCCTCCTCTTTCCCATCTGATGCTCCAGTTTACGTCTAAAATCTCTTCTAACATGTCCTCCCAGGGAGTACGCGGTGTCTCACTGTTCCCTTTCCTTTCCTATGTGTCTAATTTCTCAGAATCTGAAGATTTTAACTTTTATTATAATTTATTTAATGACTAATATCAAAGTATAAGCACATAATGCCATATTTATCATTTTGCTTTTGGGTTAACTGACTTATGATTATATTTTTCTAGTTCCAACCATTTGCCTTCAAATTTCATTAAGTCATTTTTAAACAATTGAGTAGTATTCCATTGTGGAAATGTACCATGGTTTCTTTATCCATAATTATGTTAGGTTATTTCCTATTTCTGGTTATTATGAATAGAGCAGAAAAAAATTGAATAGAGCAGCAAGGAACATAGTTGAGCAAGTGTCCCTGAAGTAGAATGAAACACCTGTTGAGTATTTGCCCAAGAGTAATAGAGCTGGATCTTGAGATAGATTCCATAGTGTCTGTGTATGTTTTCACTCTTACTAGTGATGCAAGAGTGTTCCTCTTGCTTCACATCCACCCTAGTATTCGCTGATACTTTTATTGTTGATCTTAACTACAAAACTTGTATATATTTAAAAGATCCAGAGTTACAATTGAATAGGAGTTAAAGGTCTAACAAAATAAGAAAGGACTTATGTTATATTTGAGCAATTAGTTGAAATGGCTAATATATAAGAATATGAATATATATATATATATATATATATATATATATATATACTGCTAAAACTATGCTCAAAGGAAATTGAAAACTAATGTTTACATAACATTATGAAAAGTCTATAAAATTCAACACTCAATCTCCAAATAATTTTGTTTTCTTTTGTTTTTTGAGACAGAGTTTCTCTGTGTAACCCCAGATGTCCTGGAACTCACTCTGCAGACCAGGCTGGCCTCAAACTCAGAGATCTGCCTGCCTCTGTCTCCCAAGTGCTGGGATTAAAGGCATGTGCCGCCATGCCCGGCTCAAAGAAAAATTTTAAATATCTTGCTAGTAGCCTTTTCTAATGTGGAGTAATTCTAAATCAACGTATTTTTAAGAGAAGGCAGGGAGTCACATTTCTATAACTTAAATATTAAAAGACAATACGAAAGAGAAAGTCTGCAAGATGGGCTTACTGAGGAAAAGTCACAATCTTTCTATGAGTTTCTTTTTAGTGTTTAAAATACAATTAGGAAGGTACATTACAACCAAATTGCATATTCCAGGGATTGCAAGTTCGTTTCAATTAGAATATTAAATTAGGACAACTAATGCATTGATGCAAACTACTAATGGAATCCAACTGTGAAATCTTTTAAATTGGTGAAGAAAGTGACCCTCAATGCTCTTAACGAATCAGTAATAGAAATGTGTATTGCTAAGGTGATAAATAGCAGTTTCTAGAATATTTGTAGTAAGCTATGTCAATGCAGAAACTTCTCTTTGTAGTTAATCATAAACAATGTAAAGATCATTGTCATGCCATGTTTATTGAGGTCCTAGACATTGAAAGCAGACAGAAAACGGGTTAGTATGAGAATTGCAAAGAAAGATTTTCATAGTGATGTAAGAAAAATCTCTCAAAACCTACATAAAATTATGTAGAAATATAGTCTATAAGATCCATTCTTATAAATAAGTTTCATTCTTATATTTGAGCAGAAAACAACATGAGATACTGAGTTTAAAAAGAATCATAACCACAGAACCCCACCCCCCAAACAATAAAGGCTTTACCCTTTACATTTTGGTTGCCCACCAGAATTGAGTAATAGCATTTTGCTGAAGACACTACACATTTTGTTGGCATGGTTTAGAGAAAACATGATAGAACTGAGTAACTAGTATATGTATGTATGTATGTATGTATGTATGTTTGTATGTATGTATATATATGATATTAAACATGTTTGTATTTAATATATAATAATATATTAATATATTAATATAATACATGTGGGTATGTATGAGCTATAAAAGATATACAATTTAGCTTCTGATATTTAAAGAATATTAATTTTAAACCTTTTCCTCATTTTAATACATGTAAGTATATCAAAGTAAGAAAAATGAGACTGTAAGTAATTGAAGCATAACTTTTTCAAAAAGCACATTAGAAAGCAGTGTATGTAAAAGAATTCACATTTACATAATGAAAAAGTAAGCAAGAAGTAGCAAGGGAGGGAAGAGAGGAAGGAGATGGAGGATAGGGAGAGAGAAATGAGAGCTTAGTCATGATCAGATATTTCACAGAAGAAACAAAAAGATGAGCATGACAAGTTAGCATTCACAAAGTATAAGGTTAAATCACACTACAAATGTGTTGTTCTACATCCCAGAAATTATTCTCATACCCCGTAAAATTAATCCAAGTATATAGCCATGGGAAGCCTAACAACATTGTTCTCAAGAGAAAACTGAAAATAACTTAAAATTCCATCAGCACTAGAATGGACAAATTATCCATGGTAGATTTGAAATAAATGGCAATTAAAATTACAAATGAATAAGCTGATGAGTCACAACTGCATAGTCAGATATTGTTGAGACATATCACTTCAAATAATCTGCTATTTTTCTTCTTACATATAGTTGTTTTTCCATTATGTCTGCAATTTGAAATTGCCTTCATTTTCTTTCTGTGATAATCTGACTCAATTTAGCATCACATTTCATAGCCTTATCGTGCAATTAAAATATATTTAAAGTTGTGTGTATTGTATGGGAGTTTTACCTGCATGCATGTCTGTACATTTTGTACATGCAGTTCTGGCAGAGAGCATCAGATACCCAGGGACTGGAGTTACAGATAGTTGGTGGTCACCATGTGGATGCTGGGAATCAAGCCTAAGTCCTCCATAAGAACATCCTGTGCTTTTAAACACTGAACCATCTCACAATCCCGCATCATGTAACTCTTGTCTTAGTTCTAATGTACCTCGTTCTCCACTTCCTCTGTCAGCTGCTTCAATGAATGACTGTGGTTGTCAGGAACCAACAACATGTGTCTATCACTCACGCTTTCACTTAGTTTCATGAGTCACTTAGTGATTCAACACTGTTCTTTGTGGTATTCTCTTCCTTTTCTATTCTATGTTCTCAAACACTTTCCAAGAAAATGTGTTAATATGAAAAGGAGGATCCGAAGTCATTACTTACCTGAAATTTGATTATGCCTTCATACATACTTTGTGTTTCAGTTTCTATTTTATGTAAGAATTCACTGTCCCCCAACTTTCTATTGGGGAAATGCTAATCATTTAGTGTGATTCTATGAATATAAAATTCCACAGGACACAGGTAAACTTCAATTTTTTAGGATGCTAGCTTCCCAAGCTAAGGTTGTTCTATTGTCTAGAAATTCCTGAATAGATCTTAATTGGTGCCATATATTTGGGCCTTTGGTTCTTCTACTCTTGGTGATTTCTGCTGGCATCAGCAGTCTGAATCATTCCTGCATGTTTGTGTATTCTGTCAAAGCTGACTCATTTTCACAAGATTATCCAAGTTCACCATGACAATCTTTTCATGTTTCTTTCCCACGTGAAAAATTCTGGTTTTCTCAAATAAAGGTCAAATAGGGGTAGTCAGGGAGACAATATTACAAGAAACTGAGCAAATGTTGCAGACTTTTCCACATTATACGTGCAATGTCATATGCATTACTCTGATTCATCTGCCATATAGTGCAGAGCTAAGAGACATAGTCCATGTAGGTGTTATTGTATGGTAAGACAACCTTTGTTCTTAATCATCTGTACAATCTCTGGTTCAATTTAATGTACGTTTCATTATTTTGGTATAGGGACCTGACACAGGACCTCATATATGCTAGGAAGTTCTCTATACTTCCCATCCTCTGTTGGCCTTATTACAATGCATGCTGCTGTCCTGATTTCCTGTTTTTTAGTAAAAGGCTAAGGGGTTCTGTTCTTATACTAGCAGAAAAAAATTTTAGCTTATGAGAGCTACTCAAATATTTAATATGCATATTGAACATATTGAAAAACAAATCTGCTTCTGTTTTTTTTAATTTTGTCTAAGTGCTTGAAAAATGATGCTCTCTTATGTCAATAATAATAGAAAATTATTTTTATACAGAATTAAGAGATATGGTATCTCTAAGTAACCTGTTTGTTGGCTTGTTTGCTTACCAGAGTCCTCAGTCTAGTCCCCTATGTCTTTGGAACTATGCCATTTCTTTTCCTCTTGCTTTAAGGTCATTTGCCTTGTCGAAGTCAAATTCTTCTCTTAAAAATATATATACCAGCATGCCAACAAACTGTGATCTTTGTCATTGACATTTAAGCTGAAGCCAGGCATTATCGTTGCATCAGCTGTGTTCAATTAAGTTTTCCAGGCTGTTGCTGGTAACTGGTTAAACATCTTGTTCTTTTAAAAATGTCCCTGATTTTTAAAAACATCAACTAACATTCTAGAAAACATTTAATGTAACAACTGTAAATTAGATAATTATCACTATATATTCCTATTAACTACAATTTTTCATATATTGGAATTTCTCCTCCACTAAATTAAGCTAAAATTTACGACTTTCATTGCTAATATTTGCTCACTTTTTAGTCTATTTGTGTAATAAACAAATGTGATCTTGTTTTTTCTGTATAATTTCAGATGGTACACCTCATGTTATGACATTTGCAGATTTAGTTACCAACTTCAAAACATCAGAGGGAAGAAAAAAAAAAAAAAAAAAAAACAAGGTCCCTGAAATAGATTTGCTTTTTATTTGAAATGTATTTACTCATTGGAATGCAACATCTCATTTACAGCAGCAGCCTGTGGAAACTCCCACTGGGTGTTCCGGGGCTGATAAACTCATTCCAATAAGTTTATGCTCAAATTAGCATAAAGAGAGCAATTGCAATCATTTACCAGAGTGCTCTCTTTTGTGCTCAGAAGCAACAGGAGAACTTGTACATTTGTGCAGTTCAAAAATATCATTTTAAAATAATGGCCCTGAATCTTTTCATAAGGTCCAAGAAAACTACAGGATACTGGACAAATTAAAAATCTGTAGAGGAGCAAATTAGACTTACAAGATAAATGGCTTTTTAAAAGAGTTTGAATGCTACTGATTGCAAACAGGGATGCTGAGGAGATTAATTTTTTAAATAAAGAAAATACTCAGAAATATTCAGAGCATACTGAAATATCACTGAGATTAAAGCAAACCCTATTCTTCAAGAAAAAGTCTTTTGATGCCTTCAATATATTCCAGCAATGGAAAATAGACAATATTGTGAACACAACAGTGTGGAAAATGACATTTTCTCTTAATGTCTTCTCTAGTCTTACATACCAGCATCCAAGACTAACTCTATTGTCAAGGATCTTCACCCAATACTTCACAGTTACAGCAAAGTATTATCATCATTTTTATACTTCATTGTTGTAGAGAACAGAATTCGAACAACTACCAAAATTTACTTTAGTCTTGTTATGTCACATGTTCTGCTAAACAAACGCTGGCTTACTGCTCATTTCACTAAGAAAAGTCAGAGGGACGCTTCATAATATGCTAATCTTTGGGTCAAAGAAAAACACCAGGAACATTTTTCCCATAGACATTGGGTGTTGTTGCACTGAGCTTCTATTTCTGAGGCCAAACAAATAAATGATGAGACCTTGAAAAACATAGCAAAACAGAAATTTAGTGATATAATTTATTGATAAGTATTTATATCATCTACACTTCCCTTTCTCCCCTCCACCCACTTCTGTATACCCTATTAATCTCACAAATTTGTAACATGTTTTTTTTAATGTGTCTAAATAGATAACTACTAAGTTAAGCTTACTAACTGTTTCTGTCTCAAACATTCAACTGTTCAAGAATCCTATTCCTATAGATTTGCCAGCTGTTTAAAAGATCTTTCATGCAAGCAGTTCAGGTAGAGCTCAGATTACATGACATTTATTTCTGAGTCTCTGTCAGATAAACATGCAGGCAACACTGTCCATATCCAGGGCAGGAGGTTGCAGAGACTTGTGTCCCGCATCCTCAAATCACCAAGTCTGGAAAAACAAGTCTCTTCTCATCATACTTTCTCTACCAAAGTTCTTGAATCTCATTCTGTGGCCTAATAGGTTTTATACCCCAAATGTTCAAAGTAAACAGTGGGAGGAGAAGGTTTAGGCTAATGAATATTCTTAATTAGGACCTGTAGGTAAATTCAATTCTAAGGAGTCATGAAACCAAAATTGAGAAATCTGTAAATTTTTTTTTCCATTTTTTATTAGGTATTTAACTCATTTACATTTCCAATGCTATACCAAAAGTCTCCCATATTCACCCACCCCCACTCCCCTGCCCACCCACTCCCCCTTTTTGGCCCTGGTGTTCCCCTGTACTGGGGCATATAAAGTTTGCAAGTCCAATGGGCCTCTCTTTCCAGTGATGGCCGACTAGGCCATCTTTCACTTGTCACTTTATGCTTTGCTGTTATCAGCATTTAAATTATATTAGCAAGTTTTTCTATCATCTGCTCTCTGATTTCTGCTACCTATAATGTTCTTATCCTACTATATAAATCTGTAAATTTAGAGTCCTAGGAGGACAACATGAAAGGGTATTTTTAAGTTTTTTTCAATTGAAGGACAACATAAAAGCAGTAGAATTTAAGCAGCATAAGTATATAGGATTGCTGAGGCATAACCCATGTGACCACCATTGAAGCCACAGATAGGACATCACTGGTCTCTGTTACCTCATGTCTCCTCATCACTACTACTTCTTGAAGTCCCAGATGTAACTTCACTTGTGATTTCCAGGATCATAGATTCATTGGGCGCCTTTAGATAGTTTATAGATCAATGGACACAAGACAAATTTATGATAATCATTGGTTTTCCTGTAATTGCACTAACTCTTAGTCCTACAAACATATCTATCTCCATGGGGACTAGGATACCTAATCTGGCATTATTCTGTGCAGCTCCCTGTCAAAGTTACCTGAAAGCTTTTCAATGTACTCCTTTTTAATGTTGTCTAGTTATTCTATCCTTCTGAAATCTTAGGACAATGAAACTGCAGGAGGAAAATTTCATGAATAGTTTCTAAGAAGAACCTTTACAAAAACCACTAAAAGATAACTAAAAGTATTAGTGCTTTAATATTTTTGTTTCTGCCCAAAATGACTAACTTTTATGTTTATCCAAAGACCCACGATCCTAAGCATAAAATCACATTCTCATTGGTATATATGTTTGGAAGTAAAAATTTGAGAGGAAAAAGAACAAAGAGAAGAGACAACTAATTTCATGTCAGTTTTCCAATACTTAAAGTCAGAGCCATGCATATCAGTTGTCATTTGGTATGAAAAAGGTGCATCAAAAAACTGTCCCAAAAATTCCTTGGTGGTTTTGTACTTAGCCACAAAGGAGGTTGAAACTATGCCATTGGCAGAAAACCGGATAAAATGGGAAATATCATATTAGCCAAAATAAGTGATTCCCCCGAACAAACAAGAAAAAAATACTACGCTGTCAATCTAGTGTGTGTGTGTGTGTGTGTGTGTGTGTGTGTGTGTGTGTGTGTGTGTGTGTGTATGCACACAGAGACATAACATGAAAATCAAACTGAAAGTATTTGACAAGAGAAAGTGGAAGAGGAGAGAGAATAGAAGTGACGGAGTGAATGTTGTCAGAGTGCATTTTCTGCTTGATCAAAAGTCCCCTGATGCTCACTGTTTCACACAATGAATGTAAACTAATAAAAAAATGTAGTAGAATTATAAAGTGAAATACCATTTAAGAAGAACAAGCATGACATACCGTTATTTGGGAGAATTGTGAATGGAGCTGGAGATTATGTCTAGTACAGAAAGCCAGACACAGAAAGGTGACAAGTCATGTATTCTCACTCGCACCGGGATTCTAAACAAGCTGACATTATAGAAGCTGGATATAGGAAGGTGGCCAATACATGCTAGAAGCCAGGATCAAGACATTCTGGTTGTCACTGCATGGTGTGAGGAATACAGATAAAAATACAGTGCACAATTTTAAAAGCTAGAAATGATTGTGAAAGTTAGTAATCAAGAGAAATGGTAAATGTGGGAATCGATATATAATTTAATTTAAATATTACACAATTACCCATGTTTCAAAACTTCCCTTGTTACAGGTTCTCTGGTGCTGCTATATATTCAAATGCTGGCCTCAAGATCTGGTTGCCCCCATGAGCAGATTTTTCACTTTCACCAAATGATTCTATGTAAACTTTGCTCCTCTTGTTCTCTAACTGGTTAAGTAATGTGCTGACAGCCAGTTACTGGTGAAAATACAGATAGGTGGGTCTCTGTTACTGGGTTGTGGGTCACAGATAGGTAGCAGAAGGAAAGGGAAGTGTGATGGTTTGTGTATACTTGGCCTGGGAAGTGGCACTATTAGGAGGTGTGACCTTATTGGAGTAGGTGTGTCACTGTAAGCCAGCCCCAATCAATTGTTGTCCTTCATAAGCGTTGTTTTGGTCATGGTATCTGTTCACAGCAGTGAAACATTAACTAAGACATGGAGGAAGAAGGAAAGAGAAGAGAAGGAAAGAGGAGAAGAAGATGTCGAGATCAGGGGGTCTCTGTTAGACATATTGTGCCAGGAGCACATGGCCAAGTGAAATACCTCCTGAGGACAGGCTGATAAAGAAGAAATAACCCAGGTGAGACTCAAAGAGTAAGTACTTGTGGAGTACAACTGGGGAATTAACAATCTAGTAAATAAAAAAATAGATTAGGGTTAATTTTTCCAATGATTGCACTAAAGCTGAATAAATAATTCTAGGAGACCTTAGTCTCTGTTATCAGGGTGCTGGTCATATTAATAACTGATATTTACATTTCAATTCATAACAGTAGCAAAATTACAATTATAAAAAACAACAAAAATCATTTTATAAATTTTATGATTGGGTGTCACTACAACATGAGGGACTGCATTAAAAGGCCACAATATTAGGAAGAATGAGAACCCACTGGTATAGAGGATGGTAATTTTCAATTACACTGTATTGTCCTCTTAAGAGTAATTTTGAAAGTAAACTATGTGAGAAGCAAGAAAACTCAGAATGAGGGACTAACTGACCTCACTGTATAATTTCTCGCTGGTAATATTTCTCATAATCTTCCAATCATCACATCATATATACAGCATCATTTTTTAATGTTTCATGTAAGAAAAGATTATGGCTTTATAATTTCTTTATTTTTCTATAGTCAGAGTGATTGCATAAGATTATGGGTTTGCATAAGTTTTGATGCTGATGTCAGAAAAACCTTAGTCCAAGAGGATTTAAAATCCTCCTGCTTATAATAACCTTACTCCTCAGTTTATGTGTTTTCCCTCAGATGTTTGATGGTTTTCATTGCCTCACTAAAATATGTAAAGGTTTGTTCATAACAGTGTATTTTCAAAGTTCAAAGCATCCAGTTTTTATTCGAGGGCTGCTAAGGAGATAGTCACAGAGCAGAATAGGCTTGAATACAGAATCAAAAGCCCTTAGAGTTTATATTATAGTGAAACAGACATATCCAGTTTTCGGTGAAAATAGCACTTTCATTTTGAAAAGAACATTGAAAGGATATGAGTTGTATACACCAAACCCTGGTGTAACTGCAGCTCTGGTTTCTATTTCCATTTGACCCCAAAGATTCAGTTCACCTTAAAAACAGACATATTGGCTGCTGTACTCTTCCACCCGCTGTGGACATTGTCTGTGTTATTCTGTAATCAGACTTACTAAGTAATGATGCTAGAATGATGGAGAGTTTGGACAAATAACTTATTTCCATTTTCTAAGTTATCTACTGACAGAGGAGCCTTTGATGGAAAGGATGTAAAAGCTCTGGCTTACAGAGAGCAATGGCCAGGACAAAGACAGTCATTTAAAGGTCTATTAGAAAAGTCTGTAGCTAAACGTTTGCTAATTTGTATGCTCCTGGATCTGAGATGAAATAATATCTTAGGTCAAAATTTTTGAAGGTAGGTCAGTGTCCTGGTTTCCCCATCCCTCCACTGAAGTCCCTCTATATCTACTGGAGGTGGTCTCTTCATGTTCCATATCCCCATTGTTGGGCATTTCAGTTAAGGTCACCCACATTGAGTCCTGGTAGCCTTTACAACCAAGGTCTCTGGGACTTTCTAGAGGTTAACCTGGACTTTTTTTTTTTTTTTTTTTTTTTTTTTTTTTTTTTTGGTTAAGACATTTTTTATTTGTCTTGGAGTTAAGCTATTCTGTTAGATTTTTTAAAATATTTTTATTAGGAATTTTCTTCACTTACATTTCAAATGCTATCCCAAAAGTCCCCCATACCCTCCCCCCTACTCCCCTACCCACACACTCCCACTTCTTGGTCCTGGTGTTCCCCTGTACTGAGGCATATAAAGTTTGCAAGACCAAGGGGCCTCTCTTCCCAATGATGGCCAACTAGGCCATCTTCTGATACATATGCAGCTAGAGATATGAGCTCTGGGGGTACTGGTTAGTTCATATTGTTGTTCCACCTATAGGGTTGCAGACCCCTTTAGCTCCTTGGGTACTTTCCCTAGCTCCTCCATTGGGGGCCCTGTGTTCCATCCAATAGCTGACTGTGAGCATCCACTTCTGTGTTTTCCAGGCACCAGCATGCATATTTCCATTCATTCTCTTGGCCCTCTGGGCTTCTCTCCAGTTTCTCCCAATTCCTGATCCTGCCTGCCTGTTCCCCTCCCCATCCCGTCTTCCACCCAGATCCTTGCCTCCATCTACCTCCCATAATTATTTTTCCCCCCTTCTAAGTGGGATTGAAGCATCCTCACTTGGACCTTTTTCCTTCTTTAACTTCTTAGGTCTATAGGGTATATCATGGGTATTCTGTACTTTTTGGCTAATATCCACTTATCAGTGAGTACATACGATGCATGTCCTTTTGTGTCTGTGTTACTCAGGATGATAGTTTCTAGTTCCATTCATTTGCCTGCAAAAATCATGATGCCCTTGGTTTCAATAGCTGAATATTATTCCATTGTGTAACTTAACCACATTTTCTGTATCCATTCTTCTGTTGAAGTGGGTATTAAAGCTTGACACTATTGCTGATGCTATGTTGTGCTTGTAGACAGGAGCCTAGCATGCCTTTCCTCTGAGAAGCTCTACCAGCAGCTGACTAAGACAGATGCAGATACTTACAGCCAAGCATTGGACTGAGGTTAGGGGGCCCCTATGGAAGAGTTAGGAGAGGGACTGAAGGAGCTGAAGGGAATGACGATCCTATGGGAAGACCCACAGCATCAAGTAGCCTGGACCCCTGAGAGCTACCAGAGATAGAGCAACCAACCAAAGGGCATACATGGGCTGGTACACCACAGGTCCAATAGCATCTTCTTCAGAAGCTCAGTTGGTCTGATCCTCCTCAACTCAGCTTTGCTGAACCCAGGATATTCCTTGGAAGTTCTTCTTGCTTAGATAACCTTAGGGAGGAGGGACCTAGTGCATTTGGTCAGTTATAGAGATTTCCCGAAGTTTGAGTCTTTTCCTTAGAGTTTTAATGAGTTTCCCCATGGGATATAATATCTTAACTTCTTTTAGAACATTCTGGATTTCTATGAGCTTCCTTCTAAGCTGAAATGTTTTATTTCAGGAGTTGCTACATTATACACTCTCCTGCCAAGTGTAGCAGTCACTACCAGTGAGCTCTTCCAGCCTAGAAAGAATTGGGCAACGTTAACCAGCTAACTACCTCTAAGCCACACAAAGGGCAGATTAGTCACTGAGTCTGCACGGTATGGCAGAAGGACCCCAAGGCCCATTATTAGATGTCTTTATTTAAATTAAGAGTTTCTGGAGGTAAATTTCATGTGAAAACAGCAATACTATAAAATATCTGTGAACCCCTTCTTACAGAATCCTACAAAACACACACATTCTCTTCTCTATTGCTATTATTGCATAACAATCTATCTCTAAACTAATTCTCAAACACCAGTGAAGCTCTATCACTCACAAAACCATCGGTCTTAACACATGGATGTTGCTACTATAATTTCTGCCCTATCTGGAAACTTAACCTTAATGAGAAAAGTTTTCAAGTAACATTTCACAACATCCTGTGGTAAATCACACTGATAGTTCTTCTGATTCGAATAGTTCCCTGATCAAAATCATCTGTAATTGAGGTTGGAAAGATGACTCAGTAGTAAAAAACACTGCTGGTTTTGAGGAACCAAACCTGGGTTGGGTTTCCAGCTTTTGTAAGGATAGACATCAACCTTCTGTAACTCCAGGAAATTTAACGCCCTCTTCTGGCTTCCACAGGCATTGCACACACATAGTTCACTCATACATGCAGGAAAAACACTGGTACACACACAATATAAATAAATATTTTTTAAAGAATATAAATTAAATTAGCACATTTCTATAGAATTAATTTGGAATAAAATGGTAGAAATTAATTATGGGGCAGCCAAAGGATAATGAAAAGTACTATTTGGCACAAGAAAAATTGTAATCATTGTCAGCTATGCTATAAACATGTTTATTTTGAGACTAGGGCTTATAGGATAATTCTCTTCTGGAAATCATGAGTCACCCACGTGTTTAGATCTCTGAGAAGTTTTCTAGGATGGCATAGCGTTACGTGTGCCTGACTGGATTCACTGTCTAGGCAAAGGCAAATTAATTGATTTCCTGTGCCTCAGATTCTTCATGAAGAATGGGTCAATAATAGGTTTAGTCTCACAGGGAAAGGAAGAGATTTAGTGTTTCAGTTATCGAAACATGGTGCTAAGTGCAGGAAAGGAGGACACCTGACATGCCCCCCTTCTGGCCTCCACTAGTACTGCATACACTCAGCAAACAGTGGTACACATTGCAGTTCAGGAAGCTAATGACTGACAAGTAAACTTCCTTCCCTGTCTTTTCTTCGCAGTAAGTTATCATCTGGAAGAAAAAAAAAGGGAGTTAAATGAGAGCTCAATGGAAGGATGAGATGTCACTCACTGTCCCTGCATGGGGAGGGAAGTACCAGATATATATAATAAGAAAAACATGTAAACTTATTTTAAAACTTTAATTTGTAATCAATTCCAAATATTTTGCTAAAGTAAAGTTTCTCTCTCAAGTATCCCTGGCAGATATTATCTCAGTCTTTAGCATGGTTTGAATAATAAATGCTCACCGTTTGTGCATAGAGAAGCCCACCAACTCACTTTTAGAGTTTTCTTTTTTTTGTAGTAAGCTGAGCCCAGCCACCACCTGTCCACATTGACAGTGAACCACAGTTCTGCTCTACGATGCAAAACAAAATAATCCTAATCCTCCTCTCAGCTGCCAATCTTTGTTCACAGCTATCAGCCCTGCAATCAGCCCTGGCTCTGTTGGCTTAGCTTAGACAGATCCGGATCACAGTGGGTCACAGGAGACGGAGCTCTCAGAAATTCACCAAAAGGAATTTCTTTTAATTCTGGTATTTTCACTTGTATGTTAAGTACGAAGAAACTATCATGAATGTCATTCCTCTTTGTTCTGTAATCTACCCTGTGATGCTTTCTAAGTCCATAGTCACAGAATGACAACAGACATTTATATGTTAGCATTTCCTTATTGGAGATGAACCATCAAAAATAAATAAACTCTACACGGTTTCTGGAATTCATATTGTATGATACAGATCTGGCGACGTTCAGACATATACTATTAGATCACACAACAGGAAATTAGATTTTTCAGTGTGGCTGTGTGTTGACTGTATGACACACAGTTTAAATTAGAAGTAGCTTGCCTAAACTCTGATATGGAAAATTTTCCAATTTGCATTATAGAGTTTGATGAATTTCGACTTGATTGTGAAAATTGCCATAATTTAAATAACAAGATAACTTAAGATTCAAGGAGGAAAATCAAATTACTTTTTATCAATGAAATAAGGATTCAACCTGATTTTAAGTGCTCCTTCATGCAAGGAAGTGAAAGCCATGGCTGTATCGCTACTCTAGCACACAATGCTTTCAGGACTCCATTACTCATATCTCAATAAATAAATATCAAGAGAAATAAAATTAAGAGCCTCTTGATTTGTAGGAGCAAATGTTCATCACCATTCCCCTGGTGACACTAAAGAAGAAAAGCCACCTTATGATCCAAGAGATCTATGAAGGATAAACGAATACCAGAAGCTTGAAACCTTAGTAGAAAACTAATTTTTTGTTTGTGTTTGCTTGTTTGTTTTCAAATTGAAATTTCAGAACAGTGATAGATTTGAATGTAGAACACTATTTTTCTTCTCTAATACTAAGTACAAAAACAGAAAATGCATGGATAAAGATAGCAATATGAACAATAGCATCACAATAGTTCTAGATTAAAATATTTCAAGGATTTACTCTGTGTGTGTGTGTGTGTGTGTGTGTGTCTTTGTGTATGTATACGATGTGTTTGGGGGTGCAGGCAGAGACCCAAAATAACCATCAGACCCCCTGCTGTTTAGAGTTACAGAAGGTTATGAACCACCTCACAGGGACACTGAGAACGCCAGCCTTCTGGGAGTGTACTTAATCAGTGAGCTGTCCTTCCAGCCACATACCAAAATATTTTACAGGTTTTAGCCAGCAAGTATCTTTCATAGTTGCACTAAGCTAAGAAAAATATTAAGTCCATCATAAAAAAATCAGCCTTCACCCAGGATTCTATCTCTCCGTAACTCTTGAAAACCCCCGCTTTTCATCTCTCAGACTGCACTCGAGCTAAGCACATTTCAAAGCACAGCAAAGTACCTCACAATAGCTGAGAGACACAGAAAGCGGACTAATAAGATGACCTTATTTAACTTGGATATCTTAGTTTTATGCTACTAGGAAGAGTAAAGGAAATTAAATTTTAAGAACACATTTGAAAATGACCTGAAAGTTCATTGTTGAATCTCAGCTAAGGAAATGACCATGAGACTACAGTTCACAGTGTTCTGTCTTAGACGCTTATTATATCGGTAGGCTAAGGTTTCTCGTGATATTACGAAATTAATAAAAACTAAAGGGAACAGCAGAAACTAAAAACTAATATACTAAGTAAGGAAGAGTTTCAAGATTAGTAGCATAAAACACTATACTTTTCTCAAACTCTTTGAATGGGAGAGTTACAAAGTAGACTAAGAAGCTATATTTTAAGATATACCACAAAATAATGTCTTGAGAAAGAAGAATAACAGTGACAGTGGGTCTTGCCTCCTTATGAAGGCTTATTCACTGACTTTTAGTGAATATAGCATTCGATAATTCATACTTCTGTAAAAATGAGTAGCCAAGCACTGCTGAGTAAAACTTAAACATCACAGTTGCCTAAACACTGATCAGTTCTAAGCCAGTTGCCTAGGGAACCCATGGGATTTCTGCTTCTTGTCCTGTAATAAGCAAGATTGTGAATGGGTCAGAAAGCAGAAGACTTTGGGGGAAGTATTCACTCGACTGGAGCTGTAGAAGCTCATAGAAATATCTTTCTGAGGGGTGACATATGTCTTTGAAGGGATTCTTCTAAACCTACACCATCAATGGAAACCCTTCTAGCTAGCTTCTGATGTTTTCCATATCTTCTACCATACCAGCTTGCAACTTACTGCAGCTCTGTGTAAATCCCCCATTCTTTATGGACCTTAAAGCTGCAGCGCTGCACAGGGCGTTTTCTTTCCTGAAATGAGACTAATGGCTAATGATAGACTTTTTCTTTGATCCGCTGTCTTGCATATTACTTGGTAGAAAGCTTAGATTATTGGTGTACTTGTCTAAAAATATGTTGTGTGAAGTTGTTAGAACTGCAGTAGCTGGACACGATTCAACCATGATAATAAGAAGCAAAACAACAGCTGTGACAAGAAGCATATTTATCTCAATGTAAAGGATTCCAGAAAGAATAGGGCAGAAAGATTTTTAATTAAATTAAAAAAATCTTTTCAGCTTTTTAGGTTCAGGAACCTTTCTGTCTGCTCTCATGAACTGAAGGGCAACTTTGTAGTATCTGAAGAATAGAATTTTAAAAAGTATTAAAGATATTACATATCAATCAAAAAAGCTTTCCTTTGTAAGAACTTTCTTGGTTATTGTATATTTTCACAACAATAAAACAGTAACTAAGGCAGCTGCCTTTCAATGTGTGTGTGTGTGTGTGTGTGTGTGTGTGTGTGTGTATTTAATATAAACCTAGCACGTCACCGATACAAAAACCTGTTAAAGAGATTACAGAAAATGCAATTTTAGATGAACACTTTCTCTTACTACAAAGTCAACAAAGGTTGACAGCAATATATCTGTGTATGGAAGCCAAAAGTATAGAGACATATTTATGAAGTATGATGAGTTTGGCTTTACTCAAGGAAGACAAATTTGTTTTGTTATCAGCAGGTGGATTCCTTTTCCTTTACCCAGGTAGACATCATTGTACAATTAAATGCTCTTCAAGGATAGGGTTTTGGCAGCTTTTGCCCTTCTGGTTGTTTGTCAGCAGTGAACTATAGCAATAGGCAGGTGGGAACAGCAGGTGTCAACATCTAATGTTATAGTCCTTCAGTCTTTTACTTGGGGACTGGCTTACAGGTTCAGAAGGTCAGTCCATGATCATCACAGTGGGAAGCACAGTGCTGGAGAAGTAGCTGAGAGCTTATCTCCTGATTATCAGTCAGCACTCGAACAGAGAGAGAGACAGAGAGAGACAGAGAGACAGAGAGAGAGAGAGGCAGAGAGACAGAGAGACAGAGAGACAGACAGACACACACACACACACACACACACACACACACACACACACGGGGGGGGGCGGGGCGGCACTGGCATAAGATTTTGAACCTTAAGGCCCACCCCAGTGACACATTATACTTTATCCAACAAACCAACACCTACTCCCACAAGCCTGCACCTCCTAACTCTTCTAATCCTTCTAAATACTGAAATAATATGAGCCTATGGAGGCCATTTTCATTTGAACCATCACAGCATCTAAGCTCAAAATGAAACAACCAGCACACACACAAAATGAGTGTGCACCTGATGCCATGAGCCACTAGCCCTTTTTGTAACATACCTCTATAATTCCAGCACTTGGGAAGTGCAGACAGGAAGATCAGAATTTCAATATCTTCTTTTGCCTCAAAGGTAGTTCAGGGCCAGCCTGGGCTTCATTAGACCCTGTTTAAATGAAAATAGGTAACAGTTTTTAAAATATCTGCATAAGAACTGTCTAAAATAAAACATGAAGTTAGAGGTGAGACTAATTGGCAGGTTTCTACATTAATGGGATGGACTTATAAGAGTATAATAGGAATGAATGTATCCACTGTATATTGTATACATGCATGAAATTGTCAAAAAATAAATTTAAAGTGTTAATAAAATGAGGAGAATGTATTTTAATTTCTGAGGAAATTGCATTTGAATGGTATTGTATTTTTGTTGAATACTTAATAAATTTGCCAGTAGTAACATCTGATTCTAGAGGTTGTGTGCATATGTGTGTTTGTGCATGCATGTTTTGTGTATGTGGGTTTGTGTGTATGCGTGTATACATATCATATAAAAAAGGATTTAATTATTGATGTTAGTTCTTTTAAAATTAGCGTCTCCTAAGGACTAATCCATTAATTGTTTATTTACATACAATGATTAGTCTTGATGTTATATATACACAAACATTTATATATTTGTGTATATATAATAAACATACTATTATTATTAATTATTTCACGTGAATATTTATGTTACATATAAGAAGAAGTCATCAATTTGAGAGGAATGGGGGCTCAGAAACAGGGGAAGGCTTGGAGTAAGGGAACATGGGAGAAGTTGGGGCAAGGAAAGAAAAGGGGAATGGTGTAATTCTATTTTTAACATAAATATATTAATTTTAAAAATAAATAAGACCATTTATTTATTATTTTAGTAGTATTGCTTTGACTGTAGGTCTCATGAAATTTATTCATTTAACTTGTCTTAATTCATCAGTATAAAATCTGTCAAAGGATCACTTAATTGTCATTTTAAAAGATCATGACCAGTGACACTAAACCAGCTGCTTAAAACTTAAAGTCATATATAAGTCTGATGAAATATGATATAGAAAATATCAAACTTAAATAATAATATAAACTAAAACAAAGGGAAATATTATACTGGAAAAAACGGGATATATCAAATATTTGTTAAGATTATTGAAAAAGACATTTTAATTTCACTTTGGGTCAATTGGAATAGACAATTTGCACATAACTTACCTTACAGGGGCTCAATGGATGAGTTAGTTTTAAAGATAAGAAACATATATTATATATTATAATTCTATAAACACTATAAACCTCTAAACAAAATTTTATTAAAAACAATTTAAATATCATATATCACATATAAGTAGCAAAAGATAGTTTTATACTTCATTAAGTAGTTCCAATTTTAGAATATTAAAGTTTAATTTATAGAGTTCTCATAATATAAACTTAAAACATGAGAAATAATTATAATATTGAATTAAAGTTGAATAATTAAATGTAATTATTTATTTGCATATCTATATGTACACTATATCCAAATTGTTGTGTTTTATCACTGACCTGTTTCTAACACCATTCCCTTGTGGAAGGATAGCTGCTGAAATGTAGAGCACTGACAACAAAGAGTGACGTCAGCTAATCTTCTGCCTGCTGATCCCTACATTTCTACTGTATCATGACTGCAGTCCTCTTGATTACTTGTGACTATGTTGAAAGCCACCATGATATCCTGTAAATGGAGTTTAACTATCAAATTAAAGTCTAAGATCTTGCTATAAGCAATACTATCTACAGCTGATGATAGCATCTTTATTATGCTGTCATGTTATGCTAGACTCTCTAATCATCAGATGATACCCAGACCATAGACTAATCATCATTGTCTTCTCCATTTGCTCTCTACAGAAAAATAAGTATCAAGACCTACAGCATCTTGTATTGGTAGTTTTGTTACCTGGGGTCATGTTAAAAATAAATCTATGTAAGACATTATACATAGTTTGAAGATAGGCATTTATTTGTGTGTATATAAAACACTGACAAAAAAGAAACATATCAGGAATTCAAGGCCCATACCTAAACATGATAAAAGCAAACCAGTAGCCAATATCAAAGTAAATGGTGAGAGGCTGGAAGCAATCCCACTAAAATCAGGGACTAGACAAGGCTGCCCACTTTCTCCCTACCTATTCAACATTGTACTTGAAGTCCTAGCCAGAGCAATTCGAAAACAAAAGGAGATCAAGGGGATATAAATTGGAAAGGAAGAAGTCAAAATATCACTTTTTGCAGATGATATGCTAGTATATATAAGTGACCCTAAAAATTCCACCAGAGAACTCCTAAGCCTGATAAACAGCTTCAATGAAGTAGCTGCATATAAAACTAACTCAAACAAGTCAATGGCCTTTCTCTACACAAAGGATAAACAGGCTGAGAGAGAAATTAGGGAAACAACACCCTTCTCAATAGTCACAAATAATATAAAATATCTTGGCATGACTCTAACTGAGGAAGTGAAAGATCTGTATGATAAGAACTTCAAGTCTCTGAAGAAAGAAATTAAAGAAAATATCAGAAGATGGAAAGATCTCCCATGCTCATGGATTGGCAGGATCAATAGAGTAAAAATGGCTATCTTGCAAAAAGCAATCTACAGCTTCAATGCAATCCCCATCAAAATTCCAACTCAATTCTTCAATGAATTAGAAAGGGCAATCAGCAAATTCATCTGGAATAACAAAAAAACAAGGATAGCAAAAACTCTTCTCAAGAATAAAAGAACCTCTGGTGGAATCACCATGCCTGACCTAAAGCTATACTATAGAGTAATTGTTATAAAAACTGCATGGTACTGGTATAGCAACAGACAAGTAGACCAATGGAATAGAATGGAAGACCCAGAAATGAACCCAGATATAGAGAGCTATATCTGGATCCTTTCAGCAAAATCTTGCTAATGTATGCAGTGGTGTCAGCATTTGAAGGCTGATTATGGGATGGATCCCTAGATATGGCAGTGTCTAGATAGTCCATCCTTTTGTCTCTGCTCCAAACTTTGTCTCTGTAACTCCTTCCATGGGTGTTTTGTTCCCAATTCTAAGAAGGGGCAAAGTGTCCACACTTTGGTCTTCATTCTTCTTGAGTTTCATGTGTTTAGCAAATTGTATCTTATATCGTGGGTATTCTAAGTTTCTGGGTTAATATCCACTTATCAGTGAGTACATATCATGTGAGTTCTTTTGTGATTGGGTTACCTCAATCAGGATGATGCCCTCCAGGTCCACCCATTTGCCTAGGAATTTCATAAATTCATTCTTTTTAATAGCAGAGTAGTATTCCATTGTATAGATGTACCACATTTTCTGTATCCATTCCGCTGTTGAGGGGCATCTGGGTACTTTCCAGCTTCTGGCTATTATAAATAAGGCTGCTATGAACATAGTGGAGCATGTGTCCTACTTACTGGTTGGAACATCTTCTGGATATATGTCCAGGAGAGGTATTGCTGGATCCCCCGGTAGTACTATGTCCAATTTTCTGAGGAACCACCAGACTGATTTCCAGAGTGGTTGTACAAGCTTGCAATCCCACCAACAATGGAGGAGTGTTCCTCTTTCTCCACATCCTCGCCAGCATCTGTTGTCACCTGAATTTTTGATCTTAGCCATTCTGACTGGTGTGAGGTGGAATCTCAGGGATGTTTTGATTTGCATTTCCCTGATGATTAGGGATGTTGAACATTTTTTCAGGTGCTTCTCTACCATTCGGTATTCCTCAGGTGAGAATTCTTTGTTTAGCTCTGAGCCCCATTTTTTAATGGGGTTATTTGATTTTCTGGAGTCCACCTTCTTGAGTTCTTTATATATATTGGATATTAGTCCCCAATCTGATTTAGGATAGATCCTTTCCCAATCTGTTGGTGGCCTTTTTGTCTTATTGATGGTGTCTTTTGCCTTGCAGAAGCTTTGCAATTTTATGAGGTCCCATTTGTCAATCCTCAATCTTACAGCACAAGGCATTGCTGTTCTATTCAGGAATTTTCCCCCTGTACCCATATCTTTGAGGCTTTTCCCTACTTTCTCCTCTATAAGTTTCAGTGTCTCTGGTTTTATGTGGAGTTCCTTAATCCACTTAGATTTCATTTTAGTACAAGGAGATAGGAATGGATCAATTTGCATTCTTCTACATGATAACCACCAGTTGTGCCAGCACCATTTTTGAAAATGCTGTCTTTTTTTCACTGGATTGTTTGTGCTCCCTTGTCAAAAACCAGTCAGCTATTGGATGGATCACAGGGCCCCCAATGGAGGAGCTAAAGTACCCAAGGAGCTAAAGGGATCTGCAACCCTATAGGTGGAACAACAATAGTAACTAACCAGTACCCCCCAGAGCTCGCGTTTGTAGCTGCATATGTATCAGAAGTTGGCCTAGTGGAAAGAAAGGCTCATTGGTCCAGCAAACTTTATCTGCCTCAGTACAGGGGAGTGCCAGGGCCAAGAAATGGGAGTGGGTGGGTGGGGGAGTGGGTGGGGGACTTTTGGGATAGCATTGGAAATTTAAATGAAATAAATACCTAATTAAAAAAACCAAAATAACATAAAAAAGAAAGAAAGCAACATAAAATGGCACATCATAAACTAAGCACAATTAATATTGTTGATAAAGACAAACAATAAATATTAAGCGCAATTATAATATAGCCTAAAGTAACAGCACAAGCAAGCTTGATTAGTATAGCTACCATTTGTGAGACATGGCCACTCAGGGAAAATTAAAGGAGACTTAGTAAGTTAAAATTATAATAGAAATAACGTGTCTCAATAGTTCCGACTCTACAAGATCATTTGTTAAATTTTAAAATTCACAAAGGCATTTAACAATCATTTTGGGAAATTCTTAAAACAGCAAAATAGGCTTATGACTCTGTGTTAATAAATCACTATACCAAGGCAAGTTGGAAAATGATTCCCAACACATGTAGAAAGTCTAGGCCTTATGAGGTAGGTCATATCTATTATGTGTAGAAATCACAGGTGGCTCTTCAGACTCTTACCTTTGGGCATGCACATCCTATACATGAAACAGTATACTGAATAGGTTTTAATTCTGTAATTATATCATTAACATGAAAAACATTTAATTTAAAAAAGAAAAATGTTTACAAGTCCTTCGTGGAGTCAAACAAGTATTTTTGAAACATTGTTTGAGGATTTCATAAAATGTACTTTGAGCATATTAAACCTCATTCCTCGACACCTCCCAGAAGTACCTCATCTCCCCTACCCACCTAACTGTGCTCTAATGTTTGTAAACCCATGGAATTAAGTTTGTGCTGCCCAGATAGTCTTGGGAATGCTCTCGAGTGTCCACTACAGAACATATCTGTAGTGGCTATTCCTGGTTGTCAACTTGACAATATTTGGAATGAACTACAATCCGGAATTGGAAGGCTCACCAGTGACCCTTATCTGGAGGCTTGGAGATCCTTATCTGGATCTTGGTTTGAAGATCTTGAGCCATAGTGGCTATGGATTCCAGAAGATTGAATCTCCGAGTTAAGGAACACACCTTTAATCTGGCTATGCCTTTCATCTGGGATTAAAGGTGTGGTGGAACACACCTTTAATCTGGGCTACACCTTTTGCTGGAGACAATATAAGGACATTGGAAGAAGGGAGTCTAGCTCTTGCTCTTGCTCCTTTGCCTGCTTGCTGCGTGAGACTGAGTAACTGCTAGATCCTTGGACTTCCATTCACAGCTGCGACTGAACAATTGTTGGGAATTGAGCTGCCGACTGTAAGTCATCAATAAATTCCTTTATTATCTAGAGACTATCCATACGTTCTGTGACTCTAGAGAACCCTGACTAATACAGAAGTTGGTACCAGGAGTGGTTCTAGAGTAACAGAAGTACAAGGATGAATCTTTTAAAATACTGGAATTGGCTTGTTGATCCACCAGCACTTTCAAATATTGAAACCTCTCCAGATTCTCTCCCTCCTGGGAGCTCAGAGAATTTTGAAGACCCATGGTTGAAACTATATTCCGAACTTAAAGAAGCTAATGCCCTTGATTTTCTTAATGAATTGGGTGATTCAGTGCACAAAGCTTTCTACAAGATGGGGAAAAAATCGAAAAATGATTTTACTGGCTGGCTGCTCTTAGTATCTGTGGAAAAAATGATGAATGAAAGGAAGGAGTTGTGTGATAAAATCGAAAGGCTCCAGACACAAGTAAACGATCTAAAAGTTGCTAAGTGTGTCCTTGAGGAGAATCTTCTCTCTTGTAGCAATAGAGCTCAAGTTGCAGAAAATCAAACAGAAACTCTCATTGTAAGGTTGGCTGAACTACAGAGAAAATTCAAGTCTCAGCCTCAGAGTGTGTCGACAGTTAAAGTAAGGGCTCTAATTGGCAAAGAATGGGATCCTACAACATGGGACGGGGATGTGTGGGAAGACCATGTTGAAGCTGAGAATTTTGAATCCTCAGATTCTCAAGGGTTTGCCCCACCTGAGGAAGTAGTACCCTCAGCCCCACCTCTTGAAATAATGCCTTCCCCACATGAGGAAATTAATTTTGCAGAGTCTGCTCACGGCCCACCAATAGTTTCTTCTAGACCTGTAACCAGACTCAAAGCAAAACAGGCTCCTAGAGGGGAGGTAGAAAGTGTAGTCCATGAGGAAATTCGCTACACTACTAAGGAGCTTAATGAGTTTGCTAATTCATTCAAGCAGAAACCTGGTGAATATGTGTGGGAATGGATTTTAAGGGTGTGGGATAAGGGTGGAAGGAACATAAAACTAGAGCAGGCTGAGTTTATTGACATGGGTCCTCTGAGTAGAGATTCTAGGTTTAATACGGAAGCTCGCATAGTTAAAAAGGGTGTCAAAAGTTTGTTTGAATGGTTGGCTGAGGTGTTTATCAAAAGATGGCCTACTGGAAATGACTTGGAGATGCCTGATATTCCGTGGCTTAGTGTTGATGAAGGGATTTTAAGACTTAGGGAAATTGCAATGCTAGAGTGGATATATTGTGTAAAGCATAATTCTCCACAATGGGAAGGTCCAGAAGATATGCCTTTCACCAGCTCTATAAGACGCAAATTGGTGAGAGGGGCACCAGCACATTTGAAGGGTTTTGTTCTTTCCCTTTTCCTTGTGCCAGATCTTAGCATTGGAGATGCTTCTGCTCAATTAGATGAATTAAATTCACTGGGTTTAGTTGGATTCCGAGGTAACAAGGGCCAGGTGGCAGCATTGAATCGCTGGAGACAAGGTGATTCTATTTATTATAATGGACAGCGTAGACAAAAGAATGTTTATAATAACATACCCAGTAATGGTCAGCACAGGAGAGGTGAAATTTATAATGGCATGACTCGGTTGGACCTTTGGTACTGGCTAACCAATCATGGTGTTTCCTGGAATGAAATACATAGGAAGCCTACTGCATATTTGTTTGATCTGTATAAGCAGAAAAATTCTCAAACAAATGAAAGAAAGGCTACATTAGATCGTGGTAAACAGCCAAATGAAAGAAAGGCTACATTAGATCATGGTAAACAGCAATCTCGGCCAGTGAATCAATTTCCAGACTTGAGACAGTTTGCAGATCCAGAACCCCTTGAATGAAGGGGTGGCCAGGTTCCGCTGAGGAAGGATCTTGATAAGACACCCAAAGGTTTTGCTGTTACCCTTTCTCCAATTCTTCCCCAGAGGGACCTACGGCCTTTTACAAGGGTAACTGTACACTGGGGAAAAGGAAATAATCAGACTTTTCGGGGTCTGCTGGATACTGGTTCTGAATTGACACTGATCCCAGGGGATCCCAAGAAACATTGTGGCCCTCCAGTTAAAGTAGGGGCTTATGGAGGGCAGGTGATTAATGGAGCTTTGACTGATGTCCGACTCACAGTAGGTCCAATAGGTCCCCGGACACATCCTGTGGTGATTTCCCCAGTTCCAGAATGTATAATTGGGATAGATATACTCAGAAATTGGCAGAATTCTCATAATGGTTCCCTGAACTGTAGAGTGAGGGCTATTATGGTTGGAAAGGCCAAATGGAAGCCTTTAGAGTTGCCTCTGCCAAAGAAAATAGTGAATCAAAAACAGTATCGTATTCCTGGAGGAATTGCAGAAATTACTGCCACTATCAAGGACTTGAAAGATGCAGGGGTGGTGGTTCCCACCACATCTCCGTTTAACTCTCCTATCTGGCCAGTGCAGAAAACAGATGGATCATGGAGAATGACAGTTGATTATCGAAAACTAAATCAGGTGGTAACTCCAATTGCAGCTGCTGTACCAGATGTAGTTTCGTTACTTGAGCAAATTAACACATCTCCTGGCACCTGGTATGCGGCTATTGATCTGGCAAATGCCTTCTTCTCAGTACCTGTCCATAAGGACCACCAGAAGCAATTTGCTTTCAGTTGGCAAGGCCAACAGTATACCTTCACAGTTTTGCCTCAAGGATATATTAACTCTCCTGCCCTGTGTCATAATTTAGTTAGAAGGGATCTTGATCGTTTGGATCTTCCACAAAATATCACATTGGTGCACTATATTGATGACATTATGCTGATTGGATCAAGTGAGCAGGAAGTAGCAACCACTTTGGACTCATTGGTAACACATATGCGTATCAGAGGATGGGAAATAAATCCAACCAAAATTCAAGGACCATCTACCTCAGTGAAATTCTTAGGAGTCCAGTGGTGTGGGGCATGCAGAGATATTCCTTCTAAGGTGAAAGATAAGTTATTGCACCTGGCCCCTCCTACAACCAAGAAAGAAGCACAACGTTTAGTGGGTCTATTTGGATTCTGGAGACAACACATCCCTCACTTGGGTGTGTTACTTAGGCCTATTTACCAAGTGACTCGGAAAGCTGCTAGCTTTGTGTGGGGCCTGGAACAGGAGAAGGCCCTTCAACAGGTCCAGGCTGCTGTGCAGGCTGCTCTACCACTTGGACCATATGACCCAGCAGACCCGATGGTACTTGAGGTGTCTGTGGCTGATAGAGATGCTGTTTGGAGCCTCTGGCAGGCCCCTGTAGGTGAATCACAGAAAAGACCTTTGGGATTTTGGAGCAAAGCTCTACCATCATCTGCAGACAACTATTCTCCCTTTGAAAAGCAGCTCTTGGCCTGCTATTGGGCCTTAGTGGAAACTGAACGTTTGACAATAGGACACCAAGTTACTATGCGACCTGAACTACCCATCATGAGCTGGGTACTATCAGACCCTGCAAGTCATAAAGTGGGACGCGCACAGCAGCAGTCTATTATCAAATGGAAGTGGTATATACGTGATCGGGCCAGAGCAGGTCCTGAAGGCACAAGCAAGTTACATGAAGAAGTTGCTCAAATGCCTATGGTTTCTACTCCTGTTACAATGCCATCTGCTGCCAAACATGTGCCTATAGCCTCATGGGGTGTTCCCTATGATCGACTGACCGAAGAGGAGAAGACTAGAGCCTGGTTTACTGATGGCTCTGCACGTTATGCAGGCACCACCCAGAAGTGGACAGCTGCAGCATTACAACCCCTTTCTGGGACAACCTTGAAAGACACAGGTGAAGGGAAATCTTCACAGTGGGCAGAACTTCGGGCAGTACACATGGTATTACAGTTTGTTTGCAAGAAGAAATGGCCAGATGTACGATTATACACTGACTCATGGGCTGTAGCCAATGGATTGGCTGGATGGTCAGGGACTTGGAAAGATCACAATTGGAAAATTGGTGAGAAAGACATCTGGGGAAGAAGTATGTGGATAGATCTCTCCAAATGGGCAAAGGATGTGAAGATATTTGTGTCCCATGTAAATGCTCACCAAAAGGTGACTTCAGCTGAGGAGGAGTTCAATAATCAAGTGGATAAGATGACCCGTTCTGTGGACAATCAGCCTCTCTCCCCAGCCATCCCTGTCATTGCTCAATGGGCACATGAACAAAGTGGCCATGGTGGTCGAGATGGAGGTTATGCTTGGGCTCAGCAACATGGGCTTCCACTCACCAAGGCTGACCTGGCTACAGCTGCTGCTGATTGCCAGATCTGCCAACAGCAGAAACCAACACTGAGCCCCAGATATGGCACCATTCCTCGAGGTGACCAGCCAGCAACCTGGTGGCAGGTTGACTATATTGGACCACTTCCTTCGTGGAAAGGACAGCGTTTTGTTCTTACTGGAGTAGATACTTATTCTGGTTATGGATTTGCCTTTCCTGCACGTAATGCCTCTGCTAAAACCACCATTCACGGACTGACAGAATGCCTCATCTATCGTCATGGTATTCCACACAGTATTGCTTCTGACCAAGGAACTCATTTCACAGCCAGAGAAGTACGACAGTGGGCTCACGATCATGGAATTCACTGGTCTTACCACATTCCCCATCATCCTGAAGCAGCTGGGCTGATAGAAAGATGGAATGGCCTTTTGAAGACGCAGTTACAGCGCCAATTAGGTGGTAACAGCTTGGAAGGCTGGGGCAGAGTTCTTCAGAAGGCAGTATATGCTTTGAATCAGCGCTCGATATATGGTACAGTTTCACCCATAGCCAGGATTCATGGGTCCAGGAATCAAGGGGTGGAAAACGGAATAGTTCCACTTACTATCACTCCTAGTGACCCTCTAGGAAAATTTTTGCTTCCTGTCCCCATAACTCTAGGTTCTGCTGGCTTAGAAGTTTTGGCTCCAGAGAGGGGAGTGCTCCTACCAGGAGCTACAACAAACATTTCATTGAACTGGAAGCTCAGACTTCCCCCTGGTCATTTTGGGCTTCTAATGCCCTTAAACCAACAGGCTAAAAAAGGAATAACAGTGTTAGGAGGGGTGATAGATCCAGATTACCATGGGGAAATTGGATTACCTCTTCACAATGGTGGTAAGCAAGATTATGTCTGGAGTGCAGGAGATCCCTTAGGGCGTCTCTTAGTACTACCATGTCCTGTGATTAAAGTCAATGGGAAACTACAACAGCCTAATCCAAGCAGGATGACAAAGGACGCAGACCCATCAGGAATGAAGGTATGGGTCAATCCTCCAGGAAAAGAGCCAAGACCTGCTGAGGTGCTGGCTGAAGGTGAAGGAAATACAGAATGGGTAGTAGAGGAAGGTAGTTATAAATACCAATTAAGGCCACGTAACCAGTTGCAGAAACGAGGATTATAAAGTAATATGAATGCCCATTGTAAATTTACTAATGCGTTTGCGATTGTACGAGGGATAGTTATATCATGTTAGGCGTATTTACAACCTTGTTATTGTTTCATGTGAACATGAGATATTATTTGTGTCAAGTTGACAAGGGGTGGATTGTAGTGGCTATTCCTGGTTGTCAACTTGACAATATTTGGAATGAACTACAATCCGGAATTGGAAGGCTCACCAGTGACCCTTATCTGGAGGCTTGGAGATCCTTATCTGGATCTTGGTTTGAAGATCTTGAGCCATAGTGGCTATGGATTCCAGAAGATTGAATCTCCGAGTTAAGGAACACACCTTTAATCTGGCTATGCCTTTCATCTGGGATTAAAGGTGTGGTGGAACACACCTTTAATCTGGGCTACACCTTTTGCTGGAGACAATATAAGGACATTGGAAGAAGGGAGTCTAGCTCTTGCTCTTGCTCCTTTGCCTGCTTGCTGCGTGAGACTGAGTAACTGCTAGATCCTTGGACTTCCATTCACAGCTGCGACTGAACAATTGTTGGGAATTGAGCTGCCGACTGTAAGTCATCAATAAATTCCTTTATTATCTAGAGACTATCCATACGTTCTGTGACTCTAGAGAACCCTGACTAATACAATATCCTTTACAGAAACTGACTCTTCTCACAGCAGCTATCAATTACTAATAGCTCCTCAGCTGTGGGTAGGATGTCATGCTCAACTCTCTCCATGCAGAGAGGTTGTCTGCACTGAGCCTGGGCAGGATACATGAATGCTGTTTCAACTACTGTGAGTTCTAATGCTCTACTGCTCTATTGTATCCAGAAAACGCAGTTTTGCTATAGTCTTCAAAAGCCTCTGACTCTTGTAATTTTTTCCATCCTCATTTCTGCAATGATCCCCAAGTCTTGGAAGGAGGACATGTAACATAGTTGTCTTATTTAATTCTAAACTCTTCACAGTCGCTTAATCCCAGTACTTTGACAAGTTTTCGGACTTTGTGGTAATTGCCATTTACTTCTCTGATGAGGGTTGAAAGATGCAATAATCTATAGGTAAAATGATAATTCATTTAATATCATATCTATTTATCAGAATAGTAGTAATTGTTTCTCTCCTAGGGCCTATGATCTATCTAGTCTTAGGTTTTGGGCCCCACTAACAATGAAGCATGGGTGTTTTCTTATGGAGCAGTCCTTAATCCATAAAATGATTGGTTGCTTGCACGATATTTCTGCCACTATTACACCAGCATATATATCTTGCCAGGACATTCATTATTGTAGTTCATGTGACGTGCAGCTGGGTAAAAGGATGATTTCTTGTCTCCTCCACTAATTTACATAGTACTCAAATACTATGAGCCTTATGTAGTAGGGATGATCTTCCAGGCAAGCACAGTTTAAATTCTCTATAGTCTATTACCCAAGTATGTTGCATCTTCAACTTACTGTCAAGTTATAGAGGGTAATCAAAAACATTGGCAATACCCTGCAGTGTTTTGAAGTATATAAGATTTAACTAGTCAGCAACTCTTAAAGATGCAACAATATTTTTTGGCACTTGGAGTTTTATTTGTTAACCTATAGATGTTTAGTAGGGGGCATTGTCACCCTGTTACAGGGTAATTATAATTTTTTTTAATGTCACCCAGTTACAGGGCAAGTATATTTAAATTCTTTTTTTCTATGTGTAAGTATATAGTTTAGGAAGTTTCTACAGTAGTAGTAGCTTTTTTTATGTTTTTTTGTGTGTATTTATAGCATGTATATTTATCATATCTATCCATCAGTCATCACTATCACCTTCCAACTCTTTCTAGTGTTCTGGTGCATCTTCTTTTCACCTGCAAGTCCTTTTTTTTCCATTTTTATTAGGTATTTAGACTCTAGCTGCATATGTATCAAAAGATGGCCTAGTCGGCCATCACTGGAAAGAGAGGCCCATTGGACACGCAAACTTTATATGCCCCAGTACAGGTGAACGCCAGGGCCAAAAAGGGGAGTGAGTGGATAGGGGAGTGGGGGTGGGTGTGTATGGGGGACTTTTGGTATAGCATTGGAAATGTAAATGAGTAGTAGCTTTTTATATGACTTTTAAAAAGGCCTTTAGTTTTATTTATCCCTCCCACATTTCTTCCTCTACCCTGCCTTCCAACTGCATCTCCATTTAACCCCTCTTCTTCTACGTTTCTCCTTTTCTCTTTTATAGCAACATGTTCAATCTACGTTCTTTTGAATGACCTCCACCATGCCCCAGCACTAATTGTGTGAGTATTCCAAATTGAATACCCCTTGTGATTCTTCCAAATGAAACTCACATTCATTGGTGGTTCAGTGGTAGAATTGCCCCATGTCAAACAAGTCTCTTGGCTTTGAGTGAGTACTGAGTACATTCTGTAAATAAAATTGACTTCTAGTGCTCTTTATGTGTTGTTTAAATTTTTTCCTGTGATAAAACAAAAACTAAACACTCAGCTTTCCCCATAACACTTTGGAGTCTTCCTCTAGTCAACACCACTCTGCCTCTGTACTCACTCATCCTCTCTTCCTTGCCTCCTCATTAATCATGTTTCATGCAATAATATGTTTTTCTTCTTACCACTTTCTCTGTTACTGTAGCCTTTCTTCCCTTCCATCTGAAATGAATGGGTTCCTTTCTCTTTCTCCCTTCCCTGATGCTGCCTATATTCCTTGTTTAATGGCTGCTGTGGTGAAGTGTATCTATCTCGTTGCTTTAACTGATACTGAGAAACTGAGGACTTCAAAGATCGCCGAATAATCTTTTATGCGGCTTACTCTGATTGCCCACAGGCCTTAAAAGAACAAAATTCTTTTGAGACTGATCAGAAGCATGCATTTTTGGTATTCAAAGAAGTTAATGTATTTCCCAAGGATTATATCTGTGGGACCCTTTAACAGAGATTAAAAATCATTTCAACAGAGAAAACTATTGCTTCTGTAATTACAGTTCGCTCAAAGTTCAAAATACAGCAATGGCAAAGTCAAGAGTTGCTTCTTTGGGCTATGTTTAGAATGTGTTACTAAGCTAAGTGATAAAAGCACCCTGCCTTTGAAGCTTGTATGTTTTCCATTCTGTAGAAAGGGGGAAACAAATGAATAGGTTTTTGGGTGAAAAGTCAAGGTGAAAGGGCAGAGTGTGCAATGTATTTCAATAATCCTTCTATAGGTCAGCTTCTGTATGACATACTTCAGAAATACAATAATCTGGCAACAAACAGTATTGAATATCAATCCCACTGACCCAATATCCTGTCATGAGTATGGTTAGTGGTTGATGATGTTAATATTTTTGAAGATTTATAGCCTTTCATGATTTTATAGACTCAACTTCTAGTTATTTCTAATGCCAAAATTTATTTGTCAATAAAAGTAAAATTTCAAAAAGAAAACTCTATCTAAAAGTTACAATGCACTTAATCATCCAATCGTGCACAACTTGTCCAACTTGAACACCCACCCAGTGCAGTACTACTTTTATTAAAGTTGACAATAACCATAAGACAGACCATAACCCCTTAAATTTCACAGTCTGTATGAGACTTTATTCTTGGCATTTTATATTTTTTAAGGCTAAACAAATTTATAATTCTGTTTCAATTATTTTAGTACTATGAAGAATATTTTTTGACCTAAAAATCCATGGTGTTCTGGCTAACATCCTCTAATTACTTTAAATTGTATTAGGTATTGCCTTATTCACCTTTTTCTGGATGTCATGCAATTAGAGCCATGGAGTACACAGATATTCCATAACAATTTCTTTTTTTAAATTTTTTTATTAGATATTTTCTTCATTTTCATTTCCAATGCTATCCCAAAAGTCACCTATTCCCTCCCCCGGCCCTGCTCCCCTACCCACTCACTCCAAATTCTTGGCCCTGGCATTCCCTTGTACTGAGGCATATAAAGTTTGCAAGATCAAGGGGCCTCTCTTCCCAATGATGACCGACTAGGCCATCTTCTGCTACATATGCAGCTAGAGAGACGAGCTCTGGGAGTACTGGTTAGTTCATATTGTTGTTCCACCTATAGGGTAGCAGACCCCTTCAGCTCCATGGTTACTTTCTCTAGATCCTCCATTGGGGGCCCTGTGTTCCATCCAATAGATAACTGTGAGCATCCACTTCTGTATTTTCCAGGCACTAGCATAGCCTAACAAGAGACAGCTATATCAGGGTCCTTTCAGCAAAATCTTGCTGGCATATGCAATAGTGTCTGTTTGGTGGCTGATTATGGGATGGTCCATCCTTTTGTCTTAGCTACAAACTTTGTCTCTGTAACTTCTTCCATGGGTATTTTATTCCCTAATCTAGAGAGGAATGAAGTATCCACATGTTGGTCTTCCTTCTTCTTGATTTTCTGTGCTTTGCAAATTGTATCTTGGGTGTTCTATGTTTCTGGGCTCATATCCACTTATCAGTGAGTGCATATATAATGACTTCTTTTGTGATTAGGTAACCTCACTCAGGATGATATCCTCCAGATACATCCATTTACCTAAGAATTTCATAAATTCATTGTTTTTAATAGCTGAGTAGTACTCCATTGTGTAAATGTACCACGTTTTCTGTATCCATTCCTCTGTTGAGAGACATCTGGGTTCTTTCCAGCTTCTGGCTATTACAAAGAGGGCTGCTATGAACATAGTGGAGCATGTGTCCTTGTTACCAGTTGGAACATCTTCTGAGTATATGCCCAGGAGAGATATTGCTGGATCTTCTGGTAGGACTAAGTCGAATGTTATGAGGATGCTCCAGTCTGACTTCCCTAGAGGTTGTACCAGCTTGCAATCCCACCAGCAATAGGAGTGTTCCTTTTTCTCCACATCCTCGCCAGCATCTGCTGTCACCTGATTTTTTATCTTAGCCATTCTTACTGGTGTTAGGTGGAATCTCAGGGTTGTTTTGATTTGCATTTCCCTCATGATTAAGGATGGTGAACATTTTTTCAGGTGCTTCTCTGCCATTCGGTATTCCTCAGGTGAGAATTCTTTGTTTAGCTCTGAGCCCCATTTTTTAATGGGGTTATTTGATTTTCTGAAGTTCACCTTCTTGAGTTCTTTATATATGTTGGATATTAGTCCCCTATCTGATTTAGGATAGGTAAAGATCCTTTCCCAATCTGTTGGTGGTCTTTTTGTCTTATTGACGGTGTCTTTTGCCTTGCAGAAACTTTGGAGTTTCATTAGGTCCCATTTGTCAATTCTGGATCTTACAGCACAAGCCATTGCTGTTCTGTTCAGGAATTTTTCCCCTGTGCCCATATCTTCAAGGCTTTTCCCCACTTTCTCCTCTATAAGTTTCAGTGTCTCTGGTTTTAAGTGAAGTTCCTTGATCCACTTAGATTTGACCTTAGTACAAGGAGATAAGTATGGATCGATTCGCATTCTTCTACATGATAACAACCAGTTGTGCCAGCACCAATTGTTGAAAATGCTGTCTTTTTTCCACTGGATGGTTTTAGCTCCCTTGTCAAAGATCAAGTAACCATAGGTGTGTGGGTTCATTTCCTTGTCTTCAATTCTACCCCATTGATCTACCTGTCTGTCGCTGTACCAGTACCATGCAGTTTTTATCACAATTGCTCTGTAGTATAGCTTGAGGTCAGGCATGGTGATTCCACTAGAGGTTCTTTTATTGTTGAGAATAGTTTTTGCTATCCTAGGTTTTTTGTTATTCCAGATGAATTTGCAAATTGCTCTTTCTAGCTCTGTGTAAAATTGAGTTGGAATTTTGATGGGGATTACATTGTATCCGTAGATAGCTATAGGCAGGATAGCCATTTTTACTATAGTAATCCTGCCAATCCAGGAGCATGGGAGATCTTTCCATCTTCTGTGACCTTCTTCAATTTCTTTCTTCAGAGTCTTGAAGTTCTTGTCATACAGATCTTTCACTTCTTTAGTTAGAGTCACACCAAGGTATTTTATATTGTTTCCCTAATTTCTTTCTCATTCTGCATAACAATTTCTTAATAACATGCTTCTTGCTTTGTTTTGTTCTTTCTGGCTTTATGGCTCATTTCCTCTAATCCCTTTTTTCTTTTCTTTTCTTTTTAATTTTCCTTTTATTCCATTGTATGCTTATTCTCTTTTATTTGTTCATCCACTTCCTGAAGCTCTTTGAAGTTATTTTCAGATGTTAGCAATTGAAAATGCAGTTGCTGTAAATATGAATTTGCATGTTTTGGGGTGGACAGTTTATCACCATCTTTTGTAGACGTAAAGATATATCACTCCAGTATTGTATGACAGAACATTGTTTATTTATTTATTTTATTTTTTTTAGAAATCACCAAATTCTTTTCCTAGGAGGCTATACCATTATGTACACCACTAACATCCCAGAACTTGTAGGTCAGTCCTCTCATTTGGACAAATTCATAATCCCAACCAGCAATGAGTAAGGCAGATACTGCAGAAAGTCTTGCCAGCATTAGGTGCTGTCAGTTTTCTGGTTTGACCATACTACTAATAATGTCATTCATTTAATAATTAATTTACATCTCTAATTCTATATGATTTTGATCTTTTCCTAGTCCTATTTGACATTTTTAATTTATGTGGGTTGTCTGGTAATGGCTTCCATGATCTGGATGTTATTTGCCCCTCAAATCACTCATATGTTGGAAGATTGGCTCTTATGGTGGGATATGAAAATGTGTTAGACTTGGAATGTGGCTTGAGAGAGATTGGATCTCATAGAGGCACTTCCCCTACTCAAGCTCCTTTCTCTGTGATAACTCCAGCCTGTGTCAAATTGACACACAAAACCAGCCAGTTCACCTTTCCTTCAGTCTCTGCTCCACTCTTTGTCCCTGTATTTCCTTTTGACAGGAGCAATTCTGGATTAATTCAAAATCTTTAAAAAATTTTTAAACCATTTTTTTATTAAATTTATTCATTCCTTGTTTTATTATAATTGCAAAAAGACTAAAGCAAGGCCCTTAGGGCCACTGTTTAATTAAGTGAGTTATGTTCTCATTGTTAATTTCTAAGAGTGTTTGTATAATCTAAATAATGACCCTTTATGCTATTTTATTATACCTTTTCTTCTCTCTATGCTTTCATTCTTTTGATACTGTATTTTACAATGTAAACCTTTAAAATAATTCCTTTTGACTTTTTGAAATATAATTACATAATTTTCCTTTCCCTCTCATTCCTCCAAACCCTTCTATTTTTTCCTTGTTTGTTTCTAAACCCATGGCCACTTTCTTCACTATTTGTTGTTACATACATATGTGTACATACACATATAGTCTTAAATACATACATACAACATGCCTAGTCCCTATCACGTTATGTGTCTGTAACTTTATACAAACTGACTTTTTTGGGGAGTGACTGACTGTCTATTATTGGAAAATCAATTGGTGTACTCTTTCCTGGGTAAGACTATTTTTCCAAATCTTTTCATTCTTTAGTTAACTGTAGTTCTTTGTATACGGTTGGGGTCTCCTGGGTCTCTGTCCCTCTCCTCTGTGTTAGCACAAATATTCTAGGTTTCCTTGTTCATCTCATGTATAGGCAGTCATGTTGGTAGCTTTTCTGACATTTGCAGGAGACTCAGTTTCACAGCAAATTCTCTGTTCTTCTGCCTATTACAATCCTCCCCCTACTATTCTTTCTCAAAAAATTTTATTTTAATTGACACTTAATCAATTTATAATAACTATTTTTTATTTATTTGGTATTTTTTAACTTAAATTTCCAATGCTATCCCAAAAGTCCCCCATACCCTCCCCTACCCACCCACTCCCACTTCTTGGCCCTGGCATTCGCCAGTACTGAGGCATATAAAGTTTGCAAGACTAATGGGCCTCTCTTTCCAATGATGGCCAGCATATGCAGCTAGAGATACGAGCTCTGGGGGGTACTGGTTAGTTCATATTGTTGTTGCACCTACAGGGTTGCAGACCCCTTTAGCTCCTTGAGTACTTTCTCTAGATCCTCCATTGGGGGCCCTGTGGTCCATCCAATAGCTGACTGTGAGCATCCACTTCTGTGTTTGCTAGACCACGGCTTAGCCTCACAAGAGACAGCTATATCAGGATCCTTTCAGCAAAATCTTGCTAGTGTATGCAATGGTGTCAGCGTTTGGAGGGTGATTATGGGATGGATCCCTGGGTACGGCAGTCTCTAGATGGTCCATCCTTTCGTCTCAGCTCCAAACTTTGTCTCTGTAACTCCTTCCATGGGTGTTTTGTTCCCAATTATAAGAAGGGGCAAAGTGTCCACACTTTGGTCTTTGTTCTTCTTGAGTTTCATGTGTTTTGCAAATGGATGGACCTGGAGGGCATCATCCTGAGTGAGGTAACCCAATCACAAAAGAACTCACATGATATGTACTCACTCATAAGTGGATATTAGCCCAGAAACTTAGTATACCCAAGAATAACTATTTTTTTAATTTCTTTTTTTATTGGATATTTTCTTCATTTACATTTCAAGAGCTTTAGGCACAGGAGTCTCATTGTAGGTGTATCATTTGGGAGTGGATGCATTTTGATTAGTTGCATTTTGTGGAATTGACAACATTTTTTAAAACAATCTCTGCCTTATGGCTTGCCTCTTTCAGCACCAGTGACTGCTACTGTATCTAAGAAGTCACCACCACTTACAGTGTCATTAAACTTACTCTGTTTTCTTCAAGGTGATTTATATTTCTCTACTCAAATGGTAGAACTATTACTGATTTTGAAATAAATTTCTTTAAAAGTTTTGTTTTTGAGATTTATGAGAGTTTTTGTTCTTCTGTTCACATGGATATCAGAAGCCTCTCTCAGCTGGTCCTCCTACCTCAGAGCTTTGTCTATGTCTAACCCTGGAAAGCTGATTCACTGTCAAACTAGGTGACTGGAAAAGCTGTCCTTAGTGGCTCATCACTGATGATGTTTCTGAAAACTGTACAAAGGGCAAATGTCATACTCAAGCCACCAGAAGCAGAACTCTAGATGCCTCCCAAGGTCTTTCATTACAAATTACAACCTTTGAGGTCTATGTCTATGTCTCCGAGGTTCAGTAAACTAAGTACTTGGAAAGTTGAGTTTTATAACATTCTTCTAAACTATACAGACATCAGTCTTGTCTTTAAGTACCTATGAAAATCATCAATGTTATCTTTCAATTTTAAGATCAAGTAACAAAGACAAAGGGGGCTATCATTTGTAAGACATCACTGAGCTAAAAGGTGAGAGAGTCTGCATTTAGTTTCACCTGCCTTTTACCAAAAGTGTGGCCTATGAAGCAATGTCATCCAGCCTCCCTGGAATGTTGCTAAAATTGCAGATCCACAAATGTGTTGATTTGATCAATAATGGCTAGTGGTTTTAAATACTTGGTCTTTAGTTTGGGAAGAATAAGGAAGTGTGGCCTCTGTGAAAAGGTGAATCACTGGGTCAAGTAAAGAGGTTTTCAAACCCTATATGATTTTCAATCTCTCAATGCCTCCTGGTTTTGTCTCCAAATAGGAGCTCTCAGCTACTGCTCAAGCATCATGCCTGACTACCTGCTCTCAGCCTCGCTACCACGATGATCATGGACTCTATGACCTAAAACTGAACCCCAAATCAAATTCTTTCCTTTATAAGCTGCCTTGTTTTTATCACAGCAATAGAAAAGTAACTAAGGTGATAGGCCATCCCAGAACTTCTGGATCAGTCTTTTCATTTGGACAAATTCCTCACTGTATTTATATATGCATGAAAGTTAGAAAATCACCTAACTAAATCCCAGTAATATGCCAACTCTTTGTGCATTAAATTATTTAAACTTCACAATAAGGGGAAGATGCCAAATATCCATATTATATGTGAGAAATATGAGGCAAAGGCAAAGTACCTAAGATTCCCTGTCTGGGGACCAGTACAGAGGAGCTCAAACATGGGTCAATTGAGTCCATAGACTTTGCTCTGTCAAAATCACAGCACTTTGTCATTCTGTTTCAAGGCAAATTCTACATTGTTGGTTTACAGAACAGGAGTGATTTCCAAAAGATGCCTGCTGTTTTGTCTGCTTTTTGGAAGGAACACAATAAGTCCCATGACAGGACCTGAATTACTTCTTCAAGATATTCGAATGATTTTTGTAAATCTTTTAGCAAGAAAAGAAATCCAATATCAGAAAGAAAGTCTAAACTCCCACAAAATCAATTAATCATCCTGAGCTTTGTAGAGCATATTATTTAAAAAGGAAAACAAAGCAAAACAAGTTTCCATTACTTTCTACTTGCTTTCAGTTTGATAATGGGAAAAAGAAAGATTATTTTCCTGAAAGATTGTACAAGATGGTATTCTGAGAGCCCTCACGAGGTCCCCTTGTCCTTCTATGTATGTCTTGTTGATTAATATACTAAGTTGGGATGGAATAGCAGCCTTGTACTAGAGTTATTTTTTCTTTACTTTTAAAATTTTTTAATTTATTTTTTTACACTCCATATTCCATTCCCTGACCCCTCCCATCCACTCTCTGACTGTTCCACATCCCAGACCTTCTCCCCACCCCACCTGACCTCTAAACTCTCTGGGGCCTCCAGTCTCTTTAGGGTTAGGGGCATCATCTCTGAATGAACACAGACCTGGAAGTCCTCTACTGTATATGTTTTGGAGATCTCATATCATCTGGTGTATGCTATCTGTTTAGTGGTCCAGTGTTTGAGAGATCTTGGTGGTCCAGAATAATTGAGACTGCTGGTCCTCCTGCAGGATCACCCTTTTCCTCAGCTTCTTTCAGCCTTCCCTAATTCAACTACACGGTCAACTGCTTCTGTAAAATTGGTTGGGTGCAAATATTTGCATCTGACTCCCTCAGCTGCTTGTTGGATCTTTTGGAGCACAGTCATGATAGGTCCCTTTTTGTGAGCACTCCATAGCCTTAGTAATAGTGTCAGTCTTTGGGACCTCCCCTTGAGCTGGATCCCACTGTAAGAGAAGTCAGAAATACAGTGGCATAAAGGCAAATTGCAGTTAAACAATTTTGTCATTGAAAAGGCACTGTAGTTCAAATCCCAGCAACCATCTGTAATGATAATTGAATCTCTTCTGGGGTGTCTGAAGACAGCTACAGTGTACTTACATATAATAAATAAATAAATCTTTTAAAAAAATGAAAAGGCACTGTAGTTCTGTAGGGGACAGTTCCCTAAGCTCTCTTTCTGTGTGTCTCATCTGCTTTAATCTTCACCACCGTGAGGAAGGTATCAGAGGAAGTAGTCAATGAGCAGAGATGCAGAAATTTGCCACTATCTGCTTCTCTTTTAGAGCCCATGAGCTCAGCCTCTATGTTTAGATTGAGTTTCATGAACTTCATAAATTTATGAAGAAGAATAAAATCCTATTTGTCCAACTGAGTTCCTTGTTTGGCTGTTCTAGAAGAAGCAAGCTGACCTCGGCACACAGAAAACTTATTTTTAATCTATTAGTAACTTACATCAATTTCACAATCAATTATCTATTGGATTTTTAAAAATTTTTATGGTTCTACCTAAAATTAAACAGAGAATGGGCCCAGCTTCTGAAACAGTGATTTTAAAGACAACCTAAACCTAAGACAGTGGCTCATAAAACAATTAACTAACCAAAACTAATTAAAATATATAAAATTTTAAAACTTAGCCTACTTTGAAACATGTGGAAGACACATCATACAGCACTAAATGTTCTACCAAGATTTAAAGCATCCTGGAAAAATAAACATTTATATTATTGGTTCACAAAAAACTATATCTTTAATAGATGTTAAACTTATATGTATATCAAAATTGTTTAAAATACATTTTTATGACATGTTCTCTGTTAATGCTTGGTTCGTATAAAAACTTTTCTATAGCTATACATCTGAAGACTCATAAAATTTTTTCAAGTGAAATGGGGGTCACAGAAGAACAAGTCCAAGGAATGGTGACCTGAGGCCACTGTGTTGAAGCATGCTGGTATCCCAAACTACATAATTCTGCTGCAGGTAAACTCAGGGGCACCTTACAAGAATACTCCTTTGAGAGCTGAAGGGGTTTGCAGACCCATAGGAGGAACAACAATATGAACTAATCAGTACCCCCAGAGCTTCCTGGGATTAAACCACCAATCAAAGAAAACACATAGTGAGACTCGTGGCATTAGCTGCATATGCAGCAGAGGATAGCTTAGTTGGTCATCAATGGGAGGAGAGGCCCTTGATCCTGTGGAGGTTATATGCCCCAGTATAGGGGAATGCCAAGGTCAGGAAGTGGGAGTGGGCAGGTTGGTGAGTAGAGGGAGGGGGGATTGGATAGGGGATTTTCAAAGGGGAAATTAGGGAAAGGAACAACATTTGAAATGTAAATAAAAAAAATATCTAATTAAAAAATTGAAAAAATGTAAATACATAAAATATCCAATAAAATAAAATAAAATGCCAGTCCTGGTGGCTCACACCTTTAATCCCAGCACTTGGGAGGCAGAGGCAGGCGGATTTCTAAATTCGAGGCTAGCCTGGTCTAAAGTGAGTTCCAGGAGAGCCAGGACTACACAGAGAAACCCTGTCTCGAAAAACCAAAAAATAAAATAAAATAAAATAAAATAAAATAAAATAAAATAAAATAAAATAAAATACAAATAAAATAAAATACAAATAAATAAATAAAAAAGAATACTCCTTTGAAATCATGCTATTGTGTAATGTATCATTTTATTCATGTTTTAAATTATTGAAAATTGGGAGCCTTTTACAGGTTTTATGTAATTTTCTGTCTACAACCTGAAATGTTTTCTCTGTTCTCTGAACTATTTATATGATACTCTAGGTCAGTGTTTCTTTTTATATCTCCTTTGTATTTTTATTTTTTCCTTCAGAGTTGGAGATATTATCCAAGTATTTGTTACCATCCTTTGCTTTCTTTATCTTTATTAAGAACAGTTCACAACCCTGACAACCCTGTATATGCCACCTGTTGGTACTCCTCTCTCTCTCTCTCTCTCTCTCTCTCTCTCTCTCTCTCTCTCTGTCTGCCTGTCTCTGTCTCTCTGTCTCTGTCTCTCTGTCTCTCTCTCTTTCTCTCTCTCATACTTAATGTTAAGATAAATGAGCAGGTGCTGATATGTCAGAGTTTCTATTTTCCAGTCACCAAATGCAGTTTCCCCTTGGCTCATCATTAGTTATTCTAACAATCTTTTTTTTTCTTTAGACATTTGTTCAGTATTCTAGTGTTCTAGTTACTAGAACACACAGCCTAGAACCATCTGAGTGAGGTAAGAAGCCAAAACTGAGAAACCATCTGGGTCATATTGGCCTGCAGGCATGTCTGTGGGGGGTTGACTTGACTGTTTTTTGGTGTAACAGAGCTTACTCCACTGTAGAGATTACTCTGTCTAGACAGATGTTAAGATATATAAGAAAGGTAGCTATTCACTAGCCCATGAGCAAGACAGTAAGATGAATTCCTCCATGATTTCTGCTCCATGCTTTTACTGAGTTCCTGTTCTAAAGTCCCTCAAAGATGTTATGTAACCTCCAATCAAAATAAACCCGTTCTCCCCTATCATTCTTTTAGTCAGCATGTTATAACACAGTGACGAAAAAGAAGATGTATTTAAATCCTCCCTTTACCATCACCAAAGCCTAGTATACAAACTAGGAAAAACAAAAAACAAAACGGTAGATTGGTAAGTGTGAAGAAAGATTTTGGTCATTAGCAGTATGTAATACTTGTCACAGATATTGACCTATGGCCTTATTGCATCAAAAACAGTTATAACTAACAGATGTGTGAATAGGGAGATCTCTGAATGTGTCCTGTGGGTCTTAAGCTGCCAATTCAATGGCTTTGAAGAAATACATTTCTCAGCATTTTTATCTGTTTTCAATCATCTTGATATTCTGTGGTATTTCTAGGCTATACAAGAATCAGTGATAAGCAAATTATAAGTGTAATATCTGCCACATATCATTCATAAATGTTTGTAATTCATGAGTGTACTTAATAGGCTCATAAGAAATCCGTGTGGGAAGGCCTCAGCCTCAGGAGCAGCAGGTGCCACCTTGGTTCAGGGACTCCGCCGAACTTAGGAAATTAGTCTGAACAGGTGAGAGGGTGCACCACAGAACCGGACAGCTTCTGGGACAGGCAGAGGCACAGAGGCAATGAGGCAGCACCCTTTTCAGGCTTCAGACAGCCGGCCACCATCCTGACCAGAGGACAGGTGACGGCCTGGCTTGGAAGGCCTCAGCCTCAGGAACAGCAGGTGCCACCTTGGTTACGAGACTCCGCCGAACTTAGGAACTTAGTCTGAACAGGTGAGAGTGTGCACCACAGAAGCTGACAGCTTCTGAGACCTGCAAAGCAACACAGCTTCTGGGAAATGTCCTGTTTTGGGCCTTCTTCTTCGGCCAGGAGGAGGTCCAAACACAAGATATCTGCACACCTTCCCTGTAAGAGGAGAACTTTCCAGCAGAGAGTGCTCTGAGCACTGAAACTCAGAGGAGAGAGTCTGTCTCCCAGGTCTGCTGATAGATGGTAACAGAATCACCAGAAGAACAATCTCTAAACAGAGTCAACTATAACAACTAACTCCAGAGATTACCAGATGGCAAAAGGTAAACGTAGGAATCTAACAGGAACCAAGACCACTCACCATCATCAGAACCCAGCACTCCCACTTCGCCCAGTCCAGGGCACCCCAACACACCCGAAAACCTAGACCCAGATTTAAAAGCATATCTCATGATGATGGTAGAGGACATCAAGAAGGACTTTAATAATTCACTTAAAGAAATACAGGAAAACACTGCTAAAGAGTTACAAGTCCTTAAGAAAAACAGGAAAACAATCAAACAGGTAGAAGTCCTTACAGAAAAAGAGGAAAACACATCCAAACAGGTGATGGAAATGAACAAAACCATACAGACCTAAAAGGGGAAGTAGACACAATAAAGAAAACTCAAAATGAGGCAACACTGGGGATAGAAACCCTAGGAAAGAAATCTGGAACCATAGATTCGAGCATCAGCAACAGAATACAAGAGATGGAAGAGAGAAACTCAGGTGCAGAAGATTCCATAAAGAACATCGGCACAACAATCAAAGAAAATGGAAAATGCAAAAAGATCCTAACTCAAAATATCCAGGAAATCCAGAACACAATGAGAAGACCAAACCTATGGATAATAGGGGTGGATGAGAATGAAGATTTTCAACTCAAAGGACCAGCAAATATCTTCAACAAAATTATAGAAAAAAAACTTCCCAAATCTAAAGAAATAGATGCCCATGAACATACAAGAAGCATACAGAACTCCAAATAGACTGGACCAGAAAAGAAATTCCTCCCGACACATAATAATCAGAACAACAAATGCACTAAATAAAGATAGAATACTAAAAGCAGTAAGGGAAAGAGGTCAAGTAACTTATAAAGGCAAGCCAATCAGAATTACACCAGATTTTTCACCAGAGACTATGAAAGCCAGAAGAGCCTGGACAGATGTTATACAGACACTAAGAGAACACAAATTCCAGCCAAGGCTACTATACCCAGCCAAACTCTCAATTACCATAGATGGAGAAACCAAAGTATTCCATGACAAAACCAAATTCACACATTACCTTTCCACGAATCCAGCCCTTCAAAGGATAATAACAGAAAAAAACCAATACAAGGACAGGAACCTCGCCCTAGAAAAAACAAGAAGGTAATCCCTCAGCAGACCTAAAAGAAGACAGCCACAAAAACGGAATGCCAACTTTAACAACAAAAATAAGAGGAACCAACAATTACTTTTCCTTAATATCTCTTAATATCAATTGTCTCAACTCCCCAATAAAAAGACATAGACTAACAAACTGGCTACACAAACAAGACCCAACATTTTGCTGCTTACAGGAAACTCCTATCAGAGAAAAAGATAGACACTACCTCAGAATGAAAGGCTGGAAAACAATTCTCCAAGCAAATGGTATGAAGAAACAAGCTGGAGTAGCCATCCTAATATCTGATAAGATTGACTTACAACCCAAAGTCATCAAAAAAGACAAGGAGGGGCACATCATTCTCATCAAAGGTAAAATCCTCCGAGAGGAGCTATCAATTCTGAATATCTATGCTCCAAATACAAGGGCAGCCACATTCATTAAAGAAACTTTAGTAACTCTCAAAGCACACAGTGTACCTCACGCAATAATAGTGGGAGACTTCAACACACCACTTTCACCAATGGACAGATCATGGAAACAGAAACTAAACAGGGACACAGTGAAACTAACAGAAGTTATGAAACAAATGGATCTGACAGATATCTACAGAACATTTTATCCTAAAACAAAAGGATATACCTTCTTCTCAGCACCTCATGGTACCTTCTCCAAAATTGACCACATAATAGGCCACAAAACAGGCCTCTACAGATACAAAAATATTGAACTTGTCCCATGCATCCTATCAGATCACCATGCACTAAGGCTGTTCTTCAATAACAAAATAAATAATAGAAAGCCAACATTCACGTGGAAACTGAACAACACTCTTCTCAATGATACCTTGGTCAAAGAAGGAATAAAGAAAGAAATTAAGGACTTCTTAGAGTTCAACGAAAATGAAGCCACTTCATACCCAAACTTATGGGACACAATGAAAGCATTTCTAAGAGGAAAACTCATAGCTCTGAGTGCCTCCAAAAAGAAACTAGAGAGAGCATACCTTAGCAGCTTGACAACACACCTAAAAGCTCTAGAACAAAAGGAAGCAAATTCACCCAAGAGGAGTAGACGACAGGAAATAATCAAACTCAGGGGCAAAATCAACCAAGTGGAAACAAGAAGAACTATCTAGAGAATCAACCAATCCAGAAGCTGGTTCTCTGAGAAAATCAACAAGATAGACAAACCCTTAGCCAGACTCACTAGAGGGCACAGGGAAAGCATTCTAATTAACAAAATAAGAAATGAAAAGGGAGACATAACAACAGATCCTGAAGAAATCCAAAACACCATCAGATCCTTCTACAAAAGGCTATACTCAACAAAACTGGAGAACCTGGATGAAATGGAGAAGTTTCTAGACAGATACCAGGTACCAAAGTTGAATCAAGATCAGGTTAATGATCTAAACAGCCCTATATCCCCCAAAGAAATAGAAGCAGTCATTAATAGTCTCCCAACCAATAAAAAGCCCAGGACCAGATGGGTTTAGTGCAGAGTTCTATCAGACCTTCAAAGATGATCTAATCCCAGTTCTTCACAAACTATTCCACAAAATAGAAACAGAAGGTACTCTACCCAACTCATTCTATGAAGCCACAATTACTCTGATACCTAAACCACAAAAAGACCCCACAAAGATAAAGAACTTCAGACCAATTTCCCTTATGAATATTGATGCAAAAATCCTCAATAAAGTTCTTGCTAACTGAATCCAAGAACACATCAAAACAATCATCCATCCTGACCAAGTAGGTTTCATCCCAGGGATGCAGGGATGGTTCAATATACGGAAATCCATCAACATAATCCAGTATATAAACAAACTCAAAGACAAAAACCACATGATCATCTCGTTAGATGCTGAGAAAGCATTTGACAAAATCCAACACCCATTCATGATAAAAGTCTTGGAAAGATCAGGAATTCAAGGCCCATAACTAAACATGATAAAAGCAATCTATAGCAAACCAGTAGCCAGCATCAAAGTAAATGGTGAGAAGCTTGAAGCAATCCCACTAAAATCAGGGACTAGACAAGGCTGTCCACTTTCTCCCTACCTATTCAACATTGTACTTGAAGTCCTAGCCAGAGCAATTAGACAACAAAAGGAGATCAAGGGGATACAAATTGGAAAGGAAGAAGTCAAAATATCACTTTTTGCAGATGATATGATAGTATATATAAGTGACCCTAAAAATTCTACCAGAGAACTTCTAAGCCTGATAAACAGCTTCAGTGAAGTAGCTGGATATAAAATTAACTCAAACAAGTCAATGGCCTTTCTCTACACAAAGGACAAACAGGCTGAGAAAGAAATTAGGGAAACAACACCCTTCTCAATAGCCACAAATAATATAAAATACCTAGGCGTGACTCTAACTAAGGAAGTGAAAGATCTGTATGATAAGAACTTCATGTCTCTGAAGAAAGAAATTAAAGAAGATCTCAGAAGATGGAAAGATCTCCCATGCTCATGGATTGGCAGGATCAATAGAGTAAAAATGGCTATCTTGCCAAAAGCAATCTACAGATTCAATGAAATCGCCATCAAAATTCCAACTCAATTCTTCAATGAATTAGAAAGGGCAATCGGCAGATTCATCTGGAATAACAAAAAACCTAGGATAGCAAAAACTCTTCTCAAGAATAAAAGAAACTCTGGTGGAATCACCATGCCAGACCTAAAGCTGTACTACAGAGCAATTGTGATAAAAACTGCATGGTACTGGTATAGCGACAGACAAGTAGACCAATGGAACAGAATTGAAGACCCAGAGATGAACCCACACACCTATGGTCACTTGATCTTTGACAAGGGAGCTAAAACCATCCAGTGGAAGAAAGACAGCATTTTCAACATATGGTGCTGGCACAACTGGCTGTTATCATGTAGAAGATTGCAAATTGATCCATTACTATCTCCTTGTACTAAGGTCAAATCTAAGTGGATTAAGGAACTCCACAGAAAACCAGAGACACTGAAACTTATAGAGGGGAAAGTAGGGAAAAGCCTCGAAGATATGGGTACAGGGGAAAAATTCCTGAATAGAACAGCAATGGCTTGTGCTGTAAGATCGAGAATCGATAAATGGGACCTCCTAAAATTGCAAAGCTTCTGCAAAGCAAAAGACATTGTCAATAAGACAAAAAGACCACCAACAGATTGGGAAAGGATCTTTACCTATCCCAAATCAGACAGGGGACTAATATCCAATATATATAAAGAACTCAAGAAGGTAGACTCCATAAAATCAAATAACTCCATTCAAAATGGGGCTCAGAACTAAACAAAGATTTCTCACCCGAGGAATACCGAATGGCAGAGAAGCACCTGAAAAAATGTTCAAAATCTTTAATCATCAGGGAAATGCAAATCAAAACAACCCTGAGATTCCACCTCACATCTGTCAGAATGGCTAAGATGAAAAATTCAGGTGACAGCAGATGCTGGCAAGGATGTGGAGAAAGAGGAATACTCCTCCATTGTTGGTGGGATTGCAATCTTGTACAACCACTCTGGAAATCAGTCTGGCGATTCCTCAGAAAATTGGACATAGTACTACCGGAAGATCCAGCAATACCTCTTCTGGGCATATATCCAGAAGATGCCCCAACCGGTAAGAAGGACACATGCTCCACTATGTTCATAGCAGCCTTATTTATAATAGCCAGAAGCTGGAAATAACCCAGATGCCCCTCAACAGAGGAATGGATACAGAAAATGTGGTACATATACACAATGGAGTACTACTCAGCTATTAAAAAGAATGAATTTATGAAATTCCTAGGCAAATGGATGGACCTGGAGGGCATCATCCTGAGTGAGGTAACCCAATCACAAAGGAACTCTCACAGTATGTACTCACTGATACGTGGATATTAGCCCAGAAACTTAGGATACCCAAGATATAAGATACAATTTGCTAAACACATTAAACTCAAGAAGAACAAAGACCAAAGTGTGGACACTTTGCCCCTTCTTAGAATAGGAAACAAAACACCCATGGAAGGAGTTACAGAGACAAAATTTGGAAGTGTGATGAAAGGATGGACCATCTAGTGATTGCCATATCCAGAGATCCATCCCATGATCAGCTTCCAAACGCTGATACCATTGCATACACTAGCAAGATTTTGCTGAAAGGACCCAGATATAGCTGTCTCTTGTAGGACTATGCCAGGGCCTAGCAAACACAGAAGTGGATGCTCACAGTCAACTCTTGAATGGACCACAGGGCCCCCAATGGAGGAACTAGAGAAAGCACCCAAGGAACTAAAGGGAACTGCAACCCTATAGGTGGAACAACAATATGAACTAAGCAGTACCCCGGAGCTCTTGTCTCTAGCTGCATATGTATCAAAAGATGGCCTAGTCGGCCATCACTGCAAAGAGAGGCCCATTGAACTTGCAAACTTTATATGCCCCAGTACAGGGGAACGCCAGGGCCAAAAAGGGGGAGTGGGTGGGTAGGGGAGTGGGGGGTGGGTATGGGGGACTTTTGGTATAGCATTTGAAATGTAAATGAGCTAAATACCTAATAAAAAATGGAAAAAAAAGAAATCCATGTGTTTGCAATATACACCTGCTATAAAAGCAGATTTGTTTTTCAACCACTTTTAACTGGATGGTATAATTGAACAGTCCTCATTCATGTCAGAAATAAGGCATTCTGAAGCAGAAACAACTGCCCTCAATCAAGCCCTTTCTATTCCAAAGTAAACTGCCTTCTTAAAATAGCAAAGGAATTGCATTTCTTAGATCCAAATAAGGTCAACCTTTTTCCTTATTGTGGTAAAACAATATTAAATCACAGCCTTGTGTTTGTTTTAGTTTCTTCCCTGAAAGCAGGATCTTCAACATTTAAGGTGGTTTAAAACATGCTTTCTATCCTTAGAAATATCAATTTAGCCTCAGAAATACTGAAACATCTAATGGATGTTACCCAGAACCAGAATTTTGGGGATAAATGAAGAGACCACATGCATACTGTAAAGAACTTCTGGGAGAAAACCTTGCTAAGATGCCTACCCAGAGTCAATTCATTATAATATAGTTTTAGTTTTCAATTATGAAAATTCACAACAAATATTTGGATAGTTTTCAAGCTAACTGGAGTCATCTAGAACAAATCAAAACAACAATGAATGTTGCCCAGATAATTATTTATTTAATCATTCTTTTTTTTTCCTGCTTACTTATTAGTTCTTATGTGGTGGCAAAACAAAAATTGTCTCTATATAGTTGTCTCTGTATATTTTCCCATTTCCAAAACAAACAAACAAAATTTATACAAATAACATGGACAAGGAATTTCCGACTATGTACGATCTAGAATTACAGTGATTATAAACAAGGTTCATAGAAAAAAAGACCATTGGCCAGAGATATATGTGCTAAGAAGGAGCACTCTTGTTATACATATTACCTCATCCCATCGTCTTCCAGGGTGTTAACTGAGAAGATGGGCAGAAAGTCTCAGTGAAGTGTGATCCATAAGCTAGGGGACAGAAAAGACAAAGGTTCTTCCCAACAATCTTTCCAGCATGGAAAGCACTGTCCTCATTATCGGGTGAATATTTTCTCCATACTGTTGACCTTTCAGTCTATCACTCTCCTCCCCTCTCTGTCTCTGTCTTCCCATGGAGACGACTATGTATACTGTCTTTTACTATTCAAACAAATGGAACAGCAACTTACTACATCATGTTAGAATAGAAAATTTAAAACAGAAAATTCTAGGAATAAACATCTTTGTATCCCTTTGAAATGTCTTTCCCTTTCAAATATTGGATAAATGCTATGTGTGAACACAACATTCTTATAATCAAAGATAATTAAAATAGCCTTCCTTCAATGTGTTACTTGTTTCTTTCAACAGAGACCTTTACCATTGTTTATGTCCTTGATTTAGACAACAGTGCATTTCCTGTGTTATAGGTCTTTTGATTAAATATATCTTTGAAGACATGAGCTGCATGCTGACTTGTAGGAACTTACTGCCCATGATTTCTACACTGTCTTTTTAATGGTTTTCCTTCTGTGATGATGTAAGTCTTCATCATTCTAATAAATGTGGATGACACTGGTGACCCTGGAATTTGGTGCTAGAATTATTATGTATAACTATCTAGTAGAGGTGAATGTTGATGTTGGAAAGAATCCTTTTGAACTTAAGACATGGCTATGCTTCGAGAATATCTTTTTCCTGCTATTCCACTATGTGGAAGATTCATTTAGACTTTTGAGAGTCAATGCCTCAATATATATTGAAAATCCTTTATTCCATTTAGGAAAATCGTCTCCTGTTTTGTACTGGTACCCTTTCTTTAGTTCTCAGTCCCCTGTCAGGAGAACATTCTTTTCATTTTCTATATCTGCAGCCTTAATATAAATGATCTTTTCCTTTGAGTTATTGTGAAGGTTTTCTTCCACATCCGCAACTGTTTTGTCTTCCAGTGACATGCCAGTTAATCATTGCCCTCACATGGGTTTTAATTTAGGCATAGAACATTTAACATTTATAGGAACTTTCTTACCTGTGATGTGTAGTCATGTATGCATATGGTATGTATGCATGTTTGTTTGCACATGTATGTGGGTGCAAGTGTTCATCTGTGTTTTTTGGAGTTAGTTCTCTCTTTCTGCTCCTGTTTCTGCTGCAGTTCTGTGTACTGCAGGCTAGCTGGCCTGCAATATTCTGCCTCACCTCTCTTTAGCTCCTATCTAGACATGACAGTGTTAGGGTTATGGATGTGTGTCACTACATTTGACTTTTTATTTGGGAAATATAGATCAGTGTTAAGTACCAGGTTTTGGTGACTATCACTTTTATTTACTGAACCATTTCCCTAAGCATCAGCTACAGTATTTTAAGTGTTATTCTATTGTTATTCTAGTGAGATTTATTTCTCTCCGGTCAACCCCAATGTTCTGCTGTTTCTTAAAGCTATGTTTTCTCATATCAATCTATGATAATAAACCTCTGAGAGATTACAGGCAGTAATTCTCACAAGAAATATCCCTCAAAATATTACTCTCATTTTCTTAATTTGTAATTATTTTTAAATAGGCACCACTTTTAAAAAATGTTATTTTTTCTCAAGAGTACCTTGGCCTTCCCTTACATTCGGTTCTCAGCCTACTCTTATACATATTCAATTCTTAGAGGTCAAAAGAAGATATATAATAAAACAGAATATACTTTTCCTATCTAGAAGGTTTCAATTAAGTTGACTCAGCTGTTTATGGGCAAAAACATCTTCCTAATGGTCAGAAAATAGTTTCTATGCCACATTATCTCAATGGCTGATAGCTTGTAACAAAGTTTTCAGGAATAAGCTGACTGGTTGAACAGTGTGATTCAGCATTCATATTTCAGTGTCATTGAAAATATAGTGCCATAGATAAGCAGGAATAGTTTACAGGTGTGAGTCAGAAGCAAGATATCGCAAGGCATGACATTCCATGTGTTGCTGAGTATGGGAAACATGTGAGAAAGTGGGCACTTAAAAGACAAGTCCAAGGAAGGAGAAGTTATAATACTGTGAATGTTAGGACAGCCATTCTTATGGTAGCTGGCAGATCAAGGGTACCAGGATTTCCAAATAAGTAGTCAGTACATTTAGCACAATACTGTAATGGCCAGCAGTTGGAGCAAAGCCAAGTTTCAGATCGTGCAGGAAGAGTAAAGAAAAAGTTCTGAAAAACAACAGACACAGTTAAGACAATGACAGCAAAACATCTGACACAAAATACTCATGACCAGCTGTGGTTTAAATAAAGAAATATTGCTTCCCAGTTTCTTGGTAAATGAATGGGCAGCCAATACCAACAGTCAAAGAAAAATTCAAGAAAAATGCCAGATCTCTCCCCTCCAAAAAATGTTACATGGTGAGAACCAATCCATATCAGCTCTAAAGAATTTAAAACTTTCAAAAATTGGGGAAACTTGAGAGTGAACATTACCTTTAGAATATTTGAGTGTGTATTTGAGTGTGTGTGTGGCTTTATTATTAAGGCAACAATAATAAAAACCAAAAGTAATACATAATCAGAACACATTTTATTTATCTATACTTTGGGGGTAATTCTCATCTTGGCTGCTGAGGGTTAGGTTATGTGCTGTTCTTCCCAGTTTCACAGGCTTTGTCTTCACTTTGGCACAATGAAGTTGCCTATGGTAGAGGTTTTGTGCCAAGACAATTGGTAAGTACTACACATAAAACTTTGACTTACCTGTTTTGTTAATTGTCTGGACAAGTTATTGCAAATATATTGACTGTTTTTATAAACAAACATTTACTTAAACACAGCAAACAGTATATTGTTTACAGCACAATACAAGGCAAAGTTGAGTTTCTGAAACAGACATCATAGGATTCTTATGCCTAAAGTATTGCCTACTCATCCCTAAGTAGTTTTCTAATCCAAATGCTATAGTTAAAGAAATAATTGGAAATATCAATGATTCTGATTAGCATTAATGTAAATGTGTGCCATTATATTTACTTCAGTGTAAATAATGCGAAAATGAGAAAAGAATATACTCCCGATATTTAAAACTACTGTCCAATTTCACAAAATTGTCCATGCTATTGAAAAATGAGTATAATACGGGCATATGTCTTCACTTTATTAATTTATTTTTATTCATTAAATCAGATAGAATTACCAGTAAACATTGGATTTACTTAGAATCCATGCTGTAACTATACTCGTTTGAAATATCATTTGGTTAAAAATACAATGGTTCAGCAAAAGGCAATGGAAGTTTCCTAAATGAATCAATTGGTGATATAAATTTATAATAAAAGGACATATATTGTAATACCTAAATGTTTGTTTCCTGTTCTTTTTAGAAGTAAAGGGTATCTTTAAATACACGCATATTTTTCATACAGCAAATTGGTAAGTATTTACCAGTACACTTCTGAGTAATTGATACTATTAGGGAAGTCAGATGTCAGTCCATACTTAAATGGGGTTCCTAGGGAGCACCATGACTTTATTTATGTAGATGTTCAGCAGTATGAACATGGTAGGAATCCTTTAAGAAGACATGGTGAAAAATATAGTAGAATGTGTTGTGAAAAACTCAACTTTGGATCTGAAAGTAGCTGGTTGTCACTAAATTGGCAGATAAAGATGACTTACTTGTTGTGACCCTCAGGTGACAATTCTGATAATTTCAGTGTCTCTAGAGCATTAAGAACAATAGTGTATTCTCAGACTATTAAGCCTGTCTGCAACATTATGAAAGCTGTGCTCAGCCATTCTGCAATGAACCTGATGACTCTGACTGCCATGCTTTCAATAGTCATGTGGAGATAGTTCCCAAGTTACTCAGTGTTTGACAGAAAACCAAGGGAAACCTCTGGTCATAATGCATGGAAATTAGTCCAGTCTGTTCCTCAGTTTGTGCAGGAGCATAGATTACATTGTCATCTTGCCCAGACTATTTTCTATGTCTCAAGGGTCCACCTACAGAAGACTGCTTCCTGATGCTCTTCTCCTCCTGTCTCCTAAGGCAGTCATTAGTCTAAGTTAGAGAACACCATGACAATGAGTAAGGTGCTATGATGAAGAGCATGTGGGTAATTCAGAACAGTTCTGCAGGAGGAACATTCAGAACTTGCCTTAGAATAAATTACAGAAAGCCTCTGAAATCAAGCTCCATTTCCTATAGTTAACGATAGGGAGTTAGTACACAATATACTAGCCCAATACTAAAATTTGGAGGACTAAAAATCTAATTGATAGACATATTACTTTTCTCTTATGTAAAACATGTCAGTTTTAATGCTTGTCTCATATATATATATATAAAGTCAGTATGTTTTATTTTCTTCACGATTGAAGATTGGGCGGTGGATTTGTTAAACATTTTACAGCCTGATAAAAATGCTTACTGCTTTGGGCATGGTGAGAGTACAGGTGTTTTGATTTTCCTCAAACTTTAGAAATAGAAACTGTTGAGAAATGATATGAACTGTAATCAGACTGATCTTCCCATGTTCACCACTCAACCCAAAAATGCTCCAACTGCCAGGGTTTTATTTGTATCTGCTGCCGAAGCAAGTTTTCTAATTACACTATCTGCTTATATTAATGAGGATGAAGGGAAGATATTTCTCAAAAGAGGGAAATTATCAAACCACAAATAAATGTTTATTAGAATAATAATCACAGGAAAGTCAGGGGAGCTTTACAAATCAAGATGCAAGAGAAAAAGGCATAGCCGTACAGATATTTGAATGCTGCTAGAAAGTCAGTATGTTAAAGAAGAACCTATGCATTTGGAAAGCAACAAAATGTGGGGGACTTTAATCACCTGCCTCCTATGGATGCATTCTCAAAAAGACTTTTAAATTTTAACTGATATCTTATATCATCAACTGGACATCTTCATTTCAAGAACCAAAGTATTTTATTTTTACTTCACATTCAGCTATGTTAGTGAGCAGGTGTATATATTAGGGAGGATCAAACTAAATGATAAAGATTTGGAATGTGAGACGAAGATCTGATGTTCTTGAATCAAGATGTTGCTCTTTTAGAGGACAGAGTTAATAACATTCATTTACTCTTGATACAAAGATCAGATTCTTTGGCCTGTCAATGTCATTATGAATCATTGTGTTGAGAAGACAGGGTAAGAAAACAGAAGCATGGTTTCCAGTCTTTCAAAGAGCAGAACCAACAGCAAGCAGAATGTTTTTGTATCCAGTTTTTACCTTTTCCCTCCAGAGTTTAAGCAAGTCGTTATCCACAGAGCCATTTTAAGACAATAGACAACCAACAGTGTCCCTATATTTACACGAGTACCAGTGATCCACAGGAATAAGAGGTGGGTACAAAAATAAGTACACATGTCTCTCTCTGCCTACTAGGAACTCAGACTTTTTTGTGTGCAAGCCTTCTGAAGATTTTGTTTGTTTGGTTGTTTGTTTGGTTGTTTGTTTTTAACAACAAATGAAATAGAGAGGTAGAAATCCATCCTAATGAAAGGAATGACTAGAACTCTAAGAGGAGTACATGTGTGTACACAACACAGGGGATAGCAGAGACTGGTTTCCATCTCAGCACCAAATAACACTGACTTGATCTTCTCAGAATTTTACCTGTTCCACTTTGCTATGCAGGGTCTTACAGACAGTCTCAGAATGTGTTCACCAAAATCATTTCTAAGCACCTTCTGAAGCCATTGTCACTTCAATAACCTTGAAGATAGTGCACATGGCCCACAGAAAACACATTTGAACTCAAATGACTGCTATGTGAACTCCCCACAGCTTTTCATCATTAGCAGGGTCATGGCTATGCTCTGTGATGAGAATTTTCCTAAGTATGGGAGCTCTGTGAAGTTATCAGACTGTGTAGTGAGTCCCCAGGATTCCATTGCACAGAGACATCTGTAGGTCCTCAGTAGAGTTGGAAGAGCAGAGCTGAAGATGAAGTTCTTCAGTAGGGACATCTAGACTCACAAGCAATATATTTTGCAGAGAGGTCTAAATGGAGAGAATCTACATAAGCAGAACACTGTCCAGATACCAGTGTCTGCATGCATTATATTGCTTAACCTGTGAATACTAGTGCTCTATTTTGTAAAGATTTGACAAAGCACACACAGGCTCCAGCATCACTGAGGTAACTACAGAATTTACTGTAAGAAAAATAATATACACTGGTACGAAATCAGCAACAATATTACAGAACATCTGAATTTCGTGCATAGCATCTGATGCTAAGAGCCAGTTATATGTCCAAAAGCTTTCTCTGTTGTTGCTTTGGGTTTTATTTGGTTTTTGTTGTTGTTGTTGTTGTTGTTGTTGTTGTTTTTTGCTTGCTTGTTGTTGTTGTTTGTATGGGGTTCTGGCAGTCTATACATATTTAATGTGTTTTCTTTCAGAAATACATATTCTCACAGAGGTGACACTAAGCCCACTGGTTACTGCCAAGAGTTCACATGTGCTATTCCACTACTGTCTCTTGTCAAACTTAAAATACTGAATTTGCTTTCTTCAGAGGAACAGTTTAAGTTGCTGCAGGGAGATGCAGACTGCATACTCCTTCTGTAACCCACAGGCTACTTCTCAGATGGAGTTTTAATGAGAAACTGATGGTCTGTCACCTACACAGCAACCAGAGATGCCTAAGAAATATGCCAGTCATCACAGTTGCTAACTGTGCTGACACAACAGTGGAGTTTAGGGTGCGAATCCAAGAAATAATTCATTTTTCAAGACAATAATAAAAACAGATTTGTGGGAATAGTATTCTGATTCATGAAAGGAATGTGCCTTGAGCCATATTAAAAATGAGAAGATCTCAGAGTATCTTTGAGAGAGTAAGGGTGCACTTTTGTACTTTCATGGAAACTTTTTTTTTGTAGCTTTCATTCTATTTACTTGTTTTCTTTATGTTCACTAATTTGTATGGGTTCTTCCTGAGTTCTTCTCCTAAATGTCTCCTAATAATATCCTTTCTGGCACAGCTCAGCTTCTCCTGCCTCAACTATTACTGTCTTCTTACTCTGCTCTCTGACCTTAGTCTTCTGTCTCCTAGAAACTTCTCAAAGCCACTCCTGAATCGTACTCCCCTCCGCCAGACTCTGCTGATTTTTAAATCCTCTTCTAGTCCCAGAATCTCAAGAGGCTACAGACACGGAAGGGCATGGGGTCCTTTAAAGAGCCAGACACACACACACCCAAAAAACCACCACCAACAAAAAAATCATGCTGCATTCTTCCCTTATCAGTTACTGACTCTTCCAGTGATTCACCTTTTGCTAACAATCCCCTTTTAACTATGAAATGGGTTCAAGTCATCTTATAAATGCAGACAATAAGAACAACTGTGGGCACAATACCACAAATAGTCTATTTCTGTGGTATTATAGTTATCTCCATGTGTAATATTCTGTAGACTATCATACCCCTTTGGTCAAATGCTAGTCTGGGTGGTTTCACAAATGTAGTTGTGAAGAACATCAAATATTATAATCTGTGAACTTTGAATAATGCATATGACCCTTTGTAATGTAAGTGAGCCTCATCTAATCACTTCAAGGTCTAGATTTTACAAGGAAGTAAGTGTTTTTTTTCAAGTCCATAGCACAACAGTACTGCCTGAGGTCCATATACTGACCCACCTACTGTCTGAAGTCCCACACCTGAGATGCCAGCTCCTACAGGGTGTCCAGCCTTCTGGAAAGTGTACATTGTCAGCCCCTAGATTGAATGACTAACTCTTTGAAAGCCCTTGTGGATAGGTTGGAGTGTGAACCAATGTGCCATTGCTTTTGCTTCTCTAGAGGACCCTGAACAGTGCAAAATAAGGTTATGTCAATCACCGTGATGTTTTTGCCATGGGTTTTCTTTAAGAAGAATGGCTTCTCCCAATGCATTTCACAGTGATTTTCTGAAACATTAATATTTTTCACAGTATTCTACTCTCTAAACTGAAAATAGCCTCCCTTTTCTTTTGACAAGTATGGAAAGAGACTCAGAGAGTTCAAGTAACCTTCTTGAGGACATTTCACTTAGAAGCTAGGTCTAAACTTCCTATGCATTTACTCTTTACATCCTCACACTTCGTGGAGACATTGACATCTTTATGGGTTCAAGGAGCCAAATTTATATTGAAACGGTGATGGAATTATTAAGCCCATAAAGGCATGGGCAAGAGAAAGTAACTGGTGTTTTCAAACTACCTTCATGTGTAATGAACTGAAGGTATAGTCAACACAAATCTGTGAATTTTTGCTTTCACTGCATTCCAAATTTGCCCTGGTCCTATACCAAAACCTATTGTCTATCAATTTCACAAGTTTACATTTAAAATCAATGACTATCAATGGTAAGTAACTTTTTCGATTCTGTTCAGTTATAATTAAATCGGATTCACAACTTGAAAATAAAATCTTGTCAAGTGGAAGTTAATATTCTTATATAAATGTTGTTGTGCAGGCTACAGTAATATCAATATCACCCCCTCCTCTCTGAGAGGAGAAATAATCTTCCCTAGAGAATATCATACCAATTGGTTATCCAATACTAAATGCCTACCCCTGAAAACTTACATACAAGCAACAGTACACTAACTGAGTAGGTCATAATTATGTGTGGGAAAATGTATATATAATTTATTTCCAAGTTAAATAATAGACTGTAGGAGTTATTTTGTTAACTCAAAGGCTTAGAGCAGCCTAGAATACAACAGCTTCTTCTACCTTCTCCATGGCTGCATTACTTCCATACACCGTGGTCAGTCTTACTTAGAAATTGAGCACATGACACTAAGAGTTACAGACACCTGTTGGCTGTGTGACTTGGGAAATAGTTATTTGGTTTCATGAAATAAATCAGCCCATATCTCAAGGCACATAGTGAAAATGTAATAAAGTAAACTGCTTAAATCACAGAACTCAATGTCTGACCCAGGGACATATAAACAACATGTTACTATTTCAACAGTAGCAGACACTTTCTCAGCACCTCCTATGAGATAATGATATCAGTAATTTATATTTCTATATGAACTCAAGTCTTACCAAACATTTCTAAGGTTGGTGACATTCTTGCTCCTATTTCATTGGTGACAAAACTCAGTAACTAGAGGTTAAATATTCAATGTCATGGAACAAATAAGAAGCAGGGGGTGTGGGGTCACCAGAATCTGACACCATAAATCCATCATCTCTTCACTGGAAGTATCAGTTCCCCTTGCTTCCTTCTCTTTATTTCGAGATACACAATGCATAACTATGATACTTGTGAAAAATCAAGTTCTCATCTTCAATAAAAATTTGTGCTATTTCAGCCTTGGGTTCAGCCAACTATTTCCCAAAAGCTGTGGCAATACTTAAAGAACAATTCAGGATCTGTGGCATCATGAAAATAAAAAGTATATTTGTGAGTGATAGAAGAGAAAAGAAAGCATGCTGTGTCAGAAAATCCAGATACACCTCACTAGGTTAGGAGGCAACTGACTTGGCTTTCCCTGGAGACAGTTACTACCACTGTCTAAAGCCCTGGGTCCTCAGACGAGCAAAAAAGGCAACCAAATTAACTGTAGAAGTATAACATTGTCACATGGCACTAGAATAATCCTAATAATATTTTCCTTTTCATTTGGAAACCATGGAAATAAGGGTCAGTTATCATGTTCAAGAGAAAATGTTTTTGAGAGGAAAATTAGACTCAGATTCTGCCCTTTGAACCAATATTTGTTTTGCTCCACATCAAAAAAAAAAAAAAAAAACCAGAACAAAACAAAACAAAACAAACCCTGTTTTGTTCTCAACAGAAGACTTACATGAACTCTAAGCCTCAATTTTTTTCTCTGTATATCAGATACAATAATATATACTGTATTTTCTAATGTAATTTTAAGGATTAAAAGTTTTAAAAATAAGTGGCTTTTATGCAAACTTTTAAGTGTTCTCCAATTGTGAGCTGTATAATTAGAGTGGGTGCTTGTAGGATGTAATTCCAAACTGAAATTATATATATTCTAGATCATAATCCTCTAAGCCACCTTGCCCCCATACTTCTGCTGCTGCAAATAATGAAAGGCTCATGGAGGTTAGATATAAAGTTAGCAATAAAAGAGTCACTGTGGTGCAGAATTCTCTGAGCCCAAGCATCCTCTCTCTCTCTCTCTCTATATATATATATATATAGAGAGAGAGAGAGAGAGAGAGAGATTTCCATTTTTTTCTGAGATACTGAAAACAACTGAAAGCAAGCAAAATGGTCAGATGTTTTGTTAAGGACAGATATTGCTTTATCAATGATCTGACTGTACCCTTAATGGTCCTCCTTACCCAGGAGAAATTTCCCATAAAAATGAGAAATGATTCCTAGGATACATGAGGGTGACCATGTGCAAATTTAGGCAAACAAGGCACTGAGATTGTGAGACCCATGATGAGACATTCACTTGCAGATATTCTTCAACACAACCAAAGGAGCAGAGACTGAGGGACTTAAAGACAATGGTTTTGACCTGTAATCTAGCACATCAGTGGAAGCAGGACCAGGGGGTTAGTTCTGCTTCATAGTGTTTTTGAGGCCAGCCTGAACTACATGTAATTCTGTCTTAAAAGTCAAGAAGAAAGAAAGAATGAAAGAAAGAAAGAGGAAAGGAAAGGAAAGGAAAGGAAAGGAAAGGAAAGGAAAGGAAAGGGGGAAGAAAGGAAGAAGGGAAGGAAGAAGAAAGGAAGGAAGAATGAAGGGAGGGAGGGAGGGAGTGAGGGAGGGAGGGAGGGAGGGAGGGAGTAGAGAGGGAAGGAGGGAGGGAAAGAGAAAACCAGACAAAAGAGAAACAAAGAAACTATTGCAACAAGTTTGATAAATCAAAGAATGACATGTCTGAATGCCAAATGAAAAGGTTTGATTATGAATTAAGAAAAGAAAAAATGATGAGCCAAAATTACTAATAATTCCATCCATCAAACTGGAAAAAGATGTGAAAAGAAAGGAAAATCTTGGTATTTGGGACAAAAATCTCACCAGTAATTTTCACATCAGGAAATAGTTCAGATAGATTCACAGCTGTAGCTAAGACAGCAGAAGGCTCATTTTACAATTAAACTAGAAAGTTTGAAATTTAGCATATCAAAATTAAAAATAAGGATATAGGTATACTCATTACAGCAATATTTTCTGAAGAATTAAAACAATGACCCTATAATGTGAAACCCCAAATCACAAAACAGTGTTTAACCACCACTGACAGTGTTTCCAAGAGCTCTAAAGGAACTATTGCTGCTGCTAGAGAAATATTTGTTCTCCAAAACGCTGGTCATCAATTTTACACAGAAATCAACGAGTAGGTTTAAGAGGATAACTGCACAACACAAAAGTTATCTGGGCTATTTCCATTTCCAACTTCATCTCTGTGTAGGCAGAAGGATAGGAGTTTGTTATACAACCATGAGCACCGAGCAGCAGCAATGACTGACATTTGTATCATTCCTCCATAGTCCCTAGTATATACCCTGTTCTTTGTAACTTCCAAAATATACATTGTAAACCATACACTTATTCTAAGTATCATTAGAATGTTAATACCATGTAAAACATCCGCATTATGGAACGAAGTTCTGGTGAGAGAGATGAAACCATTGGAGAAATACATTCAACGCCTTATGTACTTCTCAAATTCCAGAAACAGAGGAAGGCTAAACCTACTTGCAATGTGGAGCATTGCTATTACTGTATGATAATCATGGTAAATCCGGAACCTTCTATGCTATATCTGTATCAAGAACCGCAAAGGAAAATAGTAATAGATTACTTACTGAGGTGATGATTGCCCAGGAAAATCATTCATCATGAAGTGAAAGAAAGCAATGCAGTAAGGGTGGGCATTAGAGGCTGCAGTGTGGCTGTGCGACAGTCAACAGAGGTCATCTGAAATCAAAGATAAAAACACACAGGCAGATACTTGGCTCCACATCAAGGAAGAGAGAAAAGGGAAATGGACTTAAGTTCATCATTTTTTTATCTTTAATTGATCTAAAAGAGAACTGCATGATGACAGCATAGTAGCTACATACTGATCATGGTCTAAAGACAAGGAAAAGTAATGACATGATGTTTCAATGAAGAGCAAGCAAGGTATTGAGAATACTCTGTTTCTATTCATACTGTCAAAAGTTAATATGATGCATATATTTGGGGTTTGGACACATTTTCTGTGTGATATTTTTATTTATTTATTTATTTATTTATTTATTTATTTATTTATTTATTACGTATTTTTCCTCAATGACATTTCCAATGCTATCCCAAAAGTCCCCCATACCCCCCCCCCCACTTCCCTAACCACCCATTCTCATTTTTTTAGCCCTGACACTCCCCTGTACTGGGGCATATAAAGTTTGTGTGTCCGATGGGCCTCTCTTTCCAGTGATGGCCGACTAGGCCATCTTTTGATACATATGTAGCTAGAGTCAGCTCCAGGGTACTGGTCAGTTCATAATGTTGTTGCACCTACAGGGTTGCAGATCTCTTTAGCTCCTTGGATATTTTCTCTAGCTCCTCCATTAGGGGCACTGTGATCCATCCAATAGCTGAATGTGAGCATCCACGTCTGTGTTTGCTAGGCCCCTGCCTAGTCTCACAAGAGACAGCTATATCTGGGTCCTTTCAGCAAAATCTTGCAAGTGTATGCAGTGGTGTCAGCGTTTGGAAGCTGATTATGGGGTGGAATCCTAGATAAGGCAGTCTCTAGATGGTCCATCCTTTTGTCTCAGCTCCAAACTTTGTCTCTGTAACTCCTTCCATGGGTGTTTTGTTCCCAATTCTAAGAAGGGGCACAGTGTCCACACTTTGGTCTTCATTCTTCTTGAGTTTTTTGCATTTGGCAAATTGTATCTTATATCTTGGGTATCCTAAGTTTTGGGCTAGTATCCACTTATCAGTGAGTACATATTGTGTGAGTTCCTTTGTGATTGGGTTACCTCGCTCAGGATGATGCCCTCCAGGTCCATCCATTTGCCTAGGAATTTCATAAATTCATTCTTTTTAATAGCTGAGTAGTACTCTATTGTGTAAATGTACCACATTTTCTGTATCCATTCCTCTGTTGAGGGGCATCTGGGTTCTTTCCAGCTTCTGGCTATTATAAATAAGGCTGCTATGAACATAGTGGAGCATGTGTCCTTCATACCAGTTGGGACATCTTCGGGATATATGCCCAGAAGAGGTATTGCTGGATCCTCTGGTAGTACTATGTCCAATTTTCTAAGGAACTGCCAGACTGATTTCCATAGTGGCTGTACAAGCTTGCAATCCCACCAACAGTGGAGGAGTGTTCCTCTTTCTCCACATCCTTGCCAGCATCTGCTGTCACCTGAATTTTTGATCTTAACCATTCTGACTGGTGTGAGGTGGAATCTCAGGGTTGTTTTGATTTGCATTTCCCTGATAATTAAGGATGTTGAACATTTTTTCAGGTGCTTCTCTGCCATTTGGTATTCCTCGGGTGAGAATTCTTTGTTCAATTCTGAGCCCCATTTTTTTTCAATTTTTTTTTTAATTAGGTATTTTCCTCATTTACATTTTCAATGCTATCCCAAAGGTCCCCCATACCCACCCACCCCCAATCCCCTACCCACCCACTCCCCCTTTTTGGCCCTGGCGTTCCCCTGTACTGGGGCATATAAAGTTTGCAAGTCCAATGGGCCTCTCTTTGCAGTGATGGCCGACTAGGCCATCTTTTGATACATATGCAGCTAAAGACAAGAGCTCCTGAGTACTGGTTAGTTCATATTGTTGTTCCACCTATAGGGTTGCAGTTCCCTTTAGCTCCTTGGGTAATTTCTCTAGCTCCTCCATTAGGGGCCGTGTGACCCATCCAATAGCTGACTGTGATCATCCACTTCTGTGTTTGCTAGGCCCCGGCATAGTCTCACAAGAGAGAGCTATAATTGGGTCCTTTCAGCGAAATCTTGCTAGTGTATGCAATGGTGTCAGCATTTGGAAGCTGATTATGGGATGGATCCCTGCATATGGCAGTCACTAGATGGTCCATCCTTTCGTCACAGCTCCAAATTTTGTCTCTGTAACTCCCTTTATGGGTGTTTTGTTCCCATTTCTAAGAAAGGGTAAAGTGTCCACACTTTGGTCTTCGTTCTTCTTGAATTTCATGCGTTTGGCAAATTGTATCCTCATTTTTTAATGGGGTTATTTGATTTTTCTGGAGTCCACCCTCTTCAGTTCTTTATATATATTGGATATTAGTCCCCTATCTGATTTAGGATAGGTAAAGATCCTTTCCCAATCTGTTGGTGGCCTTTTTGTCTTATTGACAGTATCTTTTGCCTTGCAGAAGCTTTGCAGTTTTTTTTATTTATTTATTATTTTTTTATTACATATTTTCCTCAATTACATTTCCAATGCTATCCCAAAAGTCCCCCATACCCTCCCCCCCAATTCCCTACCCACTCATTCCCATTATTTTTGGCCCTGGAGTTCCCCTGTACTGGGGCATATACAGTTTGCGTGTCCAATGGGCCTCTCTTTCCAGTGATGGCCGACTAGGCCATCTTTTGATACATATTCAGCTAGAGTCAATAGCTCCGGGGTACTGGTTAGTTCATAATGTTGTTCCACCTATAGGGTTGCGGATCCCTTTAGCTCCTTGGGTACTTTCTCTAGCTCCTCCATTGGGAGCCCTGTGACCCATCCAATAGCTGACTGTGAGCATCCACTTCTGTGTTTGCTAGGCCCTGGCATAGTCTCACAAGAGACAGCTACATCTGGGTCATGATGTCCCATTTGTCGATTCTCGAACCTACATCACAAACCATTGCTGTTCTATTCAGGAATTTTTCCCCTGTACCCATATCTTTGAGGCTTTTCCCCACTTTCTCCTCTATAAGTTTAAGTGTCTCTGGTTTTATGTGAAGTTCCTTGATCCACTTAGATTTGACCTTAGTACAAGGAGATAGGAATGGGTCGATTCACATTCTTCTACATAATAACAACCAGTTGTGCCAGCACCATTTGTTGAAAATGCTGTCTTTCTTCCACTGGATGGTTTTAGCTCCCTTGTCGAAGATCAAGTGGCCATAGGTGTGTGGGTTCATTTCTGGGTCTTCAATTCTATTCCATTGGTCTACTTGTCTGTGACTATACCAGTACCATGCAGTTTTTATCACAATTGCTCTGTAGAAAAGCTTTAGGTCAGGGATGGTGATTCCACCAGAGGTTCTTTTATCCCTGAGAAGAGTTTTTGCTATCCTAGGTTTTTTGTTATTCCAGATGAATTTGCAGATTGCTCTTTCTACTTCGTTGAAGAATTGAGTTGGAATTTTGATGGGGATTGCATTGAATCTGTAGATTGCTTTTGGCAAGATAGCCACTTTTACAATGTTGATCTTGCCAATCCATGAGCATGGGAGATCTTTCCATCTTCTGAGATCTTCTTTAATTTCTTTCTTCAGAGACTTGAAGTTTTTATCATACAGATCTTTCACTTCCTTAGTTAGAGTCACACCAAGATATTTTATATTATTTGTGACTATTGACAAGGGTGTTGTTTCCCTAATTTCTTTCTCAGCCTGTTTATTCTTTGTGTAGAGAAAGGCCATTGACTTGTTTGAGTTAATTTTATATCCTGCTACTTCACAGAAGCTGTTTATCAGTTTTAGAACTTCTCTGGTGGAATTTTATGGTCACTGATATATACTATCATATCATCTGCAAAAAGTGATATTTTGACTTCCTCTTTTCCAATTTGTATCCCCTTGATCTCCTTTTGTTGTTGAATTGCTCTGGCTAGGACTTCAAGTACAATGTTGAATAGGTAGGGTGAGAGTGGACAGCCTTGTCTAGTCCCTGATTTTAGTGGGATTGCTTCAAGCTTCTCACCATTTACTTTGATGTTGGCTACTGGTTTGCTGTAGATTGCTTTTATCATGGTTAGGTATGGGCCTTGAATTCCTGATCTTTCCAAGACTTTTATCATGAATGGGTGTTGGATCTTGTCGAATGCTTTGTGATTCATTAATTTATATCTCGATCGCAGCTTCTCCTCTCAGTCCTCTCTGTTACCTTCCCTTTCCTCCCTTCTCCCATTTCCATTTCTCCTCAGAAAAGGGAAGGCTGCCCATGGACATAAACTCACTTTGTCATGTCAAAATGCAGAATGAGGCACATAGCATCTTCTTCAATTGAGGCTAGACAGGCAGCTCAGTTAAGGGAAAGGTACCCAAAGGCAGGCTACAGAGACATAGACAGCCCCTGCTCCTGGTATTAGGAGATCCACATGAAGACCAAGCTGCACAACTGTTACATATGTGCAGAGGGCCTCTGTACATCCCACACATGCTCTCTGGTTGGCAGTCCATTCTCTGTGAGCCCCTATGTGTCCATGTTAGTTGATTCTGTAGGTTTTCTTGTGGTGTCCTTGGCCTTTCTGGCTCCTTCAATCCTTCTTCAACCTCTTCCACAGGGTTCCCCAAGCTCTGGCTAATGTCTGACTGTGGGTCGCTGCATCAGTTTCCATCAATTTCTAGGTGAAACCTCTCAAATAGTTATGCTAGACTTCTTCCACAGGTATAGCAGAATATCATTAGTATATTCAGGGATCTCCCCATAACCTGGATCTCAAGCTGGGCCAGTCATTAGTTGTTCATTTCCTCAATTTCTGTTCTATCTTTATACCTGCACATCTTGTAAGAAAGACAAATTACAGGTCAGAGGTTTTTTAGCTTATTTGGTGTCCTAATCCGTCTACTGGAAGTCTTTTCTGATTACGGGAGTTGGCCATTTTAGGCTCCATATTCCCCATTGGTCGTACTCCTAGCTAGGTTCACCCTCACACATCCCTGAGGGTTTCCATTGTTCCAGGTTCCCAGCTCACCCCAGAGATGTTCTCCAATGCTTTCTTTTGCAAGTTATGTATAATAAATCTTTAAAAGATAAAAATGCTACTTTCTATATCACATGCAAAGTAGTATAATATTTAAAGTGTATTTAGAATAAAAATGTATACTTTAAATTCTAAAGCAACAAAAACAGATTTTAGAAGCATCATAGTGATATGCTTTAAAAAAAACAATTATAGCAAATAATCCACTAAAAGCCAGAGTAAGTCAGAAAATGAGGGAAAATTGGGTCAAATAACAAAAAGTATTTCTGTTCAACAGGCCCATAGCATCTGTAGTTACTTCTGTTACTTGCAGGTGAGGGACTAGAGTTTTGAGAACTTCATTGGGAGATCTGTAAATTCCAGTATTTGCAAGAATGCTCAGCAATGACAATATCCACAGTCATTGTCATATTTCTTTCCTAATAATATTCATTTCTTTAGAAAGTATTTCTGTTTTTCCATGAGATAAATTCTTATCAGATAGCTATCACCAGCAGTGTATCTGAGAAAGGTTAGACACTGGGTGATTGCTTACTGACAGATCTGAATTAAACTATGATTCTATTTTTCTATCCCATCCAGCTTCTGGCTCTAGCAAGTATAGAACATTTAATATCACAAAGAAATGTGTTTAAAGTGTGCTAAAGCTATAAACCAGCATGTTTTGCATATGTTTTACTGTGTAACAACTAAGAGATCTTGTCTACAAATGATAACAGCTCTCTAGAGGTCTGTCCTTTGGCCACAAGTCTCTCACAGAGGGTGCTTATATTAGAAATTTTGCTAAGGCAACATTTTCAGGTAACAGGAAACCTTTGAAAGTTCAGATATCCATGGCACATAGAAGGTATATGTAATTTAGCACATGTTATCATGTAGCTCTAAGAGCTAACTAAATTCCATGTGTAAATTCTTAGTGGCTTCAGAAGTATGAGCCTGCCTTATTTCTTCTGGGTGAAGACCTGATAGGAGTCCAGAGCAGCTATGTGCCTCAAGCCTTGCAAACCTTAAATGAATTGAGAGGGGTTCTGTCCAGAGGTGCCTCACAGATTCAACAGCCTTGCTGAGTGAATTGTTCCCCATATCTACTCTAGCTTTAGATTTCCTCCATCACTTCCTCATCCACAGGCCTGTCTCTTCCTTTTCATTTTATTGAGCTGCACAGGACATATCTATGTGTTCTGGCTTAGTTTTGGCCATCTCTTCTTATGTATGTAGAACCACCTTTTGCTGTTTATTATTAGAAAAATATAGTTTCTGAAAATCTATTTAACAGACAGGCATAGTTATGCTTACCTATAATTCTAAAACTCAATCGGCTAAAACAGAAGGCTCATCAATTCATAGCTAACTTGGGCTGCATAGTAAGACTATGCAGTAATACAAATAAAATTTAACTTCTCATCCAAGTATGAATCTTTTCTGTTTTGGTTAGACACCAGAATAGCACAAAGTGTCCTCCATAAATGTGTTAAGTAATTGAATCATCAAAGGACAACAAATGAGAATCCAAGTTTTTTATATGCCCATATGATTTATAGAGATATAATCACTTTCTCCCAAAAGTCACTGTACCATGTACCTGGCTGCTGGTAAACTGTGGAGGCAGATTGGTTATCTCAAATAACAAAGCCAGTTTCCACTTCTAAATTCACTCCTAGCAAAAAAAAATGTGCCAGATATTTTACATATATTTAGATTTGTTCTTTGCAAAGCACCTATGAGATATAGTGAACTAATTCTTCATTCTTTCACAATTTTAGTCCAGGTATCTGTTTTCTTACTACTAATATACACACATAATAAATATAATGCATGTAATATATTTGTGTGTGTGTGTGTGTGTGTGTGTGTGTGTGTGTGTGTGTGTGTGTGTGTGTGTTTAAATGCTTCATATGAAAAGGAAACTTGAGCTTGGGGTAGTGGGGTTTCTATAAGATTTGCCACATGAATATAGGTTGGGTACACTCTTAGCAACAGTAGCAGCTGACAGGCTGTGCTACAGCAACATCTTGACAATGACTAAACCAAGCTTAAGGTAAGAAGGAAGGAAAATTAAGATTGCAAATTAACCTGAATTGTTATTGATTCAGATGTATTAAAGATGGTAAAACTGGAAAAAATGGAAAACCCTTCAAATATTTGTGTGAGGAAAAACGTGATTTGTTTTCTCTTATTGCAAGACATGCTGTTTACTCCAGGAATACAGTTAAGAACCATTTTATCAGGATTGTAAACAAATGGAGCTTTGTTAAAAATATGTAAACAAAAGACCATCTTTGAGATGATTAATAATGTTTGAAAGAGAGAAAGTACCAATGTCTCAATCTTATAATGTTTTCACATGGTTCTTATTACCTAAATAATACCAGTTGCCAGGAACGGCCCTTCAGCCCCCACATTTTATTATAAAGAGTTCAAATATGTCACGATACAGGAGCCATAACGATTGTATTGGAAACTGTCTGCAGCAAACTCATGTGTTCCAGTCCATGGTCACAATTGATTGTGCTGCTTTTGGAGACCATGGGTCATTTGGCAGATCAAGTCTACCTGGAGAAATGGAGCTGCTGAAGGGAAAGCCTTGGGGTTTGCAACATGGTCCTTATTTGTGTGTGCTGTCTGCCTCCTGGGCATGGAGAAAAGAACAAGCAGACTCATATGGTTGTAGGCACAGCCTGAAGCTAGTCCCACTGTTAAACCTCCTCCCTGCCATGTCAGGCTGTGTCTTCTCCAATGGAGAACCAACATAAACCCTTTATCACTGAAGTTGTTTCTTGTCAACTAGTTGGTCTCAGTAGTGGGAAAACAAAAACAAAAACAATAACAACAACAACAAAAAAACCAATGCTCTAGCAGAGACTGAATTTTAATTCAGATCCAGGTCATTCATTTTTCTCTCAATCTGTAAGATTTTCAAACTACAGCTCAAACTATACTGTTATATTTTAAAACTTAAATTTGCTTGAAGAGAAATATTTTGAATTCAATTTCTTCTTATTTTTGTTATTTAATTTAAAATTATCTTTATTTACTTATGTGCACACACACACACACACACACACACACACACACATATTACTGCACGTATGTGCAAGTCACAGGGCAGTATGTGGAAGTTGGTTTTCTCCTTCCATCAGGTTTCTCTAAGAGACTGAATCCTGGTCATCATCTATTGGTTGGAGTACAGGTCCCCTAATGAACGAGCTAGAGAAAGTACCCAAGAAGCAAAGGAGGTCTGCAACTCTATAGGAGGAAGAACAATATGAACGAACCCGTACCCCCCCCCCCAGAGCTGTGTCTCTAGTTACATATGTAGCAGAGGATGGCCTAGTTGACCATCAATGGAAGGAGAGACCCTAGGTCTTGAGAAGATAATATGACCTAGTACAGGGGAATGCCAGGGCCAGGACCCAGGAGTGGGTGGGTTGGGGAGCAGGGCAGGTAAAGGGTATGGGGGTTTGGGGGATAGCATTTGAAATATAAATGAAGAAAATATCTAATAAAAGAATTTTTTAAATGGGCAACAAGCCCTTTTTTCTGCTGAACTACTGTATCAACCTAAAATATTAAATATTTTCTAAGTTGTCCTTTCTATTCCCTGAAAAATGGAAACCAGTCATGTGTGTGTTATACATATATATGATATACATATATAATTTTAATGAATATTTCAGAGGAAAGGGTATTTTAAAAGTTTTTTTCAGAATCAAATTTCAAAAACTGTATATTGATTACCAAGAATAAAAATACATTTACCTACTTAAATTATACTACTTATTTTTCTTACACAAATATCATATTACTAGTTTTCTTGTTAAGAAAATTAATTTCTGGAAGGATAAATCCATCAATATTTCAGAAGAGATAGGAGAGCTAGCAAATAAGACCCGACCCCAAGTCGTATTCTTGACCAATCATATTTTAGTAATAAGAAATATGGACACTAATTGCCCATCAGAGTAGAAAGATAAATAAATCAATGATCCAACCACACAAAACAATGTAACATTTATAACCACGTCCTTGTTGAAAAAGCAAAGTAAATCACATTATATTTGTCAATTTTTATATAGGAAACTAACTGAAAATGATTCATAAAGGGAAAATTTCCAAGTTCACTCAGAATTTCTATAATTTTATGATACAATTGTGTTTACCATCAAGTTTCTCTACCAAGAGAATACTTGACAAGCTTGTGTTAGGCTCTTTGTCAAAATCAGCTGAGCTGAAGAGAAGAGCATCTGCTTGAATGCAGTTTGGTTATCACATCTGAAAGCTTGACAGAATTACAGTTTTCACTTGCAATGTATGTCCATTGTGGAATACTTGTTTAACATCCACTAGACACTGTGTTCATCTACAGCACCACCATAATTTTTTTCACTGTACACAGTGCCATAGACCTTTTACACACTCTACACTATATGTTGATGGTTTCTAAAGCACAACGTCTATATTAGTTCAGTGCTTATACGTGAAGATGAGAATTTCATACTTCCATGTTTCATTGAATGATATACAACACTACAATACTTCTAAATGCTTCTGGGTTCTATTATTCCTGCCAATATCAACTCATTACCATATAAAAGGGAATGAAAGAAACCATGAAGTCTCATCCAGCTTTGTAATAGAATATCCAGGAGTGGTACATATTAAATGCCAATAGAGAAATTAGATGCAGCTTCAGTCTAACTCTAAAATCACTTTTATCTTGTCTTTGAAATCGTAAAAGTACTAAAGAAAATAAGCAGCTTGGCAACCTACAGAGTGGATCCTTCAGTGTAATTCCTATGTAAAACATATATTCTCCCTAGGAACTATGCTGTCTGTAAACAATATCATCACATATTTTTCTTAGGTAAAATGTTTGTATCTCTTTACACATCTGATGAGAACTGGAAGAAATCTTAGTAGAGTAGAACCAGGTAGGGTATTGAGGCTGATATTACCCTGTCAATGGTGACACAGGGAGCCACCCCAAGGAGTACTTACCATTGGCTATTATAATGGTTATGATATCAGAAAGGAGCAGACCCAGTGACTCCAATAAGAGTTTTACCTCCATATTATTGGTTATAGGATTTTATTTATTTATTTTATTGTTTGAGAATTATAGACATTTGTTTTGATCAAACCCACCGCCAGCCCTCCTCTCTCATTTCTTCACCCATCTTCCACACCTCTTCCCCAAGCTTGACGTGCTTGCTTCACTTATTTCCATTTTTATTTTTATTTTTATTTGTTATTACTGTGTCTACTTGGTGTTTTTTGTATGTGTGGGAGGTATCACGATGTCCCATTCCACCTGAGGAATATTGGCAAGATGCTGACTGCTGGGGGAGTACAATTCATTGTGGGATTCTGTTTGGTTGGTTTGGGTTTTGTTTTGTTTTGTTTTTCTGCTTTCTTGTATTATGCTTTCTTTCTCTTAGATGTGGCCCCTGAAAGCATACCCATGCTCCAAGAGATACTTCTATCCTTGGACTTGATTTTTTTTTATTGCCATTTGGCAAAGCTCATGATACACAAACTTTCAAAACGAGCCTTAGAGGAAGTGCACAGACAGATTTTTCACATTTAAAAATCAGTCACTTCTTTGCTTCAGCACTCAGCAAGTATTCCAGATTTATTGGCTCATGGATAGCTAGATTTCCTGATACAAACTAATTAATTGAAGCTCTAAAAGTCTCACCTGACTTTTTCAAGAAACTATCTCAGGGCAGAAGAGGCTCATTCAATAATGAACACAACACAGGGAGGACTCCACAGTTGAGTCAGGGGACAATATAGCCATGATCATAGTTCCATTTTTTCATAAATCATCCATAATACTGAGTTTTGTTTTGTTTTTATGTTTTGGGTTTTTTTTTTTTTTTACGTATTTAAGACAAAAAGAACCTTTGTCTTAAACTATTGCGGGTTGACTTTTTCTGACACTTTCCATTAGAACTTCTCTTACACATATTAAAACAGCAAAGCAACTTAATCAATACAGACTAAGGGACTCAAAGCAAGGGTTTTCATTCTCTCATAAATTAAAATGCTAGACTATCTTCAGAGAATAAGAGAAAGATAGTAAGGAAGTTGTGTGAGTTTTTATAGTCACTGAAATAGGTATGCTAGAGAAATTATTGAAAGCCTAATTGAGATACAGGACCACAGGTTTGTAATGATAGATAGCGAAGATATAAAATCAACTTATTCTCAGCAATGGACTCTTTCACAGCTCAATTTTCACAAAGTAGCAGATAGAAGATTTATTTTAAAAATGTAGGCTTAAGTATGTTGGGAACGACAGTAATAAGAGTGGGGTTATAATGCCCCAGTAGGAAACAAATTGCATTCTCAAAAGAGGTGATTACAGAAGTGTTTAATAAAGCAATGTTCACAGATATGTATTTAACAACAGCATTATGGGAACTGTAGGAAAACATAGCTTACTAGGGATAATGCATCAAGTTGATTTTATCATACCTCAGTGTGAAAGCATTGGTGAAAGAAATAGGTACTTTACTCAACAGAGAATTCTTTTTTTTTAATTAATTTATTTATTTACATTCCAGCCATTGCCCCACTCCGCATCCCCCTACCACAGCTCCTCATCCCATTCCTCCCCCACCTCCCCTTGCCTTGGAGAGGGTGCACACACACACACACACACACACACACACACACACACACACCTTCTCCTTCCCTGGGGCCTCAAGTCTTGTGAGGATTTGCTGCATCTTCTCCCACTGAGGCCAGACCTCTGTTATATATGTGGGGGGGTTGGAGGGGTTCAGACCAACCTGTAAATGCTCCCTGGTTGGTGCAGTCTCTGATCTCCCTGGGGTCTTACTTAGTTGAGACTGCTGGTCTTCCTATGGGATCACTCTTCGCTTCAGATTCTTCAATTCTTCCCCTAATTCAACCATAGGGGTTCCTGACTTCAGTCCAATGGTTGGATATAAATATCTATGTTTGTCTCAACCAGCTGCTGGTAGGGTCTCTCAGAGGACAGCCATGCCAGGCTCCTGTCTGTAAGCACATCATAGCATTAGTAACAGTGCCAGGCCTTAATGTCCTCCTATGAGATTGATCCCATGTTTGACCAGTCATTGGACTACTTTTCCTCAGTCTCTTCTCCATTTTTGTCCCTGTAGTTCTTTTAGACAGGAACAATTCTGGATCAAAATTGGGTCCCTCCAGTTGAGGCCCTGTCTATCCACTGGAGGTGGACTCTTGGAGTTTCTTCTCCCCAATGTTGAGCATTTTGGCTAAGGTCACCACATTGAGTCCTAAGAGTCTCTCATCTCTTGAGTCTCTGGTACTTTCTAGAGGGACTCCTACTTCCAACCCCTCAAGACTGCATATTTCCATTTATTCTTCCTGACCCTCTGGGCTTCTCTCCTGACCCTCCTCTCCTCCCCATACCTAATCCTGTTCCCCTTTTCCCCTCCCATCACCTCTCCCACCCAGATCCCTTCCTCCATCTGACTCCTGTGATTATTTTCTTCCTCTTTCTAAGAGGGATTGAAGCAGCCTCAGTTGGGGCTTTCTGCTTGTTAAACTTCTTATAGAGTCTGTGGGTTGTATCCTAGGTATTCTGTACTTTTTGGCTAATATCACTTATTAGTAAGTACATACCATTCATGTCCTTTTGGGTCTGATCTTATACTAACTGGACCTCAAGATAGCCAAAAGCATTCCTCCATGGAGGAGTGGGGGAGCAGGAGAGATAAGTATTTTTTCTTCACTTTTCTCTGACCACCTACTGATTCTCCTTTAACTCAAAGCAAATGTAAAGCAATTCAAATAGAAAGTTTGCACTTCTGGATAACAAAAAGCAGTACTAAATAGTGGGAGATGGGCATGAAGGAGCAAACAGAAGATCTCCATCAAATAGCTGAAGATTTAAGATGGTAATTTCTTAAGGATTGGAAACTTCTGTTAATTGTCATAGATAATGACACTTACAAAGATAAAATACCATGTCAGTTAATTAGTATCAAGGAATATGTGGTATGTCTAAATGGGTACTTATATAATTAAGAATGATGGTGGCACATTGTTATAGCTGAAGCATTGGGTAATTTGAAAGCTGTCTGTGAACCTGAGTAAATATCAGACATCATAAACAAATAGTGACTGAGAGGGGAACAGGTATGGCTCAAATACATAATGGGCTACAAGGACTATTAATAAGAAAGAGATGTCCTTAGAGGCTCTGCCAGAGCCTGACAAATACATAGGCAGATGCTCACAGCCAACCATTGGGCTGAGCACAGGGTCCCCAATCGAGGAGAGAAAGGATGGAAGGAGCTGAAGCGGTTTGCAGCCCCATAGGAAGAACAAAAATATCAAACAACCAGACCTCCCAGAGCTTCTAGGGACTAAACCACCAAGCAAAGAGTACACATGGAGGGACCCATGGCTCCAGCTTTTTATTTTTTTTATTTTAATTAGGTATTTTCTTCATTTACATTTCCAATGCTATCACAAAAGTCCCCCATACCTTCCCCCACACACTCCCCTACCCACCCACTCCCACTTCTTGGCCCTGGCTTTCCCCTGTACTGAGGCATATAAAGTTTGCAAGACCAATGGGCCTCTCTTCCCAATGATGGCCAACTAGGCCATCTTCTGCTACATATGCAGCTAGAGACACGAGCTCTGGGGGTACTGGTTAGTTCATATTGTTGTTCGTCCTATAGGGTTGCAGACACTTTTAGCTCCTTAGGTACTTTCTCTAGCTCCTCCATTGGGGGGCCCTGTGATCCATCCAATAGCTGACTGTGAGCATCCACAAGGAGTCCTTAGTTACAGAGTAGGTTCAGAGCTTCCATGTTGAAACAAGGTGGTAACACTGAGACAAAAGAGAAGTGACCACGGGACACAGCTTAGCTTGTTTCCGCTTCTTGCAGCATTTCTTTCCAATCGGTTGTGTGCCTGCGACCAACTGAATGACTCTAAAGGCCCACGACTGACACTCAACCATTGGTTATGAGACCTCAGCACTGAAAGGGATCTCAGTCTTGTGCAAAGCCAGACTGCAGAAGTGGATGCAAGACCCCATCTCCAACAAAGAAGATCTCTCCAATCTACTCACAAATGAAAAATGAGTTTGCTCCAGAAGTCTCACTGTGTGCTCATGTCACTCTTAACATCAGGCCTCATACCCATCAGTGGATGACCAACACAAAGGGAACTCAGTGGCATTTTTGGGAAGTTCTTTGATCTGTTTTTATAATACTTTGTCACAACATACTCCGTTTTTTTGTTTGTTTGTTTGTTTGTTTGTTTGTTTTTTTACAACTTTCAGATTCCTTGTGATTGTATTACTATTTTTGTTTTTACATTTTTATGGGATTTCTGTGTGTTTTCAAACATGTGCATTTCTGTTTCTCTGTGTTTCTTATGTCTTTTGTTTCTTTTCTGTTTGTTTTATTTTATTCCAGTTTGTTTGTTTTATTTTATCTTATTTTACTTTAAATTTTAAAAGATGCCTGTTTGTATTCTTATAAGAGAAAGAAAGGGTGTAGATTTGGGTGGGTAGGGAAGATCTGGGAAGAGTTAGTGGAGGAGAAACTATAATCAGAATGTCACATGAAAAAATTCTATATTCAATAAAAATTAAGTAAATAAATAACAAATAAAAACTCAAACATGAAGACTGGGCAATGACCCTATTAATCCAATGTTTGTTATGCATGCATAACTACTTGAGTTAAGGACCCTAACACCCAACATGCAACAGATGTACAGCTTGACCTTCATGTGAATCCATAACAACTGGAATGGGGGCTATCCCAAAAGCTATTGCCTGTATGTGGGATGTGTTCTTCTAGCTGGGCTGCCTTGTCTGTAGTGGGAGAGTAAGTACCTAGACTCTCAGAGGGGGACAATGAGTAGAATGTAAAGTGACTAAGTTAAAAAATTAATTAAATAAAAAAAGAAAAGATTCTCAGCACCCACAGATAAAAATCTGAGCCTGGGCACTAAAATGAAATCCAGCACTGGCAAGGTGCAGCCAGAAGGAACTTGGGGCTCACTGGCCAGTTAGTCTCACTGAATAGGCAAGTTACACATCCAGTGAGAGATGCTGTCCCTAAAATAAAAAGGTAGAGGGTAACTGAAGTAGACACTTGATGATGATCATTTGCCTGCACATGAATACTAGTGACACACCTGGACAGGCACAGAGAACAGAAGGGGACTATAAGTATACAGGTATCTTCAGGCTTAGACATTTAATGCCATAAATCTCTACAAGATACTGTAGGCTCAGAGTTGGAAAAGATTCATATAGTGGATTTGTTATTTTTTTCTCTATGATGTCAATAAGAGCAGGAAACAGAATAGATAGTTTAGGGCAGGGACCTCAGAAATAATCAGTTCCACCTCTTATTCTTGATGAGTTCTGTCTTGGCCAGAAGTTGGAAACATCTTTGGTACTACTGGAAGTTCTATCCTGGCCAGGGGCCAGAAATGCCAAAAATATTCAGGGGCACTGATTCATGATCTGTTTTCTTGTTTTTATCTTTCTTCTCCCTTTCCATAGCAACTTAATGAGCACAACTGCCTGAGAGCTGTGCACTCTCAGATATTCCATTGGCCTTGGATGAATTACCCCCAAGGTTCCATACAGACACCTGGATGGAGAGGCCCAGGAACCTCTTGTGGGAGTGAAAACTGCACTACCATGCCTTAAATATGCAGGCCTTATTAACCCTAAGTAGATATAATCAGTGGTAAGTTTCGCTTCCTGCTATAGAGCAGTCCTACTCTCTTTCTTATGCCTTTCTGAAATTACCTTCCACTTTCTATAAAATTTGTTCTTTGAGTTTGCAAAAAGAAGAACATGCAAGCCACTAGCCTAAGCTGTTGAATACCTGTGATGTTAGCCCTCTGACTTAGGCTGAACTGACAAGTGAGAGCCTCCAGAGGGTTGAGGGGCCCCATTTCACCTACATATAATTTTATTGATATATCTACTTACATCTCTGTATTGCTCTTATTTCTTTGGTGTAGTTTTTCCTCTTGACTCCAAGTCCCTTGCAACTGAAACTTATTTCCTATATATCTTATACATGTGCTTGATAAAAGCTACTTAGCACAATTCATCATAGGGAAACATTTTTATTCATTCTAAAAGCCTTAGTGGTTTTAGAGATGCAATTCTGTTCGTAGATCAGCATCACCACAGATTCCAAATGTCATCCTTGCTACTGTCCTTCTCACCACTCAGTGAGGGACATGCTTTGCCTTCATCTTCTCAGGAATCAGAGTGCACTGATCATTGAATTCCCGATGTCACAGTGTCCTCTCCTTGGTGTTCTTTGAGATCACAAAGAAGCTAACTCAACAAACTATATTAATTTCTCCAAGCTTCTTGGACATTCTAGAACTTAAGAAATTTAGTCCCCTGTGGGGTGGTATTCATTACATATCATCAGAGCTAATTCATATGTTTGACTTGCCTATATAAAGAATGAATGCCTATGTTTGTATTAACTCAGTGTCAATACAGATGAACAAATGTATCTTTTTAAAACCAAAGGGAGCAATTCTTATCTAGATAGACTAAATTTCTGATCTAATATGTACTGTTTCAGATATTTTAGTTGATTTCTTTTTTAATATATGTTTTGTTCTTTAAAATTGCATAAATTATACAAAGCACACTAATTATATTCATCCATACTCCCTCTAAATTACCCAATGCCCTATCACACATATCTCTAAGCCTCATGATCAATTGTGTCTGTTATTGTACACATGTGGATAAACATATAAATATATACATATAGATGTTATTTCAAAAATCCAAAAAAGGATTCTTGCTTTTGAAATTCAAATTTAGTCCCTACTTCATAATTCAAAGCTGGGTAAAGAAAATGCTGGCCAGATTTCTATATAGAATACAAAATCAAGTTTAAATGATCCTAAAACTGATATATTCAAATTAATATTTTGTTTCCATTTATGTTGAAAATTGACAAAATTTATCATATCATAAGTTATATTACTACATGCATGACAATTTAGCTTTGGTATTATGAGTTATTAATTTCACATTTCCCAAGATCTTTTTATCACATGAAGTTGCACATGCATATGACATGATTATAGTGTTAGGGATCTTACTGAATACACACAGAATTCAGGTGATGGAATATTGATGTGAGCTATTCTAATTCCAGTTCTGTTGTTCAGAGATATTGATGAGATAGCAAGAATGACACTGTAAGTATGTTAATGCTCATATTAAATTACAGATTTATATCTATGTCTATAAATATCTGTTCTGGTAAATCTTTCAATTACTCATTTACTGAGCTGATGTTGTCAATGAAAAAGAAATACATTATTATTCCATAAACATTTCTATGGTGCTTTGATGTCAAGTTTATAGTCCTAACAATTTGCAACACTTCGTTAAAATACAGAGGAAGTTATAGTATAGGCAATGGAGGTGACCCTAACAAAAATACTATTTACACTTATATAGGATGCATTGCAGTTAAATCAGCTCTGTGGATTAGCTGGATTGCTGAATCCAGTTCTGATCTATGTAGATTTCCTTTGGAACTTGAAGTTCAGCAGTAGCAGTCTGTTGGAAGAGAAAAGAACTCATTTTTCTTTAGATTTCATCAATCACAGTAGCCCCGAGTACTAGAAAGCACTGGAGAAGAATACATGCAGCCATGCTGAGAAATCATAGTGAGTACCTCCTGCATTAGCATTACCTGTGGCATTCAAGCAGGCAGGGTGTATCCCCTGAGGGGGGGGAATTTGACTCTGAGGCAGTGGAACCCCAGAGTGTGTACAGTTACTAACCTTCCTGATAACCTTACATACTCTGCATTGGAAAAATACAAAGGCATGGAGCTTGCTGGGGGGCTTAAAATACCACTTCGCAAAAGATTCCATAGATAACATGGGCAGCTTCATGAATTTTTATGAAATGACTACATCCAAGAAGCCAGCTTCCACATATAGCAACAGGATAGATTTTATCTGAGAGTTCTTCCCTAAGAAAAGTACTGTGTGTTCAAAAACCAAACAAACCAAAAAGATAGCCAGACATAGGTCATTATATGGGTAAATCCAAGGAAGTACCACGGAATAAATTTCTAATAAATTTTAACTGGGCTCCACCAGCATCCCATGAAACTCAGAGCCCTTGCTTTCAATCTAGAGTGGGATGTGACAAAGTATATCATGATTTGAGGAGGAATTTGGGGACCAAGACTGTTGTTGACACACTTCACTCTCCTTTCCCAGCTTGACCTCCAGAGCAATGCATTTGCTTCCATGTGCACTTAGACAAAGAACAAATCTCTGGTTCTGTACAGAGAAGAAGACCTGTTCTAGTTGTCCTCCTGTGATCAGCTTATTTTACTTGCCTCAATGTCTGATGACATCCCATTTCCCTGCAGACAATGTGATATCTGTCTTTTTTATGGCAATCCATCCAAAGATGAGTGCCTTAGCTGGTTCTCTGGCGAGAATTTGTGACTCCAGTCCCAAAAGATACTGATTCTAAATGATTAGTGGATGTCAAGATGCTTACATATGAAATATACTTCCTTTATTACATAATAGGTAACCAATTTAAAAATATAGCAAAAAATAAGCCTCCCAATAACAATTATATATGTAATATACCTATCTATAACAATCCTGTTTGTGAAAATACGGGAGACTTCGATGAAATAGAGACTTGAAAATATTTATGAAATATACAAATACAATATTATAAAATAATAATTCATGAATTATTACAATCTAAACTACATTCCCATGAAAATTATAATGTGGTTTTCCTTACAGCATAGAAAAAAACTAAAGTTTTACTAGAAGATACATGAAATTATATATTGAAGTTACAAATAGAAATAATTAAAATAAGGCTTTTCATACTCTAGAAAATATATCAAATGTCTACATTTCTTATAAACCGTGTTGGGCACAGTTTCTCACATTTTTACATTCACGAAAAGCACCTGAGGAGCTAAGAAACATCCCAGAGTTTAAGGCTCCATATACAGTCTCTAAATCTGGACTTCCAGATGGTGCCAGTCCCATACACCTACATAGACTCAATTCTCCTGGACAATTCAAAAAATGAAGATAATATAAATTTTGCTCTCAACCATCTTGGTGGCTCCACTCCCAGAATAGCCCCTAGAAGGAGACAGGCAAAAAAATTATAAGTTATACAAAGATAAAATGGGGCAGTGAAACTTTTCTAATCTCAAGAACATTGATTATGAGATTCTTGGAGTAGCAGAGGACACAAAACAAATATGTAGCCATGTGGTTAATAAGGTACATTAACCTGATTTTGCAATTAACATCCTTTCCTGTATAGAGATATTTATTTGAAATATATTGAATGTGCTTATACAAACTCACATACTTTTTTTCCATTTTTCTAATCTCTCTCTCTCCTCTCTCTCTCTCTCTCTCTCTCTCTCTCTCTCTCTCTCTGTCTCTCTGTCTCTGTCTCTCTCTCTGTGTGTCTCTCTCTGTGTCTCTCTGTCTCTCTCTCTCTCTAATTCTATTCATTGGGACATTAAAAGGTGTAATTTGAGTTCTCTGTTTACATATATCTCCAAGCACTTCTGCTTATTTACTTTCATTTTTTATTACTTCTCATATATTAGTGCCTTGAGAAATATATGAATTCTCAACTACAATGCCAGAATTTCCTTTGCTTTTAATTAACTGTCATCTAAGATATTAACTCACTATCATCAACTACCATAATAGCTGAACACAGTACTTCCCAAGTAATAAAAAACAATTTGGCAACCCAAATATTGTTAGGCATGGGTTTTATTTCACCAATTACAACTCCTTTGTCAAACATCTATTTCTGGAAATATTTACATTATGATCCATAACAGTAGCATAATTATAATTATTAAGGAGCAATGAAAATCATTTTATGGTTGGTGGCCACCATGACATGAGGAACTGTATTAAAGTGTCAAGGCATTTGGAAGGTTGAGAACCACTGCTCTAGGGCAATCTTGCATGCAGCTCACCATTGTAGATCGAAAGGGTTAAACTAGTTTAATGTTTATCTTTCTTCTTTGATAGAATGCAGAATATCTTCCAGTACCATGAACACTGGTTGGTAGGAGTGAATATTCTAGGTAGGTACCAGCTTAACCTATTCATGTTTGATGAGTTGTGTAGGTATTGTCTGCCACGATATGAACTTATCATAATTTTATAGAGAGTAACCAACAGCCTTGGTAGTAGACTAGGTTGATTTGGGGTTGCTTCCTTTGGCCAATGACTCAATTATATGAACCCATTTCCAGAACTTGAAGCTTCATTTGGTGATAAGAAATGTACACTTGGGGCAGTCTGTCTTGTTATTTGGAGATTTTATTTAAAGCACCTTCATATATTCATATATTTTAGGAAGCTTCTACTGTATTAGGTTTCCATACAACTCCTCAAATAAATAGTCCTTAGTTTTAGCTGACCCTCTCCAGTATTCCATCTGTCATCTCCCCTCCTCCCTCCCCATCCCCCATTGATTCTTCCTTCCAGTTCCCTCCCATACCACTCATCTCCCATCCCAAACTACCTATTCTCTTTCCCCTTCCTAGGGAGAACTCATACCACTCCTCCAGTCCTCCCCCTTTCTTTATAACCTCTGTAGTTATATAGATCATGGCCTGCTTATCAAAGACTTAAAAACCAATATCCACATATAAGCAAGTTAATGGTACATATTTTATAGTTCACAATTAATGGAAATTGAGAAAACTTAAATGTTGGCAATTAATTTGTGATTGACCTTGGTATGTAGATAAACTGCAGCCTTTATTTTAATCTTTCAAGACAATGAACTTTTATGTACATAAAAGACATAAATAAAATTTAAGAACTCCATGTAATAGCACAGATTATTTCTTAGTATCATAAGACTTTTGATAGTACATATAGGTCTTCTAGAATGATAAACGCATAAAGACACTGACAAAGATAAAAATAATTGGATGTTATAGTATGGATAATATTACTACTTAAGAATAAACTATGTAATTTTTCTCAAATACTATCAGAAAAATTTAATTTCTAAAGAATCCTCATTAACTAATTGAGAAGCTAAATTGTCAGGTAAGCTTTTCACTTTGATAAAGAAAATCTCTCAATATGTATCAAGAAGCAAAAAAAAAAAAAACCAAACAAAGCCCTTTCATTGCTAGCCTCACCCTTTTCCTTTTAGGAATAAGAAGGAAAGTGGTTTGCAAAAATAAGTATAGCCAAGCACTTTTCATAAGCAAGCAGTAGCCTATGGCCTGAGATATCCATAGTATCTAAGCTGGTTAAACATTTAAGACGCCAAATGACACTAAGAAGTATGTAGTAGAGCAGCCAAAAAGTCAATGATTGGGAGGTGAACCAAGAATTCATCTAACAGAAGCACCCATCAAAGAGTGTGGTATGATGCAAAGGAGCAGCCTTAGCTTGGGCGAGGGTCCTGAGGAAGGAAATCGTGTTCAGAAGCTGTGGATAAAACCATCCAGAGTCAGTGGTGGATGCAAGCCGACAGCTCTGTGTTCTGCTTGATATAGCCCTGTGCTCAAGAGTTCTTTGCCACAGTCTTTGAGCTCTTCTGAAGGTCATAGTATTACCATTTTACTGAGAAACATCAGATGCATTCTCCATCGAGCTGTTTCTGTTTATCATGGAGTTATTAACCTTGGCAGGGAGAACATTCTCTAAAGGAGAAACATCAAGTAAAATACATACATTGTTACACAAACAAGCTGTCCACCTACAGCAACTGTCAGCACTCGAGAAGACCTATGTCCTGTGGGCTCTGCTCCAGAGACAGGGACCATGTCACACTGTCCCATCTATGGCTATGGGGGACCTGGCAGTCTGCATCAGTGCAGACACCCATCATTCTATTTTACATATAGGTAGCATGAGTTTGACCCCACGGATCAGAGCTTCTAGCCATAAACTGCCTCCCTATTGTCAGAAATGGCTGGGCTGGGAAAATAGATTAGCCAATAAGAATTCGTGCTGCTCTAGTATGAGGACCTAAGCTAGAATTCCTTGGGACACAATATCGAAAACCTGGCTTACTGTTTGTCATTCTTTAGGTTGTGAGGGATGTAGATAAAGGAATCACGGGTTTGCTGACTATCAGGTTAGCATCAGGTTTAATAAGAGGCTTTTTCTCAAAGGAATAGGTGGGGAGAAATTGCAGAACACTCAAGACCCTTATCTGGCTTCTGATTGCATGAGAATGTACACCCCTACAGACCTGTGCACTCCCCCCCACACTACATGTACCAACACACACACACACACACACACACACACACACCACAAGAAATTGAATGATGACATATAAGTAATAAAAAAGAGTTTTAGGCACAATAGTTTCTATAGGATCTTGTGGCGTTACAGAGAAGGGGACAAAGTTTAAAGACACTGAAGTGTATGTATATGAGAAAATTTGGAGAATATATTTTCTAGTTAATAATTGATTTTAACATGAAAATTTTGTGTGTTTTCCTCTTTAATGTTACATCATTATAAAATTAATCTAGGTATGCTTTCTCAGAGAAATGGAGTAAAGTATGGGAGAAGGAAGACATACACACACATAAACACACACACACACTCACACAGGTGTCAGATGAATAGCACACAGGTTATGAGCACTATAAAGGGAGTGATAAGAGTGAGTGGCAAACCTCAATCTACTATGGTATATCTTTAGTCATCCCAACCAGCATGGGACTGGCCCAGAGATTTTCATGAGGAAACGGCATCTATGAGGAAGATGGACACAGGTAGATTGAGAAGTAGAAAAATGTTGTTCCAAGTCAAGGAAGAGCTGGCAGATATGACTTGCTAAGAAATGGGAGGACTTCACAATGACAAGAATCTTAAAAGCATGTAAGATTTATGCAAAGGCTAAACTGGGGTTAATGAAATAAGCAAAAGTGTATATTAAAAAGACATGACAAAGAAGTTGACTGGATTTCAATGGCCCTGGAGAGTCAGGGAGGAATTTGTACAGAGAAATAATAGAACAGTTCAATTACCTTTAATTAAGGTATAAAGGGTAGAACTTAATATTTCTTGGGCTAAATATTGATAAACACTAACTCTTTAATCTTTACCATAATCCCAGGACACAAACATTATTATTCTCTCCCTCTCAGTATGGAAAGCAAATCCTTTAGAGGATTTTTCCAACGCCCACACAGCTAGAATGTAGCTGGGACAAAGTTGGAACCTACATTTATCTAACCTGGAGAAAGCAGTACAACAGAGGTCAATATTAGGTCAGGCAATATGAAATTGCTGAAAATGCCTATTTCAATAGCTGAATCTATCATGTCTTATAAAAATACCAACACCTCCTGAAATCAAATTTCAATTGAAAATTGAACTGCCAGGTGCATATATCTCAGAAGATGAAGCGGTCGCTTGAGTTTCCCAACCTGACCTATTTTGGCAGTAGTCTCATCTCTGTAGATTTTAACCCAAAGTTCTTTGGCTTAGTTCTCATTTATCTCTACCTCTGTCACTCCAAGTCTTTTTTTCTCTTCCTGTCTTGCTCCCTGCAATTCCCTATCAGTCAGAAGACTTCTGACCTACATCTTCTGCCTTTCTGCTATGTGTTCTTAGTTTGCTTTTTACAGAGAGAAAGAGAGGAAAACACTGATCGCAGAGCACATCTTAAGAGACTGGTCCTTGGTACCCAGAGGCTTCTATAGATCTCCTGTTTCACTTTCTAGAGCTCTCAGGTGTAACTGCTTCTCAAAATGCCAGCATCCACTGAAATGCTCTGCATCTAAGCTCATGTAGATATACTCGGAGATCTGAGTCCAAGGCAGCTTGTTTTCTGAATCCTACTTTTCCTCTTGAGCAAGACAATCAATCATATTATGCACAGGTGCTATTACACTTTGACCTCAATCTTTGAGTCTTGTTTGATATTCTAAGCAGGGATGCTTAAATTGCCCAGTCTAGTGGATAGCAATGGGATTCAAGCCTAGTGTTTCACCTGATAGCAACTCTTGACAACTATGTCAATAACCTCACTCTTGTCTCCCTCATTATCATTCTTTGTTTACCTGTCTCTTACCCCCGCTAACAATTTCTTCACTAGAAATAGTCTGCATAAGTAGTTTGCAAGCCTTTCTGAATCAAACACTGATTTTACTATTAAACTTTATGTGTGTTCACCTTTAAACAATAAAATTAAGAAACAAATATAAAGAAGTTAATAAAAATTACTAAGTCCAAAACCTGTCACTATTTCAAAAATCTCTCCATGAAGATTTACAGAGAAATGAATGACTATATACACAACAAATTATCACATAGGTTTTGAATAGGTAATTAGCTCAGTGAAGATGTAAGAAGATAAGCAGAATAAACATAGTATTAAATTTAAATTCTGCATTCAGTAGAAAATAATCACAAGAGAAACTGAAGAATTTAGTAATGAAGTGGAAGTTTCTGGCTGTGTCACACAATAAAAACTCATGTAATGTTTTGCCAAGGCAAGACCCATGGGAGGACAGATGATGTTTGGAGAGAGTATAAATAGGACTCAACAGACAGTAAAGGGGGGCTTGCATAGCCAGCCTTGAAGCATATTGTTGGTCTTAAGTTTTCGTTGATCTTCACATTGTTAAGAGAGGCTTGGCTTAGAACTCATTGTGGACTCCCAGATGGCTCTGGCTGCTTCTGCTGACTCATGCTGATTTAGTGGAGACCTGGTTATTTCTCTGGGCTGTACCCCCACTGCTGATTAATGTTTGCTATCCTGACGCTACTGAACTGTACTGCTTGTATCCTGACAATGGAGATTGGAATTGTCCCAAGGAGCTACTTCTAAACAGGTCCACATGCCCCTGTCTTATTTACCATTGTTTTCTCCCGTACCTTTGGATGGTGAGCTAAAAGGGGCATCCAAGATTTTGAGAACACTCATTAGAGTAGGTTTTGAAAATCTAAGCCTACATAGTAAAATTTAGATGTATATAATTTCTTATTTTATTATACTACTGATTTGTATGTTTGTGTATATATGTGGGGACACATGTTCTATGCCACACATATTGAGGGCAGAGAACAACTTACAGGAATCAGTTTCCTCCTTCTATCATGTGGGTCCCAGGGATCAAACTCACGTTGTCAGGCAACAAGTGCCTACACCCACTGAGATGGATCTTATCCCCTAGTATTTCTTTTTATGATAGGGTCTCCCACTCTATTTCAGGCTGGACTAGAACTCACTTTATAGACCAAGTGCTCTTAACTTGAAGCAATCCTCCTATTTCAACCTCCCAAATGCTTAAATTACAGGCATACATCAACATACCCTGCTTAAACATATGGTTTTAATTTTAACATAAAATTTCCCTTTTCATCTGTGTATGAGACACATAGTCAAGGAACAACATTAAATATGTAATTATGACTTATTTTCAACCACATGGTTCAGTTTTAGGCAAAGTAATTGACCTGCTTTTGAATATGAGAAAATGATCAAGCCTGCTTATTATTCAGTCTTTAATTCCTATCAGGAATATTTATAACCTTTTTTATAATTGTAATTCTCTCAATTATCCATTATAAATTCTATAGTTAAATAGGTACAACAATAACCACCATACATTTTTACTATATTAGATTGCAATATTACCCTGGACTCATAGTTTCTATAGTCCATGTGTTCAGAAGTAATTTCAGTGATGCTAGGCTCCCATCTTTTGCACTACAGAGAACCCTGAAGGGACTTACTATTTCCTCCACTTTTCTGCACCACACTTTACCTACCTGTGACCACAGCATATTCTGCCAAAACTACCTTGACCATGTTTCAAGTAGTGACACAGGTACATTCCCCAAGTCTATCCTTGAGAAGGTGTCTAGATGTAAGATATATACTAGACTATTGGGCAAATATAAACAGAGTTTGCATGAGTAGAGTGATAAATTCAATGTATACAAATGAGGCCACCCAGATTGTTAAGAAAGTTTAGGGTAGGACTGACAAAGATGTTCCACTCTAACTATTGGATATATCTAAATACACACACCTATGTATATAGATATGTAGGTATGTGTATATTATGTATATACAGATATATGCTTGTGTATGTGTGTGTAAATGTATACCCACATACTTACACTCACACAAACCTCACATAAACTCAAAAAAATCTTTAAAATTTTGACATAAGGTATATTGGTCTCCAATTATATATAGTCTTTGTAGGTGCCACTGATATGAAGTTCTAATATGATGATTTCAGAAGCTATTTGCTTATTTACAAAACAAATAAAGAGAAAATTGTCCTGACTTTTGGGATGTCTCTTTCTAGAATACTGCTAATTATTTGCTGAGGAAAATGTTAAACCACCTGCTATTATTTTCTTCATAGAAGGTGACTTTTACTTTCTACTGCAATATCTAAAATTGGTGCATTTTCTCCTTGAAATCAATAATGTATACAAAGCATGTCTTCTTAATAATTTTATGGCAACCTTTAAATTTTTATCTACTTTGTTTTCAATTCTTTTTATTATTATGAAATATGATGTTCTAGAAATGCCAACACATTTTTCTGTGTTTTCAAGTGTGTGTATCTCAAAATAATTTCTCAGTTTTATCCTTTCAGTTTTATACAGGTGAATTTTGATCTCTTATTATTTCATGGGCTTTGTAAATGATCCTTACATCCCATTTGGATGTTTTATATCCTAGTATTAGTCTCTTGATTTTTTTAAATTTGTTTCTGTTTGGTTGTTGTTGTTCTCTTGTTGTTGTTAATTAAGTTCTTTCTTCTACAATTTAAGATGAGAATGTAGAAACCTTTACTTTGGTTATTTTCTTTTCTTTAACTGAACATTCTAAAATTTCTATTCTATATTTTGTCCTTCCTAAGAGAAGTGTGGGGAAGGACTGCTATGTTGCATGGTCCTCCCTCTTCCTCTTCCCCCTAGCCCTTTACCTTAGGCTGAATGTTCCGTCTCGGTAGTGAACTGGAGCAATGGTAAGCTCACTCAATTTGTTTTCTTCTCTTGAGATCACTCTGCTAAACTGCCTGTGGACTGAGGCTGGGAAAAGTCACCTCATACATTCTGCCAGGGTTGGCTGTTTAAGGTAGAAAAGTCAATCTGATCCCTGTTGCTTCTCTTTGTCCTAAAGCAGATTTCTTAGCCTACATTTGAGTAGAGCTGAAAAGGCATTTGCTTTAGATCAACCTACTCAGTAGAAATGGTAACCATGGGCAAAAGTAGGGGCAAGAAGACATAACAACTTGGAGCCCTTTTTAAGGAATGGTGAAAGATGAGGCTGGGACTGTGGAGACCCCCTAATTGGATGACCTGTCATTTATAGCCCTGCTCCACCCCTATACCACTCAGTACTCAGTTGTGCCATGTAACCTTTCCCTACACTGTCCTCACTTTCAAAACACTAAATACAGGCTGTAAAAATCAAACTCAAAGGACACGTAGGAGAGCTTGCCTAAAGGAAGTATGATTCCTTACTTCCCTGGCATTTGGTGGCAAAGGGAACTCATGCATTTGATATCAGATTTCAGAACTGAACAGAAGAGAAGCTTTGGGGTCCTTTCCTTTATCATACTGCACAGGTTAGCTTATCCCAGGGAGTTGTTTCTCCTTTTCTGACATCATATCCTTGGATCACACAAAATACCAAGCCATTGCCATTGTGATTATATCATCAGTATAGCCATGCTTTGGAGCCATTTATAGTATTAGAATGACATAAGAACCTCGTTTGAGTATAATTCATCTTCCAAGGCCATTATCCCCTTGATTAACTAAATGAGAATTTCCATTAGAAATTTCTTGGTTTTTAACAAGTCACGTTCCATAGAATGTTTCACAATAAGCCGTCATACTGACACTATCCTCTACATTTTGGATCTGCTTGTGTTTTTAGAAGTTCAATAGGATGACTGGTTCTCAAGACAACAGTGCTGCATTGAAAATAAACTAGAACACAGCTTGTCTTTTTGTGTTCCATCTGCTCAACCATGTCTATTAAACTCTAGGAACATTGCCCACTGTGCTTTAAAAATGCCACGTTGGACTACTGAAATTAAGAAGAATGTTATTTCTTTCACTGTGGTTATTGACATTTTAGCATCAAAACATGAATGTCTAGTTGCAGTCAAAGAAACACTGTCTATAGCCTGTGTGAGACTTGATATTTGTACTGGATTCCCAAGCTTGACCTTCTGGAGCCAGTTTCTATCTGAATGAAATATGACTTAAAATAATGTAATCAGCAGTGATCTCAATTTGACTAACCTAGAGAGCAATTGCTTAGAGAAATCATAGCCAGTGATATCCCAGTGAGGCTGGTTAGAAACACAGCTTATTAAGAGTTTCAACAGCAGCTTGCTTGAGATAAATCACATGGTGATCACTGTGATTAAATGTGAGTCCTACACTTGGCTGCCAACTTCTGGATGATGTTTAACACATTTTAACAGATGCATACACGGACCATGTATGCATTTATCCTGAATCACTATAAATAAATAACGAAGCACTTGGGACTGGGCAGGAAAAAAAAACATGGAGAATAGAATAGTTCTACATTTTACTTTATGCTCACTGTTAATTTCATGAAGTAATAATATCCAGGTATTCTTGACAGACAGCAATCTGTCAGGCAGATGTTGTAATAAAACAGTGTCCAAAAGCATCAGGACTAGAAGGTTCTATCATTTTTTTTCTCATCTAAATTTCTCTCTCCAGGAATCAAAGACAAGCAGCTGAACAAGAGAAGTCCTCAGCTGCCCGTAGTTCCTTGTGAAGGGTTGAGGCCTTGTTGTCTTTTCCTCCATCCACTTTGACAAAACCATTGGTGTCATTCTGTGTCAGCTTACATTGGGGCAGTCATGTTGTTGACGTATTATTGGCCTTACTTCTGACATTCCTAGAAGACAATCTTACAGCAAAATCACTGATCTCCTGACTCGTGTTTATTTACGTTTTTATTGATTCTTTGTGTGTTTCACATCATTAATCCCAGTCCCATCCATCTCCCTGTCCCCTCATATCTACCCTTTGCTCTTGCAACCTTCTCCCAAAATAGAAACACACAAACAACAAACAACAACAAAGACATAGAAAACATCTCATTGTGGAAGCTGTATTATGCCCACCAGATCTCCCTTATCCTACCCCACCACCAGGGTGATATCTCCAGCACTACTCTGACTAGAACACCCAGTGTAGCCATCAGCAGGAGGCAGAGTCAGTTCTCATGTTCTCATGCCTCCAGAGCCAGCTCCTCCTTGCTGGACCCACTTGCAAGGTTCAGGACACACTTTCTAAAGTACTACAGCCAGTGAGAGGCTGGCCCAGCTCTCCTATTCTCATACTCTCCATGATGGTTCTTCTGTGTCTTTGCCATTAGAACCAGCTCTGCTGCATTTCCCAGGCAAAGTGGAGTGCCTACTTTCTTGAGTACTATATCTAGTAATGGGGTAGGGATAGCTCTCCGGAGCTCATAAACCTGTGGGCAGCTTTTTCGAATGCCAGAAGATGCCCGGCGGGGGGGCGGGAGGGACACACCACTATACCCATGCCACCCCTGGCAGATGAATAGTGGGGTCAGCTCTCCCACACTCATGCCTTTGGGGCTGGCTCACCCACATCCCTGGCAACAGGGTTAGTTCTGTGTCGCCTGGGTGAGATGCAAGACCTGCTCTCCTGAGTGCTGTCAGAGGTGAACATGAGGCCAGCTCTCCAGAGTGCCACATCCAATGAGGGACAGGTCCAATTCTGTACATCCTCTGGATATCCAGATGACCTCCTGCTGCTGCCCCCACCAGCAGGGGACATCCCCATATTTTCTGGGGGTAATATGAGCCAGGGACATCAACATCAACCCCTGACATTGCATATCTACAGACTCAGACATGACCCTCAGCAGAAGCTTGGACTGGGACAGCACCATGACCCCAGGTAGCACGGATAGCCACTCACAAAATGTCAGTCCTCTCTACCCTCAAGTCTCCAGTTCCACCATTCATCATAATGCTCAAACTGCTCCATTTCTCTTTCCCTCCTATCTGACCACCACATATTCACACACTGAGGTGTTTCTAGCTGCTGGCTGGCTACATAGTTTGAAGGTCCCTGGGTGACATCCTCTATCCACAATACGTGGCATGTCGGCAAGCAGGTGACTGTGGCCCAATTGTGCCAAGCACTGGAGGGCAAATCTGTGGGTGGCATGGTAGTCTGCTGATCTCGTTCTGTCTTCCTCCTTCACCACTGTGCTGCCTGGGTTTGATTTTATTTGATTTGAGTTTATTTGATTTTATATTTATGTGTCCTATGCATAAAACAACTTTAGCCATCAAGCCAGATATCAAACTAGGATGAACAAAGGACTTTACCTGCTGTGCCCCGACTGACATAAGAGCAACATCACCAACAAGGTGTTTTCTTTGCCCACTGCCAAGGGGACTATCTTCTGACTCTTACAGGCTTTCTATTTCTTCTTCCATAATGTTCCCTGGGGCTTAAATGTAGGAGAGTTTTTTAGATGTATTCATTGGGACAAGGCTCCATAGCTCTGCATTCTGATTTTTCAGTTGGTTATGATTTTCTGTACTAGTCTAAGAAAAAATATATACTTCATTGTTTTACAACAATCTTTCTTTATGTTCTGATTCGACTCCTATTTTTAATGTGCGTAAATGCTTTTTAGTACATGGTGATGATTTTATTCACCTTTTTAAAAGTGTAACTACTATATCAAATAGAATGTATGTATTAATGTCTTCTATTACTTTTTTGGGTTTTTGTTTTGTCTTGTTTTTTGTTTTTTTGTTTTTTGTTTTTGTTTGTTTGTTTGGGTTTTTTTGTTTGTTTGTTTGGTTTGGTTTTGTTTTGTTTTATTTTGTTTTGTTTTGTTTTGTTTTGTTTTTTTTGAGACAGGGTTTCTCTGGATAGCCCTGGCTGTCCTGGAACTCACTTTGTAGACTAGGCTGGCCCTGAACTCAGAAATCCATCTGCCTCTACCTCCTGAGTGCTGGGATTAAAGGCATGTGCCACCACACCCGACTTTCACTGTTTTAAATTTTTATAATGTGTCAGAGAATCTATAAATCTTTAAGTGAATAAAACCAGAGACACTGAAACTTATAGAGGAGAAAGTGGGGAAAAGCCTTGAAGATATGGGCACAGGGGAAAAATTCCTGAACAGAACAGCAATGGCTTGTGCTGTAAGATCGAGAATTGACAAATGGGACCTAATGAAACTCCAAAGTTTCTGCAAGGCAAAAGACACCGGCAATAAGACAAAAAGACCACCAACAGATTGGGAAACGATCTTTACCTATCCTAAATCAGATAGGGGACTAATATCCAACATATATAAAGAACTCAAGAAGGTTGACTTCAGAAAATCAAATAACCCCATTAAAAAATGGGGCTCAGAACTGAACAAAGAATTCTCACCTGAGGAATACCGAATGGCAGAGAAGCACCTGAAAAAATGTTCAACATCCTTAATCATCAGGGAAATGCAAATCAAAACAACCCTGAGATTCCACCTCACACCAGTCAGAATGGCTAAGATCAAAAATTCAGGTGACAGCAGATGCTGGCGTGGATGTGGAGAAAGAGGAACACTCCTCCATTGTTGGTGGGAGTGCAGGCTTGTACAACCACTCTGGAAATCAGTCTGGTGGTTCCTCAGAAAACTGGACATAGTACTACCGGAGGATCCAGCAATACCTCTCCTGGGCATATATCCAGAAGATGCTCCAACTGGTAAGAAGGACACATGCTCCACTATGTTCATAGCAGCCTTATTTATAATAGCCAGAAGCTGGAAAGAACCTAGATGCCCCTCAACAGAGGAATGGATACAGAAAATGTGGTGCATCTACACAATGGAGTACTACTCAGCTATTAAAAAGAATGAATTTATGAAATTCCTAGCCAAATGGATGGACCTGGAGGGCATCATCCTGAGTGAGGTAACACATTCACAAAGAAACTCACACAATATGTACTCACTGATAAGTGGATATTAGCCCCAAACCTAGGATACCCAAGATATAAGATATAATTTGCTAAACACATGAAACTCAAGAAGAATGAAGACTGAAGTGTGGACACTATGCCCCTCCTTAGATTTGGGAACAAAACACCCATGGAAGGAGTTACAGAGACAAAGTTTGGAGCTGAGATGAAAGGATGGACCATGTAGAGACTGCCATACCCAGGGATCCACCCCATAATCAGCATCCAAACGCTGACACCATTGCATACACTAGCAAGATTTTATTGAAAGGACCCAGATGTAGCTGTCTCTTGTGAGACTATGCCGGGGCCTAGCAAACACAGAAGTGGATGCTCACAGTCAGCTAATGGATGGATCATAGGGCTCCCAATGGAGGAGCTAGAGAAAGTAGCCAAGGAGCTAAAGGGATCTGCAACCCTATAGGTGGAACAACATTATGAACTAACCAGTACCCCGGAGCTCTTGACTCTAGCTGCATATGTATCAAAAGATGGCCTAGTCGGCCATCACTGGAAAGAGAGGCCCATTGGACTTGCAAACTTTATATGCCCCAGTACAGGGGAACACCAGGGCCAAAAAGGGGGAGTGGGTGGGCAGGGGAGTGGGAGTGGGTGGATATGGGGGACTTTTGGTATAGCATTGGAAATGTAAATGAGCTAAATACCTAATAAAAAATGGAAAAAAAATTTTATAATCACTAAGAAAACAAGAGCACCGTGATGTCATGCAGTGCTGATTCCTTCCTCATTTTCTGTCCTTGAGTCCTTTTGTAATATAATCTCAAGTGATGAGTGACTTTTTCAGCATAGGTTTGAATAAAAAGTTAATGCGACCATGTTTGAAAAAAAAATCTTGAAGTGATGAGCTGGTGACTTAAAAATCATGAATCAATGAATGAAGTAGTCAATTAATAAGTGAAGAAATGAAAGCAAAGATGTTGATGAGTTTTTTAATATTTGAAGATGAGGTCAGCCTTGTACCATTAGAAAAAAATATAAACATCAGACCCCTCCTTAGAAAAGGATGCAAAGAAGAGGCCAATTTTTGCCTTTGTAAAGGAAAATACCATATGTTTCTATTAATATGCCTAATTGATAATAACTGGAATAAACAAAGCCCAAGATGGTAGTCTCAACTCTACAGTAATTTAGCTTAGCTGATTCCAAACCTCTATCATCTAATACGCATTTGCAAACAAATTCAGGGATTAAGGTTTTAGACATCAGTATAAGAAACAGTTTGCAGGTTCTTCAACATTTGCTCTCAAAAACTTTGATTAAGAACATGTTCTGGGATTCTTCATGCCACAGGTGCCCTAGCACACCCAGGATCTTGGTATCACTGGTGAGTGGAACGCAACATGTGTTCCAAAACAACCCAGAGGGGCTTCTGCCAGCAGGAACAGGGACACAGGAAACCGGCCCGATCAGCGGCTAGGTTTCGTTCTGGTCAGAGCCACCTTGGGCACAAACTCAGCAGATGGTCCCATGGTCCCCCAGAGGACTCTCCATGCCACAGGCACCCTAGCACACCCAGGATCTTAGGATCACTGAGAAGAGTTGGCCTCCAGAGAGGGCTCTGATCCTGGGACTCAGGTGAGCAACATCTTGAATCCCAGGTCTCTCAGAGACCAGTCCGTTGCTGCTTGTGGTTTGCAGAAGCAACAGAGCTTCTTGGACAGGGTCCCTTCGGGCCTTCATCATCAGCATAGAGCCAGACCTCTGGGTACCTTCCCATCAGAGGAGAGTCGGCCTCCAGAGAGGGCTCTGACCCTGGGATTCAGGTGAGAACGCCATCTTGGATCCCAGGTCTCTCAGAAAGCAGTCCACACTGTTTGTGGGCTGCAGAAGCAACAGAGCTTCTTGGACAGGGCCCCTTCGGGCCTTCATCTTCAGCCAAGAGGTGGATCTGAGCACCAGACTTCCGGGGACAGTCAGTGCAAGAGGAAAGCTTGCCTGCAAAAAGTGCTCTGACCACTAGGGCTCAGGAGAGAGTTGGACTCCTAGGAGGGCTGACAGAGGATATGACAATCACAGGAGCAACAAGCTTCATCCAGAGACAGCTAGAACATCTAACACCAGAGATAACCAGATAGTGAAAGGCAAACTTATTGCTAACAGAAACCAAGGCCATTTGGCATCATCAGAACCCAGTATGCCCACCACAGACAGTCCTGGATAACCTAACAAAACCCAAAAAGCAAAATTCAGATTTAATATCATATCTCATGATGCAGGCAGATGGTTTTAAGAAAGGCATTAATAACTCACTTAAAGAAATACAAGAGAACACTGCTAAACAGTGGAAGCCCTTAAAGAGGAAGTACAAAAATCCCTCAAAGAATTACAGGAAAACACTGCTAAACAGGTAGAAGACCTTAAAGAGGAAACACAAAAATCCCTCAAAGAATTACAGGAAAACACAACCAAACAGGTGATGGAATTGAGCAAAACCATCCAGGATCTAAAAATGGAAGTAGAAACAATAAAGAAAACCTGAAGGGAGACAATTCTGGAGACAGAAATCCTAGGAAAGAAATCAGGTACCATAGATGCGAGCATCAGCTACAGAATCCAAGAGATGGAAGAGAGAATCTCAAGTAAAGAATATTCCATAGAGAACATGAACACAACAATCAAAGAAAATGCAAGATGCAAAAAGATCCTAACTCAAAACATCCAGGAAATCCAGGACAAAATGAAAAGACCAAACTTACAGTAATAGGTATAGATAAGAAGAAAGATTTTCAACTTAAAAGGCCAGTAAATATCTTCAACAAAACCATAAAAAAAAAAAAAACTTCCCTAACCTAAAGAGATGCCCATGAACATATAAGAAGCCTACAGAACTCCAAATAGACTGGAATAGAAAAGAAATTCCTCCCGAAACATAATAATCAGAACAACAAATGCACTAAATAAAGATAGAATATTAAAAGCAGTAAGTAAAAACCGACAAGTAACATAAAAACACAAACCTATTAAAATTATACCAGATTCTCACCAGAGACTATGAAATCCAGAAGATGCTGGACATATGTTATACAGACTCTAAGAGAACATAAATGCCAGCCCAGGCTACTATACCAGGCAAAACTCTCAATTACAATAGATGAGGAAACCAAAATATTCCATGACAAAAACCAAATTAACACAATATCTTTCCATGAATTCAGCCCTTCAAATGAAAATAAAGGGAAAACTCCAATACAAGGAGGGAAATAATGCCCTAGAAAACGCAAGAAAGTAATCATTCAACAAACATAAAAGAAGGTAGCTGTAAGAACAGAATCCCAAATGTCACAACAAAAATTACAGGAAGCAACAATTACTTTTCTTAATATCTCTTAATATCAATGGACTCAATTCCCCAATAAAAAGACATAGACGAACAGACTGGCTACACAAACAGGACCCAACAGTTTGCTGCTTACAGGAAACCCACCTTAGGGGAAAAAACAGACACTACCTAAGAGTGAAAGGCTAGAAAACAATTTTCCAAGCAAACAGTCTGAAGAAACAAGCTGGAGTAGCCATTCTAATATCAAATAAATTCGACTTCCAACCCAAAGTTATCAAAAAAGACAAGGAGGGGCACTTCATACTCATCAAAGGTAAAATCTTCAAGATGAACTCTCAATTCTGAATATATATGCTTCAAATGTGAGAGCATCTATATTCATTAAGGAAACTTTAGTAAAGCTCAAACCACACATTGCACCTTACACAATGATAGTGAGAGACTTCAACACCCCACTTTCATCAATGGAAAGATCCTGGAAACAGAAACTAAACAGAGACACATTGAAACTAACAGAAGTTTTAAATAAATGGATTTAACAGATATCTACAGAGCATTTAATCCTAAAGCAAAAGGAAATACCTTCTTCTCAGCACCTCATGATACCTTCTCCAAAACTGACCATATAATTGGTCATGAAACAGGCCTCAACAGATAGAAAAATATTGAAATTATCCCATGCATCCTTTCAGATCACCACAGACAAAGGCTGATCTTCAATAACAACATAAATATTAGAAAGACAGCACTCACGTGGAAACTGAACACTGTACTCAATGATACCTTGGTCAAAGAAGAAATAAAGGAAGAAATTAAAGACTTCTTAGAGTTTAATGAAAATGAAGCCACAACAAACCCAAACTATAGGACACAATGAAAGCAGTCCTAAGAGGAAAACTCATAGAACTGAGTGTAGCCAAATAGAAACTAGAGAGAGCATACACTAGCAGCTTGACACCACACCTAAAGCACTAGAACAAAAGGAAGCAAATTCACCCAAGAGGAGAAGACAGCAGGAAATAGTCAAACTCAGGGATGAAATCAACCCAGTGGAAACAAAAATAACTATACAAAGAATCAACCAAACCAGGATCTGGTTCTTTGAGAAAATCAACAATATAGATAAACCCTTATCCAGACTAACTAGAGGGCACAGGGACAGTATCCTAATTAACAACATCAGAAATGAAGATCAAGACATAACAACAGAACCTGAGGAAACCCAAAGCATCATCAGATGCTACTACGAAAGGCTATACTCAACAAAACTGGAAACTCTGGATGAAATAGACAATTTCATAGACAGATATGAGGTACCAAAGTTAAATCGGGATCAGATTAACAATCCAAACAGTTCCATTTCCCTGAAGATATAGAAGCAGTCATTAATGGTCTCCCAACCCCCCCCCCTCAAAAAAAAAGCCCAGGACCAGATGGTTTTAGTGCACAGTTCTATCAGACCTTCAAAGAAGTCCTAATTCCAATTCTCCTCAAACTATTCCATAAAATAGAAACAGAAGGTACTCTACTCAATTCATTCTATGAAGCAACAATTACTCTGATACCTAAACCACAGAAAGATCCAACAAAGATAGAGAACTTCAGACCAATTTCCCTTATGAATATCAATGCAAAAATACTCAATAAAATTCTCGCTAACTGAATCCAAGAACACATCAAAACAATTATCCATCCTGACCAAGTAGGTTTCATTCCAAGGATGCAGGGATGGTTTAATATATGGAAATCCAGCAATGTAATCCATTATATAAACAAACTCAAAGTCAAAAACCACATGATCATCTCCTTAGATGCTGAGAAAGCATTTGACAAAATCTAAAACCCATTCATGATAAAAGTCTTGGAAAGATCAAGAATTCAAGGCCCATACCTAAACATAATAAAAGCAATCTACAACAAACTAGTAGCCAACATCAATCTAAATGGAGAGAAACTTGAAGCAATCCCACTAAAATCTGGAACTAGACAAAGATGCACACTTTCTACCTACCTATTCAATATAGTACAAGAAGTCCTATCCAGATATGAGGTACCAAAGTTAAATCAGGATCAGATTAACAATCTAAACAGTCCCATTTCCCTGAAGATATAGAAGCCGTCATTAATGGTCTCCCAACCCAATTAGATAACGAAAGGAGATCAAGGGGATACAAATTGGAAAGGAAGAAGTCAAAATATCACTATTTGCAGATGATAAGATAGTATACATAAGTGACCCCAAATATTCCACCAGAGAACTCCTAAACCTGATAAACAGCTTCAGTGAAAGAGCTGGATATAAAATTAACTCAATCAAATCAATAGCCTTTCTCTACACAAAGGATAAACAGGCTGAGAAAGAAATTAGGAAACAACACCCTTCAAAATAGTCACAAATAATATAAAATAACTTGGTGTGACTCTAACTAAGAAAGTGAAAGATCTGTATGATAAGAACTTCAAGTCTCTGAAGAAAGATGATCTCAGAAGATGGAAAGATCTCCCATGCTCATGGACTGCCAGGGTTAATATAAGAAAAATGGTTATCCCGCTGAAAGCAATCTACAAATTCAATGCAATCCCCATTAAAATTCCAACTCAATTCTTCACAGAGTTAGACAGAGCAATTTGCAAATTCATCTGTAATAACAAAAAACCTAGGATAGCAAAAACTACTCTTAACAATAAAAGAACCTCTCAGGGAATCACCATGCCTGACCTAAAGCTGTACTACAGAGCAATTGTGATTTAAAAAAATGCATGGTACTGGTACAGCGAGAGACAGGTAGAACAATGGAATAGAATTGAAGACCCAGAAATGAACCCACATACTTCTTGTCACTTGATCTTTGACAAAGGATCTAATACCATCCAGTGGAAAAAAAAGACAGCATTTTCAACAAATGGTGCTGGTACAACTGGCGATAATCATGTAGAAGAATGCGAATTGATCCATTCTTATCCCCTTGTACAAAGCTCAAGTCTAAGTGGATCAAGGAACTCCACATAAAACTAGAGGCTCTGAAACTTATAGAGGAGAAAGTGAGGAAAAGCCTCGAAGATATGGGCACAGGGGAAAAATTCCTAAACAGAACAGCAATTGCCTGTGCTGTAAGATCAAGAATCAACAAATGGGATCTCATAAAATTGTAAAGCTTCTGTAGGGCAAAAGACACTGTCAATAAGGCAAAAAGGCCATTTTGTAATGGGTTTATTTGAATTTCTGGAGTCCAGCTTCTTGAGCTCTTTGTATATATTGGATATTAGTCCCCTATCAGATTTAGGATGGTAAAAATCCTTTCCCAATCTGTTGGTGGCCTTTTTGTCTTATTGACAGTGTCTTTTGCCTTACAGAAGCTTTGCAATTTTATGAGGTCCCATTTGTCAATTCTTGATCTTACAGCATAAGCCATTCCCTCAACAGAAGAATGGATACAGAAAATGTACATTTACACAATGTAGTACTACTCAGCTATTAAAAACAATGAATTTATGAAATTCTTGGGCAAATGGATGTATCTGGGGGGCATCATCCTGAGTGAGGTAACCCAGTCACAAAAGAAGTAACTTGATATGCACTCACTGATAAGTGGATATTAACCCAGAAATTTAGAATAACCAAGATACAATTTGCAAAACACAAAAAAATCAAGAAGAAGGAAGACCAACATGTGGATACTTCATTCCTCCTTAGAATAGGGAACAAAATACTCATGGAAGGAGTTACAGGGACAAAGGTTGGAGCTGAGAGGAAAAGATGGACCATCTAGAGACTACCCCACCCAGGGATCCATCCCATAATCAGCCACCAAACGCAGACACTGTTGCACATGCCAGCAAGATTTTGCTGAAAGGACCCTGATATAGCTGTCTCGTGTGAGGCTATGCCAGTGCCTGGCAAATATAGAAGTGGATGCTCACAGTCATCTATTGGATGGAACACAGGGCCCCCAATGGAGGAGCTAGAGAAACTACCCATGGAGCTGAAGGGGTCTGCTACCCTATAGGAGGAACAACAATGTGAGCCAACCAGTGCCCCCAGAGCTTGTGTCTCTAGTTGCAGTTCCATTATTGCGATAAGAGGCCCTTGGTCTTGTGAAGATTATATGCCCCAGTACAGGGGAATGCCAGGCCCAGTAGGTGGGATTGATTGGTTTGGGGATCAGGACTTGGGAAGGTTATAGGGACTTTTAGTATAGCATTTGAAATGTAAATGAAGAAAAAATGTAATAAAAAAAGAACATGTTCTTATCCATAGCCCACTCTGATCAAATCATTTGTTTTAGACTCTTTGTTCTTTGAGTTCTTAATATATTCTGGATATTAATATCTCTTCAGAGGTATAATGGACAAGGATTATCCCCCACTCTGTGAGCTTTTTCTTTATTCAATTGTTGCTTATAATGTGTGAAACTCTTAATTTTATAGGGTCCTATTTGCCAATTCTCAGCCATAATTCCTGGCTCCTTTTTAACTCCTATATAATGTAAGGTACTGCCTATAGTTTTTGTTGTTGTTGTTGTTGTTGTTGTTGTTGTTGTTGTTGTTGTTTTCTTTTTGTTTTTGTTTTTGTTTCAGTGTTTTGGGTTTCATATTAAGCTGTTTGAACCATTTGGAACTGATTTCTGTGTAAGCTATGAGTCTAATTTCATACTTTTGTTTATGAACATCTCTTTTCCCATCACCATTGTTGAGGATCCTATGTGTTTTCAGTGTCTATTTCGGCCTCATTTCCAAATATTAAGCAGTTGTAATTACATACAAAGATGTTTGAGTCTTCTATTTTGTTCCATTGGTCTGCCAGTCTGTCTCATGCCACTAGAGTGCTGGTTTACTATTATAGCTCTAGAATATATCTTGAAATATGAAATGATAATCTCTTCTCCATTGTTCTTTTTGTGCAGAATTGCTTTGGCTATCTTGTGTCTTTGTGATTCCACATAAATTTCAGATATTTTTGTATTACTATAACAACACATCATCAGCACCTGCACTTCAGGGACTTTCTCAGAAGAGGGGACAGAAAGATTATAAGAGACAGAGTTTCCAATAACATCACACAGGCTTAAGATAGGATATATTTGTTGTAGGTATTTAAGATTATATGCTAAAGTACTGTTTACTAATTTTTCTGAACCTAGGTATGTAGAACAGATCGGTGATATAAATACCCCCTTTAAAAACGTATAGACCACTTCAAAACTATTCATGCTAGTAAAGTTTGGATTGGCTCCTCTGAGTCATGTGATATATTCAAGGGACAGATCAATCAGCAGAGATGTCTTGTCCTTCGGAGGAGTTTGTGACATTGACATGGACATTAGTATGTTACAATCTCAATTTAGCATATGATTAGTTTCCTTCTCTTCATTGAATGATGAGTATATAGGTGATCAATTCCAGTCATCCATAATTCTATTAATTCATATTCTCTATTGTAACTGTAAGCCGCCCATGGCTTACATGAACCGGGTACTCCTGAAAGGCAGGCTGGGGCTGAAAGAGACTAAACTGCGAGAAAAGAATGAGGCCAAGACAAGTTTTTCTCTGATCAAGGCCCCAAAGTTTACTAAGAGTCTGTGTTTATAAAGGGGGAAGGCCCACCCCCTGCCAATCCATTCTTGGTGCCTGGATCCAGCCTGTAGGCTATGTGCAGGATAGGATGTGTCTCTGGAATGTCTCAAGGGTCTCTCAGCAGGTAGCAGAGAAGAGCAGCGGTAGTTGACATAACAACATAGTCATCTAAGTCTGAAGGGTACACCCCAGGTGATCTCATATTCAGTGGCAGCAAAGTCTGAATCAGCCTGCTTCTAGGCTGGGGGAGGCTACACCCTATTGGTCTACATTGAATCATTATAGTTAAAATATCTCTATTATTCATGGATATGAGACATGATCATCCTGTACAGTTACCAATTCTTCTAAGAGAATGAGTTAATATTAGAAGATAAGAAGGAAAATAAGTCCCCCAACACATATACTGAAGAAGACTGCCTGGTCTGACTTCAGTGAGAGAAGATGCACCTAACCCTTGAGAGAATTGAAGCCCTAGGAAGAAGGGAGGTGGAGGGGGGCGGGGGCAGGCTAGGAGTGGGAGTGGAAACACCCTCTTGGAGACTGCGGTGGGGTGAGGAGGGAGGGGAGAAAGTATGGGATGGAGAGTTGCCAGGGATGGGGGGCAGTGAACCAGGAGAGAGATAAAGGCCAGGCTTAAAAAATAAAAGATTAAAGAATTTAAAAAAGTAAAGAAACATGGATGTCAACTGTTGCCTATGATAAAGATAAGTGAAGTAAAGAAAATTGAGTTGCATGTGAATATACAAAACAGGAAGGAAAAAGTTCAAGGAATTATGGTCCCTTGAGAGCTTTATTTCTGTGAAGAAGCACTCTGATCAAAGCAACCTTTATAAAGGAATCTCTGTATTTGAGGCTGGCTTACAGTTTCCAAGGTTCAGTTCATTATCATCATGACAGGAAGCGTGGCAGTCTGCAGGCAGACATGGCACTAGAGAATGTGAGAATTCCACACCTTGATCCAAAGAGTCAGGAGACTGACTTCCCCAGGCAGCCAGGAGGAGGCCCTCTTCTGAAGTTAGCCAGGAGGGGGGCTTTGTTCCATACTAGGGGAGAGCTTGAGCATGAGACCTCAAAGCCCACCTTCACAGTGACACACTTCCCCCAACAAGGCTGCACCTATTCCAACAAGGCCACACCTCCTAATAGTGACACTTCCCATGGGCCGAGCATATTCAAACCGACATATGTGGAGACCCTAAAAGGAGAGAAACAAAAATATGATAAGGCCAGTTCAGTCATTTACTGAGAGTCAATTTTGTGCTATGTATGTACTTTGAAAGAATGAAATCTTCAGGTAGCCTAGTCGGCCATCATTGGGAAGAGGCCCCTTGGTCTTACAAACATTATATTCCCCAGTACAGGAGAACGCCAGGGCCAAGATCTGGGAGTAGGTGGGTAGAGACGCAGGGCAGGGGAAGGGTATAGGGGACTTTTGGGATGGCATTTGAAATGTAAATGAAGAAAATATCTAATAAAAATTTGAAACAAAAGAAAATTATTAAAGTTGCACAGGACAAAGAAGAAGAAGAAGGAGGAGGAGGAGGAGGAAGAGGAGAAGGACTGAAATCTGATGTAAATGTTAGTTGTAACCAGAAATGAAACAGCATTATTTGATTTCAGTCAGATATATTATCTGTGGTTCCAATGGCCTTTCTTATTATGTAAAGAAAAACAAAAATAATTAGAATTGTTTTAAAAGGAAGACAACAGAAGCTGATTAAAACAACAAATAACAAACTCTGGAATACATGAGTTAAGTTTCTCTAAAACCTTTTTTTTTTTTTTTTTTTTTTTGCAAAACTTCTTCTGCATCCTTATCCTCCCTGTCTTGGAAATTACAATAATCTTTTAACTAAGTCTCCATCATGAGATTCTGTGCACTCTAATGTGCTCCCTGAAGTCAGTCTTGATAATACCAATCACATGGTGAGTGCTTTCACCCTATAAAATAAAGCCAGTTTCCTCAGTGTAACTCCAGAGTATCTGTTATTTGACATTCCTGTCTTCCTCTTGAGCAGCACTCTGTTTTGTTTTGTTTTCACTTTCTTTTCCATGTTTTTAGGCAAATGTGTCATACTCTATCATACCTCTAAAGCTTAGAACAAGTGTTTCTTCTATTGTTTGTTTTCTCCTTTTACACTTGGAAAACCGTCCTTGTTTTGAAATCCAGATGAACTATAATCAATTGTAGAAATATGACCTTGCCTCCTTTTGTTTACAGAACATCGCTGTACTCAACTGAATACACATATTACATTGTAATCAGTAGTAATTTATATGTCTCCTTAAACCATAACAGATACGAGTCTTAAATTGCTAAAGTAGACCAAACCATAACAGATACGGGTCTTAAATTGCTAAAGTAGACCATTTTGTATTTAAAAGGATAAGAAAGTATACTAGAGTAAGTTTTATAATTCTTAGGAAGTTAAAGAAGCAGATTTTAAAACAGTCTTGAGTAAGAAGGTTTCCATAGCACTAATGATCACAGACAAATGTGTGTAATAGAATATTCAGAGAGGCCTCTACTCTCTCTATCATAAAAGAACACCACGTTTACTTCTAATCACCAATAACTCTAACCATTGGCTTTTCCATGAGTACTGTGGTCATTGTCTTACGAATCTGAAGTTATTGCTGAAATGCTTCTTTTCTTTTGTTTCTACTTTTTACATAATTAACTTATATTTCAATTCTGAAGTGGTTGCATACTTATGGGTAAATATGGGTTACATCCCCACCAGTTAACAACAGAGAAGTTACAAAAGGATTCACATATCTTGGAGATTTTAGTTTTAATGGTGAATGATGAGTTTTGCCTCCCCAGAAGAATAGAGACAAGCAAAGAAGGTTTAAGATAATGCATATGGTCACTAAATCTATTGTAAAATTTGAAAAATTGGCTCCTTATTTGTAATAATTATATCATTAGACCTATTGTATAATTTGAAAATTGGCTCCTTATTCATGATATTCACATCTCTCATGTGTACATATGGCTGTCACGGTCCCCATTGAACAGTACTGATACAATTATTTCCACCAATACAGAAAACTCTACTGGATGGCTCTGAGTTAGACAAAGTGTCTCAATTTTATTAATGTGCAAACGAAAGTTCATAGGAGTTAAATGATAGGCCAGCATTGCAGCCCCAGCTTATGTCCATTTTTAAAACTATCAATATCAAATTTCATGATTTCTTTTAATTGTTGTACCCATTGCAAGTCACAATTTTTCAAGTGACAGTTGCACAATGTTCTATTTATCTGATTGGTTTCACCCATCTGTAGAGTTCTTTATATTCTGAAGTCTTTGATTTGTTGGGCTGGTTTGTTGGAAACTTTGACAGAATCTTTTCTAAGACAGAAACAAAGGTTAGCTAAGCCTGAAGTACTACAAGTGTTTTCTGGGACTTTATCTTCAAATGTGTTCCATAGAATATCAAAACAATAATCTTGAAGCCTTTTTTACTTAAGCAGTTATTGAAAGGGAACAAAACTCATGCATGACACAAAGGTTAAAGAGAGGATTCCACTTCATTTTCAGCACTGGCTGTTTACAGCCTGGTTTCCCACTGCTCTCTACTGAGTGGCAGAAGTCTTAGCCATGATGAGTAAACTGATCCCTAACACAAATGCTCCACATCGAGCACTTTCCAATGGCTGCAAAGACCAGAAGAATAGACCCCAAAACAGTATTTACCTCCTCACTCAAATATAGATTCCAGTTTCCTTACAATCTGCACAGTCTCCTCTAAGACAGCTAGAGTGGTAGGCAGGAGAGCACACAGTGTTTTCTCCAGTAGCACTGCAGGCATTCAAAGGATGGCAATGACCACAGCGAATGTCCATACTGTTACTGAGCATGCACTTGCTGCCATGGAGACCATTTGATTGCCAAAGCTTTAAGGATAATTCTAAGGGAACAGCCTTCACTGCTTTGGTTTTCAGGCTTGATGTTTTTCAGTAGAATTTAAATACTACTTCTCAGACTCACAGAATAAATTATAATCATCTGAGAACATTCTCTTCTTTTTAAACAGCATTCAGCACAATGTCGAAGGAAGGTCACTGAGCAGCACAAATAGATCCCAGTGGCTGGAGCTGGTGATGTTCAGGACACAATATCAGCTTGTCTGGATCAGGTAAAAAAAAAAAATAGCAGCTCAATCTTTGAGCTTCAGCCTTTTCTGGTTCCTCAAAAGTATGGGTTGTGCCTTTTCTTCTAGTTTAAATAGTTTCTGGCTACTTCTGGAATTGTTCATATTAAGATTATAAGTTCAACACTGCATCTGGTTCATTGTTCAAATATTAATTTAATACCTTCTATAATCACTGTTCTAAGTTAGGCACTGTCCTGGGTGTATACAAAAGAAATAAAAATAATACCTAAAACATCTGGATTCTGAATCTATTAATAGGCAACAACATAAGATAACATGCAAATCCAAAAACGTTAATAAAAGTCAAGGGTTGTACAGTGATAACAGCTATTTTAGAGGGGATGGCCAAGAAAAGTCACTTCAGGTAAAGGGGCAATCAAGTAGAAACAAAACAAAATGAGTCACAAATTGTACAGATGTTTAGAAAAAGGGACTTCCTAGCAAAGAAACAGCAAGCAGCTGGCTCAAAAGATAATCAGTGATAAAGATAGGTTTTCTCCCATTTGTAACAAACGGAGGCAGAGCAAAAAGACACAGATTCTGTAGACAGATAAATTAAATATACAAAGACCAAAATGGAGGAAAACAACATGAATTGATGAGCCTGCCCACAGACATGCTCCCATTCCTGTTATGTAACTCCACATAAATGGCTCACCACAAGGCATGTGCTGCATCTGAGCATTTTAAATGCATGTAAATGTATGTTTCAGGGCCTAAGGTAAGTCAATATGTCATTCCTATATCAACTACTATTGTTAGCCTCCTAAATTGAGATGAAAAAGCTAAAAGGCCATCTCTCTCTCTCTCTCTCTCTCTCTCTCTCTCTCTCTCTCTCTCTCTCTCTCTCTCTCTCTCTCTCTTGCACTGAAAACAAAAGTGCAATCACAGCAGATGCAGGGCACAGAGATCAGGGCACTCCATCGCCCAAGGGGGTGGCAGAGATAAAGGGACCTCCTGAACAGGTTGGTTCTACAGGTTGGGACAATCATGGAGGGAAATCTAAAAGAATGGAAAAAGCAAATGTCAGAGACAAGTGAAAGGAAGAGAATGAGGAGAGAAGATAGGAAAGTGATCCATCATAGCAAACACCAACAAAGTGGAACGAATGATCACGGCCACTGAAAATGTAAAAGAATCGACAACCGCTGCCTTCCATACCTTACAAGGTTGGTGCACTAAAACCACTATACTTCTAACCAAGCAGCTATCTGCGATTGACAGCTACCAGAAAAGGAAAGATTTGGTTTTTTTTTTTTCCAGTAGAGTTGCGCTCAATATAGAAACCACAGGCAGGCCCTATACCTACCAGTAGATGGACAACACAAAAGGAACTTAATGTTACTTTGGGAGATGTATTACCTTGTATTGCCTTGTTTGAGCATTTTTATTTGTCTTGTTTTGTTTTGTTTAGTTTTGCTTTTTACCATGATGGTTATTTGATTGTATATTATGGCCTCTGATCTTGTGTTATTACAGGTTTTGGTGTGTGTGTGTGTGTGTGTGTGTGTGTGTGTGTGTGTGTGTGTGTGTGTGTGTGGTATTTTTCTCTCCTCCTCCTCCTCCTCCTCTTCCTCCTCCTCCTCCTCTTCCTCCTCCTCCTCTTCCTCCTCCTCCTCCTTCTCCTCTTCTTTTGGTTTGTTTGTTTTATTTACCTGTCTGTTTCCTAAAGAGAGGAAGAAAAATATTATGAGGTTGGAAGAAAGGCAAAGAGGAAGGGGGGATCTAGGAGGGAAAACTGACCTAAAAAAATAACGCACAAAAAGTTATTTTTAATAAAAAACCATGACACATATGTATGTAAAAAATTACAAGAATCCAACCAACCTTCTACCACTATGGCAAGCAGGTCCAGGGCTCTATCTTCTCTCTGATATATCTACTCCACCAGCCTCCACTATTGTGCTTCTCTTTGCTGTCTTGGCTTAGCCATTCCTCTTCTCACCATTGTCTGTAAGATTCTTATCTCACACATGGACAGCAAGAGTCCTTTTGATGGTCTACAGGAGCTCCTATAACTTCCTTATACTCCTCAGCCCATTAATTTCTAGCCATATCACCTTTCTCCTTTCTGTTGGATTGCTCTGTTACAGCCATGCTGCCTCTCCAGCTGCTGCTTTTAAAATGCCAAACATTGTTTTTCCACTGAGATGTTACTTTCTTTTCTCTTATTCTGTTCATTACTTCTCATATGTCATTTGTTGGAGATTTTGCTTTTTTCCATTGTGATGGTTTGTATATGCTTAGCCTAGGGACTGGCACCATTAGTGGGTGTGGCCTTGTTGGAGTAGGTGTGTCACTGTGGGGGTGGGCTTTAAGACCCTCATTCTAGCTGCCTGGAAGCCAGTCTTCCTCTTCAGATGAAGATAAAGAACTCTCAGCTCCTCCTGCACTATGTCTGACTGGGTGTTGCCATGCTCCCACCTTGAAGATAATGGACTGATCCTCTGAACCTATAATCCAGACTTGCCTTGTCATAGTGTCTGTTCACAGCAGTAAAAACCTAACTAAAACAACTATTTTACATGAATAATGCTATAGTTGGGACTTCTTAATCCTGTGAAATAAAATGCCATAAGCAAAAGCAAATTTGATAGGAAAGGGTTTATTTCATCTTAGAGCCTGAAATCTGTCATCTAGAGAAAGAGGGAACCAGAGTCAGTAACTGACACAAAGGCCATAAAGAATGCTGCTTACTGGCTTGTTCCCCATGTCTTGCTCAGCCTGCATTCTTATATATTGCAGGATCACTTGCCTTAGGTGATATCACCCACAATGATCTGGGCTTGCCTGCAGGACAGCTGGCATGGGGATAAAGGGGATAGGAGAGAATCCTTGTCCCTCCAGAGTTCTGGTGCTCTGGGCAGGCAGATGTGAGGACTGCCATGTGCTCGCCACTTGGCCCCTGATGGGTGTCTGGTTTCATGAAACCATTGACCCCAGTCACTGGGTGGGGTGGGGGGGCATACAGGAAGCAGTCTGAGGTCTCTGGGCCTCATGGAGTCCAGAGACAACAGATTCTCAGTCCCAGACATCCCGGTCGTTGCTGGACACCATGGAAGAGCTGAGAACAAAGTGGAGGACCTGGGGGCAGCTCGGTCAGCCCCGGGGCCAAAAGGGGGAGAAGGCAGGGAGAGAGGGGGCACTGGATGGTTCCCACGAGGGTGAGAGTCTTGTCTGGTCTGTGCCTGGAGCACAGGAAGACCTTCCAGTGGGAGGTTAGACTCAGCTCTTTAGGGGAAAGCTTGTTCCATTGTTCAAGTACAGTGAGCCTTGATGAGCAGAGATGGACTATGGTTTTAGAGCTTTATTGTAGAAAGGCAGAGAGAAATAGAAAAGATAGAAAAGGAGAGGTCGGCCATGGCCATGTGGAGAGAAGGGGGAAGGGAGAAGGAGAAAGAGAGCTAGAGATAAGAATGAGAGGTAAGAGCTTAAGAGAGCAAGGAGGGCCCAAGCAGCTCATTTTATAGTGGGCTGGGCTACCTTAGTGTTGCCAGGTAACTGTGGGGAAGAGCATACCTGGCTATTGTCAGGTGACTGTGAGGGTGGAGTCTAACCAGAATGCCAGGAGCTTGGGACATTGTCTGAGTGACTCATAGTCACAGGATTATGGAGTTGGGGGCTCCATGTTCAGGAGCCTATGTCTGGGAACATGGCTCACTGGTCCCTTGAAGAGTTTTCTACTGGGTCTCTGGAGTAAGCCTCACTCACCAGAAAACAGGCTGCCATTCGGGATCCCACACTCTCCCACAACCATCACTAATTTTAAAAATTAGTCAAAATCCAGACTTGCCTAAGGCAAATCTTATGGAGGCATATTTATTTATTTATTTATTTATCCATTCACTTTACACCCTAATTGCAGTCGCCCCTCCTCCTTGCTCCCCCACAAGGAGCCTTCCCCCACACACCTTCCCTTTCTCCTCTGAGGAGGACATCTTCCCCATCCCCCAGTAACAACTCATCATGTCATCTCAAGTCACTGTGGAACTGGTCACATCCCTTCTCTCTGAGGCTAGAGAAAGCAGACAAGTTAGAGGAACAGGGTCTACAGGCAAGCAACAGACTCAAGATAAGCCCCTGCTTTACTTGTTAAAGGACTGGCATGAAGACCAAGCTACACATGTACTGCATATGAGAGACTTTCCCCAAATGACTCTACCTTGTGTCAAGTAACATAAAACTAGCTATGAGAGATGACAATCTACATTCTATGTATGTAACCCCTATTGCCATCTCTACAGATAGCTGATTATACTCTCCTATTGTCTACATAACAATACAGCAAAATTCTAAATATGTCTCTTCTCATCTGATAATCATCTATTTTATTTATCTCTCAGGCATGTGGGATCCATGCATCCAGACTTCATATATTTTGCTGTAGATGAATAATTGTTGATGGATGAACATGAGGAAAACAAGAAAGTGATAGAGTTACTTGGCCCAATATTTGAGGGAAAAGTAATTGATAGCACAAAGTGGGGCAGCTAAAGAGATAAGAAGAGGGGGAGGGGAAGGAGAATGTGATAAAGGAGGAGGAGGGTGATGGCGATAGTAACCACTGCAATCTGCTGATAGATCAGGAGGCATCAGTCCTGTTTATAAAGCCGAGTTCATTCTTCTTCAGCTGTAAGATGCACCTCCTATTGTTCCCTCAGTTCATCAGATAAGAAAGATAAACAGAGGCTTTGGGAAATTAGGTTACTTGCACAAGAAGCCACATGATTTTTCATTTGTCTGTGCCTCCAGAGTCTTTATTACTTAAAGTTAGTTTTACATCGCTAAGTACCACACTGTCCTGTCATCTGTCAAAACAAAACAGCAATAAAAGAAGGTCTAAAGTACTGAGAAGCCAGGTCCACAAAAGAACTACATTCCCAGGGTTTAGCAAACAGGCATTCTTACTCTAAAGACAAATAATCCTGCTTCAGTAAATAATAGGAATTAATAGATAAATGCAAGTAAACAAAAGGGTAAATAAATATGCATTAAAGGAACCGAATCTCCAGGCCTGAGCTGTTTAACCCCTAGTAGGCTTGCTGCATTGCAAGGATTCATGTAAGTGACCATTTTGTATTACACACACATACATATACTCTGTCTCTCTGTCGTGTTGTCTGTCTCTGTCTCTCTGTCTCTCTGTCTCTCTGTCTCTGTCTCTCTGTCTCTCTGTCTCTCTGTCTCTCTCTGTCTCTCTCTGTCTCTCTCTGTCTCTCTCTGTTTCTCTCTCTCTCTCTCTCTCTCTCTCTCTCTCTCTCTCTCTCTCACACACACACACACACACACACACACACACACACACACAAACACACACACACACAAGCACCACAGTTCAGTTTCTATACGAAATCTATCATCTTGGCTTTGAGTTCAGAGTGAACAAGCAACCCAATTTTTCTGCAGCTATTCCATGATTTCATCTTAAGTGACGGCTGCTCTTTGCTACAAAAATAAGTGGGTGAGAATTGCTTTGTTTTGTTTAGTATCACACAGAGATGGTTAGTGCGAAAAATTCCAAAGTAGCAATTATTTTAATGGAACTTCTGCCCAGTAGAAGAGCAAGTTTTAAGGTGCTGCTGAAATTGTAGCAAAATGAACACTTTCCTGCACTATAACTAGAAACTGACATAACCCAATGGAAAATCGATGGAGTAAAATATCTTACCTATTGATCTAATAATTTTATTTCTGCAACTATAGTGTGGTCATCAAATATTTTCCTTACATTTATTGGTGTATAAAATCACAAGGTTATACATATTGATGAAATGCCATGTGATATTTTGATATCTTTATATATTACGTGGATTTTAAGTCAGATTAATCTGTTTCCTCATTTACTATTTCTATGGAGTCAAAGGATTCAGAATGCTTTCTTCTAGGTTTAAAATGTACAGTACATAACTGTTGTGTGCAGTCACATTGCTGTGCAACAACACAGCAGAAATTCTTAATCCCACCTAATTAGAGTCTGCTGGTCCCTGTTTTCCTGAGCACTCCCTCTTCGCACTCTGTACTGTACTGTGTGGCTTTTCATCTCACACAAATATTAGCAACATTTTTATTCTTCAGTAATAAAAGGTGAGGAAAAAGGTAATTTTTTTCAACTTCAGAAACATACAGGTGGGCAGAGGTAGCACATGCCTTTAGTCCCAGTACTTGGCAGGCAGAGGCAAGAAGATCTCTGTGAGGTGGAGGCCAGCCTGGTTCCCAGACAGCCAAATTACACAGAAAAACAAACTGTCTTGAAAGAATGAGGAACAACAAAAAAGAAATGATACTATACTGTGCTTAGGAGCTGTTCCTACAAAGGATCTGTACTCACATGGAGATATGCTTCATGTTGCCCTACAAAATAGAAAAGATTGGATAATGGTTGTTTAAGTATATTTAAACTATAAAAGTATGTTTAGTAACGTAGAGAGAGGGTAACAAGGTCAGAGCATAGCTATCTCTGAGTGGCAAAGTGAGATGGCATACTATACATTACACTTCAGAAGTAATTAAAACAACCATGATGATTCAAAAATCTAATACATGTTTGGACTATAGACTATTTTATCTCATGTGCTAATGAACTAAAAACAGAATCCATCAAACAGACAATTCATTGTTCCTATACCAAACACTCCTAGATTTGGGGGAGGGGGTTCTATTTGCCTGATTTTTGCATTATGGAAGGAACGTAGGAAGGAAAGGGGAAAGGAAAAAGGTAGAAAGGAAGGAAGGGATGGAAAGATGGATGCAGAAAGGCAGGAACAAAGGAAAGAGGAAAGAAAAGATGGAAGGAAGTAGGAAAGGAAGAAGGGAAGAAAAGAGAAAAGGAAGGAAGGAATGGATTGATGGAGACAGGGACAGATGAAACTGGAAAGGAAAGATTGAAGGAAGGAAGTGGAAAGAAGGGGGAAGGAAAGAGGGAAAGAAAAATGGAATGTAGGAAGAAAGGAAAGAAGGAGTGAAGGGCCTAGGAAAAAGGAAGAGAGAGAGAGAGAGAGAGAGAGAGAGAGAGAGAGAGAGAGAGAGAAAGGATGGGAGCGCTCAAAGGTTCTTCTGAAAAACATCATGGGTTTTTCCATTGGCTAAGTAAATCCAGGAAAGAAACCAAATTATGCAGCACTTTGGTTTTCCAACTTTAAAGGGAAATAATGATGCTTGATGCAGTGGTTAAAAGCATAGATACTGTGTTCATATGGACTAGGTTCAGAAACTAACTTCACTACATATTGGACATAATCTGTCTATCTCCATTTGTACTCCTAAAACATCATGCTAAAGACATTAGTTGCCTGAAAGTTAACACATGAAAGTAATACATAAGAGATATTGTAGAAGAGTTAATTGTTGCTATTAGATTTGTTCAGTGATTTCAATTGAAGGTGAATGTTGATCTCCTTCCCTCCAACTTCTTTCTTACAGATATAGACAGTAAAAGCCTGGCATGAGTGACCTCATAGTCAAATCTAGGTGATAGCTAGACTTCATGAATATCTCAAGGCATTGGTGGTAAAATTTTATTTTGAGTATCTTTTGACTGTTTACTTTTGTTATTTCACTTTTCCAGGAGTCTGACACTTGCAGCTTATTCTGTTCAAGTCCTCATCTTCTATCTTCAAAGCCGGTTCCTACAGTTCAGTTCTTTCTTCTGAAGTCTGGATGAGCTTCTACTTTTCAAGTTTTGCAAGTATAAAATAATCCTTAAGAATCTGTGCTCATTGATAACTCCACCGTTAATATTTTTAAAGTCAGCTTCTTTGCACTCAAAGTTGTATGTTCATGGGTTTTGAAAATTGGTTATGTGTCTTCTGCCTACCATTTCTTCCCATTCTTCCCATTCCCTGTGTGTGTGTGTGTGTGTGTGTGTGTGTGTGTGTGTGTGTGTGTGTACATGTACACATTTTATAGAGTGTTTCTACCACACCTTTCTCTTTGGATTTACAATCAATAAAGCAATATACCACAATGTTATATATAGTGAGGAAGATGTCTATCAATCTATTCTCAACATGTACCGGTTTGAATGAGAAAGGCCTCCCTGGGCTTCTATATTTGAATACTTGGCCCCAAGTTGGTAGATCGGTTTGGGAAGGATTAGGGGGTTCTGGCCTTTTCAGAAGAAGTGTGTTTCTGGGGGCAGGCTACAGGGTTTCAAAAGCCCACACTATTGGCCCATTTAGCACTTTCTGTCTCATGTCTGCTCCTCAAGATGTAAGCTGTCAACTCCTGCCTCAGTGCCATGCTTAAGTGCCTGATTCCATGCTCCATGTCATAATGTTCATTGACTCTGGGCTTCTGAAACTATGAGGGCCAAATAAAACACTCTCTTTTATAAGTTGTCTTGGTCATAGCATTTTATTAAAAAAATAGAACCATAAATCAAACATCATCTAGGAAGAAAATTAAGTCACTCTTCTTTTCTTTTGTAGCCAAGATTTTCAGGAAAATGAGAACAAACACTGTGTTTCGGGATCACAGCCCAAGACTGTTCAGATTCAACGAAGAGGAGATTACAGGAATCCTTTCCAAATGACTATGGCTTTCTTTGCCTCTTGAGGTATAAGAAATGAAATTTGTAAATGGTGGTTAATAGAAACTGCTGTCTTATTTTGAGTGAATCTCTCCTCTTTCTTAATGCAGAAGCGTCCTGCCATAATCTAGCTTTCACTTTTATTAACAAACATTAACTTTTCAGAATAATGAATTTCATTGTAACATTCTAGGGCATGATATGACACACTCTGATCATATTTACTTCCTTTGCTGTATTTTTCTACCTGTCCCCTGCAGTCTTCATTTTTATTTTAAGAGAGAAGATTTTACCTGAGATGACTAAAAAGAGTCGCTAGAGAATGAAAATGGAGTGGACCAATGAGAGACCATTTGAAGGAGACATGAAGTAGTAATGTGATAAGTAGCTGAGGTTGAGGTTGTCTTAGCACCCCCTTGGGGAACCAAACAACTGATGGAACTCAGCCAAGGGCAAGAGGGGAAAGGAGGAGCTTGGAAAACAGACTTGCCTAGACAGCTTAATGTGTTAGATGTTTTTAAGCATGAAACCCCCCTCACTGTGAACTCTGAAGAGTCTGAGGAGGTAGGTTCTATGAGTTTAAATTAAAAACAATAGGCATCTCTTGGGCATCAATTTCATGGGAGATGACAACTTAAACTTGGACAAATTGTCCTACCCTCCGATAGCCAATGCCTCTGTGTATGAAATAATATTAAATGTTTTTGCCTTATAAAAGTCCTAGAAGAATCATATGTGTTGATATATGAGAAAATGCCATGTACAATTAAATACTTTAAATAAAGTTATATGTAATTGTTCTTCACCACCATACTACTTCCACTGTTTAGCCACAAATGTAATGTGTATTTTCTATGCTATAATAGTTGCATGCTTTTTAAAAATCACCACTAAGATTATAGATAAAATAAGAGAGGAGATGAAAGGGGAGGGAATAAAGGGTAGAATAAGTAAAGAAAACAAACTCTAAATTAAAAAAAGATAAAAAATAAACAGTTACTCTTTTTAGAATCTGTATTTGTACATTGAAAGCTCTGAGAAACTTCAGAAACTATTCTCATTTGACAGATAGTTTCATGTGCGATTATAGTTTAAAAATGATACTTAGAAGGTTAGCACTTTAAATCCATACTATTATCCATAAAAAGCCTCCTACACAAGCACTGTGGGGTACATACATTACCAGGTTTGTGTCCCAACACAGATACGCATGGAAACACAATCACTTTGTATGTAAGGCAATATGAACAGCAGAGAAAAATACCACATGGAGAACCATAGAACCAATTTGCTGCATTCTTTTTTTGTGCGTAGATTTTGTGTGGTCCCTGGAACAGTCATTCAGTCTAGTAAGACGTTAGTGTCCTCATCAGTAAATTTTGAATTTGGAATGTATCATTTTTAATTTTAAAGTTTTACGTATTTCATGTCAACCCATGTGGGATGTAAAACCATTCCAGGAAGTTTAGTAAGGTAGAGCAGGTCAAGACCTGGAGACTCGGTGGGCACTCACCTGAGCCTTATGTGACTCCCAGATCCCTGCCAGACTCCTGACTTGGGAACACTTGCCATTCTCCTCACACAAAAGAATCATATCCTCTGGTCACACAGGCTTAAGACAGAGTTATCCATGTTAATGATGTACCTAGAGGCCCTGAGGGTTTAGCCAATAAGCTGCCCTTCCCAGACATTCCTCTCTGATAAAGGTACTTAATCTCAGTCCACCCTGAGAAGCGGGGTACGGTTTTGTGCATCCATTTTCCACCATGACAATAAACTGTTTGGAACCATGGACTGTCTCTTTTCAGCAAGATTCACCATGGGGAGCCATGAAGAAGGCTTTTGCCTACAGAGCTGCAGCCTAATCTCCCGCAGAAGGCCTCTCTGTGCTCCTACCCACTCCCTCCACCAAGCCAAGGACTATCACTCCTGTGAGACAAGCCCCAGAGCTCCTCTTACCCCACCTAGCCCCCACCCCAAGCTAGATGCTGTCCCCAGCCTGCAGCCCCCAACTCCTTTCTCTGTTCTTCCACAACTCCCATTCACACCTGGATGGCCAAGGGTCTGAGAACCCCACAGTCCCCTGGAGATCTCTAATTTTCAGTCATCTAAGACTGTGCTTTCCCACCCCTGAAGCTATGCTCAGTACTTCCCTCCAGTCTGGCACTCACCCCAGGGGCATCATGGGATAAGCACAAACCCCTAGTCCTCTGCCTCTCCACGCAGCAGTGCCCAGTGGTGGACTGGATGTGGACCAACAATCCTACAAACCCAATTTCCAAATCAAAATAATTTCCCAAAGCAGTGGTGAACTCTCAAGGTAAATATAATAACCCTAATTAAAAATTAACAAGAAATAGATAGCCTAATGAACTAATATTATGAATTAATATTCTAGGCTATCTTGCTACCTTCAGCCTACCCCCAAAAGTATAATGACTCACAATATTTTTTTAATTAGATCAAAGTACCTGTTATTTCGGCCTACTTCTCAATTGAGAGAGATCTGTCTCCATCTTTGTCACATCCTGACAGATCACATGTCCCAACAATTTCTATAAATTTCTATAAACAATTTCTATAAATTACTGGGAATTTATTCAACCTTCTCAAGCGTAAACCCTACCCAAGTCCTGTATATCTTAAGAACAATAATTTTTCTACTCAAAACAGTACGGTTTACTTTTCTCACAACTCTTCTTTGTCTGCATACTTTTAGAAGATAATTTTTCCTTAAGAAAAAAGTGGCCAAAGGACTAGCAAGATAGCTTAGATTCCAGAGATTCTGCATCTGTGGCCAGTGACCCCCTTGGTGACACAAATGACCCTTTCACAGGGGTCTTGTAAAACACTGGAAAACACAGATATTTACATTGTGGTTCATCACAGTAGCAAAATTACAGTTATGAAATGAAAAAAATTTTATTGTTGGGGTTCTCCACAACACGAGGAAATGTATTAAAGGGTCACATCATTATGGAGGTTGAGAACCACTGTCATAGAAGTTAAGAAGCTCATGCCATCAAAACTGAGGACTTGAATAACAGCTGGGATCCAAATGATGAAAGAATGGAACCAACTCCCAAAAGTTGTCCTGTGACCTTCCCATGTATATAGTGATACCCACTTGCATGCACACATAGACATACATACACACAGATACACACAAACACATATGTATGGACATGCGTACAAATAAATAAATTATCAATGGGATTTTAGAAATTATTAAAGAAGAAAGGTGCCTGATATTTTTATTTTGCAGCGCTCTGTAGTTTTTAGCATAGAGTAAAAGGCAACAATTATCACACACTGTAATAAATCACTGACTATGTGCACATCTACCATCTCAGCACTCAGGAGCCTGAGGCAGTAATATGACCATTGAAGGACATCTTGAGATATATATTCCATGCCTGCTCCCAATAAAAGATAAAAGAAAAAAAGAAAATAAGGTAAAGTTTCACCAACCAAACTTAGTTTTTCAGAGCCATGAAAATCTGTTCCTTTTTCTGATCATTAGGGATTTACAACCAACCAGAACCCCCAGAGCTCCCAGGGACTAAACCACCAAACAAAGAGTACACATGGAGGGACCCATGGCTCCAGCGACATATGCAGCAGAGAATGCATTCCATATGCCAGAGAATTCCATTGTCTGGCATCAATAGGAGGAGAGGCCCTTGGTCCTGTAAAGGCTCAATTCCCCAGGATTCCCCAGTGTAGGGGAATGCCAGGGAAGTGAGGTGGGAGTGGGTGGGTGGTAGGGAAAGCACTCACATAGAAGGAGGGAGAGGACAGATGGGATGAGGAATTCTGGAAACCAGAAAAGGTGAAACCAGGAAAGGGAATAACATCTGAAATGCAAATACATAAAATATCCAATTAAAAAAATCAAAAACAAATGTCTCCTGTAACTCTCTGCAGCTGTGTTTGCCGAAGTATCATCCACATTTCCTAAAGAATACAGCTTTGAACAAGATGCATAGGGCTCCTCTATCAGTTTTCACAAAGACCTCTCACTTGGTGCATTTTTATTCACCTTCACCAATGTCATCACTGGGCTAAGTCGTATCTAAAACAGGGCCCTGTTATACTTGAGTTTCTTCCTTCAAAGATTTAAGCACTGGTGTGGAATGCCAAAATAAATATCTCTCCCCTTTAAAAGGTACCTGGTAACAGTTTCTTATCCAGTGTCTCAAGATTTGGAGAGCAAAGAAACACTTTCCCATTATGAGGACTTGCAGGCACTGTGGAATAGATTTGCCTTGGAAATGCAAGATGTGGAATTCTGGGACAACAACAACAACAAAAACCTTGAATATGAAACAAATGTTCCTATTAGGTTTCCTCTACTGGGAGAGAGGAGCAGTGACCAGTAATGCACCAGTAATTCTTTTTTTTTCATAACACATTTGATTATTTAAAGGACCAGGAAAAATATGTTCAGGGAACTAGACCCTGGTAGAGTTGCATATATGGAAAATCTTAGCACTGGGAAGGAGGCAGGAGGAACAAAAGTTCAAGGTCATGCTTGACTACATGATAGATTCAAGAGCAGCCTTAGCTACATGAAATCTTGCCTTAAGGAATAAACAAAAGATTATTCCACGGCAGTGTTGGGGGGAGTCCCACAAAACAGAAATAGAAGGAACACTGTTCTTGGAAAGAACTGAAAAGCAACTAGCAAAGTCAGGAGAGCTAGACTTCAGATGGCTTGCACACTGGTCGATCCTTCAGTGCCCTATGGTGACTCCAGCCACTATGTAGAAAGTGAATTGTGAGTATATTAAGGTCATCATATTACCTATGCATATCTTTCTGTGTATATCAAATCTGTAGATAACTTATGATGGTTACATAAAATAAACACAATGTACTGATTATATTTGTGGGAAAACTGTAATAAGAAAGATTGTTTGCATATATTTGTTACAGATTAAACTTGTTTTTGAATTTTTATTTTACTTTTTTTTTCCATTTTTTATTAGGTATTTAGCTCATTTACATTTCCAATGCTATACCAAAAGTCCCCCATACCCACCCACCCCCACTACCCTACCCACCCACTCCCCCTTTTTGGCCCTGGCGTTCCCCTGTACTGGGGCATATAAAGTTTGCATGTCCAATGGGCCTCTCTTTCCAGTGATGGCCGACTAGGCCATCTTTTGATACATATGCAGCTAGAGTCAAGAGCTCCGGGGTACTGCTTAGTTCATAATGTTGTTCCACCTATAGGGTTGCAGATCCCTTTAGCTCCTTGGGTTCTTTCTCTAGTTCCTCCATTGGGAGCCCTGTGATCCATCCATTAGCTGACTGTGAGCATCCACTTCTGTGTTTGGTAGGCCCCAGCATAGTCTCACAAGAGACAGCTACATCTGGGTCCTTTCGATAAAATCTTGCTTGTGTATGCAATGGTGTCAGCGTTTGGATGCTGATTATGGGGTGGATCCCTGGATATGGCAGTCTCTACATGGTCCATCCTTTCATCTCAGCTCCAAACTTTGTCTCTGTAACTCCTTCCATGGGTGTTTTGTTCCTAATTCTAAGGAGGGCCATAGTGTCCACACTTCAGTCTTCATTCTTCTTGAGTTTCATGTGTTTAGCAAGTTGTATCTTATATCTTGGGAATCCTAGGTTTGGGGCTAATATCCACTTATCAGTGAGTACATATTGTGTGAGTTCCTTTGTGAATGTGTTACCTCACTCAGGATGATGCCCTCCAGGTCCATCCATTTGGCTAGGAATTTCATAAATTCATTCTTTAAACTCATAGCTCTGAGTGCCTCCAAGAAGAAACGGGAGAGAGCACATACTAGCAGCTTGACAACACATCTAAAAGCTCTAGAAAAAAAGGAAGCAAATTCACCCAAGAGGAGTAGACGGCAGGAAATAATCAAACTCAGGGGTGAAATCAACCAAGTGGAAACAAGAACTATTCAAAGAATTAACCAAACGAGGAGTTGGTTCTTTGAGAAAATCAACAAGATAGATAAACCCTTAGCTAGACTCACTAGAGGGCACAGGGAAAAATTCTAATTAACAAAATCAGAAATGAAAAGGGAGACATAACAACAGATCCTGAAGAAATCCAAAACACCATCAGATCCTTCTACAAAAGGCTATACTCAACAAAACTGGAAAACCTGGACGAAATGGACAAATTTCTGGACAGATACCAGGTACCAAAGTTGAATCAGGATCAAGTTGACCATCTAAACAGTCACATATCCCCTAAAGAAATAGAAGCAGTTATTAATAGTCTCCCAGCCAAAAAAAGGCCCAGGACCAGACGGGTTTAGTGCAGAGTTCTATCACACCTTCAAAGAAGATCTAATTCCAGTTCTGCACAAACTTTTTCACAAGATAGAAGTAGAAGGTACTCTACCCAACTCATTTTATGAAGCCACTATTACTCTGATACCTAAACCACAGAAAGATCCAACAAAGATAGAGAACTTCAGACCAATTTCTCTTATGAATATCGATGCAAAAATCCTTAATAAAATTCTTGCTAACCGAATCCAAGAACACATTAAAGCAATCATCCATCCTGACCAAGTAGGTTTTATTCCAGGGATGCAGGGATGGTTTAATATACGAAAATCCATCAATGTAATCCATTATATAAACAAACTCAAAGACAAAAACCACATGATCATCTCGTTAGATGCAGAAAAAGCATTTGACAAGATCCAACACCCATTCATGATAAAAGTTTTGGAAAGATCAGGAATTCAAGGCCCATACCTAAACATGATAAAAAGCAATCTACAGCAAACCAGTATCCAACATCAAAGTAAATGGAGAGAAGCTGGAAGCAATCCCACTAAAATCAGGGACTAGACAAGGCTGCCCACTTTCTCCCTACCTTTTCAACATAGTACTTGAAGTTTTCAAATATTTTAATGTATACTTAATTGAACTCATTGATAGCGAACCTGCAGATATGGATACCCAAGGGTTTATATCCTGATTATTCTTGCTGATAGAAAAATAGAAGGATATAGACTTCCATTACAGTGGCTTATAGCATTTTCAAAAAGAAAATTAGGACTATATTGCAAACAAACCAACCAACCAACAGACAGCTTGCTCCTCCTGAGCTAGAGCTCAACATTAGGTTAAGCTTGAACTCACATATTTCTGCAGTGTATCCTCAATAAGAAAACAAAACCAGGACCAAGATACACTAAATAGTAAATGTAAATTAGGTCAGATTGCTCTGTAGTAGATCTTGCAAATTCTTGGGGTACAGTATTATTGATTTCAATAAACCCTGTCAAGTTCCCACTAAAAGAAGCTGCATCACTGTATTTTCACACTCATGAAAGGACATTTGCCTTGAGTAGAATTTAAAGACACACTGCTGATTTAAGACACATGTGTTGACCATGAGTCTCAGTAACTCATTGGGAAATGTAAACACATTTTAGAACATTGTAGAACTTACAATGTCAACTGATTGGGTAAGAAATGTTAGCAGAATTAACCCTATTATCATAAATTGAAATAAAATTTTGAATATTTATATACCAAATACAGAAAAAAAACAGACTCAGAAAGAGTAACTCTAAAATTCTAGAATTTTTTTCTCCATGTCCATGATCCTCTTCATGGTATCTGATGTACTTCATCAAACACTGAACAATCATTTCAAACTGCTTCTAGACCAGACTTGATAAAGCAACTATCTATTCCGAATGGATTTAATTGTTTATTCAAGAATTGTTTATTCTTCAATCTGCTTTAACACTTTTCACCCCAGGCACTGTGTTCACATGGCCAGGATTCCCAAACTGTGACTTGATGAACTTCCTCTCCTGCATCATCTGGTCCAATCCCTTTCCAAGCACCCTCTCCTTTCACAGCATCTATGACCTAAGTCTCTCCTGAATCCTCCCGAATTCCTCATCAGCATTTTCTCAGAAGTTCTTAGGTGCACATTTCCTTGACCCTGTCCTACAAATAGGAGAAGTTCCCAAGAGCCCTAGGCATTCACTACCTTCTGACCCTTTTCCCTGTGATTAAGATTTACCCAATCCTTAGTACATGGTCAAATAACATATGAATACAAAGCAAAGCAAACATTTACTAATAAAAGACTATAACAAAATAAATTTTAAAATAATTCTCTGTATACATGAAAGCTGACCATTTATTGCATGCTAACATAAATTACCATACTAGTTAAGTTAATGTACTTGCTCATGTTTTATATAAAGTAATCAAATCAAGGCTGAATATAATATCATAGGACATGGAGTGTCTTTAACTTTTAGCAGAGTTGATCAAAGTTTTGCCTTTATACTCATAATTACTACAAATGCTAATTTTTATAAATATATAGCACAATAAGACAGGCTTATGTTTGGCCATTCCAGAAAGTGTTAGAGACACTTTCCTATTCTGAAATCAAAATTCATCTGACAATCCCTATAAGCCTCATCAGCAACTCCAGCTGTATTTGTTTCAATATCAAACAGTCTAACATACTCCATTCCAACCACATCCAATTTGATAGTAACAAATCTGAACTGCAAGAAGCAAGAAGAGGGAAACATCAAAAGTCTTTGTTTTCCATAACTTAACCAGTATGTGATTATAATGGCAGGTAACATTGTATGTATTGTTAGGTTGTCATTGTATTTTTTTTTTTGCTTTGCTTTATTTTGTTTTGTTTTTTAAGGAAAAGGAAAAGGTGTATTTCATAACATGCAGTAGTTTCAGTGCTGAGTGGGGTGTTTTGTGCAGAATTTGTTGACACTGTGTAAGGTGACAACACCTAATCCTCCAAGGTGGCAAGTGATTAATCACGTAGGTAGTTACTATGTTATTAATTATAGCTAGTTATTATCTGTTATTATTATAATTCAGCATTTCAAAATCTTAAGCTTGCAATGTTTTCTATAAAGTAACCACATCATATTCTAATCAGTGATAAATATTGGAAGCTTACTTATCTTGGAGGTAACCAATAGTTATCTAATTAAAGTTAAGCCAACTCAATAGGAGACAAAGTATAGCAGGTTTTGTAAACTTAGTCATCTGCCTATGATTAGTGAGATCATGGACTCTAGAGGAGAACCTACTACTGCAATTTACAAAACTAGTATAATTTCTAACTCCGTTCCTGACATTTATCTACCTTTATACTCAGATATACTCAGTGTAGCTACTGTCACAGAAGCTTCTTCTTGCAGCCAATGGAGACAATTACAGATAGCCACAACTGGCTACATTACAAAGAAGCACTAACTATGGAGTCTTAGAACTAATTAACATATCTATAATGTGACTCCTATACCTATGGTTCATTGAAGAAGAACGAACAGGAAGAGCATAAAACCAAGAAAACCAGGATAACTTTTATGAGATATTGTTGTTTATATATGACAAGGAAATATGATAAGGAAACTGCACCTCTAAAAGCTCAAATTATACCTCCCTAAACAGAATCTACACAATAACAGAGCCAGCTGATATGTCAACATAGATGGTGGAAAGGTCACAAGGTTCCAACCCGAGATGAAGACCTACAGACAATTAAGAGATGTTGAGGTGCCACACCCACTCCAGTAAAAACTGCCTGGCAGACCCAAAAGCTTGAACACAGTCCCGAGGCAAAAGGTTTCATGGAAACTTAGTCTCCTGGAGCCTTGGCATCCCATAGCATGAATGCTCTAAACTTATCCTTCTGTTAGTCGGTGAATGGATCTGTGTGCTCTCTTTCAGTATTGTTTTATTATAGATGCCTTCAAGAAATGACTTGTCAAATATCTAAACTAGATTGAACTTTGTTTCCTGGCCTTCACCAATGTCCTAGGCAGTCCTGTAGCCAACCCTGGACTTGGAATGTTGTAAAAATGTTACTCATTCAGTCTAAATGCCCCAGTGTTGACAGTTAGTAATCAGGCATCTCACAGTTTGCTGGATAGGAGCTAGTAATCTCAGGGCTAGTTCAAAATAGTATACTTAAAATTCTCATTACAGACATGAATGGCAGCCTACATTACATAATAGTAGAAAGAAGGTGGGTTGTGGTTTAAGGAGGAACTGGAGTATTGTATTATTCATGAAAGGGTTAGTGGAAAGGAAGACCCCTGGTGTATGTTTTTCACTAGGCCCAGAGGAATACCATCATTAAGGGACCCCTGGTGGTGGGTTTAACAATAGACTAGTATTGCACCAGGGCATATCAGACCTTTCACCTGGCTCCTGTGGATAGCTGATTTTAGATAGGGCTGATCTTATCTTATTTGTAAACACTGCCTGGCTCCTGTTAGCTTTTATGTATGCATTTTCTCTCTATTGTGTAAAGAATCATTATGCTTCTTGATGTACCTTGGCTGATGTATCACCTAGCTCTCTTGTTTTTCCTCTGTAATAGAAGTCTAGTGCTCACTTTGAGAAATTACATTCAAATATAGCACTCTCTCTGTGTCAGTGTCTGTTTGTCACTTTTCGCAGACTCCTTGCTTGCCTGAATACGCAGACCCTGGTTCCCCATGGGTTGAGGGGCCAATTGAGTCCCCAGCATTGGGGGAGGGACAATCAGCAGTCTTCTTTGGGAATAAGCCCCATGATAGGTTATCCAATCCTAAGTGGTAAACCCTAAATACATATTTAAATGAACAATATTAAATGGTCTCAGCAACTAGATACATACATACATACATACATACATACATACATAATGTTTACATATGTAATTCTATCATATACATATATAATTATGTGTGATATAATATATATATATATACATATATATCCTTTCACACACAAACACACAAATATGTATACATAACAATAATTCAAGAAGAAAATGGCATAGACTTGAGTGGAATGTGGACTCATGAGAGGAATGAAGGCAAAAAAGAGAGGGTTGAAAATGATATAAAATAGTATGCATATATGACATTCTCAATCAATGAAGAGTTACATCTTGATTCCCTTGATTCACTGAAATCTCTAATTTACTTCTTTGATGTTAGAAGTAAGATTTAAGTTAGGGAAGAGACTTATCATGCACCTTCTATCCAGGGCATGCTTACATATGGCCTATATTTAGATATTTACATCAGCTTCATGTAATAGCTAATTTTTATCTCCATTGCTCAGATGAGGAAGTTGCCTGAGGCTGAGCAACCATAAAAACTGCATGTGAGACCTGCTCTCTAGATGCTTCCTTCATTCGGCTAAATCACTTAGACCCTTCTGCAGGGCATCCTCACATACAGTGATGGCTGCCTTAATGCTCCTCCATTTTAAATGTTAGCCTCTCCAATAAAGAAGCATATAATTCATGGACCATCCAGAGACTGCCCCACCTGTGGATCCATCCCATAATCAGCCACCAAACGCAGACACTATTGCATATGCCAGCAAGATTTTGCTGAAAGGACCCTGATATAGCTGTCTCTTGTGAGGCTATGCCAGTGCCTGGCAAACACAGAAGTGGATGCTCACAGTCAGGTATTGGATTGATCACAGGACCCCCAATGGAGGAGCTAGAGAAAGCACCCAAGGAGCTAAAGGGGTCTGCAACCTTATAGGTGGAACAACAATATGAACTAACCAGTACCCCTAGAGCTCTTGTCTCTAGCTGCATATACCGCAGAAGATGGCCTAGTCAGCCATTATTGGGAAGAGAGGCCCCTTGGTCTTGCAAACTTTATTTGCCCCAGTATAGGGATACACCAGGGCCAAGAAGTGGGAGAGGGGGTGGGGGGGCATAGGGGATTTTCAGGATAGCATTTGAAATGTAAATGAAGAAAATAACTAATAAAAAATTGGAAAAAGAAAAAAGAATTGGAAAAAGAAAAAAAAGAAGTAAATATAGTTGGGTTAGGTAGAGATAAGTAGTGTAGAAAATGAAGTGACTGGCAAAGGGGGTTGGAGGGCAGAGAAGGAATTGCTGTGTGAGTAGTCAGAGAAGGCCTCACTAAACGTAGTAGCTTAAGCTTATTGTAAAATATATACAGAACTATCTAAACTAAAAATTTTTTTAAAAGCATATAATTCTTTGCATTACCTATAATGAGACCAGAGAAGAGGTAAAATGTGTGTGTTTTCTTAAGTAGCTGGATATAAAATTAACTCAAACAAGTCAATGGCCTTTCTCTACACAAAGAATAAACAGGCTGAGAAAGAAATTAGGGAAACAACACCCTTCTCAATAGCCACAAATAATATAAAATATCTCGGCGTGACTCTAACGAAGGAAGTGAAAGATCTGTATGATAAAAACTTCAAGTCCCTGAAGAAAGAAATTAAAGAAGATCTCAGAAGATGGAAAGATCTCCCATGCTCATGGATTGGCAGGACCAACATTGTAAAAATGGCTATCTTGCCAAAAGCAATCTACAGATTCAATGCAATCCCCATTAAAATTCCAACTCAATTCTTCAACGAATTAGAAGGAGCAATTTGCAAATTCATCTGGAATAACAAAAAACCGAGGATAGCAAAAACTCTTCTCAAGGATAAAAGAACCTCTGGTGGAATCACCATGCCTGACCTAAAGCTTTACTACAGAGCAATTGTGATAAAAACTGCATGGTACTGGTATAGAGACAGACAAGTGGACCAATGGAATAGAATTGAAGACCCAGAAATGAACCCACACACCTATGGTCACTTGATCTTCGACAAGGGAGCCAAAACCATCCAGTGGAAGAAAGACAGCATTTTCAACAATTGGTGCTGGCACAACTGGTTGTTATCATGTAGAAGAATGCGAATCGATCCATACTTATCTCCTTGTACTAAGGTCAAATCTAAGTGGATCAAGGAACTTCACATGAAACCAGAGACACTGAAACTTATAGAGGAGAAAGTGGGGAAAAGCCTTGAAGATATGGGCACAGGGGAAAAATTCCTGAACAGAACAGCAATGGCTTGTGCTGTAAGATCGAGAATTGACAAATGGGACCTAATGAAACTCCAAAGTTTCTGCAAGGCAAAAGACACTGTCTATAAGACAAAAAGACCACCAACAGACTGGGAAAGGATCTTTACCTATCCTAAATCAGATAGGGGACTAATATCCAACATATATAAAGAACTCAAGAAGGTGGACCTCAGAAAATCAAATAACCCCCTTAAAAAATGGGGCTCAGAACTGAACAAAGAATTCTCACCTGAGGAATACCGAATGGCAGAGAAGCACCTGAAAAAATGTTCAACATCCTTAATCATCAGGGAAATGCAAATCAAAACAACCCTGAGATTCCACCTCACACCAGTGAGAATGGCTAAGATCAAAAATTCAGGTGACAGCAGATGCTGGCGAGGATGTGGAGAAAGAGGAACACTCCTCCATTGTTGGTGGAATTGCAGGCTTGTACAACCACTCTGGAAATCAGTCTGGCGGTTCCTCAGAAAATTGGACATAGTACTACCGGAGGATCCAGCAATACCTCTCCTGGGCATATATCCAGAAGAAGCCCCAACTGGTAAGAAGGACACATGCTCCACTATGTTCATAGCAGCCTTATTTATAATAGCCAGAAACTGGAAAGAACCCAGATGCCCCTCAACAGAGGAATGGATACAGAAAATGTGGTACATCTACACAATGGAGTACTACTCAGCTATTAAAAAGAATGAATTTATGAAATTCCTAGCCAAATGGATGGACCTGGAGAGCATCATCCTGAGTGAGGTAACACAATCACAAAGGAACTCACACAATATGTACTCACTGATAAGTGGATACTAGCCCAAAACCTAGGATACCCACGATATAAGATACAATTTCCTAAACACATGAAACTCAAGAAAAATGAAGACTGAAGTGTGGACACTATGCCCCTCCTTAGAAGTGGGAACAAAACACCCATGGAAGGAGTTACAGAAACAAAGTTTGGAGCTGAGATGAAAGGATGGACCATGTAGAGACTGCCATATCCAGGGATCCACCCCATAATCAGCATCCAAACGCTGACACCATTGCATATACTAGCAAGATTTTATCGAAAGGACCCAGATGTAGCTGTCTCTTGTGAGACTATGCCGGGGCCTAGCAAACACAGAAGTGGATGCTCACAGTCAGCTAATGGATGGATCACAGGGCTCCCAATGGAGGAGCTAGAGAAAGTACCCAAGGAGCTAAAGGGATCTTCAACCCTATAGGTGGAACAACACTATGAACTAACCAGTACCCCTGAGCTCTTGACTCTAGCTGCATATGTATCAAAAGATGGCCTAGTCGGCCATCACTGGAAAGAGAGGCCCATTGGACACGCAGACTTTGTGTGCCCCGGTACAGGGGAACGCCAGGGCCAAAGGGGGGGAGTGGGTGGGTAGGGGAGTGGGGGTGGGTGGGTAAGGGGGACTTTTGGTATAGCATTGGAAATGTAAATGAGCTAAATACCTAATAAAAAATGGAAAAAAAAAAAAAGAAAGGAAAAAAAAAAAAAGCATATAATTCTTTGCATTACCTATAATGAGACCAGAGAAGAGGTAAAATGTGTGTGTTTTCTTAAAGGGCCAGCTAAGATTATATGAGAATATTTAATTTTCCACAGACATATGTAAACTCTTTCAAATATTCTGTACAATCCCCCTACCACAATTCATTTGGTGATGATCAGATTTTATGAATAAACAATTTTCTAAACGACTCCAAAAGACCCACACATTTGATTTCTTACATTCACCTTTACATGTCCATTGATATTATTATTGTTGTTCCAGTCTGGTTTGTGTAGCTATTTCTAGGAGAAATTATTTTGTAGCAGACTTCCTGATATTCTGGCTTCTATGATCTTTCTGCTCCCTGTTCTGAGATGTTTCCTGAGCCATAGATGCAAGAACTATAATGTTGATACACCTGTTAGGGCCAAACTCCCTACAGTCTGTTGATATCTGTATAATATCCAGTTGTGTTTTTCTGTAATGATTTACATTTTCTGTAAAGAGACACTTCTTTGAGGAGGTGTGGTTGCTATATTTATTGTAGATATAAGGGTAAGTTAGAAAGTCATAAGAAATTGTGCTGGGCTAGCAAAGTGATTGTAGTAGAATCTTTGTCAGGGTTCATGACCTCACTAGACCTAGGAGGCTGGCTATGTTTCCAGTTCCAGGTAGGTTCCCCTCCTGTTGAGCAACTCTTAAGTCCAATTATTGGTTATTGGTTGCCACTAACATGTGACTGCCATTTCTTGGAATTTTATGAATATATTGCCATGCTGGTAATTATCGTGGTTCCTAGGTGTTGCAATTGAGTAGGACTGTTAAACTACTGCCACCCCTTGGTTGCTTACATAGTATATCTGGAAGCACAGAGTACACTAGACCACAGGAAAGAGGCTTTCAGATACAATCCAGCTCATATCATCTGAGTTATACATCCTAAGAGTGTGATGTCTTCAGCAATAGGCACCATCTCTTCAACCACTACAAGGCAACATCTATAATCTATACTGTTTGAGTCCCTTAGACTCCCCTAACCAACCATTCAAAAGGAGATTTCTCTTGCCTGGCACTGGAATTTTTGTTAATCTTTGTTTTTTGTGGGGATGATTGTCAACCCTAGTGATTATGAGTTCTTTAAGATATGTGTACTGTGTACAATTTTAAGTAAATATCAAACAATAGACTCCTTGAGACTTAATCAAACTTTGATGTATTAGTCCCTCATCTCATCTTCTCCTGTATTGACCTCCCTCCCCATTATTCTGTATCCTACCTCATATCACATGTACCCTGCTATTTCTCTCTCAAGACCTTACACACTTTTTTTGCTTTCTTAGTTTCCATAATTCCCAACCCCAGACCAAAAAAAAAAACCAAAAACTAATAAGAGCTGGCCAAAGGAAAATTACCTTCTCCCAGACATGAGCCTTCTTATTGGTTATTCAACACACTATGATCAGGCCTGAAACCCTACTATATACAAACAAGAAAACAGACTTTACATATATATGCATGTGTGTGTGTACTTTCAAGTATGTATTTCTAAATTTGTGAACATACACACATATGTGTGTGTGTGTGTGTGCGTGTGTGAATAATAATTAAAGACAAAGATGCTATCAACTTGACAATGGATAGGCATAGTAGAGATTTAAGGGAGTCTAACCTGGATGGGCTGTAGAGAGGAAAGGAAACAGGAAACAGGAAAGTGATGTGACTCTATTTCAATGAAAAACATATTTTACAAAAACATATTTGGTAATCAGACATGTATCTACCATTTGGGCCAAGTTATTTGCTTCTACTTGCCCACTGTCCACAAAGCTCTCCAAACTAGTTCAACTATATACAAAAGTTCATACATAAAATAATTCTATTATCATAAAATCGTATCTTTACATATGTCAGCTCTTATTTTTAGAACTGAAATCCTCACAGCAATAAACCTATACTTGAGTGTTAATAGTCTTTTACCTTTTTATAGTCCCATTTTCTTGTTTTCTTTTTTTGGGGGGTAGCCAATTAACCTTTCTAGAGAAGTAGTGTTACAATTAACTCCTCAATATGTTCCGTACTAGGTAATTCTCAACAACGAATTTTCCTTTTGAATTGTTACAAAATCTTTGGCTATAAATAGCTGTGGTGAACTCACAATAAGGCTGATTTTCAAAATAAGCTACTTCCTTCCTTTTGAGAAAGAAGGAGAAAATGGCTCTGAATCCATATTCACTTGTAAAAGGTTTCATTCTCAAAAGCTCAGATAAAAGGAGAATATGATAATGCCAACTCAACTAAAAGTAGAGGAGGTATAAGGTGATAATTTTAGCTGAGGATTCCCATGTGAACCATTGTTCCAGTCTCTACAAACCATGCAGTGTGCTGCCAATTTTCTCTCTTCTGCTGAATTAAGGGTTCAATTCTGGGTTCTACTTTTGCCTTACAAGAGTCTATACTTCTCTGCCATGACATTTCTCCCATAAATACATGAGCATTTGAACAGCAGCAGCAGTGGTGAGTAAACAGGATAGGGCGAACTTTCCAATACTTTCTGGAATCAGAAGGAATCAGATTTGTAGTTTCCTCTTACTTTTTTAAGGAATAGAGAGTGATAAAATCAGAGAAGCTTTAGAAATCCAGATCCAACCAGGCCTGGATTCTGCCAGCTGACTATTTGGTCTAAGTCCATAAATTGTGGGAAATAATTCAGTCAAGGTACACAAAGTTACTAACCTTGAAATGTTTAGATGCCAATGGACCTGATTCTGTGTGGGTTTAATGGTTACTGTGAGCAATAAGTGAAATGAGTATTTGTAAAATACATAAGACATACTTGATGCTCAATAATTGCTTCCTCCCTTCATTTCCTGTCTCACTGTCATGAACATAAAACTATGTAAGTCCTAAAATAAATCATTTCTAACATCTTAATGCTCTTGTGAGTTTCCTCCATTGTATGAAAAACTTGAATTTTAAATTAACATTTAGGTTTCCCCCAAATAAATACTACAGACTTTGTGAGTCATAAAAACATGCAACTGTGCACAAAAGTGATGGGACAACACTGGTTATGCTTGTATTCTTTAATTATGAGGTTTTCTTTTGTATGAAAGTGAAATATTTTGATACTGAAATATTTAGAGGCATTTAATGAATATCAAATATAGATTAATTTGAGTTCTCAAAGCACAATGTTGCCTTTGAGGACAGATCTGTGTTTTCATAAGCAAGTCCTCTGAGACCATAACCTAACCTCAAAATTCTGTATCGTGTAATTGCCTTTTTCATTAAAACTTGAAAGAAAAAAATCAAAGAACCATCTACAGGTTAAAACATGTATAGTAAGCATCACACACTCTAGTGTACCACAAGTGGCTGTGAAGGATACAGGTGAAGATGATTTTTTCCGAAGTCGGTCACTGAGAGTTGCTGGCTCTTTGTGAATTATGAAGACTAGTCTTTTTGCTAAATTGAAATCTGCCTTAAAGTTTTTTCACATGACTTCCCTCAGTTTTGTCCTGTGTCAGTATGCAAGATACAGGAACCCCACCTTCCACTGCAGCAGAGGTCTCTCTTTGATTTCTTTACATCAAAGAACAATGTATGGAGAAAAAACACCACATTTCAGGACATTCAGAGCTGATATCATTGATGGTTTCAATCTCCCAGAGTCTGCCTGGGATAAAAATAAAACAAACAAACAAACAAACCCACATGGATTTATACCACTCACAGGATTATACCAATTCCCAAAAAATATATGGGCAATAACACAAAGCAGAATGTCTGACTCATGTTTTCAGAAAACTCTACAGTATAGGTTCTCTGGAATCCAGCTTACAGTGAGAAGCAAGAACCTTTCTGGACATGAGACCAATTGTCAAAGGAAGAACCAACAGGAGGACCCAGTCCTTAAATATTAAGCTAGGTGTTTTATAGACCTTAATCCTATGAAATTAATCATTTATATTTTCTCCTTCATGAGTTTTATGTACTGTAACAGCCAAACTAGGCTTGACCTAAGCACACCAACAGCCCATTTGTATATCTGAAGATTGTTGTGAATTTTTTTCCCCATCATCTTCTATTACTTTAGGCATTCTGAGTTCACTCTATTTCTGATTGTATTAAATAAGTTAAGCAACTGCCATTCAGTTTTTATTATGGTGCTCATTGGTGTATTTTGAGTAATATAAAAAATAAAATGTTGTAGACATTAAAAATCAGAAATAAGACAAGCTCTAACACTCTCTCCACACCTATTCAATATAGTACCTGAAGTCGTAGCTACAGCAGTAAGATATCTGAACGAAATAAAAAAAATAGACAAATGGAAAGGGAAAACAAAGTATCTTTATTTTCAGATGATATGATAGTATACATAGGGGACCCTAAAAATTCCACTGGGAAACTGCAACGGCTGATAACCATTTCCACCAAGTGACTGCATACAAGAGTAACACATAAAATTAGTAGCCCTCCTATTTACAAGTGACAAAGGGACTGTGATTGAAATCAGTGGAGACATCTTACATCATAGCCTCAAATTACATAAAATATCTTCAGATATTCTAATCAATCAAATGAAAGACTGGGATGATTAAAAAATTAAGACAAAGTGCTCTCTAGTTCCCCTCATCTCTCCCAGTATTCCCTCTCTCTCTCCATCCCTCTGAACCGTCATCCCTCCCATTCCCATTCCGCTCCCACCCAGAGTCCACCCATGACACCAATCCTATTTCCTCTTCCCAGAAAGATTCATGCATGCCTCTTTGAGCCTCTTGGGGACTGTGTATTGTTCCATAAAATGGCCAACAGAAAATGAACTCAATGGCATTTTTGGAGGTTCCTTATCTCAAAATGTCATATCAGGGCTCTTTTTAAAAAAAATCTTATTTTACTCTATATATTTTTCTTCTCTGTTTTAATTCTATAGATCCTTTGCATATAACTTGCATATGAAAAGTGGTTCTTGGTTTTTGGGTCCTCTCTTGTCTTCTTTTCCTTCAGTTTGTTTGTTTTGTCCAATTGTGGTATATTGTTTTATTTTATTTATTTTATGTGACCATTTAGAACCCTGTTTGTTTTCTAATGAGAGACAAAGAGACATGGATTCTGAAGGGATATATATATGAAAAACATGGAGGAGGAGGAGTAGAGGAAACCATAATCAGGTGATATTATGTGAGGAAAAACAAAACTACTTTAAATAAAAGAAAAAAAGAAATTCATATAAAATGTACATGAAATTTTTAATATGTATTATAAGGACAATACAATTTCTAACCCTTCAAGAGTCCTGCGTTATGGATTCCTGTGAATTAGGATAGCAACTACAATGTTTGTTATTTCATTAATAAATCAGAAATTTAAAAGAATCTAATTAGATAGCACTATACTTGCAATTTATTGTATATTTTAAAATATTCCAAATATATTTATCAATGTCCTATGGTGTCCACTTTTACAGGCTTAAAAGATTATTTACAGTTAATATAAAATTCAAGGTTTTAAACTAAACAGTTAAATATGAGTCTCTATGCTGTATACAAATTTCATCATATGTTCTAGCCACTTAAAAAAGAGAGACTGTAAGGACGGTAAGATGGCTCATTAGTTAAAAGTACTTGCCACCAAGCCTGACAACCTGACTTAGATATGTGTGTGTGTGTGTGTGTGTGTGTGTGTGTGTGTATCTATGACAGACTTGGTGTCCTGGATTTTACAGATTTAGTCTCTGTCTACAGATTTATTTCTCAATTTAGTCTACAGATTTATTCTCATTTTACATGTCAAGAAAATTGGGGGAGAAATAAGAAACATGACTAAGAACGCACAACTTTTAGGTGGTAAAACTAGTACTAAAACTATTTCTCTTGGGAAGATATTTATTTATTTAATATTTTATTAATTCCTTTACAATCTCATAAAATAAGTATATTTTGATCATATGAACCTCCTGGTCTATTTCTAAAGCTTGTGTTTGTTCCTGTGATGCAATCCTATGTCCAGCCTCTGTACCTCCAAGTAGAATGTCATACACCTAATGACGTTGTAAGGAGACAGTCATAAGCAAGGCCTCCTACTTGACAGACTGTATAAAAGAGGTGACATTTTATAATGAGTTCATTTCTTTTCCAATTCAGAAGGAAACTGAACAGGCTTAAGGAAAATATACATCAAACACATACATTTATACTAAAATTATATTCCTAATAGCATGACAGTCGGAGCTGTAGGGGAGTTCTTTCACTCCAGATTGACAAGTGAAGCATAGATCTGCCCCCAACAGCCTCTGAGAGCAGAGCATCCCCCACCCCCACCCAGTCTCTTTTAGTGTATCCCATCAGCTTCTAGATTTCTTGCAATACTTCTTCCTCATTTCTTAACATAACTGTAGTCCTTGGTGTCGTTTGTTTATTTTATTCTATTGCTTGATAGCTCTCCTAAGGAAAAGCTCTCAGAATGTCAACTACAGCAGATTCATGCCCTTGCCTCCATTCACAGACATGACATGCATTTCAGCTTGAATTCTATATATGAAATGAAAGTCTTTAACTGGTTTTTTCAAGTATCAGTATCTAAGTAGAGGATTTGGGGTACAGAAAGATGATGAAGGATACCACTGCACAGTCAAACCTCACACTCAGGAAGCAACTAGCTGCTACAGTCCTCCCTGCTTCTCTTTCTGAGTACTTTTTCTGCCCTGGCTCTTTGATCCATGATGCTCTTCATCCAATTCCTGTGAATAAGATTTGGTCAGAGGTTATTAGAGACTTTGCCAAATTCTTATGAATAATGACAACAAAATGGGGGTGGGGTAATTTTTGTTTCATGACAAGGTATTTTCCCACCTACTCACTGATGGGGTGTTAATGAATAGTCACATTGCCAAAAAGCACACAGTATACAGATAAGTCTTTAATTTAATGGAAATTGAAAAACATAATGTTTAAATACGTGCAGCTCTTCTATAAAAGGAAGAATCAAGGCCTAGTGGTATCCATTACCAGATATTCCAAAGTAAAGATCTCAAGCATGCTGATGAATGTTTGTGAAACAAAGTTCATTTAGAAACGGTTTTAATAGAGATTGAAACCTGGACATTAAAAACTCAGACACAGCAAGGCAGAAATCGTATGTTCTCTCTGAAATGTGTATACTAATTTTAATGTTTCCATATGTGTTTATTCACTTGTTTTTCCACTGCTTTGACAAAATACAAAGAGCACTTTCTCTATATATAAAATGCACAAACAGAACAAAATAATTACAAGAAATTCTCTCTCCTACACTCACAAGCACACAAACACACACACATAGCAGGGAGGGAGAGAGATGGAGAGAAAGAGAGTGGGATGGGGAAGACACCACATCATACAACAAAAGACATAAAGACAAAAAAAGGCTCAAATAAAGCAATATGAGACAAGACGTCTACAGAAACTTCTTAGAATTCATTTTGTTTTGGCTATGTATTAGCAGACATGGGCTCTCCCCTGAAGCATAGCTAATATACCCAGTGAGTCTACACTGGAGAAAACTAATTTTTCATTTGCAAGTGGGTCTCAGTTGAAGATAGCTTTGGATTAGGGATGTGAGCCTATGTCTATTTCCTCCTCTCAGTGTTAAGACTCCAACTGGCTTATACCTCTGAAGATGGTCACGGTTTCTGTGAGTTCATATGTGCATCAATCCTGTTGTGTCCAGATGACACTGTTTCCTTGGAGTCATTCAGTCAAAGAATATACATGGAATGACTCATGGCTCAGACCACATATGTGGCAGAGGATGGCCTTGTTGGGCATAAGTGGGAAGAGAGGCCCTTGGGCCTGAGCATATTGGATGGCCCAATGTAGGGGAATTCCAGGGAGGGAAGATAGTAGTGGGTGGGTGGATGGGGGAGCACCCTCACAGAGGCAGGGGGATGGGATAGGGGGCTTCTAAAGGGGAGATCTGGAAAAGGGAAAATATTTGAAATAAATGAAATAAAGAAAATATCCATTTAAAAAAATAATTTGAGTATTCAGTCTGATGTCATCTATCAGCCATGTCCCCCTATACAGTACTAATTCACAAAAACATGATTTGTTTTAATTCTTTTACTTTTGAAACATGCAAGTCTATGTATGACTATGCTGAGCCACTATGTGTAACTAGCAGAGCAGCTTAGTTTGCTGTTCTCAGAGAGAATGAAACGCTGCAGATGGTGGGTCCACAACTGGCAGCACAGCAGATAGGAAGCCATGAGTGATACAGAAGTCTTCCACTTGACTCTTCATGAATTTGCAAGTACCCTTGAAGAGACACCGAGGAAAGGGGCCGCTAAAAACATGTTTCAGCATCAGAATGAACTTTTCCTTGTTCTCACCATGAGGTATTAATAGCATATTTCCTTCTCTAAAACAAAAAGAAGGTTCAATAATATTTTAAGTTCTTGAAGGAATGATGTTGCCTCAAGCAGAGTTGATCACTCTAAGCCACAAGCAATGACAGCTTATTACAAATGGGGAAAATCATAATTGTTTCAAAGGTATTGACTAGCTCACATATCTATAAACAAACATTAGTACCAATGCTCGAAAATGCAGTTGAACTCAAAGGAGACCACACAGCTTAGGCTCTAACACAGGATATTTGCTTGGAATATTATCCAAGGTGTCACCACTCTGCCCAGGAATTATTCCTCTGAACTACCTTTGACTATGCATGAATTCCAAACCATGCTGTTATTTACATACTTCTTAAAGCCCTGATTCACTTAGTATGACCTCTCAGCTATAAAAAATATGAGTGACGGGGACTAGTCAATAGTAACTGTGGAATCATAAGGATTAGCACAGATTTTAAGCTCCATCCCTGGTTTGATCCATAAAAATACATATTAGAGTGCTTTTATTTCTGAAAGTTGGATGTAGCTAAAGACACAAATCAAATAAAGAAGAATATCTAGCAGACAGGGAAGCCAGGCACCAAGGGAAGTTTTACTTAAGGAAGTAGATCACTGCCCTCAGAATACAGTGAACATTAATCCTGCTTTCTTCAAGAGTGATAAATTTTAATCTAAAACTAAATCATGTTATTGGTATTTAAAAAAAAAGGAGAGAAGAAAAGGAGAGTCAAGCCACTGGGAAATGCTTGTAAGTGTCTACAGTTTTGGATATTTTGTTCATTTGTTTTCTTATTTTATTTTATTTTTAAAGTATCTTCCAACTTCATTCTTTGAAAACTTATTTCACAATAATTTTGATCTAGAAATCCCACATCATAAGATTTTTACAAAATCACTAACATAGGTCATAATATACATCTAAGGAGTTTCATTGCAATTAACAATTCAGTATATTTGAATAATACTCATGTCATATACTGATATTATATTTAATTTTAAAGAGAATAAAAATAGAATTAATTTAATTGTTGAGTATTTAAACAAATTTTACATGACTTTTTTCTTATCGTCTTTATAAGCTGATTACATATGCCCTCATAGACCTAAAATTTATCTTTTAGGGTCAAGGGAAGAAGGAATGTGTTGTTTAATTAGTTCTTATTTTCTGATTTACTTTTCAAGATAATTTTGTGTTTAATTGTTGAAGGAAAGCATTAAACTTTCAGAGTGGTATTTATAATACCCACTTACAAAATAACACATAGATTGCTTGCCAAGAACTAAACAAATAACATAAATGTGCTTTTCTCTTCAACAACAGTTTCTGTTTTACTGAAGATATCTTCAGATGGTACACAAAAATTAAAATTAAGTGGGTCTGATATATCCATCATTATGAAAAGTACTGTGCTTTACTGTTATTTATAGATGTGTTCTGATTTCAGTGTTCTATGCTTTGCTTTTAACCAATGTCCTAAAAGAAATAAAATTTCTAAATAAATAGATTGAAGCAACACATGATTAAACCAGCACATATTCTTTTAGTATAAAAACTAAGTGCATTATATTACATCAGTTATTTGCTCAAAAATACTTTACAGGCAGATGCTATTTCCAGTTGCTGAACCCAGAAATATGTTATCTGAAATGAAAGAAACAAAGCTAAGCTTCTTTCAAATTCTGTCGGTGTTGGGGAAGGAAGTGGTCGTCCCACTACAGATTCTACTAACAGCAGTAGAAAAGCCCAGGGTTGAAGACTGGCCTTCCTGAGATTTTAGAACTATAGGAATTTACCATCAGCTACTTCATACTCAGTTACAGAAGTACTCCTTATCCCTCAAAATGCTGTAATCAAAAATAAAGTGAACCAGTTCTTTTGAGTGAAACATCTGTTCTTAGTTTTCACTCAGGTCCAGATTGTCAAGAGAAAGGTCTGGGAACATACTTCAGGTTTTGAATTGGTGAGCTATGTGTACAACAAGCAAGTGTTTCAGAACAAATAGTGAGCAGCCAAGAGAAAGAGCAGACAGAGAACAATAGAACACCAACTCAGTAACACTTAGCAGAGACAACTGGCACAGTCCCTGAGGGGGGCATATAAAATGCAACACTACCAACTCAAGGGGCTTATGAACCACGAGCAGAAACCGAATGGGAAGTCCTGCTAAGGCAGCTAGCTGGTTCCTGGGAGATACCCAGGCAGAGTGGACATCCCTCGGGTGGGGCTTTTAAGTACAAGAAGTGATAAGGACATAAATGACATCATCCAATCCTCACAACCACTGGGCATGTTGAAGCTGTCAGTGAGAGGTTCTAACAGAGGGAATCTGGAGCAGTGGGCCCTTGCTATCCTCATCCAATGAATGAACATCAATCTTCTCTTTCCCACTATAGACATTTTCACACTATGGGATAAACACTAGCAACGTTATTTGAAAATAGTTTCTATTTTCTAGGATATAGAACTTTTATACTTGTAGCTACTTGGTGTTTATCGTTGTTTTCTTCTTACAGGGTTAGGAAGTCAGCCTGCCTTGGGGCTGGGAGTTTTGAGGGAGACAAACAAAGGCCTCCTTACTCCCCGAGTCTTTTGACAGCACATGACAATTGACCCTGTACCAACTTCACACTGACTTCTCCGATCCCCATACTCTCCTTATTCATGAACAGGCCATCATGTCTTCTGTACTCTCCCTTCAGCCATTTCTGGTGTTATTTTTGTGGACAGTGTGTAGCTTCCAAGCTGAGGACAGAGAAAACATTACTAAGATGCTGCTATTCCAGAGACAGCAAATCACACATAAACATCCTTCCGCAGTTGCTAAGGAATAACAAGTGTGACAAATTAAACTACAGAGCACAGGAACTGACAGAAACCTTATACCTGCATTGCCTGCTTGTGCAACACATAGTAAAAGCGAATCCTCTGTATTCACCACCAGAACCATGGCTGTCTCTTAGAACACTGCCATATTATCATCAAGTAATGGTGAGGGTGCCTTTGAGAAATTTCCTTATTATTCCCTGTCTGATTTTTATGTAGAAACAAACATTAAACTAATCTATTCAAAAATCAAGAGGAAAATAGTACAAATGAATGGAACTTAAAAAACAAAAAAACAAAACAAAAAACAAAAAACAAACAAACAAAAAACCCAATGAGATCATGGGCACAGGAAGCTGGCAAAAATTTTTGCTTATGTTCAGTTTTAGTACAGGCATTAATAGTACCCCTGCTGAGCAAAGTGTTTTCTATCCTACAGCCTCTCATAAGAAATGTGGTTTAGAGCACTGATCATGTGAACAAGAAATCTCTACTTTGTGAAATTTATAAAAATCCCTGCCCTCACTCATTACCTCAGGAGATCTAGAATGAAAGCAACATTTTCTGTGCCTCTGAAGCAAACTGCACTTATCAGCACATCTCCCTGAGACTTCTGGACAAAACAGGTCGATTAGCTTCACTGGGGGGTACTTCTGAGTAACACTAAGCCCTAGCCGAAGGAGCCTTTCTATACAATAATTACAAAGTAGTCGCTCAGCACATACCTATTAACATTAATCTGTTCAACCTTTGTCTTTTCTACAGCATTCTAGAATCTAATAAGAGATCATGGATTGTTTATTTTTCATTCTCTTGTTCTTGTGTCTAGAAAATGTCTATTTTTTAAACCAAAATACCTAGAAATATAAACAGTTTGAGTAATGAATTAATTTCTAACAGTGTTGTCAACTCAGACCTTTATGGTGGAGAAAAAGTCATATATGTAGTTGTCATCTGATAACCAAGTAACCACATAACATTACACTTGGAATCTACCTAGAAACTGAATTTCAATTTTATGTTATCTTGATTCAGTGTAGCTGAGGAAAAAAACTTTAAATTTGATTCCATTTTAATTAGTTTTCACAATATAATCAGTCACGTGTCAAGCTAGTAACTAACATCTTATATCAGCCAGTTTCAGGGTCTGGAGTTGTATCATAACCAGGATATAGTTTCTTCATTTGAGGAGATCATATCTAGAAATACCAATGTAAGTTGGGTCTGGTGGCACACAGAAGCAACCTCAGTACCCAGAAGCAGAGGCAGGGGAATGTCTGTCATCAGAGGCCAGCCTGAGTGACAATAGTAAATAACAATGTTCTTATCAACTGTATCATTTAACTCAGACCAAAGAATCATTTTGCTTACTCATAGCATTTAACGGCATAACTGTTTTTTATGATAAGAAAAATGATAAAGAGTGGGATTAAATCAGCGCACATGATCAGGAATGCCAGCATTAAGCAATCCTCAAAAAGCTTCGACGTAGAATCTATAAACCTTAACACCTTGACAAGTTCCTTTGACTTTATTTCTTAAGACTTCAGTGTTTTAAGAGAAAAGGTTAAATAGCTCCATCTAGAGATACTTGTGATAGATCCTAAAGATACACAGAGAAGAAATCCTCACAGGTCATGAGACATGTAATAAAAATGTCCTGCTGAATGCTACAATGGAGCCCATAAATAAATCATGCCACTGATCACAGAGGCATCTGAAGAATATTTAGCAGAAGCCACTGTAAGCCACTCATTAAGCATGGATAGGAATTTAAGTCAATGCAATCTGAATTGAAGTAGCACACTCCCAGTAAATGCCACAAATCTCAAAGAAAGGGGGAATGAATAAACAAACCCTTAAGACATGAACTTAGCATTAGGTATAGAAACGACCAGTAAAAACAGGCTCAAGTTGTTATTAAGTCTACGTTAATTGTAAGACAAAAGGGTCAGCATCATTCTAGAAACCACACATGTGCTGTGAATGAAATGATGTATGAAATGTATACAAATATAACCTCTCATCCTAGATTGTCTACAACCTTAGGGAACATAGGAGAATTCATCACATATTTATAAAATGTAAAAGTCACAAGGAGCCACACACACAGACCCATAGTATGACAAAACACACTTATAATAAATTATGAATAAATTATATGTAAATAAAACAGATCCAATAAGGAAGATCCATAAAACATTAGTAAGAAAATAATTCTTGAGAAAGAAAACAATGATTGAGTAAACTAATAATGTAAGGGAATGGTGGTATTCTCTATAGGAGAAGAGAAAATGAAAAGATACATCACCTTCAGGAAAGTGAAAGTAATAATGGGTGCTTGGCATGGAGAGTGTAAGACAATGGGGGAAGTTTACTTTCTAGATGGTCTTTATGTCATAAAATACACAGTATATGATTCCCATCATTCACTGACAATCATACACACACAAACACACACACACAAACACACACACAGGGAGGGGAGGGAAAGGGAGCAATAGGGGAGGAGGAGGAAGAGGAAGAAGGAAGAAGGAAGAAGGAAGAAGAAAGAAGGAAGAAGGAAGAAGGAGGAGGAGGAAAGGAAGAGGAAGAAGAGGAAGGATATGTATATTTTGTGGCTTTGTTTTCCTTTTTGGATACTCATTTCATTTCAAAATTTTAAATTATATAAATAAGAACATGCATAAATGCTATAAAAAATCAAATGGCATTTAATATAACATAAAGGCTTTAATATCTTATATACTAATGAAAAGCACAAATTAAAACAAAACACCACTTTTCACTTATTATTTTGACAATATGCATAAACAAGGAGCTTCCAGTAAATATATCAAGTTCATTGTTGAATCACATGAAGAATAAAATACTTCCATAGAAGGGGGATATTCTAATTTATTTTAGGAAGAAAAATTCATAACATATTCTGAATCTAAACTAAACTACACATCTTAGAATACACGTAACATGTTTAACCACCATATGACCAACTCCACCAAAGGCACCCTCAGAAGATAACATTTAAATATTTATTTGCAATTATTTAATCACCACTTAACCCATTCTCACATTTGCATGTAGTGTTGAAAGATTCTGGGTATAAAAAAGTCTTTCTGCCTCATTGTAACAAATAAGTACAATAATGCAATAATATAACAGTGCTTCCAAGATCTACAGAAAATATTTATTCTGAAACTACTGTGAGTGGCATTTTTTGCCTGAATTATTTTTAAGCAAATTCATTACTTAAATCGAAAACCTGCTGTGTTTTTATATATTGATTTCTGTGTTCTGCTATTGGGCTGAGATATCATCTTCAACTAGGGAGAATGTGACGTCTTCGTTTTCTAATTGTTTCACTTTTAGTGCTTTCTCTTGCCTTATTGTTCCAGCTAAGACTTCAAGCACTGTACTGAAGAAAAGTAGGGAGTGCAAGCTTTATCCTCGGCACTCATTTTAGAGAGGATCCCTTAAGTTTTTCTCAGGTGACAATTGTTTCTGTATGTGTTATTACACATTATATTTATTATGCTGAGACCTCCTCTTCGTGGTTTTTGGTGGCTTTTTGTCATTAAAGGACATTGAACTTACTAAATGTTTTTATGTAGCCTTTGAGTGACAGGGCAGCTTCTGACACTGGTTCTGTCGCATTGCGTTTGTTTTGTCATAGACTTTAATGAATGGCATACTTGTATTTTGGGGATTTAAGAAAGTAGTCATAGTGCATGATTTTTGTTTTGGGGGGTTTTTTGTTTTTTCATTTTATTTTATATATTTTATTAGGTATTTTCCTCATTTACATTTTCAATGCTATCCCAAAAGTCCACCATAACCCCACCCCCAATCCCCTACACACCCACTCCCACTTCTCGGCCCTGGTGTTCCCCCATACTGAGGCATATAAAGTTTGCTGGACCAAGGGGCCTCTCTTCCCAATGATGGCCGACTAGGCCAACTTTTGATACATATGCAGCTAGAGACATGAGCTCAGGAGGTACTGGTTAGTTCATATTGTTGTTCTACCTATAGGTTGGCCAACCCCTTCAGCTCCTTGAGTACTTTCTCTAGCTCCTCCATTGGGGGCCCTGTGTTCCATCCAATAGCTGACTGTGATCATCCACTTCTGTGTTTACCAGGCCCCAGCATACCTCACAAGAGACAGCTGTATCAGGGTCTTTTCAGCAAAATCTTGTTGGTGAATGCAATGGTGTCAGCATTTGGAGGCTGATTATGGGATGGATCCCTGGGTATGGCAGTATCTAGATGGTCCATCCTTTCGTCTCAGCTCCAAACTTTGTCACTGTAACTCCTTCCATGGGTGTTTTGTTCCAAATTCTAAGGAGGGTCAAAGCGTCCACACTTTGGTCTTCGTTCTTCTTGAGTTTCATGTGTTTTGCAAGTTGTATCCTATATCTTGGGTATTCTAAGTATCTGGGCTAATATCCACTTATCAGTGACTACATATCCTGTGAGTTCTTTAGTGATTGGTTTACTACACTCAGGATGATACCCTCCAGGTCCATCCATTTGCCTAGGAATTTCATAAATTCATTCATTTTAATAGCTGAGTAGTAGTTCTCCATTGTGTAAATGTACCACATTTTCTGTATCCATTCCTCTGTTTGGGGCATCTGGGTTCTTTCCAGCTTCTGGCTATTATAAATAAGGCTGCTATGAACATAGTGGAGCATGTGTCCTTCTTACTGGTTGGGACATCTTCTGGATATATGCCCAGGAGAGGTATTGCTGGATCCTCCGGTAGTACTATGTCCAATTTTCTGAGGAACTGGCACACTGATTTCCAGAGTGGTTGTACAAGCTTGCAATCCCACCAACAAAGGAGGAGTCTTCCTCTTTCTCCACATCCTTGCCAGCATCTGCTATCACCTGAATTTTTTATCTTAGCCATTCTGACTGGTGTGAGGTGGAATCTCAGGGTTGTTTTGATTTGCATTTCCCTGATGATTAAGGATGCTGAACATTTTTTCAGGTGCTTCTCAGCCATTCAGTATTCCTCAGCTGAGAATTCTTTGTTTAGATATGAGCCTCATTTTTAAATGGGGTTATTTGATTTTCTGGAGTCCACTTTCTTGACTTCTTTATATATATATATATATATATATATATATATATATATTGGATCTTAGTCCCCTATCTGATTTAGGATTGGTACAGATACTTTCCCAATCTGTTGGTGGCCTTTTTGTTTTGGCTTTGCAGTTTCATGAGGTCCCATTTGTCAATCCTCGATCTTACAGCACAAGCCATTGCTGTTCTATTCAGGAATTTTTGATCTTAACTATTCTGACTGGTGTGAGGTGGAATCTCAGAGTTGTTTTGATTTGAATTTCCCTGATGATTAAGGATATAGAACATTTTTCAGGTGCATCTCAGCCATTCAATATTCTTTAGTTAAGAATTCTCTGTTTAGTTCTGTGCCCCATTTTTTAATGGGGTTATTTGATTTTCTGGAGTTCATCTTCTTGAGTTGTTTATATATGTTGGATATTAGTCGTCTATCTGATTTAGGATTGGTAAATATCCTTTCCCAATCTCTTGGTGGCTTTTTTTGTCTTATTGACAGTGTCTTTTGCCTTACAGAAGCTTTGCAATTTTATGAGCTCCCATTTGTCAATTCTCAATCTTCCAGCACAAGCATTGCTGTTCTATTCAGATATTTTCCCCCTGTCCATATATTCTAGGCTTTTCCCCACTTTCTCCTCTATAAGTTTCAGGTTCTCTGCTTTTATGTGTAGTTCCTTGATCCACTTAAACTTTAACTTAGTACAAGGAGATAAGAATGGGTCAATTTGCATTCTTCTACATGATAATTGCCATTTGAGCAAACACCATTTGTTTGAAAATCCTGTCTTTTTTCCATTGGATAGTTTTAGCTCCCTTGTCAAAGATCAAGTGACCATAGGTGTGTGTGGGTTCATTTCTGGGTCTTCAATTCCATTCCATTGATCTACCTGTCTCTCGCTGTACCAGTACCATGTAGTTTTATCACAATTACTTTGTAGTACAGCTTTAAATCAGGAATGGTGATTCCACCAGAGGTTCTTTTATCATTGAGAGGAGTTTTTGCTATCCTAGGTTTTTTATTATTCCAGATGAATTTGCAAATTGCCCTTTCTAATTTGTTGAAGAATTGAGTTGGAATTTTGATGGGCATTGCTTTTAATCTGTACATTGCTTTTGGCAGGATAGCCATTTTTATTATATTGATCCTGCCATTCCATGAGCATGGGAGATCTTTCCATCTTCTGAGATCTTCTTTAATTTCTTTCTTCAGAGACTTGAAGTTCTTATCATACAGATATTTCACTTCCTTAGAATCACACCAAGGTATTTTATATTATTTTTGACTATTGTGAAGGCTTTTGTTTCCCTAATTTGTTTCTCAGCCTGTTTATTCTTTGTGTAGAGAAAGGCTATTGATTTGATTGAGTTAATTTTATATCCAGCTCTTTCACTGAAGCTGTTTATCAGGTTTAGAGTTCTCTAGTGGAACTTTTGGAGTCAATTATATATACTATCATACCATCTGCAAATAGTGATGTTTTGACTTCTTCCTTTCCAATTTGTATCCCCTTTACCTCCTTTTGTTGTCTAATTGCTCTGGCTAGGACTTTCAGTACTATATTTAATGGGTAGGGAGAAAGTGGGCAGCCTTTTCTAATCCCTGAATTTAGTGGGGTTGCTACAAGCTTCTCTCCATTTACTTTGATGTTGGCTACTGGTTTGCTGTAGATTGCTTTTATCATGTTTAGGCATGGGCCTTGAATTCCTGATCTTTCCATGACTTCTATCATGAATGGGTATTGGATTTTGTCAAATGCTTTCTCCACATCTAAGGAGATGATCATGTGGTTTTTGTCTTTGAGTTTGTTTATATAGTGGATTACGTTGATGGATTTCTGTATATTAAACCATCCTTGCATCCCTGGAAATGAAACCTACTTGGTAGGATGCATAGGAAATTTTCAATATTTTTGTAAATGTTGAGGCCTGCTTTGTGATCAATTATATGGTCAGGTTTGGAGAGGGTACCATGATTCTGAGAAGAAGGTATATCATTTTGTTTTAGGATAAAATATTCTGTAGATATTTGTTAAATCCATTTGTTTCATAACTTCTGTTAGTTTCACTATGTCTCTGTTTAGTTTCTGTTTCCATGATTTGTCCATTGATGAAAGTGGTGTGTTGAAGTCTCCCACTATTATTGTGTTAGTTGTAATGTGTGCTTTGAGCTTTACTAAAGTTTCTGTAATGAATGTGGCTACCCTTGCATTTGGAGCATAGATATTCAGAATTGAGATTTCATCTTGGAAGATTTTACCTTTGATGTGTATGAAGTGCCCCTCATCTTTTTTGATAACTTTGGGTTGGAAGTCAATTTTATTCGATATTAGAATGGCTACTCCAGCTTGTTTCTTCAGACCATTTGCTTGCAAAATTGTTTTCCAGCCTTTCACTCTGAGGTAGTGTGTGTCTTTTTCCCTGAGATGGGTTTCCTGTAAGCAGCAAAATGTTGGGTCCTGTTTTTGTAGCCAGTCTGTTAGTCTTTCTCTTGTTATTGGGGAATTGAGTCCATTGATATTAAGAGATATTAAGAAAAAATAATTATTGTTTTCTGTTATTTTTGTTGTTAGAGTTGGGATTCTGTTCTCGTGGCTGTCTTCTTTTAGGTTTGTTGAAGGATTACTTTCTTGCTTTTTCTAGGGTGTATTTTCTGTCCTTATATTGGGGTTTTCCTGTTATTATCCTTTGAAAGGCTGGATTCCTGGAAAGATATTGTGTGAACTTGGTTTTGCCATGGAATACTTTGGTTTCTGCATCTATGGTAATTGAGAGTTTAGCTGGGTATAGTAGCCTGGGCTGGCATTTGTGTTCTCTTAGGGTGTGTATCACATCTGTCCAGGATCATCTGGCATTCATAGTCTCTGGTGAGAAATCTGGTGTAATTCAAATAGGTCTGCCTTTTTATGTTACTTGACCTTTTTCCCTTAACTGCTTTTAATATTCTATCTTTATTTAGTACATTTTTTTTGTCTGATTATTATGTGTCGGGAGGAATTTCTTTTCTAGTCCAGTCTATTTGGAGTTCTGTAGGCTTCTTGTATGTTCATCGTCATTTCTTTCTTTAGGTTTGGGAAGTTTTCTTCTATAATTTTGTTGAAGATATTCACTGGCCCTTTACATTGAAAATCTTCCTTCTCATCTATACCTATTATCGTAGGTTTGGTTTTTTCATTTGGGCCTGGATTTCCTGAATGTTTTGAGTTAGGATCTTTTTGCATTTTCCATTTTCTTTGATTGTTGTGCCCATGTTTTCCATGGAGTCTTCTGCACCTGAGATTCTCTCTTCCATCTCTTGTATTCTGTTGCTGATTCTCACATGTATGGTTCCTGATTTCTTTTCTAGGATTTCTATCTCCAGAGTTGTCTACCTTGGTTATTTCTTTATTGTTTCTCCTTCCAGTTTTAGTTCCTGGATGGTTTTGTTCAATTACATCATCTGTTTGATAGTGTTTTCCTATAGCTCTCTAAGGGATTTTTGTCTTTCCTCTTTAAGGGCTTCTAGCTGTTTACAAGTGTTTTCCTGTATTCCTTCTTAAAGTCCTCCATCTTCATAGTCATCGTCATTGTCCTTGTCGTCGTCATCATCATCATCATCATCATCATCATCATCATCATGAGAAGTGACTTTAGTTCCATGTTTTGATTTTCTGGTGTGATGGTGTATCCAGGACTTGCTATGGTTTGAGAGTTTGGTTCTGATGATGCCAAGTAACCTTGGTTTCTTTTGCTTCTCTTCTTAGGCTTGCCTCCTGCCATCTGATTATCTCAAGTGCTTGCTGCCCTCAATATATCTGATTAGAGCGTGTCCTTCTTATAATCCCAGTTGATTCAGGACTCCTCAGAGTCCAGCTTTCTCTGTGATCCTTTGATTGTGGGCCCCTGTGTACCTGAGATTCTGGGTATGTCAGAGTTCTTGGCAGTCAAGCTTCCTCTGAGATCCTGAAATACTAGTGTGACCCAGCTCCTGTTACCCTGGGATCCTGTTATCCTACAATCCTTGGTGTGTTACAGTGCCTGGAAGTAGTGTCTCCTTTGAGGACCATGGAGCTGTCTAGTCTGTTCAAAACCAAGGTAAATCAGTACTGGTCAAAAGGAACCTGAGCCTCTGGTCAGGAAGGGCTCCAGTGTCCTTGTTCCTGTTGTCACAGGCCCGTCACAATTGGATTGGAACTGATGTTGTGTTCCACTCATCAGTGATCCTAAGATCGCTTGGAGAGTCCTCTAGTGACTGTGGGGGTGTCTGCTGACTCAGAGCCCAAGGTGACCCTGACCCTGTGCTGGTACAGACCTGAAGAGACTTGTGCCCCTGGTCAGGCTGGTTTTCTGCTTCCCTACTGCTGTCTCAGGTACTGCATGATTAGATTGAAACTGATGTTGTGTTCTGCTCACCAGTGATCCTAAGATCGCATGGAGATTCCTCTAGGGACTATGGAAGTGTTCACTGACTCTGCGTCCTAGGTAACCCGGTGCTGGTGCCGACCTCAAAGAGAATATGTATTTTCTTCACAAGATTTGTCATAAGGTTTTGTTTTTGTTTTTGTTTTTGTTTTTGTTTTTGTTTTTGTGACTGGGAACACTAGGTAGCACTTGAAAAATACATTTTTGAACCATTTTAAACAGCAAAAACTCCAGCAAAAATAAAAGCATAAAAATATGAAAAATGTTGCATTAAATATACTATGGAAAGGAATGTATTACAGTATAAAAACTGAAGTAAAAAGATAGCATGTATACCTGTACTCCATCTCTGCTTACAATGTGTGTCTTGGGACCCCCCAGAGTTCTCAAAGCCTTTGCATTCTTGTTTCTCTAAATGACTAGGAACAAGCCACATATATCAATTTTTAGTTACAAAGATGTTGTAACAAGTATGTGAGCTTACAATGAATAATATGCCAAGAATAAAGGTAGATTATATGAGGGAGTATATGTGGATGTGTACATGAAAACCTTGGTAGAGAGCCCCTGTGATCTTACCTGTAGTAAGTGAGCCAGTCTGTTTGCCATTAAATACATAGTGAGGAATGGAAAGTTAGAGTCGGGTCTTTACACAGCTGAGTGGAAAATGAACATAGGAGGACAATGAATCCATAGAGGACCAGGTGAAGCTTGGGGTGCTAATATACAGTTCTAGCTATAAGACTGCAACATTGTCAGGTTATTATCAATTGGGATGGTATTTACAATGTTAGGGTTTTATATTTTCATAACTTTATGAATATTGTCATTCTCTTATTATTTTACCACTAAATGGAAAGGTTTTTCATATGGGTTTTCCTGAGTGTTCATGCGGTACTGGAGTTACAATAAAAGAAGCCAGTTGACATTATGAACTAAATGTGAGTTAGGCCTTCTCACACTTACCCATTTCAAATGTGGCATTTTGTGAGATCCCTTATTCATTTATGATTATTCTTCTTTCTAGATGCAAAGGCAAGAAATTTGACATTTGTCTTCAGCCTATACCCTCACTGTATTCTTTAGTAACAACTTTCATTCAGGGTTTAATTTTTTGTATCTTCAATTCTACCAGGTTCATAGCAAAACTGATGGCTTGTGACATATTTATGATAATGAATAATGACAAAGAAAAGCAAACTGTGATAATAAAGTGTATCTGTGAATCTACTATGATGATGTGCCTCAATAGTTTTTTACTAGAAGAGAGTTGTATCAGGAGTCACCTCTTGATCCATCTTCCCTGCTCCTACACTACAGGGAAGAGCCTTATTTTATAGATATTGATGGTAATAGTGAGCATAACTTCATATCTCCAAAGATATTTACGGGTCAAGAACAAAAATGACTACATTATATGTAATAACTTAGCCATCATAATAGACAACTTATAAATAGGGGATTGAGACCAGATAATTTATGTGTCTTGGCCAAGGGCAAGGTAAGAGGAAAGTATCCTCTATGTATTCTTATGGACTTTAGTCACTTGGGCTACACAATAATCCTTGGTGTGATGGCTTGAATAGAAATGGTACCCATAGGCTCATATAGAGTGGCACTATTGGGAAGGGTGGTCTTGTTGGATTAGGTGTAGCCTTGTTGGAGGAAATGTGTCACTGGTAGGTTTTGACTTCGCAAATGCTCAAGCTAGGTCTAGTGTCTTTCTCTCTTCCTGATGATCCAGATGTAGATCTCTCAGCTCCTTCTCCTGCACCATGTATGTCTGAGTGCTGCCATGCTTCTTGCACCTCTAAACTTGTAGATCACCCCCAATTAAATATATTTCTTTAAATAAGTTGTTGTGCTCACGGTGTCACTTCGTAGCAATAGTAAGTCTAACTAAAACACTTGGTTTCTTTCTTTGAAACAAAGAAGGAAATAGGATAAAATTCAATGATGAAGAGTTCATGATAAGGCAAATTTTATTTTAGATATTTTAAGTCTGCTAACAATCTCATACACCCATGCATCTAATGTACACTGTAGCATTATACAGCTGTTGGTGATAGTGTGTTCCTTCTGATTTAGTGTACAATATGAGTACTGTTATAGAAAGCATTGTATATAATTTTTTCTTTCTCATCAAAGTTAATTAGATGGTGATGATAACAACTCCTATGTGCTACAGAATGTTCCATGAATTGTGCTAAGACATTTGAAAGAATATAGCCTTAGTACTTATAATATCCCTAATGAAAGTATTATTATTATGTACATTTTTAGATTGAAACACTCAGCTTTGCTAGAACTCAAATGAGGGACATAAAGTCCCTGAAATTTGAGGAGAGGCCCTTCATCCTGTGAAGGTTCTATGCCCCAGTATAGGGGAATGCCAGGATCAGGAATGGGAGTGGGTGGGTTGGGGAGCAGGAGGATGGGGTAGGGGATACGGGATTTTGGAGGAGAAACTCAGAAAGGGGATAACATTTGAAATGTAAATAAAGAAAATATCTAATAAAAATATCTGTACATTTAAAAAAAACTCCACAATTCCAATATGTATATATGTGCTTCTCCTTATCCTTGCCTCTCACAGATAGTCCATTAGCTGTTCTGCTTCCACACTGGTACTGAAGTAATGAATATTTATTAAGCCTGTATCATGTTTCTAACCTAATGTGGCAAAGCACCTGGATTCTACCATTTGGAAACTTTTATCCAAACTATGGGTACAGAATATGTTTCAACAAGAAAGCATTGAATAAAGAAATGCCAGTGTTGGCAAGTTCAAATGCAATGGAAATGGAGGAAGAAAACTGGTTGGAGCTGAAGATATAAGGAGTGTTGCATGGGAACAGTGATGTTTACAGTACCTTAAAGTTCATATGGGGCCAAGAAAATCAGTAAAACAAGAACACATTCTAGGCTTGGAACATATCACAAGCAAATGCCAAGTGGTCATTGAAGTAAGTGCCCTGAAGGATTGAAATACAGACAGTATTCATTTAGTGTTCTGAAATTATTCAGTCATCCTATTGCTATGTGTCATGTATTTATTATGGAAATGGTTGCCCAATGACAGGTAAACAACCAAACTGTACGTTGATATCATCTGTCTGGATAGTTCAGTTGTATAAGGTATCTGATACAAGGTTAGTGTTCAGGCATTCTATATAGTATCCAGCTATGAGTTTTCTTGAGGGTTTTTTTTTTTTTTTTTTTGCCACAGTACTAATTTCATCAATCACAAAAAAAAAAGCAAGTTTTGGTTGTGGTTTAGTCCCAGATTGGTTTTAATTAACTGAATGTCATAGGTTAACTTCATTAACACTGTATAAGGTGGTTCATGTTATTAGAAAAAGATGAAAAAGTAATGAAAGAGTTTTGAAAATAATACATTACTTTGCTGACTGATAGTAACTAGCAGTATGTATTACAGGAGGCCTAAGTGGGAGCTTGGTTTTTAGAGAAGTTAGTCTTAGCAAGTTAGTGAAGTGACTCACAGTAATCCAAGTTACTCAAAGGTGAAAGATGAGTACTATGTGGAGAGAAACTAAAAGTGCTTTAGGCTTAGAAAAAGGGATCTGGGAGTTAATGAGACAGAAAGAGAGAGACATAGAGAGACAGAGGCAGAGACAGATATACATACAGACACACAGGGACAGAGAGACAGAGAGAGAGAGAGAGACAGACATAGAGAGAGACAGTGAGACACAGAAACAGAGAGACATAGACACAGAGACAGACAAACTGGAACACAGAGAAAGAGAGACAGAAAGAAGCAGAGGCAGACAGACAGCACCACATACAGAGAAACATAGAGACAGAGAGATACAGAGATACATACACAGAGATAAAAAGACAGAGACAGATGGAGAGACAGACAGACACACACAGAGATAGATAGATAGATAGATAGATAGATAGATAGATAGATAGATAGATAGATAGAGATAGAGAGAGATAGAGAGAGAGATAGAGAGACACAGACAGACAGACAGACAGAATTTAAAGGATGTTGCCCATTTCAGTCATTCACTCTAAAAGACACTGAAAAGAAAAGATGAAAAGTCTCACATGGTCTGTGTCTTCAGTTGGATCACTCTAAGCATCTAAAACATCACTCAATGTTTCAAAGGTGGTGGAGAGAATAGTCTCGTGAAAGCATGGTGCAGGTAGGGGCAGAAGGCTGAAAGAGTTGTCTCCCAGGAAAGAAACTGGGTTAGTGTTGGATGTCTTGACTTTTAGCAGTTGTAGTCAGGCAATGTCACAAAATTCTAAAAATAAAGGAAACGTCTATTGTATTAATCCAAAGTCACTCAAATCTAGAATTGATGATACTGTATTTACTGTATTTCTCTAATATTTAGAATTTTCTTTCTTTTGCTCACAGCTTCTGAAGTATCTCTTTTACTAAAAAATAATAATAATAAAATAAAATAAAAAATAAAAAAATCGATATTCTTTTTACCGAACAAACTGACTACAAACTCCCCCTTTGATTTTCATTCCATTGCAGAGCAAGACAGGCCTTATATTATCATGACACCTTTAGATTAGCCCTTGCTTTGTTTCTCCCTTATATATGTTTATTGAAAACACTGTAACCATAATGAGCATAGAGTGGCATGTGTTCAATTTAAATAACTTATTTACGCTTGGCTAATACTGCTGTCAACTTCAAAGACTGAGCAACAGTCCTTGACTTCTGAATCCTTCTGGCCACCAGAATATAAATACAATTTGATCTTCATATTCCTTATATCATATTTGAAATCAAGTTTATTCTACTTATCATATCATTCTGACTAGGATAATTCAGTCTGCCATGATATAGGACACATTTTTGACAGAATTTTTTAGTGTCTATATATTTAGGTTGTATTTGTAAAGAATTTTTCTATTTTTTTCACCAACATGACAGACAGAGAAGACTTTCTGTCAAATAAGAAAACAAAAATCACACTAAATTGAAAAAGAGTAATATAGAACCAATAAAGCAAGTATTTTAGAAAATCACTCAAACACAAAATGGAATTGAATACTTTGCAGAGATATCATTGTGGATCAGTGTCGCAATGCTATGAAGGTACTAGAATGCTTATGGACATTTCTGTACACTGTCTCCAAGCACACACAATAGGTAAGAACCAGAACCACATAAGAAATATGAATGTTAAGGATTTTAAAAGAAAGAATAACAATATCATAAGGAATTCAGGACATGAATGAATGTTTCAGTAAACCATGGCATAAAGGCAATCATCGTTTTATATTAAACTGTTTTTCATTAAAAATGCTACAAAGGGAATAAAAAGTGATGGTTGAGAATGGAGACAAACTTAGCAAGACACATGAATAAGAGGAGTTAAGCTACAGAATATGAAAGCAAATCTCATAAGTTCATCGAACAAAGACAGACTACAAAAGTAAAAATGTGAGGAAGTTATGTGAACATGCACTTGACATGCAGAGCAAATGCAATTGGCCAGTGCACAAATGAACAATACACCTTTTATTCCTTAAGACTGTGGGTAAAGCAAGAAGGAACCTTCTATCCCTCTAGAGCCAAAGCAAAATCTGAAGGCACCGATGACCACAGTAAGAATGTGATCCATGTGCCACCCATATTCTGCAGAAGAAACCACATGCTTGCAGAGGCAGCTCAAATACGCAAATACACCCATCCCCACACCCCCCAGAAAAGTGTACCCAGGGGAGCCAACATCAAGCCCTGACACTGAAGAAGACAGAACAATACACCATGTTCTTTCTGAATGACAATGCCCACGAAGCACCAGCTCAAATAGGCTGGAAAGATACTCTGTGACACAGCTGTGGTTAAGGCCAACAGCTTGATGAGGCTTGATGGAGAAAATTTTGATTATGATAATTTGGATTTTGCCAATAAAATTGGGGCTGTCTACACTGAATGCAGCTAGAAGACTTTAATGTTCCCCCATTATTAAAAAGTATTTTATCTCATTAGGTATCATGAAATTAGACAGTAGAATCACAATGGCATGCTAAATAACCAACAGTAGCTTTATAATAGTTTATAAAACTGTTATAAAGTATTGGTGGTACAACATTTGGAAAGAGATTCTCCTTAAGGAAGTCAGTTGAAGGTATATATACTGCATATATCAACAATTCTATTTCTGATTTATTCAAGATTTTTTTTTTGCATTAGGTGGCAATTACTAGACAATTTTCAGGCTTGGTACTAATCAATCAGATGAAATAAATTTAAAGTTTTCAAAATAACTTAATTATTTATTCATAGAAAAAGTATAAACATAATGTCATTATTCATACTTTGATACACAAAAATAGTGTGCTGCATGACAACTGCATTTGTCAATCAGTATTTCCCTAAGTCCTTAAGAACAGCAATACTGCCACTCATTTCAAAAGATTTTCTAACCAAGTAACTGGTATATGAATATGTGACAAAATCCGAGAATGCAGATAATTGTGGTTAATGTGGAAACTTCATGGTAGATGCTGCCTGGAGGAGCACTGTAGTACACTCTTTCGAAGATCAAGATCACTTTCAAGGCATCCAGATCTTCTTCCTCTTAAGGTGGCTCATGGAAGCACAGATATTTATTTTCATCCCTAATGTTTTAATGTGACCACATATATTGCAAAGGCATATTTGCATAAGTATGACAATCACAGATTTTGCCCCCCAACATACACAGACCACGATTATGTGCTATGCAAACAGTCAGTGTGGACTAGGTGTTAACTTTCCTCTTGGTGTTGAGGATGCTGTTTAGGGAAAGCAAGTCTAATTCTTGATCTTATGGTATTGTGTAAATGTCAGAATAATCTATAACATTTGTTCACTAATGCACCTGTACATCTCTCAGACAGGTGGCTCTTGTAGCTGAGTGACATTGATAATTCCTTTCTCCTTGAGTGTACAAAGTGCCTTCCAATGCCATAAATGCTAGGCAGTAGGGGTGAAGCTTCTAGTTGTGCCTCAACTAAATTGCTCTAGGTTCAATGACATAAGTAAATCTTACCTTCAGCAATATAGTATGACCAAGAACCTGAGGTTAAGTAGGGCTTACGGACCTAGAAGATCTACTATTATTATTCAACTAAAGAAACCTGGCAATAAAATAAGTACTTAGGACATATTACAATAAAGGTAGATCAGTCCCTTGCTCAACCCTCATCAGAAACTATTGAAGAAGATGGGAATTAATTCAGAGCTCCACAACGGCACGCTATGCAGAGAGAAAGAGAGTTTGGATCACGAGATCCTAAATCAGATGTCTTCATCTCTACCTCTCCTGATGACTCAGTGATCCATGTAGAATAAGAGGTGATTACAAGAAGCTGAGGTGGGGGGGGGGGTAACTCCAAGGAAACAGTATTTTGCACACACTACAGGTTTCACATATGACCTCACAGAAACTGTAACAGCATGCTACACTTGTATAGATAGGTACAAGCTAGGTGGAATCCCAAAGCCAAGAAGGCTAATCCTAGAACTGGATATGGGATCCTACCCTTAACAAAGAAGCTATTAACAGTTTATATCTGAGATGGGCATGGTGGCACATGCTTTTAATCCCAGCACTCGGGAGGCAGAGGCAGGCGGATATCTGAGTTTGAGGCCGGCCTGGTCTACAAATTGAGTTCCAGGACAGCCAGGGCTATACAGAGAAACCGTGTCTCGAAAAAACAAAACAAACAAACAACAACAAAAACCCAAACAAACAAACAGTTTATATCAGCTTGCAAAAGTAAAATTAGTTTCCCCCAATGAAATATTACTAGTTTTATCAACGAAACTCCAAGGCAGGCTCTACACTCAGGTGTATGGCCAAAACAAAATGAACCCAATGTGTGTGTGTGTGTGTGTGTGTGTGTGTGTGTGTGTGTGTGTGTGTGTGTTGTGTTGTGTGTTATTTTTATTATGTCTTTTTATTTTTACTGTTTATGTGTTTTATACTTTGTTTTGTTTGCTTCTTTGTTTTGAGAAAGTGAGACAGGTAGAGAAAAGACATGACGTCAGGTATATAGAGAAGTGGGAAGGATCTGAGAGAAGTTGGAAGTAGAGAACATGCTCAAAATATACTGTATGAGAAAATTTAATAAAAGTGGAAAACAGGTATAATCCCAAAGCACAACAGAGCTGATCACACAAGAACAGACATGATGTTAGCAAAGCTATGTCACACCAAGCACAATGGAATTCAGCCTATGCAAAGGCATCTATGGGTCTAGATGTTATCTGAAAACATCTTCTTTCTTTTTTATTAGATATTTTCTTTATTTCCATTTCAAATGATATCCCAAAAATTCCCTATACCCTCCCCCTTCCCTGCTCCCCTACCCACTCACTCCCACTTCTTGGCCCTGGCATTCTCCTGTACTGGGGCATATAAAGTTTGCAAGACCAAGGGACTTCTCTTCCCAATGATGGCTGACTAGGCCATCTTCTGCTACATATGCAGCTAGAGACACGAGCTCTGGGGGTACTGGTTAGTTCATATTGTTGTTCCACCTATAGGGTTGCAGACCCCTTCAGCTCCTTGAGTACTTTCCCTAGCTCCTCCATTGGGGGTCCTGTGTTCCATCCTATAGATGACTGTGAGCATCCACTTCTATATTTGAAAAAGTCTTCTAACTGTGGTAGCACAGTAGCCTAAGGGGCTTTAGTATTAGCTCACCCCTACCTCACAATGGTGATTTGGGCTTCACTAAAGTGGAAAGAATAGAGAGATGTGCTTTGGCCTTGAAGTTTGGCCTGTTTTTCCCTTGTACCACAGATTGTTAGTCAAAGAAATTATGAGTCTGGCTTAACTTCAAATGGCCATGGATTTATAAAAGATTCCTCAATGTTCAGAAAGAGAAAAGTTAGAGATATTGATAGGTATCACAAGTAAATTGGATTAGAATAAATGAAGCCAACAGGAAGTCAGAAAAGGATTTTCTACCACTGGAGATAGCACACATCCTTAGGGTTATTTTGCCATCCTCTCCATTGTTGTGGTTCATAGGTATCATAGCTCAGTAGGACTGTTAGTTCGTTGCCTCCCTTTGGAAGCTTCCCCACTGCATTCTGATGGCGTGAAAGCTAGTACTCTGGTTGGAGACATTCAGTTCAGTTCTAGCTTAGGGGCCTCTGAGGCCTGTTTCTGAAGTGCACGGTATTTTCTGTAATAAAGATTTAATTTCTACCCATAAAAAGTAACCAAGGACAACAAACATAGACTACATGCTTATTTTTTTTTTAATCTTGGATTTTTTTTTCCTCTTTCCCCAACACTTTTTATTTCCTTCAATTTCTATTTCTGTATTTATCCTAATTTATTACTTCAGAAAGCACTATACATTATTTTCTTTGCACTTTCAGTTCTATGGTCATTGGTACTCTATTGGTTGATTTTAACTGATTTTAAATGTATTTCTATGCCATATTCTATTTGATGGTGGTGGTTCAGTAGTGTCTGTTTTTGTTGTTGTTGTTGTTTTGTTTTGTTTTGTTTTGTTTTTCTGAGTGTTAGGTACTGTGGACTGAGACTTCAAGACTAGAATGATTACTAAGACGGTCCCAAATAAAACTGGGAAAGATACTTAACTCAATGGATTTACAAAGTAAAAAATAAACACCCACCAAAAAAAAAATCAGAAAAGCATCATGGTAACTCAATTACTCACTACAAAGATACTGATACCCTTGAAATCCTTGAGAGAATGTTCAAAGGTATGCTTCTAAAGACATTGCTATCTACAAATAGTTAATCAGCAGAGGCAAAAAATGAGTAAATAAACCAGTTCAAGACAGAGACATGAAAATCATTCATGTAAAATAACAATACAACAAGAAGCTCAACAAAGAAATTGAAAGAACAACAAAACCATGAAACTATAGACCAATTCTCTTAATGAATGTAAAATTTATTAATAAATACTCAAAGTCAAAATTCAACACATTACAAAAATCATGCGACCAGCACTGGGGTAGCTTAGGCGCGGAGTCTGCAGACACCTGCAAGGTACCCACAGGACCCTCCACAGGATCTTAAGACCTCTGGTGAGTGGAACACAGCTTCTGCTCCAATCCAATCTCGTGGGACCTGAGACTGCATTAATTAGGGAAGCAGAAAACCAGGCCTGATATAGGGCACAAGTCCCTTCCGGTCCACGCCAGCACCAGGGTAGCCTGGGTGCGGAGTCTGAAGACACCCGAAAGCTACCCACAGGACCCTCCACGGGATCTTAAGACCTCTGTGAGTGAATTACAACTTCTGCCAGGAGGCAGGTTTGAACACCAGATATCTGCGCACCTTCCCTGCAAAAGGAGAGCTTGCCTGCAGAGAGTACTTTGAGCACTGAAACTCAGGAAAAAACTCCCAGGTCTGCTGATAGAGGCTAACATAATCACCTGAGGAACGAGCTCTATCCAGAGACAACTACAACTAACTCCAGAGATTACCAGATGGCAAAAGGCAAATGTAAGAATCTTACTAACAGAAACCAAGACCACTCACCATCATCAGAACTCAGCACTCCCACCGCACATAGTCCTGGACACCCTAACACACCCGAAAAGATAGTCCCTGATTTAAAAGCATATCTCATGGTGATGGTAGAGGACATCAAGAAGGACTTTAATAACTCACTTAAAGAAATACAGGAGAACACTGCTAAACAGGTAGCATTTGAAATGTAAATGAAGAAAACACCTAATTAAAAAAATAAACTAAAAAAAAGAAGAAAAAGAAAAAAGAAAATATATATTCTAAAGATGTTTTGCTCAGACCAAGAGTTCTAGTATTTGCCAGAGAATGGAGCAATAACTTGCAATATCTATTCTGTCTTCAAATGAACCTTTCATGAAACAGGCTATACATTGATAAGTTAATAATATTGTAACCAGTGCCGCTGAGGACACTAGTTCCTTATGAGACAAATGTCTAAACTGATTCAGTGTTCACAGACATATTATCAAATGTTATTACCAAATGTTATGTAAATATTAAGGATTGTCCACATGCATGTGTATACGTGTAGTTTGTGTATGTGTGCATGTTTCCCAAATTTTAACATATGGAATAAAATAGGGACACATATAAGTTATAAAGACAGATCAGAAACTAGATCATGTGGGCTTGTAAAATGATCAGCATTTAAGAGTATGTACTTCCCTTCCAGGGTCCCAGCTTAGGGTCCCAGTATCTTCTTCAGGCAGTTCACAATTACCTATAATTCCATACGCAGGCAGATCTGAAGCCTCTGGTCTCTGTAAGCACAGGCATTCATGAGAATATGATACAAACAGATACAAATGTATACATATAATTAAAAAGTAAAATAACTCTCAAAAAATTACATCATAAACAGAGGGGGAAAAAGGCAGAATGGGAGATAAAATACCAAATGATACGTTGTAATAAAATTCTGATCTTTTTGTTCCTTCACGTGACTTTCAAGTTGTATATTTATGGCTCTGATCATCTATATGTCCTGTGTTCATAAACATAATCATAGCAAAACCGATTGTTATGGACTTCTACCCATATTCCAAACTCCTATTACTAATATTTTAGTATCACAGTATGTCACCATTCCTTATTTTTTGACATCTATTATAGTTACTATATTGGAAAATTAATGCCCCAGGCAATATTGCTAGACCTTGAGTCTATAGACCATGTTTAAGCCATGAGGACTCCACCATTAATGAAAAATTTAGTGTCATAATCCTCCATTACCATGGTTTTGCAATCATGGGAATGCATTGTTATTATTTTTTATCTATGCTTTTGTTAATGAAAGCAAATTCAATTCTAGAAGGTCCACTCTTGCTTTCTGCCTTCTATCATAACACTAAATAAAAAGGTTCGCACCATATGAAGCATTCATGACCTTGAACTTCACAGCTTCTAAAATCAAAATGCACAAACCTCTGTTCTTTAGAAATTCTATTATAACCGCACAAAACAGACTAAGGGAACACTCTTCTTCTTCTTCTTTTTTTTTTTTTTGCATTTTTTAATTAGGTATTTTCCTCATTTACATTTCCAATGCTATCCCAAAAGTCCCCCATACCCACCCCCCAATCCCCTACCCACCCACTCCCCCTTTTTGGCCCTGGCGTTCCCCTGTACTGGGGCATATAAAGTTTGCAAGTCCAATGGGCCTCTCTTTCCAGTGATGGCTGACTAGGCGATCTTTTGATACATATGCAGCTAGAGTCAAGAGCTCTGGGGTACTGGTTAGTTCATAATGTTGGGGAACACTCTTCTTTACTGTGTTTGAATTTTCTAAATACAAACACATTTATTTACTCATTAGTATCACTGTGGTTCACTTGTTATTTCAACAAATGAAAGCCTGCAGCAGGTGAAAAATAGTCTGGGCAAAGCATATAGAGCCTTTTCTTAGTTGGATTTGGTCTCAAGCCTGTTGCAGAGCCAGAGGAGTACTTGATCTTTTGAAGAATTTGTGTTTCTAGTTCTAGACCAATGAAACTCTCATGACTTAAAAACTATGTAGCTGTAACCCAGAACTATCTTCCTAAATCTTTGCTTGACCCATGAGTCCTATTGTCAGCAATCTGTTCCTCCAGTTTCTGTTTTGCTAAACATCAGGATCATTAATGAAACATAGCTGGCCACTGGAATCCCAATAGCCATGCCCATTGAACACCTACTTGCCGTATTATCCTCTTTCAGGACATAGAGATTTAAACACAGTTCTCCATAAACTGACTTTCTTTAATCATACATTTTATAAGTTGTACTTTAAAAACATATGGAGGGAAGTCTCGGGTACGGACCTGGAAAGCAAATGCATAAGCTACCAGTGGAAGGTCGGATCTATATATGCTTTGGAAGTCATATGGGATTTGAATGAATATTCTTAGAAAAAAATCTGAAAGCACTAACAAACATTTCTCTGGCTGAATTTTAATAGTATTAAGGAATCTTTTCATTTTAGCAATTTCTTTTACTATGTATTACAAAATGAAACTGAAAGTAATTTTTGTTTACTATAAAGGAAACAATGATTGTTCAAACTATGGAAATTCATGTTTTTATATATTTCCTTAAGCAGAAAATACGTGGTAATTTGTTGTAAACCCAGTTTTAAGTCGCTAATGCTTCGAATAAAAATAATAAGACAATGCTCAGGCACCACCGAGACTTCTATGGGCTCTAATAGAATAAAAAGTACTGGTCAATCTTAGGTTAAATACAGTTTCATACTTCAGAAACACTTTTTTTTTTTTTTTTTTTTAGACAGGGTTTCTCTGTATAGCCCTGGCTGTCCTGGAACTCACTTTGTAGACCATGCTGGCCTTGAACTCAGAAATCTGCTTGTCTCTGCTCTCAAGTGCTGGGATTAAAGGCGTGCACCACCACCGCCCGGCTCAGAAACACATCTTATCACAAACCCATGGTCACTCGTCACACAATCATAAGTAGACATTTCTAGACCATTTCTTTTTTTAAGATCACCTCAACCCAGGAAGTCAGCTGAAGTGAATATCATCTGTTTACATAAGAAGTTGGAGGGCATCATCCGGAGTGAGGTAACCCAAACACAAAAGAACTCACATGATATATACTCACTGATAAGTGGATATTAGCCCAGAAACTTAGAATACCCAAGATACAAGATACAACTTGCAAAACACATGAAACTTAAGAACGAAGACCAAAGGGTGAAAGGGGTTACAGAGACAAAGTTTGGAGCTGAGATGAAAGGATGGACCATCTAGAGACTGCCATATCCGGGGATCCATCCCATAATCAGCTTCCAAACGCTGACACCATTGCATACACTAGCAAGATTTTGCTGAAAAGACCCTGATATAGCTGTCTCTTGTGAGACTATGCAATCCGTGGCCTAGCAAACACAGAAGTGGATGCTCACAGTCAGCTAGTGGATGGATCACAGGGCTCCCAATGGAGGGGCTAGAGAAAGTACCCAAGGAGCTAAAGGGATCTGCAACCCTATAGGTGGAACAACATTATGAACTAACCAGTACCTCGGAGCTCTTGACTCTAGCTGCATATGTATCAAAAGATGGCCTAGTTGGCCATCACTGGAAAGAGAGGCACATTGGACTTGCAAACTTTATATCCCCAGTACAGGGGAATGCCAGGGCCAAAAAGGGGGAGTGGGTGGGTAGGGGAGTGTGTGGGGGGGTAGGGTATGGGGAACTTTAGGGATAGCATTTGAAATTTGAAATATATATAAATAAAATATCTAATTAAAAATAACAAAATTGAAGAAAAAGAAGCACTTGCTCTGCCCTGGCCATGTGGAACCAATAAGCTGAGAGACTCAAGTGCACAACTGTCCAATAAACTTTTCGAGGGATCTAGAGAGATGCCTAGCCAGTTATGGGTGAAGTATGTCCACGGTGACTCATAAATAAGCTGTACACTTTTAATTATGTTAAAACTAATTTTAATGATTAATTATTATATCCTTTTATTGACATAATGATGATGATAACTACATGTGGCTGCTGATTGTCATGTACTTGTCAGCACAGATCTAAAACAATTGTGACTATAGCTATGTAAGCACATCTTACATCCTTGCTGTTTCCAGGCAACCTGTCCCCCTCACTTTTTTATGACAGTAGATATCCTCTCTCTAAAAAAGTACAGCACTGTGCTGGATAGTTTTATGCCAACATGACACCAGCAAATGTCGTGTGGGAGAAGGGAGTCTCAGTTAAGAAAATGCTTCCATAAGATGAGACTGTGTGGAAACCTAAGGGACAGTTTTGGGGAAAGTGTGTGTGTGTGTGTGTGTGTGTGTGTGTGTGTGTGTGTGTGTGTGTGTGTATTGAGACAGGTGTATGTGTGTGCCTGTGTGTTGAGACAGGTGTGTGTGTGTGTGTGTGTTTGTGTGTGTGTGTGTGTGTGTGTGTGTGTGTGTGTGTGTGTGTGTGTGTGTGTTGAGACAGGGTATCACCAGGAAACTCTCTTGTGCTAGAAATTACTATGTAGAAAAGAAAGACTGGACTTGAATGCACAGAGATCCATCTTTCTCTGCCTCTTGAGTGCTGGGATTAGTAGCATGTACCATTACATTTAGGGCATATTATTAGTTAGTGATAAATGGGATAGGGTGCAGCTCATAGTAGCTGGTGCCTACTCTGGGATGTTTTTCCTGGGTTGTATTAGAAAAAAAGACTTAGCAAGCCATGTCAGTGCAAGCCAGTAAGAAGTACCCTGTCTATAGCCTCTGTATCAACTCTTGCCTCCAGGTTCCTGCCTTACTTGAGTTCCTCTCCTGATTTCCTTTTTTTGGTGACCAATAATGTGGAAGTATAACTGAATAAACCCTTTCCTCCTCAACTTGCTTTTCACCATGGTGTTTTATCATAGTACTAATAACCATGACTTATACAAAGATTAAATACATAAAACCATTAAAGAAGAAAAAAAAGAGGAGGAGAAGTAAGGGAAGGAGGAAGAAGTATATTTTTCTCATAGTATTGTAACTATTTTCTATGTTGAGAGAACATAAATAAAGTCTTTACAGGTGTGTTATGGATACGTCACTGATTAAAAAGCAATGGTTACATAGTAGTTTCAATAATTATTTTAGATGGTTTAAAATTTCACCCTCCATCCAATATTTGAGAAATGAGGGAGCCCTTCACGGCCTTTCTAGTAGCTTCACTTCCCACACAGACTCACTAAATAGCACCAATAAGAAAGAAAGCATATTATAGGAAATAATTAATTCTTCAGGCTCATTATCCTAACTGTGATCTTTCTCTATTATGTCTCAGTGAAATATGGAATCAAGCACAGAAATGAAGAAGAACAACAGCTAAGATCGAAATGGGAACCAAAAAAACCAAGCATCAGGACAGCAGTAAAGCCAATGGCCTTCTACCTAGGGGACAGGTCAATTGAGGTCCAAGAAAACCAGGCAGAGAGTAAGAAGTTATTTTTCCTAAGAGATGGAGTATTCAATGTGTGTGTGTGTGTGTGTGTGTGTGTGTGTGTGTATGTATATATATATATATATACCTTTTTATTAGATACTTACTGTATTTGCATTGCAAATTTTATCCCTTTCCTAGCTAGTCCCCCCCCCCCCCCCGCCCCGCCGAAAACTCCCTATACCTTCCCCCAATCCCTACTCACCAACTCATCCATTCTGCTTCCTGGCCCTGGCATTCCCCTATTCTAGGGCATAGAGCCTTCACAGGACCAAGGGCCTCTCCTCTCATTGAGGTCCAATAGAGCCTTACTCTGCTACATATGCAGCTAGTGTCATGAGTCCTGCCATGTACTTTCTTTGTCAACATATATTTTAAAACTTTTGGCCACATGACAAACAGGAATAAGGCCTCAAACACCATGAGTTTAAATTATTGGAGGGGAGCCTTCTTAAACTTTTTGCAAAATTAAGAACAATTTGTTAAGTGTTGCTCTTAAGTTGTACGTCTCCTTGTAAATCCATCTTTTGCCTGCTCTGTGCTGTTAATCAGGATATAGGCCACTTAAGAAATAGGATGTTAAATAGTTCAAAATCTGCAGTCCTGAAATCTGTCCATTTCTACCAAATCAGAATCTGTGATGATAAGAACTGCAATCCATGGTAAACTGGGATGTTTACCATGATAGATGTGCAAATCAAATTTTTATTAGAAGAGATTTGGAGTATGACAAGAAAATCTTCTGAACTCACAGAGCTGCCCATGGACAGAAAAGCAGAATGAAATGCTTTAAAATGATGCTCAATGGATAGATACTCAAATGAGTATATGTGATACTCACCACATATACTCAAGAAGACCATCATCTTAAAATGGTTACAAATAACTGTATACTTTCAAGAAAATAAGAATTCTGGAGTTGAGGAATTAGGTCAATAGCATAGCCTTGTCTAGCATATACAAGGCACTGGCTTTGATCCTGCAACATTGAAATAATAATAATTAATAATAATAATGAGGGGGAGGGGAGGGGAAGAAGGGGAAGAAGGGGAAGAAGGGGGAAAAGGGGAAGAAGGGGAAGAAGGGGAAGAAGGGGAAGAAGAAGAAGAAGAAGAAAAAGAAGAAGAAGAAGGGGAAGAAGGGGAAGAAGAAGAAGAAGAAAAAGAAGAAGAAGAAGAAGAAGAAGAAGAAGAAGAAGAAGAAGAAGAAGAAGAAGAAGAAGAAGAAGAAGAAGAAGATGATAACGGTAACAATAAAAATAATAAATTGAAAATTAGGCAAATCTGTGCTGCAAAGCATCAGTGCTAAGTGTGACCCTAAACCTCATGGTGACACGAATAACTGTTTAAGCATCTGTTGTTTATTCTTCTTGAGCTTGTCTTTGTCAGGCAGTCATCAACACTCCTTAAATAAAGCAATTAAGGGAGCTCATTACCAACATAACCGAACAGATTCTATAGCTACATTAATTTGAACCCACATCAACATTCTACTCAGATATGAATTGTAGGTTGTACTAAGTCAGAAATCTTCAAGAAGCCTGGAGGAAGAGTTTGGGAGGGCTATATTTAGACACTCAAAGCAAAGGATTGACAACCTACTCACACTCCAAATAGCTGTAGAATTTACTGGTTCCTCTTTCAGGGAAAATTTCCCTTCCCAAGTCCACTGACTAACAGAAACATAAAACAACTAGAGAACAGCTCCTAAAGAGATCTCTTGATTCCAAACCTCAATGGTATTCATGCAGATGATCATTTATCAACAAAGATGAATGCGAAAGATCTTCCATAAATCATAGTCATAAATTTCAGTACCCTTGGCAAATGAGATCCTGAACCCACTGTATTCTGGGTCAATCAAAGCATCCTCCATGGCAACAGGTTTTAAGCAAATAACACATAATACAATCTGGACCAAGGAGATGGCCCAGTATTTTAAAAACATTAGCTGCACATTCTGATAACACCCAGATAGAAAGTGAGAAGGAGTAGTAGCCATCTGTAATCACAGCACCCCTACACTGACATTGCAGGTAAGGAGACTCTTGAAAGTGTGCAGTTCAGCTAGTTTGGAGTACACAGAACAGCAGGGGAAACAAGAGAGACCCTGCCTCCTTAATATGGAAGGAGAAAAATCAACTCACAAATGTCTTTAGACCCAAAGCATTCAGAGCTTACCATGGAATATAATAGCTTCCATGGAAACATAGTCAGGGCATTGCTTACTAATGATGCTCAGGCTGATGAAGACAAATGTGCCATGCCTAATAACCAGGCACAACACATGTTTTTGGTGTCTGTGAATGGAGAACCCTCCTCAGATGACCATTGTTCAGCATATGACAAGGCCTGAGATGGTACTCTTAGGACTGTTCCTCATTGCTGGCAGGTGTGAGCTTCCACATGGGCACAGAATGGAAGCCAGGTCAGGAAACAACTGTGAAACACTGCAAGCAGAATGATGTAGAAGTGACAGATGAGCTTGGTGTGTTGCCCTTTTCTTCTCACACCTGTCTCCACCTCACTGAATTGTCCAGAGATGTTATCGGTTGTTTGAGTACAGAGCTTGAACCACTCATGAACCACAATGCTGATCAGAGAAAGAGACCTTTATATATCGGCATCACTGTGTTTACAGTAGAGAGAAAAACCAAACCAAACCAAAACAAAACAAAAAAAAAATTGGACTTCAACTTTAGATTGCCTTGAAGAGCCTCTTCTGAAAATGTCATTTATTCGGTCACATTGACAGGACCAGCCAGCATGCTCCCAGTTGAATGAGCACATGGGACAAGAGACTCCAGATACCAGTCGGCTTCAAGATGCTGCCAAGGGCAACAGTGTACACAAGAAAAAAGATGGTTCTTTCAAGCTACTCATTCCAGCAGCCCTTTATGTGGGGAAATAGATTACCAGTGCTTGAGGCATCCAGTTGGAAGAAGGTGTCTTGGGACTTTCTGAAGACCAGGTTTTAAATTCAGTGACTTCTAGAGCCTTGGCAATACATGACATGTCTGCCTCACCATACCATGGTGAAAACCATCAGGATACTCCCCATCTGGTGTTCAGTGGTTCTTAAATGTATTCATTGACTGCTGCAGCAGCAAGTCAACAGATTATCATTGGTTTCAATGCCCACAAGATAGATAAAAAAGTGCAAGAAATAAAAATGATGGTTCTTTGGAACCATGATGGGTAAATGAAAGATGATGGGTGTCACCCCAAGCCCCGTTGTGAAGCATTGCCTTATGCGTTCCAGTAGTGAGTGCACTGCTGCCAGTCTCAGAAGGCCCTTCCAGGCTGTAAGATAGGCTTTCATGACAATCACCTGCCTGACTCAGCTTTAAACAGGCAATCCATAAGAAACCAAGTGGTAGCAAGACAGCAGTGTACTGAAGTCCATGTGAGAGGCAACAGAAAGACTATTAAACACGTGGGTAAACATTCAGACATGTGGCCGCACCCTCAACCTTTCAGAATCTCTCTGCTCAATCTCACCAATGTTTAGGCATTTTAAAATCTCTTAATTTACTTAATTAAAGAAAAGAAAACCTTTTAATTTCAAGAGGTTAGTCCTGTGGCTTTGTATAGTGTGCCTCATGTTAGACCAGAGTGTTATTCTATGGCTTGACCCATCCAGCTGTGGAGAATGCTGCCTGTTTTGCCCCATTAAGGAATCTCAGAGAACACCGGGTAGTCTCCACACAGGAGATCCTGAAGTGGTACTGCACTGGCTCCATCTTTGAAGTGACTGAGAAGGAAAGGAAACCCTTTGGATGAGAATTGTACCTAAAAAAGAAAACTCAGGTGCATTACCTTAGACCTCATGTGATGGATCCTGTGCCAATGATGTTCCGTGCTAGTGGTGATGTTTACAGCCTGTGGATTTTACAGTGTATATAATGGCTATGTTTTCATAGGGCTAGGAAAGTGCACATCAAACCTAACCACCTTTACCTATAGACAAATACAGGCTTTCAGCCCTCTGTCAATGATGTGATTAAAATCCAGCTGTCCATGATGAGCAACTAGTTAAGCCTAATCATCACAATGCAGCCAAGCTAGTGTTGTGGCTACTGTGTATTGTCTCCTCAAAATTTGAACATACTGTATGAAATATGAATGTTCTCCAGGTAAACGATGAATACTTCCTAAAAGAATTAGACACAAGGAGAATAAAAGGATATGACATAATAAACTTCTAAAATTAGGTTCCACAGGCAACCAATCAAAATAATTCTGGGAACTGAAATAGATAATATGTAAAGGAATTAGAATATTAAAATGCATCGGCATTTCTTGCAGATCCCATCTTCAGATTCAAGGGGCTCCACAAAACCCAAACATAGCATCTCATTAAGGTACAGTCCTATAAAAATGTCATTGGTAAGGGCACCCACTAAGTCCACACCAAGTTCTAACGCTTTTCATCCTTACCTGCCTTCAAATTGGATTTCTTCAGCTCAATCTTCTCTTCTCTCTGGGATGTTTTATTTACATAACTTCATGTTTGGCTTTAGTTCACTGCTGGGTTTTATTCTTCCTCTCAGGCATATGTTCTCAGCGCCTTCTGCCTATTTCTCATGTTTATCACAGTTTCTCAATCAGAAAATGCCCTCAGTCCTCCTCCTCTTCTTATATGATCAGATACTGATTTCATCTAAACATCATGTGCATGACACATTCCAAAATGTATATTTGCAGCCCGTGGAATTCTCCTAAAACCCAGGTTCCTTCCTACACAGAATGACTGTTTATTAATGAGCCTCCAGGAGGTAGTGTTGGCCAAGGGAAGATTTCTATCTAAAACAAACAGATCCTAAACAGTTGCTACAGATTACAGACTAAGTAGAACCCACATTCCCCACCATGCCATGACAAAGAAAAACAACAGCTTTGGCTCTAAGTAACCCAGCCTCAGCTTCTGTGTTTATCTCCAACTGAGTGGCTTCTACCATGTAGACTCCTGAGATTCAACACTGAATTCTGGTTATTTCCCTCCAGTTGTCCCACCTACAATGCTTTCCCACACCCACCATGGTCTTATCCATTCAGTTGCTCAATCCAAAATCCTTGGATTTATTCTTAACTCCTATTCATGTCTTAGAAAGACTCACTGACTCTTTCTTCAAAATACACATATAGTTCTCATTTAGATGACCTTAGCTGCATGCTGCCTGACCCCAAGCCCCTGGTCTGAACTATATCAAAAGCTTTTGGGTAAGAGTAAATCACTGGCCCAGTTCTTTCCTCCTTTACTGATGCATTTTACTATCATTAATTTGGAAGATCTGATTTTTTTTTAATTTTTCAAGGAATGGATTCTCAATGTAGCCCTGAATTTCCTGGAACTCACTCTGTAGACAAGACTGACTCTGAACTTATAGAGATCTGCCTGCTTCTGGCTTCCAGCTCCTGACATTAAAGGTGTATGCTACCGCTGCCCAGCCTGAATAGTTTTTTAAAGGGCCTAATAAAATCCAGAATTATTGTCCCATGTTTTGATGGGAGGCATTGTCATATTACTTCTCTTGGCAAATGCAAATTTAAAATAAGCTAAAAGGAACAGACTTGTGTTTGAGATATTACCAAGAAAATATATCTGACTAGTTTCCTTGTCTGAAGAACACAAGAAAACGTGGAGTTCAGCCAGCACAGTGCATCCAGCTTAACATGGAAAGAGTGTGTGCCATAGCTACCGATGAGTAACATGGAAAGGGCATGTGCCCATAGCTACAGATGAGTAAACTCCTAAGGAGATGCATAACCTTACTCACAGGTGATCTATAATTTCCCATTTATGGCTAAAGAAAAGGTATGGCTCTCAGTACAAAAAAGTATAGCCAGTAGAAGACTTCCTCTCTCCCATTTCTTAAAATCTTGTCTTTAATCAAAAGTTAAAGACATTTTTATTGATGCTGTTTACTTTATACTACCCAATTTGCACTATTTTAACTTTCTATTTCAGATCAACATGGCTAATAACAAAATAAATATAAGGATGTCTTTATTTTAACAATGTGTTCATGTTATCGTGTTCTGGATAATTTTTGAAAGTAAGAACAAACTTAAGCATAATAAATTAGAGGGACAAGACAAGTGATTCTGTTCTCAACTTTTCATGTTTATAAAGTCACTTTCCAGGAAATTTCAGGCAACTGAGACCCAAAGTAAACATGGCACATCTTTCTTTATAGATAGTAGTCACTGTTTTGTGTCTTAAAGAAATGAAAACAAAACATTTTTACACAGCATGACAGCATAACATCTGTGCTTTAGTTTTAGGTAGTGTCACTCAAAGATTAATAAACATGTTTTGGTCTTTAAAAAGAAACATTAAGATTGTATATTAAGAATCAAGGACATTGTCAAATAAGATATAATTTAAACCATATCTGAAGATATGTCTTTTGACTTTCTGGAATGTCTTCTCATTTCTAATATAATTTCAAATGTCTGTGTTTCTTCCTTGAAGTTACAATATTCAACAAAACCCTGAAATAATAGTAATCACCACAGTATAAGGAAATATTAAAATTAGGAAGAAATACATATTTTATTATTAAAAATTCATAAAAGGTTATAAAGAGGCAATGTACTCCTCTTTTTTATTTGATCTTTTTCTAAATAAAATATTTATGCTTCAGATATATTCCTTAGAAGGTTAATTTATCAACAGAAATATCAGGCATAATCTTCATGTTAATTGACTCAAACCCAGTGAGTATTCTACTCAAATGATAATAGATTAAGACATAAAAACAAAGCTATCTGGAAAGAATGTAGTGACTTTCAAATGATATTAAATATCCTCACACTAATAGCCAAATTCCATTTGGAATACTTGGAATTTGATGCTTTGTGTATTTATGTTTTCATTTTTTCTGCCCTCTTTTTTTGTGGTTTGATTCTTTCAAACAAAATTAGCCACTGAGCATAGGCACAGAGTTCTCAATCTCCCTCTCTCTCTCTCTCTCTCTCTCTCTCTCTCTCTCTCTCTCTCTCTCTCCTTTCTTCTCTCTCCTTGCCTCTGCTCCTTGTTTCTGACAGTTCTTACAAGATTCCTCCTTTCCTCTTACCAGAGATAGATTTTTTTCAACACAGACACATAAACTTCCACATTTCACTGGTATTCATGAGGGGTACCATGCCATAGAGCCATGCTGAAGGACAGTTATCCAAGTAAAACAGTCATGTCAAGGTTCCATCCCCTCTAAGGCTCAGGAAACATATACAATAGGAGGTAGAAATTATGTAAGAGCCAGAAGAGTGAGTAAAGAGCAAAGAAAAGCCATTCCCTAGACTCAATAGTATAGGCTTATTTTTTTCTCAACCCTAATATTAATAACAGTTCTTAAATACTTTAATGTACCTTCTAGCCCATCACCCATCAGAGGTAGTGGAAAAGAAAGGTTATTAGGATACATGGGAGGGGAACATGTATTGAAATGATTCTTTGGAGCAAATCCCATCTGTGTTGTCAGAAAATCACAAGTTCAGTTCACAGGTCAGCAACAGGTAGCTTGATCCACTCTTGAAACACTTCACTGATATACCAGCAGTCCAGTAATGTCATATTGGGACAGCAGTGGTAGCAAGTTCTAGCAGTGGCTAGGACTGAACCAGGCCTCAGCTGAATAGGCACAAGTCAACAGGAGGATTAGAACCACCAGAGATACCAGGAGAAGTTCTCAGCTGTGCCTCTCTCAAGGAAATGAATACCAGCGAAGATGAGAGACTAAGAAGCATTGAAAACATAGCTCTATAAGCAAGTTCCACTCAGAGTCTATTGAGTTCTATTTATACTTCCTCCAAACATCATGTGTCGTCCACGGATCTTGCATCACGATGCATCTTGACTCAGCACATGAGTCTGTCTTAGCAAAACTCCATGTGAATTTGCATCAGCTGCCACTCTGTCAATTAGCCAGAGTCTGGGGAAACCACAAGAAGCTGTCAGCACACCACCAGAAGTTTTTTGCTGTGATTCTCTCTATGGAGTCTTGGCAAGTGGAGCGCAATTGTGCAATGTAAGGCGGACCAATACATGTGTGTCGTTAGTTAAGATCCTTCATCATGTATTCTTTCATGTGTTTGCTTTAGCAAAACATCCTTTCACTTGTGTCCACCTCAGGAAAACACTCCCTTACATGTTTGTTCCAGCAAAACACCATCCAACACAACTGACTTTCCAAAGAACCCTTATATTTCCATTTCACAGTACAATTATTACAATCATTTCACATCAACTGTATGTATCTTCACTGAACAAACCTATGAAGATGGGAAGAGATTCCTGTCTATTGATAGATTCTGGGAATGTAGAGTCATTATCTTTAGTTGTATGCCCCGAACTGACCCTCTTGGACTCCAGTGGACTACAAACCAGTGGCCACACAGATGGAGCTGGTCAGTCTTGGTGGGTTACAAAACAAAGGAAACAGATTCGAGTGTGAGAAAGAGATTTGTAGGGGTAAGAGGTGTGGACAAGGGTGGGTGTGAAGTGGGAGGTGAGAGTGGTCAGTATGCAAAGTGTACATGTGTGAAATTGTAACAAACTACAGGAATTGTGAAAAATGTATAAAATGAATAGAGAGTAGCCATATCCAATGACAATTCTTTGCTGAATTCTTCAGAGAAGTGACCCAAAGTGAGTATGTCTGGGCTGAAACTATCTGCATTTGTACTCATTGCTAAGGAAGGATATTATCCTTGGCCTTACTTCATTTTCACAATTATAATTTTGGTAATTCTCAAGCCACTTATGTTTGAATCTAGCCTCATTTAAAAGATGCTTGTAGAAGGGAAACTGCCTAAGAAGGAGCCCCCAGAGGAGACAGTGGTGGTCAATGTATCTGTATCTGAACAAAATAAGCCCTGAAGAATTGTTCCAGCTTCTCAAGGAAGCACAACTAAAGGTGATGCGATTTGCTGTGAAGTGTAAAAGAGAAACAGGATTTTGATCAGAAATTCCCTAGTTCTAGCTCATCCTTGGCCAAATGCCTCCAGAACTGCATTTACATTCTTGATGGTGTTCCAGTAAAAAGACAATTTATTTTATGTGACTTGTTATTTTTCTATAGTCTTGGCTGGCTTGCTCAGGCTAAAATTCTAATTGAATAATTCAAGCATCTGCTGAAAATTATAAGCTTGCATTGGTAAGAAGCAAAAATCAGACATCACACAAAAGCTTTAATCATGAAAGCAATTATAAGTCTTGGATTTACACTCTTACCAACCACCATGACCAAGGCAACTAGCATATATAGTTTTTCTCATTAGGTACATAAATAAACATTAGGAAATTCATCCAGACACTAAATACTACTGTGAATCTTTGAAGTAAAAATTTTTGGCCTTTATTGCTAATCTGCTTTCATCTCTAAAATGGGCAGTGAGGGTTAATTGAAAGTAAGCTGTGCCAAGGGAAAGAGATGGAGCTGGGAGCTGATGGGTATCATCGCTTGAATGTTCAGAATTCATTTGAATGTTGTGAAATTACTTGTATGTAGTAATATGCATGTATTTGTGTGTATGTTATGCATACAAGTGAACATTATATGGCTGCCTCCATACAAATGCACAGGTACATGTCATGAATGTGTTTGAAGACTAGATTTTCAATGTAGGTAGTTTCCTCTATTTCTCTGAAACTAGCTAGTTCACTGATTAAACCAGGAAGCTAACAAGTTCTATGGATTGCCCCGTGTCTTGTCCTACTCTATTACACAGACGTGTACTTGATTGCAGACACGTACTTCCATGCCTGACTTTTCATGTGGGTGCTGGAGATCTGAAATCAAATCTTCATATTTACACAGCAAGCACTTTACTGACAGAACCATCTCCCTGGCACTGAGAGTGCTTCTGCATATAATAAAACAGAAATGCAATTTAAACAAATAGAGTCTCAGTACTTCTAGTCATACATTCCCAAGGGAATCACTACAGAAAAGACTCTAGTAAAATAAGAAATTACAATCAGACTTCATTGTCTTTCCACCAAACACATGTAAAAATATGTATGCAACCCCATCTAAAATACAATTTCAGGATTCCAACTTTTTTCTCTAAAATATAAATACAGCATCTACAAATTTAATAAATATATGGCTAGTTTTATATCAATTTTATACACAAACTAGAGTTTTCTGAAAGGAGGGAACCTATATTGAGAAAATGCCTCCATAAAAATCTGGCTGTAAGGCATTTTATTAATTAATAATTGATGGGGAAATGCCAGCCCATTGTGCATAAGGCAACCCCTCAGCTGGTGGTCCTAAGATCCACAAAAAGCAGGCTAAGCAAGCTATGGGGAGCAAGCCAAGAAGCAGGACCCCTCCATCGCCTCTGCATCAGCTCCTGCCTTCAGGTTCCCATCCTTTGACTTCCTGTCCTGTTTGGGTATCTATCCTGACTTCCTTAGATGATGAACTACAATATGGAAGGGTAGGCCAAGTAGCTCCTCCCTTACATGCTGTTTTGATGACAGCAATAGAAACTCTAAATAGAAAACAGGGAATTGCGAAGTTTCAAATTTATAGTAGTTCCCTATTGATCTGAGAAACCAACAGTGAAGAAATTCAAACAGAGCATGATAAAAAATTTTGATGCAATTATGTGTGTCACTTATGTGTGACACTTGGTATTTTCTCTTGTTTAAAGAATGGTGACTGGATCAGAATGGGACATAATAGTGGATTGGATTATAATTATACAGTTGACAAGAGTAGAATTATCAAAATAAAATTGAGGGTTTTTTAATTCTTATATATCTGAAATTTTAGTAAATAAAAATAGAGCTTCCATATTTTCAAATATTGAATTGAAAATTTAATATTTAAGAAAATTAGTCAAATGATTACAATAAATGGGGGAAATATAGCTGATTTTAGTTCAATGGTTTACTCATCTGCATCATGTTATTTTAGATACAGTTTCTCTATGAAGATCGGGTTATCCTGAAAGTCACAGAGATCAGCCTGCCTCTTCCTCCCATGTTGGAATTAAAGACTTGCATCATTACTCCCACCTGTACCATATTCTTCAGTGTGTTTATCAGCAGATGAAGCCAATAGAATACGTGTAAATTGCTGTAAATATTGAACCCTAAGGACATACAATAGAGATTATTTTCTTATAACAATATATACAAAATGAACTCATAGGTACACATTTTATGGAATTAACAGTAATCAAATAATGGTGGGAGATGTTTGGCCTAGTCTTTAAGAGAATACTAGTGAGTTTAAATAACAAACACATTCTTTAAATATTTTATGTGCTAATAGGAGGAGGAGGCAACATTGAAGAATACCGTAAAGAGAGATGTATAAAGGAGAAAGCAAAGAGAGAAGATAGCATAAACTCTTTTTCAGTGGTGATTTTTTTCACTATGATATTCAAGTATAACCAAATGTATGGGCCAATCATTTAGTTTTATAGTTTGATACACAGTTTTATAGTTTTAAATACTCAACTCTTTAATATGTGGAGTAGAAAACTGAGCAAAAAGAAGTAGGAATAAGAGACGCATGGGAAACAGAGGAGAGAGCAGATGCTCTCTCCCTTCTTAACTCAAACTTTTCTGCAAAGGGAAACACAAAGCTTCCTAGCTAGTCTATGAAATTACCATCCCTTTTCAGAACCTCAACCACTCTGCAGACTCTCCTTTACCTGGTAAACCATTAACTGTAGAAACATGGAGTTTTATATAGATAAAAAATTCTATCCAATAACCTGGCTACCTCAGGTCTCAGAAGATTTCTCCATGGCGTGATGCATGTGGACTATCCTTATAGACAGATTCATGATGGAGTAAGGCAAGTCTTCCAGATGAAAAGATTTGAGGCACCTACAGATCTGCCTATAATCTCACAGTAAAGAGGATTTTAGAGCTAGGCTGTGAGTCTGAACAGCAGTGTGAAGTCCATGGGGCCTGTGAGTTGCTTTCCAGGGCAAGAGGCCACTTGGCCTTGCTTCCTTCTGTTCTGTAATTCTTGCTCTCAGAAAAGACACATGTGTATTTTGTGAAAGAAATAAATATAGCCAGCTGAGCCCCGATTAGTGTTTATCCAATTACAGCCAGGAGTTGGAAAAGGGAAGAAAGTGAATGACCATGTTAGTTTTCCAGGAGACAAAAGAAATCTATAACAATGTAAGAGATTCCTAGAGTTCCAGCAGTCACATACAAATGAAAGTCTTTCCTTATTGGGTCAAAATAAATATTAAAGAGTAAAAAGAAGGAAGATTTATACAGTATTCATACTTCCATGATTACTGTATTTGAGTAGATTCTAAGATATATTAAATGATAAGTACAAAGACTGCACTAAGCTCAGCTGGGCATGAAGGTGAAAATACCAAGAAATAGAGTAATCTCATGACTAATATCTGTATAGAATATATCTACAAAATAACATGTTTGTTATAGTAAGAAAAAAGAAAAATAAATGCTCATTAGCTGGTCATTTAATAATTCCCTTAAAAGTAGTAAGAACCACATCCTACATCTTGAAGCCAGCAAAGAAATCAAAAGGATACAAATTTAGTTTTTCCAAAGCTAGTCAAATCTGATGAGCATTATTTCTACCTGTCTTATAGAGAGGAGGAGCAGCTACGGCATCTCAGCCAAGTATACATGTGATGGAAAATACAACTCAACAGAATGTTTAACCTCAAAGCAAGTTTCCTTATTGAGCACATCAAAAGAAATGATCCTTTCTTCCCTTAGTATTTCTACCTGCCTGGATTACAGCAAATCCTGAGACTAAAGGTAGAAATTCAGTCTTCTATCTAACTGCAGCACCTCCACTTAGAACAAGGGGACAGATCATTGTATAAAAGAAGGACATGAAACCTCCAGTTTCTAAAGTAGAAAATTATCTTTGAATTCCCAGCAACACTTACTTATATCATTACTCTCAGTAATTATAAGCGTACTTCACTTGGATGTGATTTTTCCTGTAAGAAATGTGAATTTCTAAGATTTGTAAATTAAATCATGTTAATAATTAACATAATGGTTTCAAATACCCTGACTTAGTTACAATTTGAAATATTCATTGAAATTACTGGATGAATTATATACAAAATAAAATGTGGGATAAAGCAGAATAACTGAATTTCTCTGAATTGGGCCTCTATGCTGCAGGTCATGGAAGCAAACTTGCTTATTATGAATTATCTGAGAGGAAGAGGGTAGAAAATACTCATAAGCACCTATAACACTATGTCCATTCCAGAATGAAAATAGTCAGAGAGCTGTGTTGTGACCCAGGGAACCTCAAAGCTGAATCATTGAACAGACTCACAGAAAGCAGTCCAAGCCTAGAAAAGACCCAAAACTTCACAAAAATTACTAACAGATTAAAATATTGAAGATATATTTAAACTTATATTCATTAACTTGGCATCTTTTAAGATGATCTTGAAGCCAGCAAAGAAATCAAAAGGATACAAATTTAGTTTTTCCAAAGCTAGTCAAATAAATGATTTCTAAATCTAATTTTTATGCTATGCATGTTCTTTTAAAATACAACATATATTTTAGCCAAGTTAGTGCTTTAGCGGCTGTTAAAATTGTCACAAATATAATTAACCAAAGCAATGTACATCTTTTTAAAATAGAAATACAATTTACAGTCAAGTATATTAAAGATGTTCAATATATTAGCAATTGTAGGAATAGAAAGCTAACTCATAAAAATGACTGCTGTAAAGAAAATGTTAAGGAAATTTTTGGGGAAGGGAAAAGTGGCTATGATGGAAAATTCACCTGGTTGTAAGTTATTCTGCAGAGTTCAAGTGACAAAAACAACATAGTACAGCAACACACACACACACAAAGACACATTAATCAATAGAACAAACTCTAGGATTCAGATACAAGTCCATCCACCTACAGCCACCTGATTTTTGCTAAAGGTGCCAAGAAGATGTATTAGAATAAAGATAGCATCATTAACAACCGGTGCTAGTGGAAAAGACTGGTTCTGTGTTCATAGAGGATTGAAACTTATTATTTCTTTCTCATACTGCTCACAAATCAGTTCCAAACTGATCAAAAATTTCAGTATTAGAACTCAGACTAAAATGTCAAGAAGAAAGAGCAGTGGTTTCACTTCAACATACAGCTCAAGTAGGAACTTTGTGAATAGGATTATGGCTCCCCAGGAAATAAGACCAAAAATAAACAGGGTGGACTTCATGAAATTAAAAAGCTCTGTACTACAAAAGAAACTGTTAATCAGCTGAAGAATCTATAGAACAGGAGGAAACTTCACCTGCTGGATGTGTGACAGAGAATTAAAGCCTACATTACACAAGGAACTCAAAAGCGAAACAGCAAGAAAACAATGTGAGCATGATGTGGAAATTACCATGCTGCACTGTTTAGGAAATAACAGGAAAAAATCTCTGTGAACATTTCTGATTCATGGCTAACTGACTCCATACATGAATATTATTCTATAAATTGGAGAGATGATCATTTTTATCTTATTCTTAGCTATGAGTTTTTAACATTTATTTTCTTGTTTATAGTTTAATTAGTACAATCTTAGAAGCCAATCACCTGTCAAGGAAAAAGTGGTGATGATGAAAAACTATTCTAAAGAAATCTGCAAAATTAGAAACCCTTAAGAAAAATACCCAAATCATTATTATTGGTTATTCTGTGGCAATCCAGGATATTCCTGTTAACAAAGCTAATATTGGTTATGCATTTACAATATTCAAGAAACAAAAACAAGCACTACACCTTTCTTCACAACTTGATTTTAACATAAATTTTGAAAAATTGAGAACAAAATAGACATTTCATGATCAAATCACAGTTTATGATTCTGGAATTCAAATAGATGGGATATCTTTTCCATTGTCACGACATAAGACCTCTTTGTTGAGGTAACTGTTTTTCTTGAGAGCTTCACTTTGCAGTTGAACAACCATAGGTTCAGAGACACTTAGCAACTTCCCTATGAAATGCAGATGCTCAAATGCCCGAGGTGGACTCTTCTAACCACTTCTTGCTTCATCATAACAATTAGCACAACCTGCAGCCAACTCAGTGTCCTTCTGTGAGCCTTGCATTAGTTTTTTTTTTTTTTTTTTTTTTGGTTGGTTGGTTTCTTATTAACTAGATTGAGGCATATAGAAAAGAACATTCTTGTTTTATTTTGTGGTATAATTTAATTGAGGGATGTATATTAATTGAGCTTGTGTATTTTCATGGGATGCATTATAGTTATTCAACAAGTACATACAGAGTAAGACCTCAATCAGGGTCCCAAGCAACACCTTTTCAGACATTAATGTTTCCATGCACTAGGAATTTCATACTCTGCTAGTCATGTTGAAATATATTGTCAGTCATTTGAACCAATAATTATCCAACTATGCTAAAGAAATATCAGAAGTAATTCCTCTGCTCTATGACTTGGTGTTCCTATTCAACTTCTTGTCTTCTTCCTTAACCCCTCTACTTTGTCAGTTACTATCAATCATTATTCCTTCCATTTTTCTACCAACATTGGTCTATTCATTTTCACAAAGGAGCAAGAAAAATTTGTGATGTTTCATCTGGTTGTAATCCATGTAAGACATGAATCTACAAGATTTCAGATCTTGTGATCAAATAATATTCTACTGAGAAAATACAAGACAACCCTCTATCTAGTCTAGTATTGATGGGTCCCTATGTGGATTTGATTCCTTAGCCATTTTGAAAATATTTCAATGCATATGAGTGCAGATACCTTTGCAGTATAGTTATATTCTTTAGATATATATCCCATACAAGAATTGCTAGATAATGAGATACTACTAACTTTAGTTTTTTGACGAAGTGTCACAGTATGATTTTTTTATTTATTTTCTTTTTTTTATTAGGTATTTATTTCATTTACATTTCCAATGCTATCCCAAAAGTCCCCCACCCACTCCTCCACCCATTCCCACTTCTTGGCCCTGGTGTTCCCCTATACTGAGGCAGATAAAGTTTGCACAACCAATGGGCTTCTCTTTCCACTGATGGCCAACTAGGCCATCTTCTGATACATATGCAGCTAGAGACACAAGCTCTGGGGGGGGGGGGTACTGGATAGTTCATATTGTTGTTCCACCTATAGGGTTGCAGATCCCTTTAGTTCCTTGGGTACTTTCTCTAGCTCCTACATTGGGGGCCCTGTGATCCATCCACTAGCTGACTGTGAGCATCCACTTCTGTGTTTGCTAGGCCCTAGCATAGTCTCACAAGAGACAGCTATATCTGGGTCCTTTCAGCAAAATCTTGCTAGTGTATGCAATGGTGTCAGCGTTTGGAGACTGATTATGGGCTGGATCCCCAGATATGGCAGTCTCTAGATGGTCCATCCTTTTGTCTCAGCTCCAAACTGTGTCTCTGTAACTCCATCCATGGGTGTTTTGTTCCCAATTCGAAGAAGGGGAAAAGTGTCCACACTTTGGTCTTCATTCTTCTTGAGTTTCGTGTGTTTAGCAAATTGTATCTTGTATCTTGGGTAGTCTAAGTTTCTGGGCTAATATCCACTTATCAGTGAGTACATATCGTGTGAGTTCTTTTGTGATTTGGTTACCTCACTCAGGATGATGCCCTCCAGGTCCAACCATTTGCCTAGGAATTTCATAAATTCATTCTTTTTAATAGCTGAGTAGTACTCCATTGTGTAAATGTACCACATTTTCTGTATCCATTCCTCTGTTGAGGGACATCTGAGTTCTTTCCATCTTCTGGATATTATAAATAAGGCTGCTATGAACATAGTGGAGCATGTGTCCTTCTTACCGGTTGGAACATCTTCTGCACAGTATTCTTTATAATGGCTGTCCTAACTACACTAACAGTGTATGAGTTTTCTTGACAGGAATATTTTAAACTAGTACTATATGTTGAGTTTGCTCCATAATCTTCATATAAACCCTATAAAATAGGTATCATAATATTCTTGATCCTCTAATGAGGAAAGTAATGCTTTGTTAAAAACAGACTTACATACTATCTAAGCTCTTTGCTTTTAAGCCATAACAAATCACCACTGAAGTTGGTGATCCAGGGAAAGGTGATAAACTGTAGAATGTATTCATAACTTTCTACACTGACTCTTAAATCATAAAGATAATGCACTTGACACAAACTTTTTTTTTTTTTTTTTTTTTTTGGTTTTTTTGAGACAGGGTTTCTCTGTGTAGCTCTGGTTGTCCTGGAACTCACTTTGTAGACCAGGCTGGCCTCGAACTCAGAAATCTGCCTGCCTCTGCCTCCCAAGTGCTGGGATTAAAGGCGTGCACCACCACACCCGGCTGACACAAACTTTTATTGGGTTGTTATTTTTTTTCTTAACTGAATAGTGGCTCTAAATCAAGGACTAGCTTTTGTTGAAAATATAACTAGGGAAAAATAAACGTATTTCTAGAATTTTACATACGTTTTTCCATGCTAATATATCTATAGAGACCATTAAGACATTGTATGGAATAAATAATGCCTATTTATTCAATAATAAATAGGAATCCTTCAGTTTTTAGCCTAAAGACTTCTCCAATGATATTTTAATAGCTATGTTCTTCAGCTTCTTTTTCAACTCATATTGTTCATCTTTAAATATGGCTTGCTCTGTGTAATTTGGAAATTGAAAAGGCTTGAGACCATGTTGACTTTTTAATTTGCTTACTGTGTGTGTGCAGCTAAATTCTAATAATTCTTGAATAAAGTCCAATCATGCTGGCTTTAGGATTAGTGTTTTGATTCAGTCCTATTTTTATAAAGGAAAAGCAGCTCTATTATTAGTCTATGATTTAGGATATTCATAACTAAGTCTTGGAATGTTTTTATTTACTTAGAAATTCTTAATGAACTAAATTCAAGATATTTCTTAAAAATCACATGACAAAGTATATAAAAAATAAAAAGTATTATTAAAACTCCAAAATAGATGGTAGAGAGATGGCTTAGTGGTTAAGAGTACAGGCTGCTCTTAAAGAGGAGCCAGGCTCAATACCTAGCGCCCGCATGGCAGCTAGCAAGTGTCTGTAGCTCCAGCCCTAAGAGCATCCACTGCCTCTCTGGATGCTCCACGACTGCTGCATGCATATGTTACACAGGCACACATGCAAGCAAAACATACACAAAATAAACATAAATAATGTAAAATTTTAAAAATAATTCTAAAATAAAATAATATTTTAAAATAAAGAGAGCTAAATATATAGATTAACAAACTTATATGACCAGAAAAAAAAACTTGTTAACTAGTATTCAGCTATTTTAAGAATAATGATCAAATATTATTTGAAAGAGTATTATATGCAAAATGCTATGGAGGAAATTACAGGATAGACAGGTACACAATGGCCTGTGATCTTAAAGAGTTTAAGATCAAATTGAATATATATGATTCTTTCACAAAGTACTGTAACACAAGATGTCTATGACTCCCTTAGGAATTTTGGCAAACTATTTTAAGAGCAAAGTAAAGAAGGGCCATTATTCATGAGGAAACACAAATTGCAGGGAGCATATGACATTTATTTTGGATGGGCCATGTTGAAAGTGGAGACTTATAACAAAATGCACAATGTATGCACATTTCTACTTTAAGGAAATTTAATGTCACATAAATAGAGCATAAACTCTGACTCAGTTAGTGTGAGGTCCAAGTTGCCCTGAGACAGCAGTTGTTTATTTATTCAAGTGAGACCAATGCACTAGATTTTATATCCTGCTCATCACTCTTGATAATGCAACAGAAATGAAAATCAGACATGTTCCACCATCAGCCAGCTGACAGACCTAATATATATATATATATATATATATATATATATATATATATGCATAGTAAGCAAGAATTCTGTTCATAAGGAGGAGCGTAAGGGTGTGACCGAAAGCAGCAGTCCTTAGGAAAAGCTATTTTCCTCTTGATCTGAAGCCTATGTGGCAAAGTCAGCATGTAAGGATCCAGGGCAGAGATAGCATACTGAGAAACATTCTGGGAAAGGTCCCTGAGGGCAATTTAGGATCTAAAATAAGATTTAAGATTATAGAGCCTCAGTACTAATACTGGCTAATACAAGCAAGCAGAATCCATTTGAAATATCATTCTTTATCAACCTACTTGTGGCAGAGTAGTTTGAATACCCACAAACACCTTCATCTGTCTCTTGGCAACCTTCCCCTTCCTCTCCCAGCTATTTGTTTGACAGTGCTCCTATTTTTGTGGCTTGCAACATTTCAGGGGGGAAAGGAGGAAAGTCCTGTCACAGAAATACTTGCTAACATGAAACCTGTAGGGAAAGAAAGCAAATGAAAAAAGCCAGTTACTTCAAAATGGTTAAGATGGTAAAGCATGAGAGACTCTGCCTCTTTTTTTTTTTCAGTCTTTTCTTTTAGGAAAAGAAAAGTTTAAGAGTCTGGAGAAGACCAATATCAATAGAACAGCCTATGTAATGTGGATTGTAGGAGAAATAACAAGCTTTGAAATAGGCTTAAACCATGGTTTTGGTCTTTCATTAGAAATTTATTCTAAAAATATTTATTAGGCTTACCTATTTTTGAACAAATACTTTTTAATTCTATATATATATGATAAAGATCACAAAATTAATAAACAAATACATTCTAGTGAAACATGGAGCACTGTAGAAGAGACATTTAGACATATATTCAGAATAAGTATAAATGAGTTGTTGTAACATGTGCCATGAAGATTTATATAATGCAAGAAAGCATAGAAAAATGCTTGATGGGGTCTGAAGAATCAGAGAAACCTATCTTGAAGAAGTCACAGCTGACTAGAGGTATAAAGAGGAAGAGAAAGGGAGAGAATGAAGCTTGAAGGAAAGAAAGAGTGATGATGCAGTTGAAGATGTGTGCAGCCCAGTCAGATCATGTGTGGTCAAGATATGAAACATGGGAGCAGGGTCTACTGTAGGGAGCTAATGAAGTCCTCAGAGAATGTGTGTTATTGACTGAGCACAGATACATCAAAGACCCTTGTGCTTCAAACCCATGGAAGTGGCAAAGCTGTCCCCATGTGAAGCATAGAGGGATAGCAATGCATTAATATTGAGAGATCGTGCAGGAGAATGTCCACTGTAGATTTCTTTCCCAACATGTTTATAGGCGAAAGCCTTTTCCTCTACGTAGACTGCTCCCACAGAGATTTTTTATTTATCTGTATGCAATAAGACTGCCTTCCTGTTCAACTGTATATAACAAACACATTGAACTTCCCAGGTAAAGCTTAATGAATGAAAAACCAGGTTCCAGGACAGTGCCCTGAAACCTGCACAGGAGTGGCCTTTTATCCCTTAGTACTGCCCAATACTAAGTTCTACCACCCTTATCCAAGGGGAACACATGAAAATCTCAAGAGGAAGAGAAATTTTTTCAAGTTCAGTCTTCTGATATGGGAGAAGTATCTCCCATGGGAGATAGAAGAGGATCCAAGATTCTTAGACAACCCCCTCTACAGTTTCTTTTACTTGACCTCATAGTCATGGGTCAGATGTTGTGGGCTAAAAAAAGTGTACCTTGTCTGGCCAGGGCTTGGGCCACTGGGCAAGGTGGGATGCAGGAAGTTCGACTGTGTGCACCCCATGCAGCCACTGGCAGACAATGGGCTATGAGAAGCCGCAGGACCCTGCTCCGAGGGTGGGGTAGCACAGTCTGAGGTTCCCACGTGGAACTGCCAGAGTCGGGCTTGGTACCTCTGGATGCTACAGAAGAGCTGAGAATGGAGAGTAGGCCCACGATCTGGCTCTAGCCCGGGGCCAAAGGAAAAGGGGTAGAAGAAGAGCTCTGGCTGGTTCTTGTGGGGACAAGAGTGTCCTTGACTTGTTCAGGCAGGCAGCTTGGCTTGGTAGTGAGAGTGCAGGGACGCCTCATGCAGGAGATTAGGCTGCTCTTTAGAGGAAGACCATTGCTCCAGCACTGCAGATCCCGATGAGAAGAGGCAGCCCATGGTTTTAAGGTGTTTGTTGTCACGGCAGAGTGTTATGATGAGTAAAACTGTACCTGACTTTCTCAGGGTGGGCCTGAGGTTAAATACCTTTTGCAGGGAGGAGTTTCTGGGAAGGGGAGCTCAATTAGCTAAGCCCTTCAGGCCTTTAGGTGCCTCATTAAAATGGAGATCTGTCTTGAGGCTAAGTGATCTGTAGTTACATCCTCTACCTGTGGAGGGGGGCTTGGGGCATTGCCCTACCTGACTGAGGGCCACAGAATTATGGAGAGCAGAGGCCTCATATGAGGGGCCTAGTGTCTGGGGGGTGTGGAAAATGCCTTCCCTGTCCTGTAGGAACACCTGCTGTGTTTCCAGGGTTTAAACCTAGCTCAACCAGAAGACGGGCGGCCTTTCATGGTCCCACAAGATGTCATAACCCCAACCTACCAGATGGACCCCACACACTTTCTCTCTCACTGTAAATCTTAGAGTAGAATAACCAGACATAGGCAGAATGTCTTTGAGGAGAACTCCAATCCTGGGCAGAGCATCCCAGCAGGGTTATGTTGCACATTAGGTTTTTTTTCTTATCTTTTGTTGTGCATCAAACACAAATTTGCCTAAGAAGATTACCTTGGCAGGCTTTCTCTTTGTTCAGTATTTTTGAAGTCTTCGTTAAATAAACATAAAACTGTATTTTTATTGAAAAAAACTGCTATTCTGTAGATTCAGTAATTGCTACACAGTTCCACAAGGAAACGTCATTTTGTTATATGTGGAGATGCTCCTATTCTGAAAGGAACAAGAAATTTCAGATATCTGGAAGAAGAAATTTCAGACATCTGGAGAGAAGATAATTCCTTATCAGGGACTACATCTGTAGGGAAAATGTAGCTGTCCATGTTCAGAAAACATTAAATAAGTTCTGTGTTTAAATACACTTATTTTAGTTTAAGGATATTGAATTGAAATGGATTTGTAAATACAATTAAATAGCAAATTTGCAGCCTTTTTATTATTTAATATACTGCATAAAATATGTTGTTACTGTATTTTATATGCAATTAAAAATGAGTTACAGTCAGACATTGCTATCCCTCCAGGCACAGTCCTGTTTGATGAGCACATTGATATGCTTAAGATAGGTACTACTATCAGATTAAATCTCAGAGTTTCTCATTTCTAGATATTTTATTAAACATTTCCTCTGTAAAATAAAGAAAGGTCTAATTGATTTGGGAATGATTTTTCCCAGTAGAAGTTAATCTGCTTCTTATTTTTAAAATGAAAACACATACAAAATTAAATGCAATCTATGTAATTCTGTGATTTAAACGTACCTCTCCTGAAATATTTCAATGCAAAATAACTGATAACTATGTGTGATAAGAATGGTTGCAATCTCATAGTCTCTGGGAGAGAAACAAATCTAAAAGTAACTTCTGGTTTGTGATAAAAGATTAAAAGCTCATTCACAATAGACTTGCCCTTAATAAGCCTGAATTAAATCAGCTTTGCCTTCTCCAATAGAGGGAATTGCTTTTGCTTTTCTTACGCAACACTTCCAATTAGAGTAACCATCCTTGGACACCATTTGTTCAACAGCTTCCCTTTCATCATAACCACTAAAATATTTACTGTATGATTAAGTGACTATAGCATCTTCCAGCTTGTATGATCCTAATTTAAATGAGAAACATATCAAAGCTATTCTAAAACATTAAACATTTTGAATTTCAATTCTTGACAAAGGTGAGATTAGGAAGATTTTGCTATCCTTTTTGTAGCGTGCTAACTAAAAAAAGAACCGAAATTATGATAGAAAAACCAAGCATGCTATTTCTCCAAAGGAAGAAAGGAATTATATTTTTGGATGAGTTCGGCTTCTTTTTTTCTGTCAGGTAATGATTAAAAACCTGACGGGAACAATGAGCTTTTGTTGGGCTTTGTTGTAATTTTAATAGGATGCTCAAATAAGAATTGTTATTTTCAGTACTCAGAGAAAAATAAGGCTACTCCAGTATTGTTCTAATATATAGCATAGGCTTAAACTAAATTGTCCTACAATTCTGTATGATGCAAAGTGAATACCCTACAAACTACCAAATGATGACAGAAAAAAAAATCTATCTCTGCCATCTTTATCCTCTTTAGCTAAGAAAAGTGTTTCCTCCTGAATAGTCCAAATGGACCACCTATTGAAGTATTCATTCATTCATAAAACAAGTCTCCAAGGACCAACATGCAATGAAATCACAGTACCATTCAGAGGACAGTTTTAACCCAAATCTTCTATAAGACAAAGGAGATTGTGGGGACTAAAACAAACTTTCAAAAAAAGTTGGAGAGTGTAGAGATGTGGAGTATATAACCATTTACTCAATGGAAATGCACACCTTCAAACAAAAGGCAATAGATTGATTTAGATTATAGAATTCTTTTTTCTATACTCTATAAATGATATTATGCCTTTCCTACAGTATACCAAATCTTAGGATGTACAGGAGGTAAAATAATGACATAATTGAATGGAGCCCTGTTCTGTCCAAAGGGCCCATAACTCTCTGCTCTGTGAATTATTACTGTGTAGAGATTTCACACTAGTAGCACATAATCTCTAAAGTTTTATAAAACTTTAAATCCAGATTTTAAAATGCCAACTATCAATATTATCAAAACCCCTACATTTTCTTTCTTTGGGCTACTGTAACAACTGGGCCCTGTCCGATGGGTCTACCATTAATAAAAATGTATTTTTTTCCTGTTCTGGAAGATGCTTATCAGTTCAAAGTGTCAGCATGGGAAAATTTTCATGAGGATTTTTCCATTTGCTGGTGGCTGAATTCCTATTGTGTTGGAAAGAGGATGGGAGAGCTTCTGGGGACCATTTCAAAATAATACTCACCCCTTTCCCCAGATCCCTATCTTCTTGACCTAAATTGTTTCACAAAGGCTCCATCTTTTACTATGACATTGAAAACTTAGAATTTGAGCAGATAAACAGGAAGGTTAGCAGGCACAAACATTTAGTCTATGACTCCTGTGGTAGGCAAGTGAAACACCACATGGCCGTGTGAGTCTTCTGGCTACCGGTTACAACCTTTAAATTTTCACTTTAGACTTAGAATACCTAAAATTTATCAAAAGGTGAGAGCCCATGTGTTGTACTTCATACATTGCTTCTGTCATAAAAGATTTGCCACAAAACTCACTCTTGTACAGATTTGTTTAAACTTCCTAGAGATGGTCAAGAAGGCACATAAATATAGCTTTGAGAAATCATGGCCTGAGGATAAAGAATTATTACTCTTTACCAAAAGTTAAATTGCAGAAAAGCACTATTTTATTTAGTGAGAGTAATGTCTTTGATGCGCTAAATGGATGATCATAAGTACATAGATTTAAAGCAAATCAAAACCTGATCATTTGGCTTCTTTGGGGCTATAAATAAGATTCACTGGGGCCATTTGAAGGCAGGAGGTCACTCTTTGTTGTCCTACACAGCCACCTGTTTCCTTGCTACTCTAGGCACTTCTTGCGAACTTACAGATGGTTGGGTTTTTTTTTTTTTTTAGGATTAAATAAGAAAAGTGCTATTTGTAGACTACATAGTCTAATGAGTGAAGGTGATTCCCACGTAAGCAAAGTGGATATCTCAGATATTATGAAAGGCTCAACCACGTGAAGGACCATATTTTTACTATCCTAACCCTATTGTTATTAATGTTCTGTCTTTAGAGGTGACATAAAAAATGGGAGAATTGGGGTAATATCTAATGAAGCATAAACCTAATAGTTCTATGGAGCATAACTCGGCAGTTTACGCATCCCACTCAGACAGATGTCTCTGACAGTAACCAGTCAACAGTGGAGGTGGGTTCTGCAGGAATTCACATGATCTATCAGAAATGAAACTGTGCTCATGAAAAAACAATTTCTGATCCAGCTATTAAATTTCAGAAAGTTTCACATATATTCAACACTGATAGTACTTTCAAATTATTTTATTTGCTTCTCTCATTAATTCCCAGATTTTAAATTTGAATTCCTACTGAGAGTTGAAAAATGAGAATTAGAATCATCACAAGTCCACTCTGGGCTATGGAATTATGATGCAGTTTTATTTCTAATTCCATTGGAATGATAAGTGTGATCAGATATATCTGTGTGCTCTGAACATGATTCTGTTTTTAATAGTTTGTCTTGAAATAATTACTTTCTACATCATTTATTGTTCCTAACAGTTGAAACATTATCATTAGTCGTAAATTAGTTAAGTAAACCACAACCCATTGGGTTTACTTACCATAAGGTATATTTTATGATAGATTATAAGATGCCTACTTTATAATTTAAGGTTATAAATGAAGCATCATTTAAAACTGGATATGTGCATTCACATACACACATCATATATATATACAGTTAATACTTTTCCATGGGGCATGGGGTTCTAAGTCTATTGTAGATACCAAGTGATAGGTTATAACTCCACCAGTTGAGCCAACTCAAGCCAGATTTGAATATATTAAATGCAGGTTTATTGGGAAGCTGCTCTCAGGCAAGTTTATTGGCTCCAAGGACCAAGGCCAGTGAAGCACCATGGGGAGAGAGAAGGAGGGCAGGGGAAAGGGAAGACGATAAAGTGTGCATATGCAGAGAGAGAAGAGAAGGAGAAGAGAGGGAGAAGACTAAAATTGTCTGGGTTATATAGGGAGGAGCCTCTGGGGGAAGGAGAGCCCAGTCCCTGGTCTGGAAAGTTAGGGACAGAGTATGCCAGGTAGGGAAGCTGGGAGAACCTGGAGGCCAGGTCTGCTTTGAGTGAAATATATACCCCAATTGCTTACTGATGTATGAAACCAAACACTGAAAGCCATTAATGCCCATTGCTCTTACATAATATGGCAGATGAGGTGCATTTAAGCTCATGAGTTTCATGAGCTCCCAAACACTTAAAATATCTAGCATAATGTAAATTCTAGGAAAATGGTTGTTACACTATATATTATTCTGGAAATAATAGTCAGAAAATTACATATTAATATAGATCAAATGTTTCTTTCATTTTTTCTCAATTATTGTCTACCCATGTTTGATTGAATTCATAGATGCAAAAAAAAGGGTAAAAAAATCACTATGGATGTGTATGTACTTTAATGAATATGTGCAAAAATGATATTTTACAAGAGAAAAGTTATGGACTTAGGCAGTTTCTGCCCTCTTGCGATCTTTGTAATAAGCTATTTTTCCTAAAAACATAAAAAGTAAAACTATAGCAATAAAATATATTTTCAATTTTTGTGAATGGTGTACCTACATGGTGAATGCCCAGTGTGTAGAGGGATATATGCAGAAGCCAGAGAAAGACATCAGAGGCCCTGCTTTATCCATCTCTGTCTTAATCCTTTCAAGGCCTCTCAATGATCCTGGAGAACTCAGCTTGGCTGGTGGATCACAAGTACTAGCAACCTTCCTGTTTCTGTTCCTGAAGCGCTGGTGTTACAAATATGTATGTGATTACACCCAGCGTTCTACATGGGTCTGGGCTCCTTGTGCCTGTACAGTGAGCATTCTTACCCAGTAACCCACAGCTTTCCAGAGCACTGAGCAAGAGAAGTAGAACTTGGATTATGTTAAAGGTTAGTTGTTTCTTAATTTGTGCAGCCAGCTTACTGAACACTCTGGGGTTGATATGTAATAAAAGCAAATTATAACATTTCCCTTCTAACGATACCTTTAGATATGACTCACTGGATTTTCCTTTCTGGACTTTAGTAATATTTAGGGCATATCTTAGCATTTTACCCAACACCCACCCTAAAGTATTTGAACGATTTTGTTTTCAATTTTCTCAAAGTTTTTCTATAATATAATTCAAAACTTGAATCCCCCTCTTAATAAAGCTTTTTCCTTCCCTAGCCTAATTTCACATTCTTACTTGAGGAACAGAAGAAGCTCAAACTCTCACTTAATCCCTTTCTCTCACTACCTCCCCCCCATCCCCTAAGAGACCTCCCTTTGTCTAGAGGCAAAGAGGGCTGAGATGCAAAATGCAAAACTGCTTGAGGCTGTTTGCCTAGACCTCACTCACTCTCTTCTCTCTGGGTGTCATTCACTCTGCTAGAGCAGGATGCTGAATGCTGCTCTATCATTCCAAATGCTTATTGCACTCTCAGAAGGAACTCTTTATAGCCAGACTTGACACTGAACCTGTCTGACCACTGTGAGTTATGCCAGCCTCAATGTTTTCCAAAATACATTCCTATAGCCCCTTTCTGCTAATTTCCCTCTACTAAGAACCAACTCTGAGTTCTCTAGCCAATTCAATCAATCCCCAAATGACCATCAGTCCGCCTTTTCCTTTTGGGCACCCACTCAGCTCCTAGCTGTTGTCCTTGCTTAACTATCAGTCAGTAGCAGTCCTTCAATTTTAAAAATTGTCCTGATTTCAGTAACATATCCAATGACCTACAACCAAATAAAGGCTGCAAATATTAACCATCTATCAGCATTAAATGTCTTGCTGCTGCCATTTGCATTGTAATTATGTAGGCTAGTGTCCTTGTTCATAAACATGAATGCTGAAGCAGTAAGAATAAAGGATGCAATGTCTGCACCTCAGTCTTATGTTTGAGAAAAGTTATATACAGAGAAAAAGGAAACAGGATCTTGGTCAAGCAACAAAGGCACAGAAATTCGGACAATGTGGTAACTACAGGAAGGGCACCCCCAGTTCTATATGCTGGGTTGCATTTTTGAAATAATTTTCAAATAAAAGGCTTCACAACTCATTGTGTGATTATTCTGCCAATGCCTGGATGGTTTCAGTACTGACTTGGCCCAAAACTTGAAGCAGTTACAAAGCTGTTCCCACATTTGCCCTCATCTATCTTGGTTAACAAGATCTGATTTTCATTTTTGATGAAGTCAGTTAAAGACACCTGATTGTCCTTACTTATCCTGTTAATATTTAGAGGCCATGTACCAGGCCATTTCAAGTATTTATTTTGCTGGCAACCCTAGCAAGATCCAGATTATTTTTCTACAGTATATGAAGGAGTCACAAGGAGTCTGGTCTCCTTTTTTGCTAGTATTTTCTGGAAGAGAACCAACTTAAAGCGCCAGAGCCCAGAAAGAGAGGATATATTGAATGGATTAGTGCTACCATACTTTCTTCTTTTAACTGATTCTTCTAACTGACTGAACCACAGATCCTCTCTGTAGCCAGGATTTGGGAAATGGAAAGCTAACAGAGAAAGTTTTGGCTCATCAGCAAAACCAACACAGATACATTTTATTTTCTTTCTTGGTTAGAGCATCCATGAAAAATCAGCAGAGAAACATCACAGGCCATTTCTATGATACAAATATATTTTATCTGAAGAAGTCATTTATGATATTATGTATGTGGGTATCTTTTCTGTGTTAATGAAGACCATGTCTTAAGGAAGACCACAATAAAAATCAGTGTTTGTATGTGTGACAGATACATAGAAAAGGAGCTATATGCATGTGTATGCATGATAATTTGTTTATGTGCATTCTTGCACGTGGAGGCCACGGATCAACACTGAGTGTTTTTCTCATTTACTCCTTGCTTTCTGTTTGAGATGGGATCACTCAGTGAACCTGGAACTCACCAATTCAACAACACTAACTGGCCAGTGAGTCCAGGGATTCTCTGGTTCTACTTCCCCGAGGCTGAGCACTATCATGTTTGACTTTCTAACATGGGTACTAAAAACTCATAGCCTCATACTTCTGAAGCAAGAATTTTACTATTGGACTATCTCTCAGCCTTAGTTTTGTTCTGTCCATATTCACATTTCAGGACTAGAATGAGCCTTACCTTCTTCTCAGAGCTATAAAAATCTACCTCCCATTCTGACTTGGATCTGTGTGTGTCTGATCTCAGTGATAGGATTCAGAAAGAGAACAGAGGAAATATAGCTTTGATGGAACAAAGGCTTGGAAATAGAAGTGCTACAGAGGGGTCTGTGTCAGATTTGAAATATGGATGACTTAGGGGTGTAAGAGCAGAGGAAGTCCGTTGCTATTGCAGGGTGAATCTTTAGAGAAGTGACCAGACCCTAACAGGAAGAATGTAGGAAGCATCCATAGGGATCAGCTTTGAGGGACCAAAGCTTATAAAGGCTTAATATTCCTATCTTGCATCAAAATAACAGATTCATCTTCTTGTCAGTGATTAGATGGGTTTGTAGAATAATGGCAGCAGTATCTTTAGAGAGCAAGAAACTGGAGACATTTGCTCTAATTACCACATAAACTGCTGGGAAGGCACAATCCACAAGTTTCCCCTAAAATGTTAAGATTAAATTGCCCATATTGCCTGTCAAGATAAGATTTCAAAGTTACAATAAATTCTAAGTAATGGCAAACTGAATTCTCATATACCAAGGTTTGTGAGATCATTCATACTACTGTATAAAAATCATACTTTAGTGACTATAGAGTAGTCAGTAACGTCGTTCAGTTGATGATACACTTATCCAGGATGTATGAGTGCTGGTTTTAATCACAATTACTGTGATTAAATATTTCATCGTTCATCATATATAGTATTATTGTTATAAAACAAAACAGGTTATCTTTGTGTTAACAAATTATTTGCTGATGCTTAACTGAGTCAACTGTGCTTTTTGAAACATTTCATGTCAATAGAATTTTTCTAAATTTTATTATTGTTGGAAAGTCATTTAAAATTTTATGAAACAATATGGGATACCAGTAAACATGTTTGTGTTGTAGAGTTGACTAAATCAGGTCAGTTAATATATCTTTCAGCTCAAATATTTATCTTTTTTTTTGTAGTGGGAATATTTGAGCTCTCCTCTTCAGCTATAGTGTCACATGATGTTTTTGTGCCAATATCACAACAAAAGGTCACCAATTCTCTTTTCCAGAGTTAAGAGTATGATAATTATAATTATCTAAAGATACAATTTAACGTCTAATCGTGCAATGAGTATGTGCCTAGGCATAGAACATAACAACCATTGACATTTTTAGTATCTTTCATTCTCCAAGTCGTTTAGATTTAAAGACTGGACTTAAATATACAGACTCTAAGAAAACAGGTTTTAGAGCAAGTTGAGTCAGAAGCAGTGGCTTTAGCTGTACAGGAGAACTTGCCCTTGGTCTGGATGTGAGTACCCACTGCTGGAAAGTGGTAATCAGAAGACCACACAGGCATCATCACTGCTCAAGTGACTCAGTAGAGCTGGAAGGGCTCTTTAAGAGACATGTGTGAAGGGCAGGGCAGGAAGAAAAAAAGAACAGATAACAATGAACCCTCTACCCACATGCACCTACCAAAATACCAGAGAGAATTCAAGAGACTCCAGTTAAGACACAGCAAGTAACTCTACCAGTGAAGGATGGAACATTAAGCCAGGCCTGCAAATCCATTAATGGGATGGCAACGGTAAAAACAGAAGAGGCTGAAATGTACTATGTATGTATTGCTGAGGCTCTATCTCCTGTTTTGGTCTGTTGTCATCAAATCTAGGGATGTGCATTGCTATGGCTGAGTGGGAATTAAAGGCATTGTATGTCCTCAGTCCTAGGAGAAGTTAGAAAAAGTTTATAGCCATGGGTAAGAGAACCATTCAAAGCTCCATTGGCCTAAGGGACTCTGAAGAAGAGAGGAAAGAAAGAAAGAAAGGATCCAAGGAGTCAGTGAACGCAGTCATCTACATATCAACATTGGGTACAGTCATCTATCAACATTGCTACTAAGTATCCAAGTCAGTCTAAGTCACGTAGAAACTCCACTTTCAAAGAAGCATAGATAATAATGATATTACTGAACCCAAGGTCCCACTGAACTCATATAAAGCAATGAAAATGAAATTTAAAAAATGAATATACATTATCCATGTACACATATATATGCTGTTTTACTGTGGACTTGGCATGTGCTCAAAAGGGTCCTACTAGTCAACTTGAAGCAATACTAGTATGAAGGGATATTCCCCTACAGTAGAAGAGAATGATGCCCCAAAGCCCAGCAATCTGCTCTACCATTTTTAATCCCACCATGGAGTAAGGTCTGACATGTTCTAGGCAGGAAAAATGTGTGACTCTTTCTCCAAATCAATTCATATTTAAAAGAAAGTCTATAAGGTTCTAAAGGAAGAATGGAAAATTTGGGAATGATTGCTGGGTATTTGAGATGAGTGTAAGAATTCAGTTGAAACCCTAGGGAACTTCTTCCTAAATGCTTCTCAATATTTAAAATTTTAAATAACGATCAGATGATTTCTCAAAAGAGCAGAGAACTTTTTTTTTATCTCTGCTAAACTTGTAAATGCCTATTTCTCCAGTAGAAACTTAAGAGTGTGAACTTCCTAAATATGGCATCCTTTGTCAGGATTGCGGTAGGAAATGCTAATGAATCTCTTTAGTCTCTGGGCCCATAAACACATTGCTGCTAAGGGAGGAAAGAAACTTACTCAGAAACCTAGAACACTCTTGTAGGATAGCACTTGGTTAAAAATGCTGTCTTTAATATTATTTATTAGGAACTTAGCATATTGCCAGAAGAAGGAGCCATGAGCTACCCTCCCCAGCAGTTTGTCACTATCAGTAGGCATTTGGTCACCAGCAATAAGGATCTTTATTTCTGCCTTTCTTTTCCAATTTGATTTAACTGGGAGCTTTAACCCACAGGACTAGAGGCAAGCACAGCAATCTTATTAGTAAATCCCAAGACATCTATTCCATAGTCCATTTTCTAGCCTAGGCATCTAAGAAAAAGCTGTGTAGCATTAAGAGTCAGCTAAAAAATGTTACTTAAATTCATAAAACATATACACATAGTTGCTGTTTGTTTGATTTTATGTTTGTTGTTCTTTGTCTGTTTTCTGAGACAGAGTTTTGTTATACAGACTCTGACCTTTGATATTCATAGATTTAAACTGTCGGAAGCAAGTATTCCTAATGCTTTTCAGACCATGATATCCTTGACCCTTTACTATTGCCACAAAGACTATATCTTGGCTTAGAACTTGGCCACTTACTAATCCAAGGCATCAAATTCCACTGTTATCATCCATGGGCAACTGTATTAGTGTTCTATTGTTGTGAGGAGACATCATAACTACATAAACTCTTATAATGAAAGCATTTAATTAGAGCTTGCTTACAGTTCAGATGTGTCCATTGTCATCATGGCAGGAAGCTTGGTGACACACAGGCAGATGAGGTACTTCTGAAGCAGCTGAGAGGTCTACATCTGCAGGCAACTGAAGGAAAGTGAGACGTGGCCTGGCTTGAACATTTAAAACCATGAAGCTCACCCCCCTAGCTCCACCCTTTCCCTAACAAGGCCACACCTACCCCAACAAGCCACACCTCCTAATCCTTGTCAACTCCCTAACGAAAAAGCATTCAAGTCCATGAACCTATGGAAGCCATTTTTATTGAAACCACTACAGCAGCCAAAATGTATTTGTGAGATCTATAGTTATTGAAATTTTCAATACTTTTATTCATTTATTTGTGTGTGTGTGTGTGTGTGTGTGTGTGTGTGTGTGTGTGCAATCATATGAGTATGCACACATAAAGCAAAGAGCAGGTAATTGGACTCAAGACATTAGACTTGGTGACAAGAACCTTCATCCACTGATGCTTCTGGCTGTCCTAGGTTCATGAGCTTTTATCAAAATCCAATGACCTGGCCTGAGGAGATGGTTCAGCAGATAAAGCAAGCGCTGAGCAAACATGTGGACCTAAAGTTGACTCTCGGAGACCCATATAAATGCCTGACACAAAAGAGACCCTGACTCAAACAAGATGGAAGAGGGAAACTGACACCAAAGTTATTTTGTGGCCTCCACTTCCATGTTGTCAAACACACACATGTATACACACACACATGCAAAAAAGCATATACAAGTCACATACATACACACAAGGTAAAAAATAAATCTACAACCTTCATGGTTACTTTTACCTTTCGAGCACATGCTATCTCTAAGACCCAGAACAAGTCACTGTTATGAAAGTTAACTCCAGGGTTCAGAAGGCCTTGACCTTGCTTTCACACTTAGTCATTGTTTCCTGCTCACCTATTCCTATTGTACAGCTACTGGATAAGTGTAATAGTAGTTCCTCCCTTATCGAAGAATTCTGTAAAGAATTTCACTCAATACTTGCCACCTCATAAAGTAAGCAAAAATGACAGCAATAATCACCACTATCTTTGTTAGTAATTCTAGAGGTAGGATTATTTTATTTACTTGTCATTGTTACTATTATTTATAATATTATAATTTACTGAGGATGTAATTCTTAAGAACTCCCTACAAGTTTGTAGGCTTATTTTGTACAGCAAATTCCCTGCAGAATATTTTAGAAATGTTCAAAATATGAGTTTGTTGATATAACTACAGGGATAATCTCATATACAGGGACAAATACAAACTTAGAATATGAATTTCAACTCTGTTGAAAATGAGGGCAGAAAATTTTTCCTCCACCCAAAATAATTTACTTTAGATAACCATTAAATTCTTCTCTGTTTATGTGAAAAGATAGGTATTTTTTTTTTTTTTTTACTATTGATCATGTTGTCTACATTTCAAAGATTATCCCCTTTTCTGGTCAGACTCCCCTCCATGAATCTCCCCCCCCCCATCTGCCTCCCTTTTGCCTTCAAGAGGGTGCTGCCCCACCCACTCACTCACTCCCACCTCACCTCTCTAGTATCCCCCTTCTCTTTTAAAAGTTAATTAAATGTTTAATATCCTTAGGACTGGGAAATATCTTTCTAAGAGACATGAGAAATATTTCTTCAAAGTGTAATTGTGCTATAGATGTATAATAAATAATATATATTTGAGCTTCTGTCCATGTTTCCTGGCACAAAGCTCCTAAAACTCGTGGAACCTCCATAATGAAGTCTTACTGCCCATCAATGAGCTGTCTGATGCCTGAGTGCTTCCAAATTTGGACTGGTTGCCAGGACAACCAACCCAGTGATTAGAGGTTGGAGCTTTCAGTCCTATTTGGTGACCTCCAGAAATGAGAGAGGGATGAAAGCAGGGTTGGTCACTAATGACGAGTGAGGTAATCAACCATACAATATAATGAATCTTCTACAAAGACTGAAACAGATGGAGTTCCGTGCATTTCTGGATTAGTGAACACATCAATGTGCTAGGAGGAGACACTCTTCAAGTCTACAGTAGCAGGCGCTCCTGGACTTAACAATCATCCCAGAATTTACTCTATATAACTTTTCTAAAAATTCTTTACCAGAATATTATAAAATAAGTGTTAGTGATTATTCATGAAATAAATAAAAATGTTTCTCAGCCAGTCTTGGTGGCACAAGCCTAAAATCCCAGGTATTTGGGAAGTTGAAGCAGGAGGATTATAAAGTAAGCTCAAGATCAGCCTAGATAACAGCCTAGAGCTCAAAATACCACCTCAAAATATTTTTTATAAAATGGCTGGGTTTATAGGTCAATATTCAAACCATCAGTAAAGAAGAAGGAGGAAGAAGAGAGAAAGATAAGTTTCCCTGAGATCTGTGAGCTTTTCCAACAAGTTATCAAATCTGAAGAGGATCATGGTAACTTCTATTGGTAACCAATAAATGTTATAAAAATGTTATAAAATGTCTAAAAAATGTTATAGATAGCCTGACAGCTCCTCATTTGCAAATGCCATCTACAGTAGAACCATAGACTTGCAGGGTATGTGCTACCTCTAAGCAGATAGTGTCTCTACCTATGTGTCCTGCACAAGTTCCAACTCTATTATGATCAGAATTAATTATAGCTGGTGTCTGTAGAGGACAGCATTTCCTGCCATAGGGGAAATCCCCACATGTGCAGTCTCAGACGTGAAATACTGAGAACTGTGGGACAGTAAATGTGTCTGTATATCACATTCATGAAAGACTAGACGGTTCTTGTCTCCTGTTTCTGTAGGAGAATGTGACCTTAGTTCTGCAGAGAAATCATCTCTAACTTGCAAATCTACTACCTGTTATCATGACATGAAAAGTTACTCTTTCCATTGGTTATTCTGTTTTGCAAGTAAAGATGACCTCCCTCCCCCAAAACATGGACTCCACTGGACTGTTTTTGAACAATGATGCTGTCAAGTCTTTTCACCCAGGGGCTAGTTATTAAGAACATTTATGTACTTTGCCCTGAATTGCCCCCCTAACTCAAGTTATCTCTCCCAGTACTTTCTCCCTCTATCCTCTTCCCACCTGATCACAGAAGAAGGGAAGGAAGGATTGTAGTAGCCAGAGGGGTCAAGGAAACATCAAGAAAACCCACATAACCAACTACCCTTGACTCATAGGGGCTCACTGAAACTGGACTGACAATTAGGAGTCCTGCATGAGTCTAACTTGGGTCCTCTGCATATATGTTATAGTTGTTTAGTTTGTGATTTTGTGGAACTCCTAACAGAGGGTAAGGGAGCTTGCCTGCCTTTGGGACCCTGGTCTTCCTACTGGGTTACCTTGCTCAACATTAATATGAAGGGAAATGCCTAATATTATTGCAACTTGATATGCCATGTTTCATTGAGATTTCTAGGAAACCTACACTTTTCTGAAGGTAAACAGAAGAGGAATGGATGGGGAAAAAGAAGTTGAGGATACTGATGAAGTTGAGACATAGAGGGAGGAAGGAGAAACTGCACTCAGGATGTATTATATGAAAGAATAAATTAATTTTTAAAAATGAACATTTATTTGCATTTCCCTGATGATTAAGGATGTTGAACATTTTTTCAGTGCTTCTCTGCCATTCGGTATTCCTCGAGTGAGAAATCTTTGTTCAGTTCTGAGCCCCATTTTTTAATGGGGTTATTTGATTTTATGGAGTCTACCTTCTTGAGTTCTTTATATATATTGGATATTAGTTCCCTGTCCGATTTTGGATAGGTAAAGATCCTTTTCCAATCTGTTGGTGGTCTTTTTGTCTTATTGACGGTGTCTTTTGCCTTGCAGAAGCTTTGCAATTTTATGAGGTCCAATTTATCGATTCTCGATCTTACAGCACAAACCATTGCTGTTCTATTCAGGAATTTTCCCCTGTACCCATATCTTCGAGGCTTTTCCCTACTTTCTCCTCTATAAGTTTCAGTGTCTCTGGTTTTCTGTGGAGTTCCTTAATCCACTTAGATTTGACCTTAGTACAAGGAGATAGTAATGGATCAATTCGAAATCTTCTACATGATAACAGCCAGTTGTGCCAGCACCATTTGTTGAAAATGCTGTCTTTTTTCCACTGGATGGTTTTAGCTCCCTTGTCAAAGATCAAGTGACCATAGGTGTGTGGGTTCATCTCTGGGTCTTCAATTCTGTTCCATTGGTCTACTTGTCTGTCGCTATACCAGTACCATGCAGTTTTTATCACAATTGCTCTGTAGTCCATCTTTAGGTCGGGCATGGTGATTCCACCAGAGGTTCTTTTATCCTTGAGAAGAGTTTTTGCTATCCTAGGTTTTTTGTTATTCCAGATGAATCTGCCGATTGCCCTTTCTAATTCGTTGAAGAATTGAGTTGGAATTTTGATGGGGATTGCATTGAATCTGTAGATTGCTTTTGGCAAGACAGCCACTTTTACTATATTGATCCTGACAATCCATGAGCATGGGAGATGTTTCCATCTTCTGAGATCTTCTTTAATTTCTTTCTTCAGAGACTTGAAGTTCTTGTCATACAGATCTTTCACTTCCTTAGTTAGAGTCACACCTAGGTATTTTATATTATTTGTGGCTATTGAGAAGGGTGTTGTTTCCCTAATTTCTTTCTCAGCCTGTTTGTCCTTTGTGTTGAGAAAGGCCATTGACTTATTTGAGTTAATTTTATATCCAGCTACTTCACTGAAGCTGTTTATCAGGCTTAGGAGTTCTCTGGTGGAATTTTTAGGATCACGTATATATACTATCATGTCATCTGCAAAAAGTGATATTTTGACTTCTTCCTTTCCAATTTGTATCCCCTTGATCTCCTTTTGTTGTCTAATTGCTCTGGCTAGGACTTCAAGTACAATGTTGAATAGGTAGGGAGAGAGTGGACAGCCTTGTCTAGTCCCTGATTTTAGTGGGATTGCTTCAAGCTTCTCACCATGTACTTTGATGCTGGCTACTGATTTGCTGTAGATTGCTTTTATCATGTTTAGGTATGGGCCTTGAATTCCTGATCTTTCCAAGACTTTTATCATGAATGGGTGTTGGATTGTGTCAAATGCTTTCTCAGCATCTAACAAGATGATCATGTGGTTTTTGTCTTTGAGTTTGTTTATATACTGGATTACGTTGATGGATTTCCGTATATTGAACCATCCCTGCATCCCTGGGATGAAACCTACTTGGTCAGGATGGATGATTGTTTTGATGTGTTCTTGGATTCGGTTAGCAAGAACTTTATTGAGGATTTTTGCATCAATATTCATAAGGAATATTGGTCTGAAGTTCTCTATCTTTGTAGGGTCTTTTTGTGGTTGAGGAATCAGTAATTGTGGATTCATAGAATGAGTTGGGTAGAGTACCTTCTGTTTCTATTTTGTGGAATAGTTTGTGAAGAACTGGGATTAGATCTTCTTTGAAGGTCTGATAGAACTCTGCACTAAACCCATCTGGTCCTGGGCTTTTATTGGTTGGGAGACTATTAATGACTGCTTCTATTTCTTTGGAGGATATCGGGCTGTTTAGATCATTAACCTGATCTTGATTCAACTTTTTTACCTGGTATCTGTCTAGAAACTTCTCCATTTCATCCAGGTTCTCCAGTTTTATTGAGTATAGCCTTTTGTAAAAGGATCTGATGGTGTTTTGTATTTCTTCAGGATCTGTTGTTATGTCTCCCTTTTCATTTCTGATTTTGTTAATTAGAATGCTTTCCCTGTGCCCTCTAGTGAGTCTGGCTAAGGGTTTGTCTATCTTGTTGATTTTCTCAAAGAACCAGCTCCTCGATTGGTTGATTCTCTGAATAGTTCTTCTTGTTTCCACTTGGTTGATTTCGCCCCTGAGTTTGATTATTTCCTGCCATCTACTACTCTTGGGTGCATTTGCTTCCTTTTGTTTTAGAGCTTTTAGGTGTGTTGTCAAGCTGCTAATGTATGCTCTCTCTAGTTTCTTTTTGGAGGCACCCAGAGCTATGAGTTTTCCTCTTAGAAATGCTTTAATTGTTCCTCAGAAAATTAGACATAGTACTACTGGAAGATCCAGCAATACCTCTTCTGGGCATATATCCAGAAGATGCCCCAAATGGTAAGAAAGACACATGCTCCACTATGTTCATAGCAGCCTGATTTATAATAGCCAGAAGCTGGAAAGAACCCAGATGCCCCTCAACAGAGGAATGGATACAGAAAATGTGGTACATTTACACAATGGAGTACTACTCAGCTATTAAAAAGAATGAATTTATGAAATTCCTAGGCAAATGGATGGACCTGGAGGGCATCATCCTGAGTGAGGTAACCCAATCACAAAGGAACTCTCACAATATGTACTCACTGATAAGTGGATATTAGCCCAGAAACTTAGGATACCCAAGATATAAGATACAATTTTCTAAACACATGAAACTCAAGAGAACGAAGACCAACGTGTGGACCTTCGTAGAATAGGAAACAAAACACCCATGGAAGGATTTATAGAGACAAAATTTGTAAGTGTGACAAAAGGATGGACCATATAGTGATTGCCATATCCAGAGATCCATCCCATGATCAGCTTCCAAACGCTGACACCATTGCATATACTAGCAAGATTTTGCTGAAAGGACCCAGATATAGCTGTCTCTTGTGAGACTATACCAGGGCCTAGCAAACACAGAAGTGAATGCTCACAGTCAGCTATTGAATGGACCACAGGGCTCCCAATGGAGGAACTAGAGAAAGCACCCACGGAACTAAAGGGAACTGCAACCCTATAGGTGGAAGAACAATATGAACTAAGCAGTACCCCGGAGCTCTTGTCTCTAGCTGCATATGTATCAAAAGATGGCCTAGTCGGCCATCACTGCAAAGAGAGGCCCATTGGACTTGCAAACTTTATATGCCCCAGTACAGGGGAACGCCAGGGCCAAAAAGGGGGAGTGGGTAGGTAGGGGAGTGGGAGGTGGGTATGGGGGACTTTTGGTATAGCATTGAAAATGTAAATAAGCTAAATACCTAATAAAAATGGGAAAGATGAATATTTATGTAGTGTATTCTACTTGTTTTGACTATATAGAAGTATGGGTTTGCTTAGCAATATTTTAGTTGTATTCTCTCTCTCTCTCTCTCTCTCTCTCTCTCTCTCTCTCTCTCTCTCTCTGTGTGTGTGTGTGTGTGTGTGTGTGTGTGTGACCCTAGTTGTCCTAGAACTCATTTTAAGACTAGGCTGGCATTGAACTCACAGACATGTGCCTTCCTCTCCCTCTAGAGTGCTGGAATTAAAAGATGTGCACCACCACCACCCAGCTTGTCTTAGTGTAGTATTTTGTGAAAGAGTTACCATCACATTCTAGCTTAATTGAATGTATTCTAAAAAAATGATTTTGTTTTCTAAAGAAAAATGATTTTGTTTTTCTTCAATCTACGTGGAAAGGTTTTCTGGATTGGCAGGATGAGTTTTAAATAAATTTCTCAATCCATGTAAATTATATGTCATTTCACTGATGTTTTAAAATATAGTTTTAAGATATCTTAAGTTCATTGTATGAGATGGAAAAATACTTCAGGATTACATTTCTTATATTGCATCATCATCTACTAATTGCTAATACCAAAAAAGTCATACTTTGCTATTAAAGTAACATGCTGAATTCTGAATGCTCTTTTGTGTTCTAGGAAAGGGCAATGATTAAGAAATCCCTAGATTCTTTTGTGTCCCAGAAAATAGATTATTACAAACAATGACTTCCCATCATAAAATTTAGCTAAGGCTTATCTATGTCCCTTTTGTTTGCCTGCAGAAAAGCCCTGCAGATTTTCATGCTTTTTCTCATAAATGATTTACTAGTTTTGTTTCTACTGATCAGTCAAAACAAATGCTTTTTAACTAAAATTTGCTTCTCTACTCCCTTGGTTCCTGGAAGTCTGACCCCTTCAGAGTATGGTGTCCTCACAGCACATTCTCTGACCTCCTGTCTTATCAAGTCATTGCTATCTCCCATCATCGACATCCCACACTGGAAACCTCTTTTTTCTAGCTTTGCTTACTCCTTCTTATTAAGGAAGATCCCTTCTGCCCAAACCTTAGGCTGCTGTAACTCTCTCAGTCAGAATCGCCCCATCTACCCCTGTGCAATGCTCCTTCTCCCTGTTGTAATAATCCTTTTGAAAAAAGTCTCTGCTGCTCTAAATCTGGGTTTGTTTTGCCAACTTATTGTTCAATAATGTATATCCTATCTAAAAACCAAATAGCAAAGAAACCACTGCTTAGCAGTTCTAAATCACAATAAAATAATATAACATCCTATTTGTGAGATAACATAGGCGTTTAAGATGTCAGTCAATTTTTTAAAATTCATTTTCATTTTATTATAACAATCCCTTTGTTTTTAAAACTATTTAGTTGAAAAGAGATAAATTTGAAAAATGTCTTTTCTGGACATGTTTATCCAAACTGAGAGTTTCCTAATAATAGCAGCTATCATCCCTCTCACCATTATTTAATTTCTTCTGTTTCCTTTCTAGATATAATGCATTTATTGAGTTGGCCCAACAATAAATAATGATTAGATTCTAAATTGCTTATCAAAATTTGATAAATGATTTAGCCAAGAAACAAACATTCACATTTCAAAACCAGTTTACAGAATGGCTTAATAAGTAAGAGTGTTTGTTGCCAAGTATGAGGGCTTGTGTTCAAAATCCAAAGGAGGTGTGGCCACAAATGCACTTGTAACCTTATTACTGGTGGACAGGGGATGGAGATAGGAGGACCACTGTGGCTTGTGCTACCTGCCTATTTTAAAGTTCAGTGAGAGACTACATCAAGGAAGTAAGACGCAGAGTGATATAGCCGAATACTCAGAATCCTCTCCTTGCCTCTATGCACACACAGGCAGACACACAAACACACATACACATGTACATTGTGCATACACCACATGTGCAACTATATACATACTCAAACACAGATACAAAAAAAAATTCTAAAAGGCAGATTAAATATTTAGCTGCAGAAAACCATTAGCACAGTTCATATAGAAAAGTAACACTGCTATTAGTACCAAAGGAAGTGTAAATAAGGTAGGAGTTTAGAGTAGTGGTTCTTAAATTTGAATACACAATCAAGTCACGTGAAGGTCTTGTTAAGACAGATTTCTGGGTATCACCCTGTGATTTCCGACTCAGTAAGAATACATAAAAGCTAACCATTTATGTGTCTACCAAGTTTTCAGGTACTGTCATTATTATAGATTTGGCTGCCACACCACTTATCAGAACATTCATTCATTCATTCATTCGTCAAACATGTATTGATATCCAATGTACAATATGCATTGTTTCCAGGTACTCAGAAAACAGTATTGGACCAGAACAATTATACTTTCGAATAGTTTGTACTGAAAAAGAAAAACAAGAGAAAAAATCAATAGTTAATAAATATTGGTGATAAGTAAGTGCTGAGGAGGAAAACAAGTCTAGAAGAGAGATGTAAACCCTGTGATAGCAGTGACGTTGACGCTGCAATGGCAGTGACGTTGACGCTGCAATGGCAACGACATTGAAATTTCAGTGGGCTGTGGTTCAAGGGAGTTCTCCTCAATGCAATCCTTTTGATTGAACCTAAAACAGAGGTTTACCCATATCACATTTATAAGAAAAACACTCAAGGAAAATAAAAATAGGAAAGAAAGAACATTCCAACCCCAAAGATCAGGGCGAGTTATGAATGCTTTAGTTCATTAAGTACAGTGATGCAGCAAAGACTAATGAGAAATATGTTTCCAAGCACAAAGTGAGTTGTAATTAAAGAAAACCTCATATGAGCTAAAAATAGAAATACAGAACATCAAAGAGCAAGGCATAGAAGAGTAGGGGAAAGTTTGTTCGTGGCTAAAGAGATGGTTTGGCGGTAAGGAGCACTTGTTACTCTTTAAGGTAACCCAGATTTAGTACCCTGCATCCACATAACTACTAGCAATTTCCTGTATCTCCAGTTCTAGGCTATCCCATGTTCTCTTCTGACTTCCAAAAGCACTGCGTGCATATGTTGCAGAGAAATTCATATAGGCAAAGCACACATATACATAAATTGAAAATAATCATTTTCACTTCTGAAACCATGTACACTTCTGAAAAGTAAAGGTTGAATTTGTATTTCAATAAAATGTCCCGGGCTTCTGGTTTAGAGGAAAAGCTTAGGAGCAGAGACAAGTGGACCAGGGAGAAGGTTACTGGGGCTTGCAATAGTTATATAAGGATGCTCACTTATTCACTATCCACGCACAGTATGTATTTAAATTCCGCAGTCTAATCTTTGTAGCATGTGCTTGATGGTGCAGTTAACTCTCAAAGTGAGGTTCAAAATATTAAGAGCATAAAACATGTGATCCTGTTACAGCAGAGTTAAGAAAATACAAAAACACAAACGCTTATACATATATTGATATCTGCTGTACAATGACTGAAGTTCACAAAGCAATTATTTTATGAGCCCCCTCTAGCTTCCTATAGAAGATAAAGACTTCATCTCCTTTCCAAATCCCAAATCCTACTGTCTCCTGCTAGCCTATTATGGTGAGCAGAAGCCATAAGCTAAATTGCCAACCTTTATAGCCAAAAAAGATTTCATGGGGTTATTATCATGGGATGTAAAGTTTTTGTATCATTATATGAGGAACAGATTATTTTTTACTGTCCATAACAGCAACACTCATACATATTGTCTATGTATATACTTTATCCTGTGCTCCAAAACATGCTTCCTACAAATATGAGAATACTGATTACTCTTGTAATTTTCCACAGCCTCATATCGAGTGTTGTTCAATCATCTCTTTATCCTCTACCTTCAAATTCCCGAGTACAGCAAAAAGCTACCTTTCTAGCTGAATTTTAAACTCATTAGTCTCATGACACTTGTTATGATGGCAATAAGGTCATTACTCAAACTTGCTGGAATAGTGGAGTGAAATCTAATTCTAAAAAAGAAAAGTACCAAGGTGGTGACTGGACAGAAGAAAATTCTGAAGACAAGGCAGCTAGTTAAGGTGATTGAGCCTTTCATGTGTGCTAACTGACACTTATCTAGTTTAGCATTGTACCCTGCACAAAGACCAGAAGACACCTGTGCTGAGATCATCAATGGGTACATTTCAAAGGAGTGACTACCAGACTCTGGAGAAAAATATTTCTACATTGGAAAACTAGAAAAATATTGGCATAAGATTGAGCTCTCAAAGGTTCCAAGAACAAATTTACAATGACAAATTTGGTAAACTTTTATATGTGGTTCTAAGAAAGTAGGGAAAGAGGCATGTGTGTGTGTGTATGTATATATATATGCATATATATGTATATATGTGTATGTATGTATATATATGTATGTATGTATATATATGTATGTATGTATATATATGTATGTATGTGTATATACATATATATATATATATGGGGAATTCTGTATTCAATAATGTAATTATCCATGTTAATAAAACACTTACAAAATTTATCTTGTACTTGGTATTTACAAGAAGGAGTACTATATCTTCATAATTTTAGATGTAAATGCTGCATTCCTGATCAAGAAATATAAAAGTACGCAACTAATTAAAAAAAAAGCATATTTCTCTCCACAAATTGTACTATTGGTTTACTATTTGGTCCTGATTATAGCACAATGGTGTTAACAAAGATCGTCTGTGTTTTAAGTTCTTGCTTTATTCTGCTTTTTTCCTACTATGAATTCTTCTGAAATTTATCTTTTAAACTTTCCATTTGTTTTCTGCTTCTAGGATCAAAATGCAATATTTTTAATATTTTTTAATATTCAATTTTCCATTATATAAAGAGAAAATCATGACAATCAAGAAATGCCAGAAGGAAGAACATGAAAGCTTCCTTTTACTTCCCTTAACACTCCCCTTAAACAAACTGACAGCCAAAACAGAGTGTGAATCATCCAGGAAACAGGTAAAAACAGAGCGTTCTAGACAGGGACAGAGATACCAAGATAAATGCTTTTCTATCACTTAATAAATATTTGAAAATAAGTATTTGAAAAATTAGAAAACAAAGCACAAAATCCATAAAAGGCAAGTAGAGAAAATAATAGCTCAAATTAGTAAAACTTGACGTTATGAGTTACACTATGAGTTAAAATATAAGAGAGTCTCATGAAAGACCAATACTGTTGAAGTTTGTTCTGTTGCCATGTACTGTAATGCTAAGTGCAGTCCCAAGACTTAGGTGCCCCAGAGACCAGAGAGTCCACAAGTAGACCCAAGTTATAATATGTGACCTTGTCCACAAGTTATTTCTGATTGTTAAATAAAGATGCCTATAGTTGAGATAGGCAAGGCTGGGTCTTCCTAGCCTGAAGCTAAGAGAAGACTACAAGGAGAGGGAGAGGGAATTGAAGGAGGAGTAGAAAGATGCCATGAGTTAGGAGTTAGGAAAGCATGGCCCTTAGGGTTGGTCAATTGGAATTAAGAGCAGCCCAGATAAAACACAGTAAGTAATAACTAAGGGTTATGGATAGGAAATAGATTTTGATAGCATAGAGGGTAGATAAATACCCTCTCTTGTGCTGATTAAGGCTTATTGTAAATATAAAGGTTGTGTATGTGTCTTTCATCTGGGAACTAAATGATCAAAGGCAGGGTTGAAACCCTGGATTGGGATTAAATTATTCTACAACACAATACTGGGGATGATTAGTAGAAAGAAAATTAAGAAACAAAGAAAGATAACAAAGTTCCATCCTTAAGAAAATATTCTATAAATAAGTAAGTTAGAATATTTTTTTCAGTTTTTTTTAATTAGGTATTTTCCTCATTTACATTTTCAATACTATCCCAAAGGTCCCCCATACCCACCCCCCAATCCCCTACCCACCCACTCCCCCTTTTTGGCCCTGGCATTCCCCTGTACTGGGGCATATAAAGTTTGCAAGTCCAATGGGCCTCTCTTTGCAGTGATGGCCGACTAGGCCATCTTTTGATACATATGCAGCTAAAGACAAGAGCTCCCGGGTACTGGTTAGTTCATATTGTTGTTCCACCTATAGGGTTGCAGTTCCCTTTAGCTCCTTGGGTAATTTCTCTAGCTCCTCCATTAGGGGCCGTGTGACCCATCCAATAGCTGACTGTGATCATCCACTTCTGTGTTTGCTAGGCCCCGGCATAGAAGGAGTTACAGAGACAAAATTTGGAGCTGTGACGAAAGGATGGACCATCTGGTGACTGCCATATGCAGGGATCCATCCCATAATCAGCTTCCAAATGCTGACACCATTGCATACACTAGCAAGATTTCGCTGAAAGGACCAAGTTAGAATATTTTAAGCACATTTTGGTCTTCATTCTTCTTGAGTTTCATGTGCTTTGCAAATTGTATCTTGTATCTCGGGTATTCTAACTTTCTGGGCTAATATCCACTTATCAGTGAGTACATATTGTGTGAGTTCTTTTGTGATTGGGTTACCTCACTCAGGATGATGCCCTCCAGATCCATCCATTTGCATAGGAATTTCATAAATTCATTCTTTGTAATAGCTGAGTAGTACTCCATTGTGTAAATGTACCACATTTTCTGTATCCATTCCTCTGTTGAGGGGCATCTGGGTTCTTTTCAGCTTCTGGCTATTATAAATAAGGCTGCTATGAACATAGTGGAGCATGTGTCCTTCTTACCAGTTGGAACATCTTCTGGATATATGTCCAGGAGAGGTATTGCTGGATCTTCTGGTAGTACTATGTCCAATTTTCTGAGGAACTGCCAGACTGATTTCCAGAGTGGTTGTACAACCTTGCAATCCCACCAACCATGGAGGAGTGTTCCTCTTTCTCCACATCCTTGCCAGCATCTGCTGTGACCAGAATTTTTGATCTTGGCCATTCTCACTGGTGTGAGAAGGAATCTCAGGGTTGCTTTGATTTGTATTTCCCTGATGATTAAGGATGCTGAACATTTTTTCAGGTGCTTCTCAGCCATTTACAATCCCTCAGGTGAGAATTCTTTGTTTTTTAATGGGGTTAAACATGTAACTCCATGGAAGGAGTTACAGAGACAAAATTTGGAGCTGAGATGAAAGGATGGACCATCTAGAGACTGCTATACTTGGGGATACATCCCATAATCAGCCTCCAAACGCTGACATCATTGCATACACTAGCAAGATTTTGCTGAAAGGACCCAGATATAGCTGTCTCTTGTGAGGCTGTGCCGGGGCCTAGCAAATACAGAAGTGGATGCTCACAATCAGCTATTGGATGGATCACAGGGCCCCCAATGGAGGAGCTAGAGAAAGTACCTAAGGAGCTAGAGGGTCTGCAACCCTATAGGTTGAACAACAATATGAACTAACCAGTACCCCCCCAGAGCTTGTGTTTCTAGCTGCATATGTATCAGAAGATGGCCTAGTCGGCCATCATTGGAAAGAGAGGCCCATTGGTCTTGCAAACTTTATATGCTTCAGTACAGGGGAACCCCAGGGCCAAGAAGTGGGAGTGGGTGGGTAGGGGAGTCCGGGGAGGGTATGGGGGACTTTTGTGATAGCATTGGAAATGTAAATGAAGAAAATAACTAATTAAAAAAAGAATATTATAAGCAAATCTTGAGATCTGTATTCAGTAACATGTAACAGTAATATGTTTAATATTTTATACTTATATATTTATTGCCTTAAGCCCTTACTGTATACCACTAATTTAACATCAAAATGAATATACTTTGACATATTTTTCAAAACTGAAATAATGTTATACAATGTATTTATATAATAAATTTTAAAACATAAATGATAATATCTAATATAATCATAATTTTCCAATAATGATTCATGAACAAAATATTAATAAAAAAGCCACTGGAGAAACTGGGAAGGCAATTAATAAAAATTTAATAAAGATAATTTGCAAAAATATTAAACACTGACAGTTTTACAAATCAATTGCCTAGTTCTTAAAGAAAGGACAGTATCTCTACTACTATATTGTACAGTACAATTTTCTGCCTTTATTTAGGAAGCAAACTCTTATATCACAATCAAATCATGGGAGATTAAAACTAGCAGGGAAGGTTAGAGATGGAGACCTTGAAAGCCAGCAATCCTACTTTGCGCACACACCTGACAACCAGATCCATCTTGGCCAGAAGTGGGAACCATCATTGGTCCTATCAGCAGTTGTGTCTTGGCCAGAAGCCAGAAACCTGGTGGGGAACTCTGGTTTGTGTTCTGGTTTCTCATTGGTATCTTTCTTCTTCTCTTACATAGCAACTTGAATGAGCAGAACAACCCAGAAGCTATGAGTAATCATGAACTTCATTGGCCCTGCTGTGGAGAGGCGCTAGGACATCTCTTCGGTGGACCAACTAACTTTACTCACCCCCATGCCTCAACCAAAGCAGCTTTATTAACCCCTACCACTGGGTGTTTCATGGGGCCCTCTTGTTAAAGCCACTTCTACTCTAAAGGAGCTTGGCTTCCTTTGTTTCTCTTAAATTATCTCTTATGTACAATACAGTTCCTTTCTTAAACCTACCCTCCCACTCACAGCCCAGGAGATTCATCTTTATGTTCACAAAACAGGGAAACAATGAGCCACTGGTCCAGGGTGACTTTTGTAGCTACCTACTGTCTGGGATTCTAGCCCACTTAGCTATGTTCATCTGAGCCCCCCACAAAAAAAAAATTCTCCATCACACTCACTGATGCCCTTCTCTTCCCTCCCCCCACATCCATTTATTTAGCATAAAAAGACTAGAACAATTTTCAAAACAATTTTGAAAAAAACTAAATTTAGAAACTCTTTCCTGTTTTAATTTCAAAACTTACGAAAATATTTGTAACAGTCCAGGCCCATGTTTTGATGGTTTCCTATAAATGCTTCTCTGAGTCTTATGCCTCACCTCTCTCCTGTTTCATAGAAGGTCAAGCTGATAGGAAGTCCAAACTCCTTCGTTTGAAGGAGACTTAACGCTATACCATAATAAAATCAGAAGTTCTCCTTCCCTTGCTCACTCAAGCCAATTACAAGCCCACTTAAAACGCCTGACTGGCTTTCTGAAACTTGGTTACATTACTATAGACTTATCAACACATACCTATGGTTTAGCAAACATTTGTGGTGGATGTTTATTTTACAAAGTTGCTTACACAATATTTGCTGTTTCCAGCATTTATCATCATAACATACACGCACACATTCATTACTCCTGGGTCAAGGCTATGGAAAAGTACACAATGCAGAATTATAGCTGTGAATCTCCTTAGGTTCTAAGAGTTGATTACATGGAAAATCTAAACCAAGTAAAGTTGTATACATTGTTATTTTAAGGACAAGTTAAACAAACTGACTATGTACACAGTAGAACAGGAGTCTTGGATGGTGGTCTTAAGGTATATTATTAACTTTGTGAGGTACAGCCAAAGTTCCAGTCTCTTACAATGCAAAAGATATTTTTCATAACATATAAACACAGGGCTCTGGAACTGAAAAGATTGTCCATAATTTAGTGTTTCCAGGCTTCAAGTCTGATATAGTAAAAGTTGAGAAAGCCTGGTGCTTTTGGGTAAATATTGAGTGGCTTAATGTACATGCAGGTATTTACTAAAATATATTATAGAATGACCTTAAAAACTGTATGGTGGTTAGGTGATTAACAATTTCTGCTCTATATGTACCCTTCTGGGCCCTTTTAAGAAGGGTATAAAAATACACACATCATACCATCCACATGGATTACTTTCAAAGCAGGGGAATAGGGATAGGAGTAGAGAAGTTATCAACTGAAGCCCTTACCATATGGCATGGGTCTGGGTTTGAATTCTTGCCTGTGATTACAGAAATGGCATAATGTAGAGAGTAGTGGAAAATTAGATTTATTCCAATGTTGGCCAAAACTAGGAAAATAAATTTCTCAGTTTGCTCTCATCTAGTGTCATTATAGTGTCATAACATATATTTGTGTGTGTGTGTGTGTGTGTGTGTGTGTGTGTGTGTGTGTGTGTGTGTGTGTGCATGCGTTTAAATTCAGGAAACATGCACATGTGGGCAAGCTTTCTTCTAGATGATAGCCCTTGCTTCTTCCAGCAAGGCTCTTGCAGGTAGTCCATCTTTATTCCTAGGATAAAAATTCCTAGATGAATCTCATTTCTCAGATTCCCCATTACAAAGTTACTTACTTTTCTTTTATATATGTTTGTACTATTGGTATTATTTAGTATATTCAGATGAAACATTTGTAATTTTAAATAATAAATACAATTATTACATGTCTTTAATTGGCAAGAAAATTACAGCAAAACGGCACTTAAATTTCAAATATCCATTTAGATCCATACAATTGACTAAAAGCATTGGGATGAAAGTTTTAAGCTCTCTATACATACAGGAAGCACATGCACTATTTATTGGGTAAACACAAGACTACAGCAAGGATACTGGAAATCTTCAACAAGTCAGAATTAGCCTGTTAACTACTGATTGCAATTAGGAAGCAGAACTGTCAAGAGTGAAGTCAAACTATGCCTCAAGACATTTCTTCTCTTCCATTTCAAATTGTGTCCTCATTACTGTCTTCCCCTTCTAGACACATCCTTTCTGGAAAGCATTAAACACCCAATGACACTGTGACCTTTCATCCTTAAGCCTAGCAAAACAATCTAAAATAAGATCTAGTGTTGGTATAATGGAAATTCACTCTTCTTCAAAATCTCATTATATACTTTCAAAACTAGCAAAAACTTGCAATGAAAGTAAAAGCCCAACAGTACAGATTTCAGGTAAACCACACAATCATTATCATCTTCTGCCTAAAGGCTGGCCAGATCAGATTTAGCATAAACTTCAGTTCTGACATTCAAAGCGTATTTGGTATTAAATATTGCTACAACAGGAAAGTAAATTAGAGACCAAAGAAATTCATGTGTAGGTGGTGATTACTCCAGCCAATTGACAGTTTGATTATGTTATTAAAAGCTGCCTAGTCGGCCATCACTGGAAAGAGAGGCCCATTGGACTTGCAAACTATATGCCCCAGTACAGGGGAATGCCAGGGCCAAAAAGTGGGAGTGGGTAGGTAGGGGAGTGGGGGGGGTATGGGGGACTTTTGGGATAACATTGGAAATGTAAATGAGGAAAATACCTAATTAAGAAAGAAAGAAAGAAAGAAAGAAAGAAAGAAAGAAAGAAAGAAAGAAAGAGAGAGAGAGAGAGAGAGAACGAACGAACGAAAGAAAGACACTTGCCTTGCAAGCATGCCAACATGAGCTTAGTACCCAGAATCCATATATTTTGTTTGTATTTTATTGTTATTTTTCTTTAAGGCAAATAGGGTGGTGAGTGTTTATGATCCCAATTTTGGGGAATGGAAGACAAGTGGATCCCCATACTCACTGGATCTACTATTTTTTTTTTATGTTAAGTCAATAGGGGCTAAAGTTATTTGGCAAGCAGGAGTCTCAATTGAGAAAGTATTTCCACCAGATTGACCTGTGGGCAAAGTCTATGGTGCATTTTCTTGATACATGTGGGAGAGCACAGCTCTCTATCAGGGACCAATGGTTTCATGTGCTATAAGAAGACCAGCTGAGCAAACCATGAGGAGTAAGCCAGAAAGCATCTCCCATGACCTCTTCATCAGCTCCTGCATCCAGGTTCCTGCTTTGACTTTCTTCAGTGATGAACTGTGCCATGGAACTATAAGCTAAAATAAAGCCTTTCCTTCTAAAAAAAAAAAAAAGAAAGAAAGAAAAGAAAGAAAGAAAAGAAATACTGTTTCTCATTTCCAAATGCTTCTCTCATAAAGCCATTTTGTTTGGCAAATGGGAAAAGCATTTCAAGAGTCCTGGAAAGTACTTCATCTGTATAAAGAAGTACTCCCTATGTAAATATGCCCCGTTCTAGTCATTGGCAGAAAATGGCCACTGTATTGGAACAAAAAGGTCAGAAACAAGAGAAAATACCTCTATGCAATCAGTCCCTAATTATTCTTTATTAGCAGGAGAACTGATGAGAAATTGGTTCCTCTTGATCGGCATTCTTTAAATACAAAGCAATGAAGCCAAATTCCTGTGAATGAATAAATAAAACCCCTGCTATGCCATTCACCTGCCATAGTACAATTGTTTGCTGATATGATCATTATAAAACGCTTTTAAGATTTCTTTCTTTCTCTGTATTGCAGATCAAAACTAGGATTATATTTTGTTCTAATGGGATTTTTTTAAGTTTGTGATGCTTATTTCCTTAGATTGAATCCATTTCCCCCCTGTGGGACATCTGAGGAACTCATCACAATAAAAATTTTTTTTTTAATTTATCTAGTGGCTGTTGAAAGAAAATCCATGACACAGCAAGCAAGTATATGTCCTCACTAAGATAGAGTTGGATGTTTGTTTTTAATGCCATAGTCTTGGTTTCTTGTATCAAGAATCAAGTGTTTCTTTTCTACATCTTCAATCTAACCCAGCCAGTCAGACCCCAACAGACAGATTTCTATTTAATGAAGCATGTTTTCTTAAGATCTACCTATTGGTCACCTGCATGCTACATACTCTTCCAACCAAATTTCATTTCCACGGCAATCATGATTGGGATGTGCCTCCAACTCCATTCACCCTCACCATATATATATCTGTGTCTGTCTGTCTGTCTGTCTGTCTTCTCTCTCTCTCTCTCTCTCTCTCTCTCTCTCTGTGTGTGTGTGTGTGTGTGTGTGTGTGTGTGTATGAAATAGAAAATTCTGCTTCACTAGAGACTAATGACATCATTAAGGTCTTACTAAGAGAAGGAAGAGAAACTCAAGTTTCCTTATCTTTTTGTCTTGCCATGTGATACCTTCCATCATGTTACATGTTACAACATTGCCCTCGCCAGATGATGGCACCATGATCTTAGATTTTCTAGTATCTTGAACTATAAATTAAATATAATCTCTATTCTTTATAAATTACCTGTCCATTTTTAGCAAGAGAACAAGACAGATAAAAAATGAACTAAGAAAATGTTCTTTCTTTGATCCTTGATAAAGCTATTTAAAAGAATACTTCAGAAACTCCAACACCGGGGCCATATTCAGAAGACTCAAGACCTAGAATCAAGAACTTCTCAAACATTCATTTCTTCCAAGTTCTCCAGGAGTGATTCCAATGAACACTCAGAAGTTCTGCATTTAGAATGGCTCCAGGAAATTGTTACAAAGAAAACTTTCGAATGTGTACCATGACCTAGAGGATTCATGTACTATCTATGAAAAGAAGAATCCACAGGATTCCCAGCAAGGATGGAGTTAATGTTGACCTTAGAAAGAAGGCACACACATGTCTTAAATAATTGAGCTACCATCTGATCTACAACAGTCAATACTAGGATTCAGCTAATCTTCAATTCTGAGATTCATACAGAAAAGGGGAAGATTCTGTTGCACTGCTCAATGATGATGGATGACTTCGGTTCTGTAACAAGGTTAGCAATTGGGAAAACTTGCAGATACAGACCCTTAATTTTATTGGAATTTTATTAACCATGGAATACTCATAAGAAATGAATATCATGAAGACGAAAGGCAGAGAGCCCTCATTTCATAAAGAACAATGCTATAGCTTTTAATTTTTCAATTAAAGTAGGGCAATAAATTCTACTTTTATGTCTCTTGGTTTTATTTTTAACAGTACAAACTAATTTTACAGGAATATATACCAGAAGCCAGCACACAGGCACACATGTTTTCTGTTCTAATGTAAGAGCTCTTGAAAATTCAAAAGATGATGAATGCTATCCATACAACAAAAGAAGCATTTGACCTATGGTCCATAAGGAAGCTTCAGAAAATTACAGACAACTTTATATTATGTACCAATGTAAATTTTGAGAAATAATGAAGTCAGGGCTTTAGCTTAATAAACATAGTGTTTGGTGATTTAAAAAGATAAATAATGTGACATTGGAACAAGTAAATCTAGGCATATTTCTCTTAATTGGAGTACAGCTTTCCTCAAGTGTAGAGGTTAGTGTCTTAGGTGACCAATGCTTTTGCAGCAAACTGATGGCTGTTAAGCAAACCCCCTGAACAGACAGCTCTTGCATGTCCCATTTAGTATATTGGCAAATCATCCTGCCTCAATATCAAGACGTATTTGAGGGTTGATGGTAGAGCATCATCCTATCTTACTGACTCCCCCTGTGTTTAGCTCTCTGCTGGAGTTCATGGATGAAAAGCCACCAGTCACAAAATTGGAACTTTTTCTGAGCATATTTTAGGAAGCAAGTGTTGAAAAGCTTTTTCCAGTCATTTTCCCCCACAGGGCTAATTCTTCTCTCAAGCAAATGGAAAAATATCACAATATGGAGGTTAGAATCAGGTTGTAAAGTAGGTTACTCTACTAAGTTCAGAGGGGTTAGAGACAAGTACATATGTGAAGAAAATATGTCCTGGAAAAGACCACACAAGGATGCCCACACAAGATAAGGAAGTAAAAAAGCAAGTTTGGAAGGATATTGAAAAGTCAACTGAACTTTCACAGAAAAAAAATGTATTTTCATAAATATAATGTTTTATTCATAATAGAAATGTATAACCTTTTAAAATTCCAAGATGCTCAGATTCTTTCTATATTGAAATGCTCAGTGTTATAAGGTTAAGCTTCCATATATTCCTTCAAGGACAGAGCCCTCATAGCAAACATATGTGTTTAGACATGAAATATTCTACATTAATATCCCCCTCTCTCTCCCTCCCTCCTTCCCTCTTCCCGTCTGTGTGTGTGTGTGTGTGTGTGTATCTGTGTCTGTGTCTGTGTGTCAGTATGTGCCTGTCTACTGCACACACTCATGAATGAACTTTTAGAGGCCATAGGAGACCATCAAGTGTCTTACTCTGCCTTATTAATTCTAATATAAGGTATTTCACTAAACCTAGAGTTCACAGGCTAGCTAGACTGGCAGAGCAGCTAGCCCCTGGGATCTGCCTTTCTTACCCTGCTCCAGCACTGAGTTTACAGGCATGCCTAGAATTTTACATGAATGCTGAGAATGTCAGCTCAAATCTTATGCTTGCATGGCAAGCACTTTACCTACTGAGCAATCTGCCCAGCCCCACATTATCACTATCTTTTCAGTTATTACTTATTTTGGTTTTATCTCACTCCTTTTTTATTCTTTTCTTACCAGTGGGACCAGCATTTAACTCATGAGACTTTTGTCCCAAAACTGAGATTCTGAAGAACAAAGATCATGTTGTTATTGGGATGATAGATTTTTGTTTGTGACACAAGATGAAAAGACATGTCATAAAGTAGCTAAAAATAGATAAACGTCATTCAAGAATGGCTACAGTGACAAATGAACAGGACAGGTATTTAACAAATTATTTGAATTTGGGCTTTAAAATATAGCCTGATAAACTGAGACAAAAATTAAATAACTTACTTCCAGCCCCCCAATCCCCCTACCCCCCTGACCTCTAAACTTCCTGGGGCCTCTAGTCTCTTGAGGGTTAGGTGCATCATCCCTGATTGAACCCAGACCCTCTGCTCTATGTGTGTTGGAAGCCTCATATCAGCTGGTGTATGCTGCCTGGTTGGTGGTCCAGTGTTTGAGAGATCTGGGGATCTAGGTTTGTTGAGACTGCTGGTCCTCCTACAGGATCGCCCCCCTCCTCAGCTTTTTACAGCCTTTCCCTAACTCAACCACAGGGATCATCAGCTTCTGTCCACTGATTTGGTGCAGATATCTGCACCTGACTCTTTCAGCTGCTTGTTGGGTCTTCCAGAGTGCGGTCATGCTAGGTCCCTTTTTGTGAGTGCTCCATAGTCTCAGTAATAGTGTTAGGCCTTGGGACCTTCCCTTGTGCTGGATCCCACTTTGGGCCTGTCACTGGACCTTCTTTTCCTTAGGCTTCTATCAATTTCAATCCCTGCGGTTCTTTCAGACAGGAACAATCATAGGTCAGAGATGTGACTGTGAGATGGCAACCACCTCCCTCATTTGATGCCTTGATGTGAGCTGGAGGTGAGCTCTACAAGTTCCCTCTCCCCACTGTTGAGCATTTCATCTAAGATCCCTCCCTTTGAGTACTGAGAGTTTCTCACCTCCCAGGTCTCTGGTGCATTTTGGAGCCCCACCCCCCCCCCCCCCCCCCCAGTCATCTACCTCCTGAGGTTGCCTGTTTCCATTCTTTCTGCTGGTCCTCAGTGCTTCAGTCCATTTCCCTCACCTAATACCAGATCAGGTTCCACTCTCCAGCCCCCACCCTTGTCCACTTTCCCTCCCTACTTGTGATTGCTTTCTTCTCTTTCCAAAGTGTGGCTCACTTGGGCCCTTCATCCTGTTGACCTTTTTGAGTTCTGTGTTCTTCTCTATCAATCACTCTGAGTCTGCAGAAGTGACAAGAAGCTACAGTACAACACCAGAAGTGATCTGGTGCAGTTTCTCTCTCTATGGAGTTCCAGCAAATGTGGCTCAATTATACAATGTACAGAAGATCAGTACATGCATGTTGTTAGCCAAGAACCCTTCATCACGTGTCTTTTCATTTGTTTGCTTGTTTTTTTTTTCATTTGTTTGTTCAGAGTACTAAGAGGAAGGCATATGCCAGTAAGTTTTATTACTGTTCCTGCCATTTCAAGAGTGTGAGGAGCCGCCCTCACATTCGCCATTACAAGATGGCGCCGACATCCTGTGTTCTAAGTAGTAAACAAATAATCTGCGCATGTGCCAGGGTAGTTTTCCACTCCATGTGCTCTGCCTTCCCCATGACAACAACTTGGCCAATGGGCTGCAGCCAATCAGGGAGTGACACGTCCTAGGCAAGGATAATTCTCCTTAAAAGGGACGGGTTTTTGCCATTTTCTCTCTTGCTCCTGAAGAAGTAAGCAATAAAGCTTTTGCCGCAGAAGATTCCGGTTGTCCTGAGCGTGTTCTTTCTGGTGGGAACAAAAGCTCGGGATACAAGAGAGCTTGTGTTTATTTTGGTCTGTTCAGCTTCCTACCTTTGGTGACAGCTATTATTTAATCTCTGTATAACTGGGTTCACTTTCAATGTTTTAAAGTCATTTTGTTCTAACAAGATGTATTATTTGTACCATATACAAAATTTGTGATTACTATGAATGTATTTTGATTTCCCATGACATAGACCTTGTGCTTAAAAGAAAAATTCCACTCTAACAGTACAAATTAATAGTGGCCAATTAATAATTATTTTTAATATATGAACTCATTTTTATATAAAGGATAAATCCTTTTAATTGGGTAACTTTATTATTTAGCTTTCCATTCTTGATATTAATTATTCTAAAGCATGGATTACAAATCATCAGATTTGATAGGGAAGCTACTAGAACAATTGATACAACTAAAGCCTCATGGACTTGAAGAATGCATCCTGAAGAATCTATCATGCTGCCATTGTAAGTTAACTGAGGCCAAGAACTCAATGCTGCTCATTATGTTCAGTTATTGGTGTGCCTTTTCTAGTTTTAATTATTAAAACAAGGAAGCTTTTTAATTTATAAAGTTATATATAACTGTTATGTTCATCCCTCCAGAATTGCTAATGCAGTTCTTGCAAAGACTGAATTTACAACAAATGTTCATTGAACCTACTACAAAATAAAGTTTACTGAGACAAGAGTACTGGTGATTGGACAATGCTGCCAGCAGGAAGTGGGGCGAATTCTCATAAGTACAGGTCAAATAATGATTGGCAATCAGAGATAACGGGGCTCGGTTTTTCTTTGTTATAATCACTAATCGAATGTCTGAATCCCCTCTACTGTGTCCCTTGCCAATTAATAACCACTGCGGTGGGATTAATAACCAACCTCTGCCCCTCTTTTCCATTTGTAGAAGCACTTGCATACCTGACAAGAAGACAACACAGAAAATCCTGGATTCTTGAGTGCATCTCCTCAGAAGAAGAATTCATTAACCAGCACTAATTCAAAATTAGGAGCTAGTATTCACAGATACAAATTTTGTGATTTATTTCACACGTCTTTCCCCCATCATAAGAGAAACAAATTACTGCATTATAGCTCAAATTACTGTTATTTCTAGGTTTACCAAAAGAAGACAAAAAAAAATTACAGAAGCAGATTCTTGTATCATTAACTCAGGAAGAAAAATGATTTCTAAATTTAACATAATTAAGAGTTGTTTCATGTAGAAAATGAATTTATGCTTCCGCAGGAAGCCAAACTTCCATTTCCTAACGATTAGGTTCTTGTTTCATAATTAAATCTCTATTCATAAACAGAAGTTTTAAACTTTCTGAAATTAAACAGAACTAAATAAAAGAACACTTGGAATGTGAAAAATATCCTCTTATTAGATTACTAGCACATATTTTTTAAAAAAGCCTAGAAAATCAGGTATTTTTTTGTTCTTTTTCTCCCACTGCACCAACTTACTTGAAGAGACAGGAATCCCTAGGAACAGTGATTCAAAGGAGCTCAATGTGGTGAAATTGCCCTAGCCACTGCCTTGCCAATTAGGGCCTGGTGCCAGGAGAGACAGCAGTAACATACCAAGTACACTGCTGTTTATATTCAAGGATCCTAACAGCTGCAGCAGAGGCTTCGGATGATGCACCAGTGAAACAAAAAGGACAAATTTCATAAGCTTGAGATTTAAATGTAAATGAATGCCTCAGCCCAATCACTCAAAACACATCTATCTTATCACCTTTTGACAAGTCAGCATATCAACAAACTTGAGTCTCCAAGGACACTACTCTTGCTATGCATGGGAAATATTAACTTTCCAAATTGTCCAAAGCTAGAAGACCCCCCAACTCCTCTGGGGCTCCCCTTAGTGCTGACTTTACATGTACCCTAGACACCCCCACCTGTTCCTCCTTATAGACAGCCAACACCCTTTACTAGAAGGTAGAAGTGACTGAGCCAGGAGACTAGTACAGTGGGAGAAGCCACAGCTAAGGATTAGGGTAAACAGTTTTTATTCATCTTCTATTTTAAAAACATGTTTTAAGTGTCAATATACATTATGAAATACTATCTTCTTGGCATATCCTATCTTTTTAACATATAGGTGATGATGTGCAAAATCAGACAATAAGAAATAGCAGCCATGTTTCTATTGGTTTCAAAGCCATGCTTCTTGTTCCAATGACTCCAGTTATTAAATACTTGACTGATGGCCTAAAAGTACCAAACATGGATTTATTGTAGCAAAGTAGAAAAGAGAAGTTTTGTGTACTCTGATAAGATGCTGAGATTCAATAACAATCTGGCTTCACTATACTTATGGTAAACAAGCTGGTACTTTAGTATGTCTGATAAGAACTTCACTTAATGGAGACATTGTCATTGAGAGAAGAAGTTATCACACCTTACATCTTAAGAGTGATAACCATGAATTCTCACTTTCTCTCTTTTACTCGTTTTGTCCCAATTGATCATTCCAATCTCTTTCATGCCATTATTTAGAGAAGAGCAATAATATCAATGCCCAGGTTGTCAATGCATGTATGAGCTACTTTGGCATTTAAAATGGATTATTGTGAGAAAAAAAAACTAAGTAGAAAAATGTAGATATATTGTGAATCTATTTTACCACAACCAGAATAACAAGGCACTTTCTATGGACAATGATGTCCCAGTGAGGTTAAGTTTTAATATAATTTTCTTTTTATAGGCCCTTAGGGGGAAATGCCAGTATTACATGACTTAGAGAGTTTGGTAGATCACTTTTTTTCTTTTCTTTCTTAATGGGATATTTTATTTGTTTTCATTTCAAATGTTATCCCTTGCCCAGTTCCCCTCTGCAAAACACCTATCCCATCCCCCACCCCCCACCCCCGTTAACCACCACCTATGAGGGTGCTACCCCACCAACCCACCCACTCCCACCTTACCACCCTAGCATTCCTCTATACTGGGGCATCAAGCCTTCATAGGAACAAGGGCCTCTCCTCCCAGTGATACCAGATAAGGCCCCTTCAGCTTCTTCAGTCCTTCCCCTAACTCCTCCACTGGGGCCCCTGTCTCAGTCTGACACTTGGTTGCAAGCATCCCCATCTGTACTGATCTGGATCTGGCAGAGGATCTCGGGAGACAGCTGTATCAGGTTCCTGTCAGCAAGTACTTCTTGGCATCAGAAATGGGTCTGGGTTTAGTATCAGCATGTGGAATTGATCCCCAGTTGGGGCAGTCCCTGGATGGCCTTTCCTTCAGTCTCTGCTCCACTCTTTATCCATGTATTTCCTTTAGACAGGAGCAATTCTAGGTTAAAATTTTGAAGATTGGTGGGTGGCCCCTTCCCTCAACCAAGGAGCCATGCCTAACCTCTGAATATGGTCTCAACAGGTTCTCCCACCCTTGTGTAAAGTATTTCAGCTAATGTCATCCCTGTGGGGATTTGGAGGCCCTTGTTTTCCTGGAATCTGGGTCTTTTTCATTGCTATCCCAAGCTCCCCATCCCCCATTGCTACACAACCCTGTTCAATTTCCTGACCCTCTGTACATCTCTTCCATCTCCTCCCATACCTGATTCTTCCCATCTATTTTCTCTCTGTCTCATCTCTTTTCTCTCTGTCTCCTCTCTTCCTCTCAAGTCCCTTCCACCCAATACTTCCGTTGATAATTTTGTTCCTTCTTCTAAGTAGGACTGAAGCATCCACTCATTGATCTTCCTTCCTTTTGAGCTTCCTGTGGTCCATGTGTTGTATCATTGGTATTCCTCACACTTTGCCTAATATCCACTTAACAGTAAGTACATACCATATGTGTTCTTTTGTGACTGAGTTACCTAACTCAGAATGATATTTTCTAGATCCATTCATTTGCCTGTGTATTTCATGAAATCATTGTTTTCAAATAGCTGAGTAGTTCTCCATTGTGTAAATGTACCACATTTTCTGTATCCATTCCTCTATTGAAGGGCATCTGAGTTGTTTCCAGCTTCTGGATATTATGAATATGGCTGCTATGAACATAGTGAAGCATGTGTCCTTAGTACATGTTGGAGCATCTTTTGGGTATTTGCCCAGGAGTAGTATAGCTGGATCCTCTGGTAGTACTATGTCCAATTTTCTGAGGAACCACCAGAAAATTTCCAGAGTGGTTGTACCAGCTTGCAATTTCACCAACAATAGATGAGTGTTCCTCTTTCTCCACATCCTCACCAGCATCTACTGTCAACTGAGTTTTTGATCTTAGCCATTCTAACTAGTGTGAGGTGGAATCTCAGGGTCATTTGATTTGCATTTCCCTGATGACTAAGGATGTTGAAATTTTCTTTAGGTGTTTCTCCACTATTAGAGTTTCCTCAGTTGAGAATGCTCTGTTGATAGGGTTATTTGGTTCTCTGGAGTTTAATTTATTATATGAGGTGCAATGTGTGCTTTAAACTTTAGTAAAATTTATTTTATGAATGTTGGTGTCCTTGCATTTGGAATATAGATATTCAGAATTAAGAGTTCATCTCGGTAGATTTTTCCTTCGATGAGTATGAAGTATCCTTCCATATCTTTTTTGCTAACTTTTGATTGAAAGGCCATTTAATTTAATAATAGACTGGCTACGTCAGCTTGTGTCTTAGGACTATTTGCTTGGAAAATTGTATTCCAGGCTTTTGCTCTGAGGTAGTGTCTGTCTTTGTCACTGAGGTGTGCTTCCTATATGCAGCAAAATTCTGGGTCCTCGTTGCATATCTAGTCTGTTAGTCTATGTCATTTTATTGGGGAGTAGAGTCCATCGATGTTAAGAGATATTAAGGAATACTGATTGTTGCTTTCTGTTATTTTTGTTGTTAGAGATAGAATTATGTTGGTGTGGCTAATTTCTTTTCGGTTTGTTGAAAGATTATTTTCTTGCATTTTCTAGAGTGTAATTTCCCTACTTGTATTGGAGTTTTCCATGTATCATTCTTTGTAGAACTGGATTTGTGGAAAGCTATTGTATATTTCGTTTTTGTCATGGAATATTTTGATTTCTCCATCTATGGTAATTGAGAGTTTTGTTGGGTATAGTAGCCTGGGCTGGCATTTGTGTTCTCTTAGGGTCTGTATGACATCTGCCCAGAATCTTCTAGCTCTCATAGACTCTGGTGAGAAGTCAGGTGTAATTCTGATAGGTCTGCCTTTATATGTTACTTGACTATTTTCCCTTACTGCTCTTAATATTCTTTCTTTGTTTTGGGCATTTGGAGTTTTGAGGTTTATGTGACAGGAGGAATTTCTTTTCTGGTCTAAACTATTTGGAGTTCTGCGGGCTTCTTATATGTTTATGGTCATCTCTTTCTTTGGGTTTGGGAAGTTTTCTTCTATAATTGTGTTGAAGATATTTACTGGCTTTTAAAGTTGGAAATCTTTGCTGTCTTCTATACCTATTATTCTTAGGATTGGTCAACTCACTGTGTCCTGGATTTACTGGATGTTTTGGGTTAGGAGCTTTTCACATTTTGCGTTTTCTGTAACTGTTGTGTCAATGTTTTCTTTTTTTTTTTTTTTAAGTGCTATTTTTTATTAGATATTTTCTTTATTTACATTTTAAATGTTATACTCTTTCCTAGTTTCCCCTATGAAATTCCCCTATCCCATTTCCCCTCCCCCTGCTCCCCAACCCACCCACTCCCATATCTGGCCCTGGCATTCCCCTATAAAGGGCCATAAAATCTTCACAGGACCTAGGGCCTCTCCTCCCATTGATGGCTGACTAGGCCATCCTCTGCTACATATGCAAATAGAGCCACAAGTACCACTATGTGTTTTCTTTGATAGGGGGTTAGTCCCAAGGAGCTCTAGAGGTACTGGTTAGTTCATATTGATGTTCTTCCTATGAGGCTGCAAACACCATCAGCTCTTTGGGTACTTTCTCTAGCTCCTTCATTGGGGACACTGTGCTCTGCCCAATGAATGACTATGAATATCCAATTCTGTATTTGCCAGGCACTGAGAGAGCCTCTCAGGAGACAGCTATAGTAAGCTGTTAGTAAGCTCTTGTTGGCATCTGCTTAGTCTCTGGGTTTGGTGGTTGTTTATGGGATGGATCCCCAAGTGGGGCAGTCTCTTGATGGTCATTCCTTCAGTCTCTACTCTGCACTTTGTCTTTATAACTCCTTCCATGGGTCTTTTGTTCCTCCTTCTAAGAAGAATTCTGAGCTTCTGGACTAATATCCACTTATCAGTGAAAGCATGTCATGTGAGTTCTTTTGTGATTGGATCACCTCAGCCAAGATGATATCCACCAGATCCTGCCATTTATCTAAGAATTTCATGAATTCATTGTTTTTAATAGCTGTGCAGTACTCCATTGTGTAAATGTGCCACATTTTTTATATCCATTCCACTGTTGAGGGACATCTGGGTTCTTTCCAGCTTCTGACTATTATTATAAATAAGGCTGCTATGAACATAGAGGAGCATGTGTCCTGATTACAAGTTAGAGCGTGTTCTAGGTATATGTCCAGGAGAAGTATTGCTGGATCTTCCAGTACAACTATGTCCAGTTTTCTGAGGAACAGCCAATCTAATTTTCAGAGAGGTTTCACCAGCTTGCAGTCCCACCAGCAATGGAGGACTGTTCCTCTTTCTTCAAATCCTCACCAGCACCTGCTGTCACCTGAAATTTTGATCTTAGCCATTCTGACTAGTGTGAGGTGAAATCTCAGAGTTGTTTTGAATTTTCTTTTCTCTAATTATTAAGGATGTTGAACATTTTTTAGGTGTTTCTCAGCCATTTGGTATTCTTCAGTTGAGAATTCTTTGTTTAGCTCTATACACCATTTTTTTAATAGGGTTATTTGGTTTTCTGGAGTCCAACTTCTTGAGTTCTTTATATAAATTGGATACTAGTCCCCTATTGGATTTAGGGTTGGTAAAGATCTTTCCCAAATCTGTTGGTTGCTGTTTTGACTTGTTGAGAGTTTCCTTTGCCTTACAGAAGCTTTGAAATTTTATGAGGTCCCATTTGTCAATTCTTGATCTTAGAGCACAAGGCATTGCTGTTCTGTTCAGGAATCATTCCCCTGTGCCCATATCTTTGAGGCCCTTCCCCACTTTCTCCTCTATAAGTTTCAGTGTCTTTGGTTTGATGTGGAGTTCCTTGTTCCACATAGACCTGAGCATTATACAAGGGGATAAGAATGGATCAATTTGCATTCTTCTACATTCTAACTGCCAGTTGAGGAAACACCATTTTTTGAAAATGCTCTCTTTTTTCCACTGGATGGTTTTAGCTCCTTTGTCAAAGATCAAGTGACCATAGGTGTGTGGGTTCATTTCTGTGTCTTCAGTTCTGTTCCATTGATCCACATGTCTGTCATTGTACCAGTACCATGCAGTTTTTATCACAATTTCTCTCTAGTTAACTTGAGGTCATGGATGGTGATTCCAAAAGAGGTTCTTGTATTGTTGAGAATAGTTTTTGATATCCTAGATTTTTTTTATTCCAGACATATTTGCAAATTACCCTTTCTAACTCAGTGAAGAATTGAGTTGGAATTTTGATGGGGATTGCATTGAATCTGTAGATTGCTTTAGGTAATATAGACATTTTTACTATATTAATCCTGCCAATCCATGAGCATGGGAGATCTTTCCATATTCTGAGATCTTTTTAAATTTCTTTCTTCAGAGACTTGAAGTTCTTATGATACAGATCTTTCACTTCCTTACTTAGAGTCACACCAAGTTATTTTATATTATTTGTGACTATTGAGAAAGGTGTTGTTTCCCTAATTTCTTTCTCAGCCTGTTTATCTTTTGTGTAAAGAAAGGACACTGATTTGTTGGAGTTAATTTTACATCCAGCTCTTTCAGTGAAGTTGTTTATCAGGTTTAGGAGTTCCCTGGTGGAATTTTTGAAGTCACTTATATATACTATCATATCATTTACAAATAGTGATATTTTGACTTCTTCCTTTCCAATTTGTATCCCCTTGATATCCTTTTGTGGTCTAATAGCTCTGGCTAGGACTTCAAGAACTATGTTAAATAGGAAGGGAGAATGTAGGCAGCATTGTCTAGTCCTTGATTTTAGTGGGATTGCTTCCAGTTCTTCTCCATTTAGTTTGATGTTGGCTACTGGTTAACTGTATATTGCTTTTATCATGTTTAGGTATGGGCCTTGAATTCCTGATCTTTCCAAGACTTTTATCATGAATGGGTGTTGGATTTTGTCAAATGCTTTCTCAGCATCTAATGAGATGATCATGTGGTTTTTGTCTTTGAGTTTGTTTATATAGTGGATTACGTTCTGTATATAGAACCATCCTTGCATCCCTGTGATGAAGCCTACTTGATCATGTGTGAGAAGCGGGTGCCGCAGCCACCCCAAGATGGCGCCCGGGATGGCTGCCAGGTCTTATGACCTGTGCCTGACTTCCTCATTACCTCAGACTTAGCCACATCCCAGCCGTCTGCACTGTGCAGACGCCATGCTTCATCAGCTTGCCTGAGGTGTTGTCACTTGTTGTGAACCAATGGACTGCCGTGAAGTGACTGGGGTGATTGGGAGGAGTGAGTAGGGTATTTAAGGCACTCTCCGAGTTGTTCGGCAGATTCCCGTTCCTGCATTGCACTGTGAAGCATTCCTGAATAAACTTGCTTGAAGAAGGACAACATGGTGTTGCATCTTTCCTGCTGGTCAGGGTGGATGCGACAATCATGATGGATGATAGTTTTGATGTGTTGTTGGATTCAGTTTGCAAGAATTTTATTGAGTATTTTTTAATTGATATTCATATGAAAAAATGGTCTGAAGTTCTCTTTCTTTGTTGGGTATTTGTGTGGTTTAGGTATCAGAGTAATTGTGGCTTCATAGAAAGAATTGGGTAGAGCACTTACTTTTTCTATTTTGTGGAATAGTTTGAGGAGTGTTGAAATTAGGTCTTCTTTGAAGGTCTGATAGAACTCTGCCCTAAACTCATCTAGTCCTGGTCATTTTTTGGTTGGGAGACTATTAATGAGTGCTTCTATTTCTTTAGGGGATACCAGACTGTTGTGATCATTAATCAGATAATGATTTTACTTTGGTACCTGTTTACCAAGAAAATTGTCTAGAACATTGTGCATTTCATCCAGGTTTTCAGGTTTTGTTGAGTATAGGTTTTTGTAGTAGGAGCTAATGATTTTTTGGAATTTCTCAGATTCTGTTCTTATATCTCCCTTTTCTTTTCTGATTTTGTTAATTAGGATACTGTCCTTGTACCCTCTAATTAATCTGGCTAAGGGTTTATCTATCTTGTTGGTTTTCTCAAAGAACCAGCTCTTGGATTGGTTGATTCTTTATTTTTATTTATACTCCTTTTTGTTTCCACTTGATTGATTTCACCCCTAAGTTTGATTATTTTCTGCCTTCTCCTCCTCTTGGGTGAATTTGCTTCCTTTTGCTCTAGAGTATTTAGGTGTGCTGTCAACCTGCTAGTGTATGCTCTCTCCAGTTTCTTTTTGGAGGCATTCAGAGCTATGAGTTTTCCTCTTAGGACTGCTTTCATCATGTCCTATAATTTGGGTATGTTGTGGCTTCATTTTCACTAAAATATAAAAAGTCTTTAATTTCTTTCTTTATTTCATCCTTGACTACGTTGTAATTGAGTAGAATGTTGTTCAGCTTCCATGTGTATGTGGGTTTTCTATTATTTATGTTGTTATTGAAGACCAGCCTTAGTCTGTGGTGACCTGATAGGATGCATGGGATTATTTCAATATTTCTGTATCTGTTGAGGCCTGCTTTGTGATTGATTATATGGTCAGTTTTGGAGAAGGTACCATGAGGTACTGAAGAGAAAGTATATTCTTTTGTTTTAGGATGAAATGTTCTATAGATATCTGTTAAATCCATTTGTTTCATAACTTCTGTTAGTTTCACTGTGTCTGTTAAGTTTCTGTTTCCAGGATCTGTCCATTGATGAGAGTGGGATGTTAAAGTCTCCAACTATTATTGTGTGAGATGCAATGTGTGCTTTGAGTTTTACTAAAGTTTCTTTAATGAATATGGATACCCTTGCTTTTGGAGTATATTCAGAATTGAGAGTTCATCTTGGTAAATTTTAGCTTTGATGAGTAAGAAGTGTCTCTCCTTATCTTTTTTGATATCTTTAGGTTGAAAGTCGATTTTATTTGATATTAGAATGGCTTCTCCAACTTTTTTTCTTGGGACCTTTTGATTGGAAAATTGTTTTCCAGCCTTTTTCTCTAAAGTAGTGTCTGTCTTTGTCCCTGAGGTGGGTTTCCTGTATGCAGCAAAATATTGGGTCCTGTTTATGTAACCAGTCTGTTAGTCTATGTCTTTTTATTGGGGAATTAAGTCCATTGATATTAAGAGATATTAAGCAAAAGTCACTGTTACTTCCTGGTTGTTGTTGTTGTTGTTGTTGTTGTGAGAATTGGAATTCTGTTCATGCGGCTATTATCTTTAGGTTTGTTGAAAGATTAGTTTCTTTCTTTTTCTTGGGTGTAGTTTCCCTCTTTGTGTAGGTGTTTTCCATTTATTATCCTGTGAAGGGCTGGTTTTGCGGAAAGATATTGTGTAAATTTGGTTTTGTCATTGAATACCTTGATTTCTCCATCTATGGTAATTAAGAATTTTGCTGGTTATATTTGCCTGGGCTGGCATTTGTGTTCTCTGCAGGTCTGTATGACATCTTCCCAGGATCTTCTGGCTTTCATAGTCTCTGGTGAGAAATCAGGTGTAATTCTAATATGTCTGCCTTTATATGTTACCTGACATTTTCCCTTATTGCTCTTAGAATTCTGTCTTTGTTCTCTGCATTTGGTGTTTTTGATTATTATGTGATGGGAGGATTTCTTTTCTGATCCAAACTATTTGGAGTTCTCTAGGCTTCCTGTATGTTCATGGGCATCTCTGTCTTTAGGTTGTGAAAGTTTTCTTATATAATTTTGTTGAAGATATTTACTGGCCCTTTATGTTGGAAATCTTCCTTCTCATCTATACCTATTATCCTTAGGTTTGGTCTTCAGATTGTGTCCTGGATTTCCTGGATTTTTTGGGTTAGGATCTTTTTGCATTTTCCGTTTTCTTTGATTTTTCTGTCAATGTTTTTTATGTTATCTTCTGCACGTGAGATTCTTCTTTCTCTTTTATTCTGTTGGTGATGCTTGCATCTATGACTTCTGATCTCTTTCCTAGGTTTTCTATCTCTAGAGTTGTCTCCCATTGTGATTTCTTTATTATTTCTATTTCCATTTTTAGATTTTTGATGGTTTTGTTCAATTCCTTCACCTGTTTGGTTGTGTTTCCCTGTAATTCTTTAAGGGATTTTTGTGTTTTCTCTTTAATAGCTTCTACCTGTTTACATGTGTTCTCCTGTATTTTTTAAAGGAAGTTATTTATGTCCTTCTTAAATTATTCTATCATCATCATCATGAGATGTGATTTTTAAATCAGTCTTGCTTTTCTGGTGTCTTGGGGTATCCAGGGCTTGCTGTGGTGAAAGAACTGGGTGTTGATGATGCCAAGTAGACATGGTTTCTGTTGCTTGTGTTCTTGCATTTGCCTCACACCATCTGGTTATCTGTCTTGTTAGCTGGGCTTGGTGTCTCTGACTGTGGCTTGTCCCTCCTATAAGCCTCTCTCTGGGCAGAATTTTGAGTTGGAGAGCTATAGCACAGGGTCAGCTCCAGAGCACAGATGGAAACCTGAAGGATCCTGTCCCTGGATATTCCTTGGTTCCTGTGCCTGACGCCTCTGGGCAGGTCCCTCTTGGGGCAGGTATTTAAGCAGAAGTGGTGGTCTTACCTGTGCTGTCAGGTGTGTCAGCACTCCTGGGAGATCAGCTTTCTCCTGGGAGGATTTGGGTAGGGAGAGCTGTGGCACAGGGTCAGCTCCAGGTGTAGATGGAAACTTGAAGCTTGATAGATCTTTTATGGGACCTGCAATAGTTGTTTTTAGATGTCTTCTGGTGTATAACTAGTAATGGAATATGGACTATAATGTGTAGGCTTAGATTTTTCAAAACTTAAATTTATTTAGATTTCTTAAACACTTCAACTTCCCTTTTAACTCATCGAACAGAGGTAGGGGAAGGTTACTAGGAAAAGGGTGTGTGGACCTGTTTAGAAGTAGTTCCTTGGGGAGATTCTACTCTTTGTTGTCAGGATACCAGCTGTCCAGTTCAATAGCTAACATTGGCATGTTCCAGCAAAACAGCAATACTCCTCCAAATCAGCATGAGTCAGCAGAAATGGCCAGAATCAACTGGAATACCATGAGGTGTTCTTTTGTATCTTTTTCTCAATGAAGTGCAAACTAGCAAAGACCAGCAAAGAAGGGAATCATTGCATGGCTCAGCTATGCAAGAGCATGCTCGCATTGTTTGTGTGGTTCCATTTATTTATTTATTTATTTATTTATTTATTTATTTATTGTCTTTGGGTTTTTTTTTTTTTTTTTTTTTTTTTTGCTGTGTGTGTGTGTGTTGTTTGCTTTTTATTGGATATTTTATGTACTTACATTTAAGATGTTATCCCATTTCCTGGTTTCTCCTCTGGAAACCCTTTATCCCATCCCCCTTCCCCTACTTCTATGAGGGTGCTTCCACACCCACCTACCCACTTTCACATCATCTCCCTAGCATCCCCTACACTGGATGATCGAGCCTCCACAGGACCAAGGGTCTTTCCTCCAATTGATGCCAGAAAATGCCTCTACTACATATGTGGCTGGAGCTATGGGGTCCTCCGTGTGTACTCTTTGATTGATGGTTTAGTCCCTGGAAGCTCTGGGGGGTCTGTTTGGTTAATATTGTTGTTCTTCCTATGAGGTTGAAAACCTCTTCAGCTCCTTAAGTCCTTTTTCTAACTCCTCCCTTGGGGAACCCAGTGCTCAGAAGTCCAATGGTTGGCTGTGAGCATCCACCTCTGTATTTGCCAGGCTCTGGCAGGTCCTCTCAGGAAACAGCTATAACAGGCTCCTGTCAGTAAGCACTTCTTGGTATCAGCAATAGTGTCTGGGTTTGGTCTCTGTATATGGAATGGATCACCAGCTGGGGCAGTCTCTGGATGGCCCTTCCTTCAGTCTCTCTATTTCCTTTAGACAGAAAGTTAGAGGGTGGGAGGGACTTGGGAGCAAAATATGGGGGAGGGGGAAAGTGGGGCAGGATCAGTTGTGGGAGGAGGTGGGGATGATATACAGAGTGTCACGAATTTGAACAGAGGTGTGTAGCAATGGAGGATGGGGAACTGGTGGTAGCCACCAGCAAATCCCAGATGACAAAAAAATCTAAGAGGTTCCCAGGACCCAATCGGGATGAGATTAGCTGAAATGCCCAACAAAGGAGAGGGAGGCAGGTAGTCATGGTGCTCAAGCAGTAGACATGATATTTTTCATCTGTGACAGAGAGAGAAAGACAGAGAAAGAGTCAGAGACTGAGTCTAATATGGGCTTTTGAAACCTCTAGTTACAAACTTCATCCAAAATCCCATACCACCTAATCCTAAATGTGTGAGCCTGTGAGATCCATCCTCATTCAAACCACCATATGACTCATTAAGACCTTTCTCTGAATGATTATATAGAACCATATTGGCACATACTGTAGTAATGTATTCTTGGTATTATAGCTAGATGAATGAAAGAGTTAAACCTCTACAAAACTTGAGAATATACCTTTAATGATATGCTTGTCAAGCCTGCTTTAAACACAACTCTGTTGGCAGAGACCAACTCTAAGCATGAGCTTAACACTGTTGCATAAACACAGAAATGCAAGTAATTTCCTCCTTAAACTCTACCTGCATAACCTTTCATTCTTTAGTATCTTTAATAATGCTTACTTAGTCAAGACCATGTTCTAAAAATTTCCATTTATTCTTAATCCAAGCACTATATCTATAAAGTATTCTAGGGTGTAATATTTCCAAACTTATTAAACTACTATCTCAACCTCATTCAAGACAATCCCTAATTCTAGTTCTTCATTGCTACTTCTTCATTGTTGTTTACATTTTCACTCTTCTACAATATAGCATAAAAAGGACCCAATTATGTCTAGTCTCTTAGCTCCACATAATATTTTTGAGATTTATCCAAATAGCACCAGGCAACAGTAGACAGCTCAATTGCTGTAGAATTCTGTTCTGTGATTAAACAGAAAATTACCTATTTACCTGTTAGACATCTGCCAATTTGTGTTTGGCTATTAGCAATAAGGCCAATGTGGGTGGGGGATGTAAAAAGTACACTTCCATTTCTCTTGAGTAAATTCCCAGAAATATGATTGCTGGGGCAAAGACTAAGAGGCATCCTTGCTTTATTAGGGGGTCAAAAATGTGCCAAGTTATTTACTTCCATGGATATCTAAAATCAATCTCGATTTGTTTCCCTGGCACTCAGAATATTTCCTCTAAGTATATTTCCAGGGAATTTGCTGTGGATCATAGGCCCTCAGGGGTCTAATTTATGCATCTATTTACTGTATTACTTTAATATTTTGCTAGATATGAAATTCTGAATTCAAAGTTCTTTTCTTTAATATGCTTAAATTCTCATACTAAAGTGCCTTCTATCACTACTAAGAAGACAAATGGTAATCTAAATTTACTTTTTATAGGCAGCCTACACTTTTCTTTAAGAAACTTGATTTTTTTATGTGTTCTTAACTCTTAATATTTCAGGACATAGAGCGTCTGGCTTCAATTTCATCAATTTTTCCTATTAGGTTCAGTGAGATATTTCAATCTGCCAACTGTTCTCTCAGAATTTCTTATGTATGTTCATCTTTTAATTCCACCAGAATGCTTTTCAGAGGGCTTCTCAGTTATATTCAGTCTCCAACTTTTCTATTACACTTTTCATTATTTATGCTTCACCATTCAATATATTAGCCCCCGTGCTCCTATTGGCTTATTCTTGCACATCTTACATTTAATTTACTTTGGCAAACACCAACCTTTGGATACAGAAATGGCAATCTTTTCTCCATCCCAAGATGTAGGAAGTATACATTTTATAAGACAAGCCTTAATAATCTCAAGAAAGCACAGTGAATAGAGTCAAATATCTGACAGATAACAAAGCAGTCATGCTCATCAGGGGCATTTAAAGTTTGATTTGTTATTGGCCAGTTGGCCAATTGAGTTGGTCGGGCAGTAGGTGAGTCAATCATTTGGTTTGATAGCTTCATTCCATATGTATCAATTTCCTTGTACATATTAGAAAGTTTGGTTAAAAATAACTAACAAAGGGATAAGTCAAAAACCAGCATCCTATCCTGTGCCATGCTAATGAAGTCTTAGATAATGTATACACTCCAGAGATCTCTGCCTGTGCCTACTTCTGAATTTGACAACCACTTAACCATTATCAAACCAAACTGCTTTACATGCTAGATCCCCACATGACACTTCCTTTCCTAAGAAGTTTTCTTTCTTCTTTATAACCCCTGTTCGTTGGAGGCTGTGAAAGGGGGGTTTTTAAGGACAATCTATTCTCTGGATCTAGCCAATGACCTTGCCATTTCTTATTTACTATTTGCCCCAGCCAGGGTCTCCACTTTTCCACCAGATGCCACTATTATTGTCCATATGACACTAAATTTGTTCTGCAGAAGTCAGTACCTTAAAAAGGACTTTCTCAGGAGAACTATTAGGGCAGATCAGCAAGGCCTTTCACCCTGGCAAAGCATGGCTGACAACCTTCAGAGGCACAAAGCTATAGACAAGCATCCCTTGTTGCCTTCCTACCACTGATCTCTTGGATAAAATGTCATTTCTAGAGTCACCTCTCCCTGTGCTCTCAGATATGGCACATTATTTCACAAGACATCAACACATTGTCACAGTGTTGACAGAGAGAACCTTCAGAGGAAGGATCCAAAGTGTTCTGAAATGTCCACATTCTTCCAAACCAATTAAATGTTTCAGTTTTACTATTTCTTACTACAGTATGAGGAAAAGGATATTTAGGATTTCTGAGCTTCAATTTCATCAATAATGTGAAAATATCCTTTATATTTCCAGCAGGATACAACTTATTCTTAAAAAAAAAAAAACTATAAATGAAGTTATCATTTGGTCCTGCAATACTACTCCTGGATTAATACCTAAAGGAATCTAAAACAGCACAACAAAGAGATGCCAGATCCTTGTCTGTTGCAGCATGATTCATAATAGCCAAGATGTGGTATCAACCTAGATGCCCACTATTAGAAGAATAGGTTTTGAATATAGGGCATATATTAAAAATATTATTATTCAGCCACAAAGAATATTGTGTTATGGAAAGCAAATGGGTCAAACTTTGGATAATCATGTTTGCTGACATAAGCCAAACTTGTGAAAAACATTTTATCTTATGTGCAAAATATAGATTTAAATGTGTATATGTGCACATGTGCCACACACAGAGCACAAAATTAGAAAGAGGGCCATTTGAGATATGAAGAAGACATTTCAGAGGTAGGCAGGAGGTGGGTAGAGAATAATAGGAATAAACAAAGACAAATATCATGTTGTCTCTCTTATGCAATATATATATAAATATAATTATTTGAATAAATAGAATATTTATAACATGAAGACTGCATATCATTTCAGGGTTACTTCAAATTGTCAGGAAGTGGGAGAGAGGATATAATTGCATAACATAAGCAAAGTAAAAAATACACATATTTGAAGATAATACATAATAAAATTAAACTCATTATTTTGTAAATAATTTTAAAAATTAGTAACAAAACTCATTCCTATGTAAGTTTGTATTGGCACCTTGCTTTTAGTTCCTTTCATCTTCCATGACTCTAAGCTTTGCTGCCTGTCCTATTTAGCTTTGCTTATCTAATTAAAACAGCATAAATTCACCTCTGAAGAAGGCCTTTATTGAGAAATTATTTAAATCAGATTGGCCTGTAAGGTTAACTGTGAGAAATGGTCATAGTTATTAATTGACTCATTAATTGGTGTAGGTAGTAGCACCAATCCTTTGGCAAGTTATCCTGGATTGTATATGAACGCTATTTAAGCATGAGCTACAAGAGAGCCAGAAAGCATGCCCGCAGGCTGCAATCATCCAGGATTTCTTTTTCAAGCCCCTGCTTTTAGTTCCTGTCTTGGCTTCCTTAAAGGATAGGCTATGATCTGGTCATATAAGCCAAAATAAAACTTTTCCACCCCAACTTGCTTTTGGTCAGGGTATTTAATCATAGCAACAGATTAGACCAACACACTGTACATTTGCCTAATTAATTCTTTAATTTTCACAAACCTCACAAGCTTTTCCACACTGAGCAAGGCATAAAATGTTCCTGTATCGATAGAAAATTTAAACTAGAAACTGACCACATCTTCCTAATTTTTGATCCCTCCCAGGCCAGATAACATATAAAACATTCGATTTTACTTGTAGAAAGATGTTTTGCTTTTAAGCTTGGGTTAAAGATAGGGAAAGTAAGAGACAGTGCTAAGATAAATGTTGGCAGTGACCACAGGTCTCTGTGCTTTCAACCACAACATTCTAAATGATGAATGGCCTGTTAGAAAGTACTTTGCAGAGAGCAGTTTTCCAAAGACTAAATATCCCTATGCCTCTGATCACAAGCTGGTCAGGTTCATTTATATTGTCTCAAATATGGGGAAGAGTAAAGATAAAGACCCAGAGAGGAGAGTGAACAAAACCCTATGAATCAACTGAAAACAACTCAGGCCAGCAGAGCAGAGAACAGGTGAAGGTAACTTTAGATGGGCTAGTTCATGATAAATCTGTGGAACCATAGCACACAGTACTACTATGAGACTGTAGGTGGGAGATGCCATAATCACCTTTGTGTCTGTGATGTGAATGTTCATTTGAAAAGGATGAACTGTGGTTATGCAGTGTAAGAGGTGAGACCCAGGAGCACAGCTCTGGCAGCTCAGACTGAGAGTAACTGGTGAAATATTACATAGGGAAAAAATGAAGAAAAATCAAGAAACTCCCTGATTATTCTGGATTGTGAAGGTTGATTAATAAAGAAAGAAACAGTATCAATGGAAGCTCAAGGACAGTTGAGTTCGAGGCATTTTGAGTAAAAGATTTCCTTAAGAACAAGTGCAAATAATTGGTAATGGGTAACTGGTCTCAAGGTTGCTTTGACTGGTCTGGCAAACAGTGTTCTTTTCAGCAATCTTCTTAAATGGAACACATGAACATTTTGTAATCTTAGAACTCTAAGAAAACCCATTACTATAGGCAGATTACACTCCTTAAAAACACGAGCTCCAAGCAGGCTTTCACTTGTGTTGTTCTAAGAGGCAGCATCTATACTACTGGCATGCAGCTATAACATACCTTTCTATTAAAAAACGTTGATTGGAAATGCTGACTTTTTTCCCACTGGATGGTTTTAGCTCCTTTGACAAAGATCAAGTGACCATAAGTGTGTGGATACATTTCTAGGTCTTCAATTCTATTCTATTGAACTACCTGTCTGTCACTGTACCAGTACCAGGCAGTTTTTATCACAATTGTTCTGTAACACAGCTTGAGGTCAGGGATGGTGATTCCACAAGAGGTTCTTTTATTGTTGAAAATAATTTTTGTGATCCCAAGTTTTTTGTACTCCAGACAAATTTGCAAATTGCTCTAACTCTGTGAAGAATTGAGTTGGAATTTTGATGGGGATTGCATTGAATCTGTAGATTGCTTTTGGCAAGATAGCCATTTTTACTATATTAATCCTGCCAGTCCATGAGCATGGGAGATCTTTCCATCTTCTGAGATCTTCTTTGATTTCTTTCTTCAGAGACTTGAAGTTCTTATCATACAGATCTTTCACTTTCTTAGAGTCACACCAAGTTATTTTATATTATTGTGACTATTGTGAAGGGTGTTGTTTCCCTAATTTCTTTCTCAGCCTGTTTATCTTTTGTGTAGAGAAAGGCCACTGATTTGTTGGAGTTAATTCTATATCCAACTAATGAACTGAAGTTGTTTATCAGGTTTAGGAGTTCGCTGGTGGAATTTTTGCAGTAATTTATATATACTTCCATATCATCTGCAAATAGTGATATTTTAACTTCTTCTTTTCCAATTTGTATTCCCTCGATCTCCTTTTCTTGCCTCATTGCACTGGCTAGGACTTCAAGTACTATATTGAATAGATAGGGAGAAAGTGGGCAGCATTGTCTAGAGTCTGATTATAGTGGGATTGCTTCAAGTTTCTCTCCATTTAGTTTGATGTTTGCTACTGGTTTGCTGTATATTGCTTTGATTATCTTTATGTATGGGCCTTGAATTCCTGATTTTTCCAAGACTTTTATCATGAATGGGTGTTTGATTTTGTCAAATGCTTTCTCAGCATCTAATGAGATGATCATGTGGTTTTTGTCTTTGAGTTTGTTTATATATAGTGTATTATGTTGATGGATTTCCGTATATTAAACCATCCCTGCATCCCTGGAATGAAGCCTACTTGATCATGATGGATAATAGTTTTGATGTATTCTTGGATATTGAGTATTTTTGCATCAATATTCATAAGGGAAATTGGTCTGAAGTTCTCTTTCTTTGTTGGGCCTTTGTGTGGTTTAGGTATCAGAGTAATTGTGGCTTCATAGAATGAATTGGGTAGAGTACATTCTGTTTCTATTTTATGGAATAGTTTGAGGAGTGTTGGAATTAGGTCTTCTTTGAACATCTGAAAGAAGTCTGAACTAAACCCATCTTGTTCTGGGCTTTTTTTTTTTTTTTTTTTTTTTGAGAGACTACTAATGACTGATTCTATTTCTTTAGGGTATATGGGGCTGCTTAGATCATTAATCTGATCCTTATTTAACTTTGGTACCTAGTATCTGTCTATGAAATTGTCCATTTCATCCAAGTTTTCCAGTTTTGTTAAGTATTCATATCTCCTTGTATAAAGCTCAAGTCTAAGTGGATCAAGGAACTCCACAAAAAACCAGAGACACTGAAACTTATAGAGGAGAAAGTGAGGAAGAGCCTCAAAGATATGGGTACAGGGGGAAAATTCCTGAACAGAAAATCAATGGCTTGTGCTGTAAAATCAAGAATCAACAAATGGGACCTCATAAAATTGCAAAGCTTTTGTAGGCAAAGGACATTGTCAATAAAACAAAAAGGCCATTGGGAAAAGATCTTTACCATTCCTAAATCTGATAAAGGACTAATATCCAATATATATAAAGAACTTAAGAATTTGGACTCCAGAAAACCAAATAACCCTATAAAAATGGGCACAAAGCTAAGCAAAGAATTCTCAACTGAGAAATACTGATTGGCTGAGAAGCACCTGAAAAAATGTGCAACATCCTTAATCATCAGGGAAATGCAAATTAAAACAATCTTGAAATTCTACCTCACACCAGTCAGAATGGCTAAGATCAAAAATTCAAGTGACAGCAGATACTGGTGAGGATATGGAGGAAGAGGAACACTCCTCCATTGCTGGTAGGACTGCAAGCTTGTATAACCACTCTGGAAATCAGTCTAGCGGTTCCTTAGAAAATTGGACATAGTACTACCAGAAGATCCAGCAATTCCTCTCCTGAGCATATACCCAGAAGATGTTCTGACTGGTAATAAGGACACATGCTCCACTATGTTCATAGAAGCCTTGTTTATAATAGCCAGCATCTGGAAAGAACCCAGATGTCCCTCAACAGAGGAATGGATAAAGAAAATCTGGTACATTTACACAATGGAGTACTACTCATCTATTAAAACGATGAAATTATGAAATTCTTAGGCAAATGGATGGATCTGGAGAATATCATCCTGAATCATCCAATCACAAGAGAACACACATGATATGCACTCACTGATAAGTGGATATTGGTCCAGAAACTCAGAATACCCAAGATACAATTTGCAAAAGATGTGAAACTCAAGAAGGAAGAATCAAGTGTGGATACTTTGATCCTTCTTAGAAGAAGGAACAAAATATCCATGGAAGGAGTTACAGAGGCTAAGTTCAGAGCTGAGACTGAAGGAAGGACCATCCAGAGACTGCCACACCCAGGAACCCATCACGTAAACAACCACCCAACCCAGACACTATTGCATATGCCAACAAGATTTTGCTGACAGGACCCTGATATAGCTGTCTCCTGTGAGGCTCTGCTAGTGTCTGGCAAATACAGAAGTAGATGCTCACATCCACTATTGGACAGAACACAGGATCCCCAATGAAGGAGTTAGAGGTAATACCCAAGGAGCTGAAGGGGTCTGTAGCCCTATAGGACAAACAACAATATGAACTAACCAGTACCCCCAGAACTCCCTGGGACTAAACCACCAATCAAAGAGAGCTGCATATGTAGGAGAGAACGGCCTAGTTGTCCATCAATGGGAGGAGAGGCCCTTGGTCTTGTGAAGATTCTATGCCCCAGTATAGGGAATTTCCAGGGCCAGGAAGAGGGAGTGGGTCAGTTGGGGAACAGGGGGATGTGGGAGGAGATAGGGGATTTTCAGAGAGGAAACTAGGAAAGGGAATAGCATTTGAAATGTAAATGAAGAAAATATCTAATAAAGAAAATATATAAATATGTATGTGTGTGTGTATATATATATATATATATATATATATATATATATATATATATATATATAAAACTTTGATTGGCATCTTTGCCCAGTGAAATTTGAAGCCAGAACTATATGTAAATATATTTGTGTTTCCAGTTCTTGCCTCTGTATGCTTTCTGTAGGACAAATTAGAACATTCTCATTTGACAAATGTCCAGGGTAGGTCAGGAAAATGGCTAAGTTAGTAAAGCGCTTTCTCCAGAAGCCTATGGGTGAGAAGATCCCTGGTATCCGTGGATTAAGCTCAGCATGCTGATACATGTAATCCTAGTGCTCAGGGAGTCACAGACAGGAGTACCCTTAGGGCTCATTACCTAGCTACTACATCCACTCCAGTGAAGTCTGCTTGGTAGGCCTAAAAGCCTGGAAGCAGTCATGAGGCAAAGAGTTTCACAGAAAATTAGCCTCCTGGAACCTTGGCATTCCTATAGCATGTATAGCCCAAACCTGTCCCCACATTAGTCTGGGGTATGGATCCGTGTGCTCTCTTTCAGTATTGTTTTATTATAAGTGCCTTTAAGGATTGATTTTGACATATAGCTAAGCCTTCGCCAGTGTTCCAATGTCCTAGGCAGTCCTTGAAGCTGACCCTGAGCTTGGAATTCGGTAAGAATGTTACCTACTCAGTAACATTCAAATTCACTTCTAGTAGAGACAGTGAAACTAATTAGGCATTACAATTTACTTGAACAGAGCTAGAAAAGCTCAGGGCTAGTCTACATAGTAATTACATAGGACAATAGCTGAGTCACACCCAAACACAGGAATACACAATGGCCTAGGTAATAGGTGGGTTGTAGTATTTTTCATGAAAGGGTTAGTTGAACAGAATTCCCCTGGTGCAGTTTTTTTTCACTAGGCCCAGAGAAATAGCATAATCAGGTATTTACTAAAGAACCCCTGGTGGTGGGTTTAACAATAGACTAGCATTGTATCAGAGCATTCACCTGGCTCCTGTGTTTAGCTGATCTTAATTGGGGTTGTTCCTATTCTTAGTTGTAAACAAGGCCTGGCTCCTACTATCTTTTTATGTATGCATTTTCTTTGTTTCCTGTAAGAACCAGGGTACCTTGACAGATGTGTTTACCTAGCCTTTTTGTTTTTCTTCTGTATTGAAAGCCTGGTGTTTGCTTGAAAAAATACATCCAGATACAGAACTCCCTTGTGTCTGTGTCTGTTTGTCACCTTTTTCCTTGCCAACTCCATGCCCACCTGCCAGAACACCTAATTTCACACGGATTGGGGGGGGGCGATTGAGCCTAGTCTGTGGCAGCTAGCCAGTGAGTGAGCCCCAGATTCTATTGAGAGACCCTGTCAGAACAGGTTGACATGAGGAATAAAACCAGTTTCCCCCTGGTCTCCACATACATGGGTACCCGCATGCACACATACCCTTTGTGTGTGTGTGTGTGTGTGTGTGTGTGTGTGTTGTAATATATATTTTTTCCAATGAAATCCCTCTCAAATTTCCAGTGCTTTTTTAAAAAATTTACTTCTGAGATTATAGTATAATTCTTCCTTGGGACCTATGATATATTTAGCCATAAGTACTGTACTGGCTAGTTTTGTGTCAACTTGACACAGCTGGGGTTATCACAGAGAAAGGAGCTTCAGTTGAGGAAATGCCTCCATGAGCTCCAACTCTAAGGCATTTTCTCAATTAGTGATCAAGGGGGAAAGGCCCCTTGTGGGTGGGACCATCTCTGGGCTGGTAGTCTTGGGTTCTATAAGAGAGCAGGCTGAGCAAGCCAGGGGAGGCAAGCCAGTAAAGAACATCCCTCCATAGCCTCTGAATCAGCTCTTGCTTCCTGACCTGCTTGAGTTCCAGTCCTGACTTCCTTGGTGATGAACAGCAGTATGGAAGTGTAAGCCAAATAAACCCTTTCCTCCCCAACTTGCTTCTTGGTCATGATGTTTGTGCAGGAATAGAAACCCTGACTGAGACAAATTGGTACCAGCAGAGTGGGGTATTCCTGTGACAACCTGACCATGTTTTGGGGAGGACTGTGGAAGGACTTTGGAACTTTGGGCTTGAAGATCCATCTGTTGTTAAGAGCTCTGTCAGATGTTGTGTAGAAGCTTGGAAGATAATGTTGAGAACACTGCAGAAGATGGAGGTCTGGTTTGTGAAATTTCAGAGGGAAAATTAAAGACTCTTTTCAGGGCCATTGCTGTTTTGATTGTGAAGATTCTGTAGTTCTGGTTAGCTGTGGCTGAAGAATCAGCTGTGATTAACAAGATACCAGAACTACCAAAGCAAAAACTTTGCATTACTGGGACTATTGATGCTGGTTAGCTGGAGCTAAGAAATTAGCGGTGATTAAGAAGAGACCAGCATCATTGAGGTGACATCTTCTGGGAAGTGTTTTCTGAAAGCACAAAGAGGCTGTGTTCCAGAGATGGCCAAGGTTGTACTCCTGCTGCAGTGGGACTTGGTAATATGTAAGGGTCACCCAGGTAGTACTGGTTTTGAAGGCATGAAGGGGTAACGCAAAGCAGCTGAGGCTCAGCACTGTGAGAGGCCATGGAAGGCCATTGGTGAAGGTGCAGCCTCAGTTGCAATTGAAGGCCCAAGATTGAAGGGGTCGTGCAGTGTTTTGGAGATGCCAGTACCATGAGATGACCACCAAGAGCAGCAGCAGCAGTGGAGTACAGGCATCTGGAGCCTAGAGGATGACGCGTGTGCTACAAAGGGCCTGGCTGGAGAAGTGACCCAAGCCCTTGGAGGAGCCCAGAAGATCGTGAGTTGAATCCCAGACATTGGATGGTTGGAGATTGACTTTTGCTTTTGATTGTGACTGTGCCCTGATATTTTCCCTCTTGAAGGAAGAAACTGTTTTAGTGGAGCCCACAGTTAAGAGACTTTTAATTGTAAAAAGACTTTGGATTTTAAAAGAGATGGATATTTTAAAGAAATTGAAAATTTAAGAATATGGAAAGACTGTGGGACTTTTAAAGTTATTTAGATCTTGGGGATGAATAAGAATGTAAGGGTTGAGGCTTACTAGTGATGTGTTTGTGTGTCAAGTTGACAAGGGGTCAATTGTACTGGCTAGTTTTGTGTCAACTTGACACAGCTGGGGTTATCACAGAGAAAGGAGCTTCAGTTGAGGAAATGCCTCCATGAGCTCCAACTCTAAGGCATTTTCTCAATTAGTGATCAAGGGGGAAAGGCCCCTTGTGGGTAGGACCATCTCTGGGCTGGTAGTCTTGGGTTCTATAAGAGAGCAGGCTGAGCAAGCCAGGGGAGGCAAGCCAGTAAAGAACATCCCTCCATAGCCTCTGAATCAGCTCTTGCTTCCTGACCTGCTTGAGTTCCAGTCCTGACTTCCTTGGTGATGAACAGCAGTATGGAAGTGTAAGCCAAATAAACCCTTTCCTCCCCAACTTGCTTCTTGGTCATGATGTTTGTGCAGGAATAGAAACCCTGACTGAGACAAGTACTTAGCCCAATAATGGTATAAGCTATGGGTTTCATCTTGTGCATCTGGGCTTAAACCCAACTGAAAGTGAATGATTACCACCATGATGTTGGTGGCATTATTTCAGATAACAAGAAACTGCAAAATTCTCAATTCTCAACCCTATATATCACACTCTTTCCCTTCCTCCCAGGCTCAGGAATCTATGCAGAAGGATGGACAGAAAGAAACATTGTAAGATCCAGAGAGGTACATTGACTATAAGAAAACAGTATTATTTGGACACAGCAAGACAGATACACATATCTTATGAGTATGCACAAAACCTGTACAAGCCTAAGCCAGATCAAATTTCAGAACAGAGAGGTGAGGTGGCTACACTATCCCACCCCTAGCTATTATCTATTGACAATTGATACGTATGGGGAGAGACCCTGATAAGTTGACAAATTTCTAATGGAAGACCGCCCATCCAATATTTGGACAGCATGAATTGATCTTGAAGATTTTTTTTTCAAAAAGAAGGACACACAGTGGGTTGGCAGTAAAGGGAACAGGGAATCTGGGCAGATTTGAGAATATGGTGCATATGATCAAACAAGTATATGAGATTATGAAATAATTAATTTTTAAGGGAAAATGTAATATTTTCAAAACCCTCCTATCACTGACCAGAGGTAATGAGGTAATGATGTTGGTTTGCTAGCAGTATAAAATTAAGAATTGGCAGCTATCTGGAACACATTCCATAGGCAAATGCAGGGCAGAATCTCAAGAAGAAAGACTTGTCCCTATCACCTTCCTTGAGCAAATTTCTCTAACTGAAAGTGTTGGTTTACTCATATATATATATATATATATATATATATATATATATATATAGTATATCCTTTCTAGGGTATTTGTAAAGATTAAATGAAAAAGTATATACAAGATGTTTCACATATTATCTGATGTCTGTATCTATCAAATGCTTAATAGATGACCATAGCTAACACTAAGGTTGAAGCTTGACTGGATTATTTGTTGAATATCACTTAGTCACTTTGAAGAATAAAAATTTAAGATCCTAAAGCTCCATTATATTCTATACTTTCTCTGCCATTCCATACAATAGTGGAGCGTGAATAAATATTATGTTTATTGTGTTAATAAATCCTCAATATCTGGAGGAAAAGAAAAGTATAGGGCTTGTCCTATTTCCACAAATGGAAAACTGAGATTACACATAAGTACCTGACCCAGAGTTGCTGTTTGGCAAAGAAAAGCCCTTGATCAATCTAATAGCTCAGTACTCATTTGCTAATAACACTGTAGGGCAAGCTTCAAATCATTTCTATTTCTTCTACATAAGGTGTCACTTCTAATTTGATCAATTACATTATATTCATATTCAGTCAGAGGTGCAATCTCCCAAATGAGAGAAGACTGATAGATTTCTGGCAACACAAATCAATCATTGGCAGGAGGACAGATGAGGCAGAGTTCATTTTATATCTTTTTGACAATAACGCATGCCAGTCCACTAACCAGAGGTAATGATATTGATTTGAAAGCAATACAAATTGAAGACCGGCTGGCAGCTATCTGGAATACATTCCATAGGCAAATGCAGGGCAGACTGTCAAGAAGAAAGGCTTGTCTCTATCATCTTTCTTGGACAATTTATTCTAATGGTGTTAGTTTCCTCATTTCTCAAAAGAACGTAAAATACAGTATATGTATATGCTAATCCGACAACCTTAATAAACCTTATATAATCTTCAAAAATGACCAAGAATAATAAACTATCAAAACTGTGACTTTAATGAGACAATCCTTTCTGCATAAAGATTCTAGGCTGTGAGTACATAATGGGAATCTGAAACAACTCAAGACCTGATATAAAGGTAATGTACTTTGAGAATTTCTAACTCTGGTGGACCAAGAAATTACCTAAACTCCACAGAGAGGAACTGTGAAAATCCAGACAAGGTAATAAAATCTTTAAACTTAACAGAAAATATTCTAAATGCTGTTTTCTCTCTATCAGACATACAAAGATTTGAACTGATGACTCCACTGTCTGAGATTCAAAGGCTATTTAGCTCCAGTTTGAAAGAAGAATGGAAAGATCCAACAGAGACCTCAGGACAAAAATTCAAGCTGTGTTTGCTGAATCCACTTCCTTCTTTGTTTGCAATTGCACTGAAAAGCCAAATTATTCCTTTTCTATTCCCGAGACTATATTCCAACAAAAGAATAGCTGTTCTTAGTTTATTGATCAAACAAAATTACTATACAAAAGTAAACAACCAGCATAGAAAGAGAGACAGAGAGACAGAGACAAACAGACAGAGAGAGAGAGAGAGAGAGAGAGAGAGAGAGAGAGAGAGAGAGAACATATACATATCTCTACTGTGAGATTTCTCTCCCACTTGCTGGGACTTAGTGGAAGAGAGCAAGGGGATCCTAAAGAGCAGCACTGACAAGGCCAGACCTCATAGTTAAGCAGACATGATATGTAATATATTTATTTGGACCAGAAATCTGTCTACAGTGAAGTCAACATTCAAGGTCAAGGTCTCTATGATAATCTGGATATGAAACCCAGTTCTCTTACCTACCATTCTATGATCTTAAGTAAATTGCTTCTCCAAGCCTCAGTTACATCGTCTGAGAAATGAAAAAAATAATAATAGTTAATTGTTATTATATCTATTTTTAAAACAGGTACTGTTCTATATGTTTCAAATTTTAACATATTGACCAAGTTAATCCTTCAACAACACTGTTAGTATTATTCTGATTTTGCTGATGGCAAAATCTCCTTGAAGCTAAGGAAATATGTTCAACCTCACATGACTAGAGCTACAAATAATATAACCAGGGTTCAAATCCAGGTGATCCAATCCAAATTCATAGTTCTAACTATCATGTCATGCTTCCTGTTTATAATGCCAATGGAGATAAGTGACAGGGTTGTTGAATAATGAATAAATAATGTGTGCATGGAAGTTATGCTAAAAAAAAGTTTTCTCAAGGGTTATTACCTGAAATTAATCTCAAGGTTGTTAATTCAATACTATTTTAAAAATAACATATAAAGTTTAAATTATTAAAAACTACAATTATATTAGCATCAGAGTGGGGAGAGTTTGTGATGAATATGAAAGTCTTTCAACGTTTGAGTAAAGTCATCCTTCATGTCTGCACATACAAGTATGATCAAGATAGTTTTCCCATAGAATAAGATAAGATCAAAAATAATTTCTGGCCCAAAAATGCTCAGTGTGTTCAATAAAGGAAGAAAATTATCTCCATGGAATTCTTGGAAACACAGTTGTACTCTTGTTTTCTCACTTGGATTCCCTTCCTTCCTTCTTAATTTATTTTCATTGGACTCTATCTCATGACACACATCTCCTCTCTCATCACCCTGCATGGCCAAGAGAAATCAAGGTAGCATTGCATAGAAAACTATTTGTTAGTGCTTGATCCTTGCTTTGTTATTCAACACAGAAGAAGTGCTAAAAGCAAGTCTTTCTAAGTCATTCACTTTTGTTACCTAAAACTTGATGTCAAGAGATACATATAGATAGATATCAAGCTACATGGACCAGACGATTAACATAGTAAACATGGCCATCTTATCAAAGGCAATATCCATATTCAGTGCAATCCCCTTCAAAATTACAACACAATTCTTCATAGATCTTGAATGGCCAATTCTCAACTCTCAAATTCATATAGACAAACAGCAACAATAACAAAACAGGATAGCTAAAATAATGCTGAATAATAAAAGAACTGCAGGAGGTAGATATCAGCTTCCACAACCTCAAATTGTAGGACAGAGTTATAGTAACAACAGCAGCATGGTATTAGCACAAAACATGTTTTGTTTTGTTTTTTGACTCAGGCATGTTGATAATATAATCAAATTAAAGGCCAAGACATAAATCCATATATCCATGGACATCTGGTTGTTGATAAAGAAGTCAGACATACACACCAAAAGAGACAATACCTTCAACAAATGATGCTGGTCAAACCGGATGGCTGTACGTAGAGTTTAAATATACCCATACTTATCATCCTATATAAAACGCAACTCCAAATGGATCAAAAACTTTGGCATACATTAGACCTGGTAGAAGAGAAAGTTTGGAAAAGCCTTAAATTCATTGGTACAGGAAAAGACTTTGTGAAGAGAATACCATTAGCATAAGCACTATTATCAACAATTAATAAACGAGATTTCATGAAAAAAGGTCTTGCATGGCAAAGAACACAATCATACAGACAAGGCCTTCACATGATCTCTTTTGCAATTGCTTTCTTTACCCAGACAAGAGAGCATCTAGTCTAGTAATGTCCACATACCAGAGATCCAGTCACTTTCCATATGTTCTCTGGAGAACTTCCATATCTTCTGTGTGTCTCCCACACTGTAAGGCATAGTAAAAAATAATTCAAACCAAAACAAGTATAGGCAAGAACTATAGGAATTGCTAGATTTTGTTTTGTTTTGCTTTGCTTTGTTTTATGTATGCATGTTTAAATATTATTATTCCCTAATTTCACACTCCGCTTTTTTGTGTTTAGTAGGCTATTTATTAGAAGTGAAAGTGTTGTCTCTGGATTAGAACTATTGAATCATAATTAAACCTTTCCATTCATAGGCAAAATTTAAGTAAATTCATGTATTATTTTACCATATAAGCTTTGTTCCATGTGGCAATATGACTCCCCTAATGTATGAGTTTGAATTTTACACCTCATTATTTTCTTGGTCCATTCAACCACAGTAAGTATGAAGAGGATGAACCTGTCATTCTTCTGCTTTCTTGGTCCTGTTAATAACCTTCAGTAGTGCACATGCTTGTGAGAACAAATAATGAAAGCGGTCCACTATGGATAAAATAAAAAAAGGGGCAAATATGGTTAATCTTTGTTCTATGAATGTAAAGTAGAGATACATCTTGAGTGTATACACAGACTTCGTTATTTAAATCAGGGAACAGAAACTGTCATTTGTCTTGTAATTGTCTGTGCCTTTTTGTGTTTTACTTATAGGTGGAATATATTACAATAAATATTTAAATAAAGCATCCAGAACGTCTACTCTCTCCAGGTCTAACGAACTTAGTCTACAGTTCCATGAATCCTGAAAATTTGATACCAAAACAATTTGATGAGCAGTCAGCTAATTCTCCACAATTTGCCTCATACTATGAATCAAGCATGCAATCCCTCTAAAAAATCTGCTGGTTTAAAATTTGCATCCTAGTCAGTAAGTGTAAAGATCCCAGGTACCTTACCTTCCAGGAATTCAAAATACTCCATTAAGATTAGTGAAGCATGTTTAAATGTTGAGCAACTGTTCTGAATGATAAAATTAAGACATTATTCCTACTTCACAAGGTTTTCTTTACAAAGGCATACTTTTTGATAAGCCCAATGTCCATTAATGATTTTTTTTCAAGTAAACCATAATACCAAACATTTAGAAGAAATTTCCTTTGATGGTCTGAGGCAAATCTGATGAGCCAGTTTGGATCAGCTAAGCAGGTGAAGAATAGTTGTACTGAAAATTAACACTGTGTAATATTGCAAAATAATCAAAAGTTTTCATATTTTATATTCTAGTCTATACTTCTGTTTGTAGATTGTTTTGTTTTACTTGTACAAACATTAATAAAAATATTACACAAGAGCAGCAAAATTAGTTATGGAGTAGCAATGAAATTATTTTATGGTTGGGGGTCACCACAACCTGAGGAACTGTATTAAAGTGTCACAGCATTAGGAAGGTTGAGAACACCGCTCAAAGCCCTAAGTGGCATATTTTCTCCAGGGAGGTTCTACCTCCTGAAGTTCTACAACCTCCCAATATCTGACCACAAGCTATAACCAAGTCTTCAAAACCATGAGCACATTGGAGCCTGTATGGGGTGATTCTGATGCTAAGGTCCTGTTCCCCAATTGGTTCTTAATCTGTCAGTAAAGATGCCAGGGGCTAATTGCTGGGCAGAAAGATGCCTGACCTCCCTGTCCTTGGAGGGGATGAGATGAGATATAAGGAGAAAAAAAGGAGTTTTAAGCATGCTTCAGAGGGAACCATGTGAGATCTTAGTCAGAGTGGCCATAGGCCACTTCTCTAGATGGGAGGTTTGGATGTTAAGCTGGAACTAAAGGTAACTGAGTAACTGAAGCTGAGGGCAGGTTGAGAGGTACTGAACTAAGAGTGTTTGGAAAGGGCATGCTAGCCGCGGAAGATTAGTAGTGCCCAGCAATTGACCCAATAAGGGAGGTTAAAATTGAGCAATGTGTGTGGGTATCTGTCTGTGTTTTTCATCCATAGATCTAATATTCTCTGGGTGAGGGCTGGTGGCATGGCCTGCCTAGAGCTTAATATGGAGTAGCAAAAATTACAAGCTACAGGAACCTTTCTGATTTAGATAAAACTCATTGAGATTAAACATTGTGGCATTCTTCACATAGAAAGACATGACTGCTTGACATATTAATATGAAGTGATCAAAGCCCTATGCCCCCACCCGTGCTCACTAATTCAGGATTAATCTATAAATTAAGAGAAAAACAATGTCCCCTAGAGTGACAGCCTTCACTATTCCTATCTTTCTCAGCGATTTGGTGTCAATCACAGCTCAGAAAAATATGCCTCAAAGATAGATGCACATCATATTGGCATATCCCTATAAATCAGTTGATATTCAGTAGCCTACCTACCATTTGTCCTAATTTTAGGCAAACACAGAGAGGAGAATTTGATAGATTTTTTTTCCTTCAGTTTCCAGTCTAAATCATAATTTGACCTGTAAAAACTGATTCGACCTAAACTCACTGAGCAACAATTTCCTTCATGACCAACCAGAGGTAGAGTCCCAGTATAGTCGAGTCCATTTTGGTATTTCATGCAAACTTCATTCTATTCAATTTGGGAAGACCCAGGTGCAATAATTTAAAGTTCACTTTTAGAATCTGGACTCTAAGTGACAGTAAAAATCTTTGTAAATTTGTCTCTTATTGTCCAGGAATCAATTTGAAGAGTTATAAACTCAGAATATTTCCAAGAGTAAATCTTCCCAGTACTTGGGAAAAAAATCTTTGTCTTTTAGCACTAACATCTCAGAAGGAAGCAGAAGACATTTTCTGTTAAGGTAAATTTTCAGACACTTGTTACAGAAGCAAGGTAAGGGTTAAAGGAACATCACGAGGCACCAAGATACTAACTGTGAGTACACTGCTTCTGTCTTAATGGTCTGAAAAAGATAAGTGATGTTAACAGAATCATGCTATAAACTCACCAGAAAAAGGCAGTGTTGAGAATCACTACACAGAGGTCAAAACTGACTAGAGTGATCTACCCATACTGGAACTTCATTCTCTCTTGGCTTGTAAGCGCAGAATTACTCATGCATATCTATATCTCATGTAGATGTAGGTGACTCTTTGTTAGATAAATCCATGAATATTGTTGGTTTCCTCCTTGGACTTGGGCTAGACACCTTAACACTTTCAGACAGAGCTCTTATTGTATTTCTGAAAATACATGTTGATTTAATAAACTTGCCTAGCCAGTATTTCCAAAAACAATGGATTTGCTTCTTCCTCAGGACTGTAGACCATGACATGGACATAATAGAAGCATAAGGAAACACAGCTGTGTGAGCCTTGTCCCATACTTTTGAAGAAGCAAAGGAGAAAAACAAATGTAACCCAGCTGTACCCTGCTCATTTTACAAGCTCCAGCCAACTCCTTTATAATCAGCAAGAGAATCTTATTTAATTGTTAGGGAGAGGGGAAGGAATAAACACAAAGGGAGAGAAACTTTATGGAAGGATGTTATCAAATCTCTTCACCTACACACCACTATTTTCACATCTCAAATGCAATTTGCACATATTCAACAAGGAAATTAAAAGCAATTTAAACTTAAGCTAAACAGCTGGTCTAGAACAAAAAACTGCCCTTCAGAATTTTTTTTTTTTAAACTTAAATCTAAAGCTTGGCAAAATACTTCCTCAAACACCCCCACAACCCAGCACATGTTGTTAGTGAAAATGTCTTACAACACCAATGGTAACAGTGTGCCTAGCATATATTTACCTGCTACCAGTTCATACACATAAAAGGAAGACATAGGCCAATGATAAGAATTTTAAGGCATCAATGCCTTAAAATCATTCCAGAAACTGTAGGATACCGAGACTAAATGTTGATCTATAAAAACTCTTCCTCTTACTAATATATGTCTTAAAAGATGGAGATATCTTCCATATCTGTGTATGAATCTCCAAGCCTTGAGAGGTCCTAATGGATGTGACCACAGAAAACAAAGCCATAAGTATACGACATATGAATTTCTAGGATATACAGAGATCATGTGATAGTGCATCCTTTAACTGTCTCCAAATTAATTAGAAATAGCTCAAAGTCTTGCCTCATTAAAACTGGCAGAATAATTGAAGCCATTTGTTTAGAATCTTTTTCTGCCAGGAATTGCCAAGATAGCTAGAAAAATAGGTAGCTGTATGAAAACTAAACTCCAGCCTTCCCATTCCAGAGCATGGAGGAGCTTCATCCTGTGGCTGCCCCATTATCATTTACTCTTGGAAATCACACCATACCATTGGGAGGTGGTCACATATCCCCATCTGTTCAAGCTCTTGTGCCATCTGTGGCTGGAGCCAACAAGCTGTATCTATTGATGGGTTTGCTGGCCCCTATAGTCACAGCTGTTGCCTCTGATTTATCCTCTAGCCTCCTGACCTTCAAAGATGCCACAACTGATTTCAGCTCCCACTCCCCAAGAGATTTTCAGCTCTTTGTCCTTCTCAATCCTGAGAGATAAAACCCAAGTTACATAATTTTCTTCCTTTCCACAGGATAAACACAGATTGGTTCCTTATTTTCCCTTTTGAGAAAAATAGACCTATTTGCTTTGAAAACAAAACAAACAAACAAACAAACCTGGCACAAAAACTTTTTTAGTGTATTTTTCTTCAGAAATACAATATCAGTCTTACAATATCACTAAATTGGAAAACTTTATGTCATACAGAAAACTCAGTTGCTAGACTCCATCCAAAGAGCTAAAAGACTCCTGTCCTTACTCTTGATGAAGCTGCTATGAAGGAAACAGAACACACAGTAACTTTTTAGGATGTGAACCTGCTACACTAAATTAATAATAAGTCTATTTTTCATTGATAATTCAAGAAAAATTTATGATGTCCAACCATCTTGAGCAATCAAAAATGCACCAAAGTGGAATAGTGGGAAGAAAGATATTGGCTCTGTTCTTGGAAGTTTAATATCAAATCACCATGAACAACAACAAATAATGAAGGTAACATGATGCAAAATTATGGGGCTCATCCTGGGAGACAGGGACTGTGCAAGACAGTAGCCTTGTATTTGAAGAACATTTAAACATTGTTAAAAATAAGACATGTACATAAAAAGATTGAGCATCATGCCTAATGCTAAAAACAGAAAAGTACAAATGATGGTTTCCATACATAATTCCAAGAGCAAAGTTTTGGAATTTGAAATAATTTCAGCAAGGAGAATAATTTGCATTACTAGAAAGAACTTGACAAATGGAAAGAAAAGACATCCCAAACTCACACCAGATGTCCAAGAGTTCAAGGCATTCCAAGAACTGATAAGTTGAAAATAATTAATTTACTTTCTTTTAAATTGAATGTTAAATATTAAATATTTGCGAATGTTCAATTTTTTATACCATTTCACTCAACAGAGATCTGCCTTTAGCTGTTTTCAGCTATATATTACCTGGGTCCACAGAAAAGTTGTGGATTTTCCTCTAGCTTTTCCTTCAGACCTCCTTCAGCATGATGAAGAAGTAGGCAGAGAAGCCCCCATCTTGAACAGATACCTCCTATATCCTCAATGTAAGGGTAAATCAGTGCGATTTTCCTGAAAAGCAACTAGACAATCAGCACCGGGGCGGGGGGGGGGGGAGGGAGGATTATCTAATAAATACACTTCTAGGAATTTATCTAGATGAATAACTAATGAGATAAAAAAAAGTCTCACAGTGATATATGTAAGGTTAAACCAGATTAAGACAGCTTAAATACCCAAAGCTACAGTGATAGCTATATAGATATAGTAATACAAAAATTTTAAAGAGTAAGAAATTATTCCCAAGTACAATTACTATACTTGTATAAGGATCATGGTCTCATATAGAATATTATATACATTTAATATATTAATAGGGAAGATGACATTTAAAATGTTGTTAAGATCTGTTAGTTTCTGGTGTGAGCATTATGAGTGAAACACATTCCCCACCAAAGTTTACATGTATTTCAATTTCTGCAGTGAAAATTCTTGTTCTAGGCACTATCAAATCCTATTTGTTTTGAACCAGTTAGAAAGCATTAATGAACTTTGAACCGAGTTTATAGTCAATTTTTAAGCTTATGAATATTAATGCCTTCAGTAAGCCTCAATTTAATCATCCATTTTTTATGAGCTGCCTGGAATGATGATCCCTATCTACTGAAACTTCCACAGATAAACAATACCATCAGCTGCTACAGTAACACTTTTTTCCCCTATCCAATAAGCAATATTCAGTCACTAACCTACCTGTGTATTATGCTAGAAAGCCCATTTAGATGGTACATGCATTTTTGGATCCTAGAATTTTCTACACAAGAGATCTACACATTTCAAGTGTCTTGTTCTACACAAGATGCCAGCTTCTAACTTCAGGAGGCCAAACCCAACATATACAGCAAATGTAGCCAACAGATTGATCATGTTGTTCTCTTGCTTGGCTGTAAATTGAAGGCCAGAGTAAACAATGTTGGATACCACTCCATGAAGGTGGGATCAAATGGGAGAGAGACTCCACTCTCACATGAATATGGAAGCATCTGGAAAGAATATTGTGCCACTCTTGAGACACCAAGAAAGAAGAAAGGGAAATTGTGAACACCTTTCTGGAATCCAGAGATAAAATCACAGGGCAGAGAGCTAGCCTATGGAGACAGTGGCAAACAGGACAAAGAAAGAGAGACCATAAACATCTTTTCACCTAGAGACAAGAAAGCCAGACCCCATACGAAGTCAGCTGGAATATTTCATATACTGTTGAAGGCAGAGTCTAAGGTGGCAAAACTCTATAGAACTCACAAGAACCACATATGGGGGGCATGCACTCTATTGCAAGGTTATTACACATAGTCCTCAGGAAGCTTACAAAAGAACATTACTAAGAAATAATATTTCCTGATAAAGCCAGAGAAAGGTTAGCTTAATAGTTACAAGAGGGAAGACACAGAATATGTGAGGCGAAGCACACTTACCAAGAAAACCCAAAGCCAAGGGCTCAGCAAACTTGTGGGAATAAAAAGGAAAACCTGTGCTGTCCTTAACATGGGAAGCCCATGGTACAAAAGAGTAACTACAGCACCAACAAATCTCAAACTAACCTCCTGTATGAATTCAATCATATCTTCGTGTAATAGCATACAGGAAGGAAAATATGACTGTAACCAGGAAAAATAAAAAACCCTGTCACCTCAATCACTTCAGTTATACACAAGACGTCAACAGTAATGGATGAGCCATGTGAAATACACCCTCATAGAAGCAGGAGGGGGGGGATGCGATAGGGAGCTTCTGGGGGGAAACTTTGAAAGGGGATAACATTTGAAATGTAAATAAATAACATATCAAATACAATAAAATAAAAAGGAGGGATAACAAAAGAAAAAAAAAAAAGACTTCCAGTGGCTGAGCAACCAACCAGGCAGCACACATGGGCTGGTCCGAGGCCTCTGGCACAAATACAGATGAGGATTGTCTGGTCTGGTCTCAGTAGGAGAAGATGATCCTCCAGAAACATGAGGCCCCAGGGAAGAGGAATCCCTGGGGTGGGGGAGAAAGGAAACACTCTCTCAGAGGCAAGGGGTGGGGGGAAATGGAGTGAGGAACTGTGGCGGGTGGACTGAGAGGATGGCCAAGAGCTGCAATGTAAATAAATAAAATAATTAATTAAAAATAAATTAACTTAGAAAAGAATGTGCCCCACATTCATATTCACAAGCTATTCTGATAGAGATGATTTCTAAGTTGAGGGCCCTTCTTCCAGAGCAACTCTAATTTGTGTCAAGCAGACATAGACTGGCTGAGAATCACTAAGAATGCTGCCAAACATTATGGTGTAAACTTACATAAACCATGAGAGGATTTGTTTGTTTGTTTGTTTGTTTCTCTAATGATTGTTTTGGCAACTCAATTGCACTGTTCTCAAACATGAACTTTGTAGGTAATAATATCATATTGCAATACCAAAGGCTGATATGCTTGGTATTGGTATCAGAGATGCACTGTTTAAGGAGGCTGCTCTGTGCATTATAAGATGGTTAGAAATATACCAAAATTAAAACTAGACCCAGATACATTTATCCCAGGTGTAACGACCAAAAATGGCTTCCTTTTGATCCTTTTGACAGTAGCAAAAGTCCCTACAGAGGAGGAGAGATGATGAATGGGGAAAGGAGAAGAAAGATGCAGAATAAAGGAAAGAAGGGGATGATCTCAACTTGGAACTAGGGAGATAGCTTAGAGGGTAAAAGCAAATTGCCAGCACCCATGTAAAGAAACATGAGTAGCCGTGTGCTCATATAACCCCAGAACTGTGTGGGGTGAAGACAGGAAGATTGCTGGGGTAAGATAGAGCGTGAAAGAGTAAGACACCTCGCATCCTCCTCTGGCCTATGTATGCCTGTCCATATACATATACACATATACATATGCATGTACATACATATATACATACTTTACATATACATGTAGAAATGTAAACATCACACACATGCTTGTTTTATATGAAATGCTAACATATAGAGAGAAAGTCTTAAGGGCAGAAAAGCAAAAGTATATCCAGAAAAACAAATTTTAAAAAATCACAGCAGACTTTTGTCAGAAAAAAAAAAAATGAAGTGACAAACAAAATACCAAGAGGAAAACTATGAGACAGAAGTCAACATCTAGCAGAATAATATCCAAAATTGGTGCAGAAGAAAAAAATTCTCAGAAAAAAAAATATAAGCAGAGAAAAATGTTAATAGGCTTATAAGAAATATAGAGAACAAATCACGTATTTGACAGAAACCTGGTTCCATATATTAACAAGGTACTGAATGCATTAGTAATGGAATAAATATGGGTATTACACTTTGTCTTATTTTTACCATCTGAAGTAAAAATAGTAAAAGTGTATTATATGCTTATGTCATATGCAAACGTCAGCATGTGAAACACAGGAGTTAGAGCAGGAAATATAACTCTTTATGAAACATCCTCTGAAGGTAAAGTGTGATCAAGCAGATTTGCATATTGTGACTCTCAGGCAACTACTAAAATGTTTAATGAGTAGGTGGAGATAGTATACAAATAGTGACTATAGACTATATCTAATGTGAAGCTGAATTAGCCCCAGAGAAAGGAAAGCAAATAAAACACAGGCCAAACCAGGAAAAGGCAGGTTTCGGGCTTGTTGGTCACAAAGTGTTTCATACTGTGATGTGCGAACTGGTTCAAACCACTTGGAAAACCTTGGTCTCCCAACTAGGGTGGTTTGCAAGCTTGTACCACCCTACTTGGCTAAGATGGCAGATTTTAATTCAATTATAAGTGCAGGAACACTCAACTGTCTAGAAGCATTAATTAAAGAGAAAGATAATTTCCAAGTATTTTTTTAAAAATCAAAACCTTAATGCTATATATAAGCAGCTCAATTTAAATAGAAAGGTATCCATACAAGTGTCGAGTAAACAGGGACTTATCTTACAAGTAGACAGAACGCCCTGCAGAAGGTTATTTTCATCTGCGACAAAACATTTACTGAAAAGGGAGTGTAATGAGGAACAAAGATAGTATCAAATAAACATAAAGAGCTTAGTACTTCCACAAGATGCAACGAGCCCAACTTTGTAGACATGTAAATAAAGAGATTAAAATTGTATAAAGTTAAAAAGTGATAGAGCTGGTAAATCAGCAATTATGACAGGAGACTTCACAATTAATCTCAGTAGTTAACTGAATGCACTGTTAGGGATACCGACCTCAACAGCCACCTTGATGTGCTTAATATTTATAGGATATGCTACAATGGCAACATATATTTTTTTCTTTCAAAAGCTCTTCCGATATCTGTCAAGATCTATGATGGAAAGTGAATCAAGTGCCAGCAGATTGGATCAACATAATAGGAGTATACCAAGGATGTTATCAGAATAGCAGTAAGGCAAGTATGAGATCAGACATAATGGTGTTACACTCACTACTAGTCAGTAACACAAAACTATCAGCAAATGCTCAAATGCTAGGAAGCTAAAGGAAATGCTTCTGAGCAACCTGGAGAAAATCTCAAAGGATATTTGAAGACACTTTTAAATGGGTGGGATAAACTTACAGCATTCTTTACAGATAAACATGCATCCTTAAATGTTCCTATTAAGAATCACTGGTATGAAATAAGTAACTCAATATGCGTCCTTGTGGAAAACTGCAGTTTTTAAATATCATATGCATGGCAACAGGCAGAAGCACAAAACACAAAATATACACAGAAAATTAATTAAAACAAAATTGATTCATTGCAAAGACCTATTAAGCTGATTAGAAATAATAAGGCAAATAAAGAAAAAGAATAAAATACAACTCTTAGGAAACAGAATGCATCAACACAGACTTCATCTGTTTCAAATGGAAAATAATGAACGACTATAAACAGTACTCTGATCATAAATTCAGTTACCTAGTTTAAAATGTGCCCATTTTTTCAAGAGACAAAGTTTAACAGATAAAACAAAAAACCAAGCAGATAATGTGAATAATTCCATGGCTATTAAATATACTAAGTTTTTAAAAGTATAAAATAAAAATAACAAAAAAATAAATAAAGTCCAATTAAAAAAGTTCTAGGCCCAAATAACTTCATTAATGAATTCTCTTAAACACTTAAGGGTGATGATAATATTAACACAAATTCTATGTAGTATGTCCTGAAAATATTAAGAGGATATTTTATTTGCTTTAGTTAGGTGTGTGTGTGTGTGTGTGTGTGTGTGTGTGTGTGTGTGTGTGTGTCTGTCTGTCTGTCTTACACGTGTTCGCGACCGGCCAGGAAGAACGCAACAAACCGGAATCTTCTGCGGCAAAAGCTTTATTGCTTACATCTTCAGGAGCAAGAGTGCAAGAGAGAGAAAAAGAACAAGAAAAAGAACAAGAACAAGAGAGCAAGAGCAAGAGCAAGAGAGAGCAAGAAAGCAAGAAAAAGAACAAGAACAAGAAAGCAAGAGATAGAATGGCAAAACCCCGTCCCTTTTAAGGAGAATTATCCTCCGCCTAGGACGTATTACTCCCTGATTGGCTGCAGCCCATCGGCTCAGTTGTCATCACAAGAAAGGCAGAACACATGGCGGGAAAACTGCCCCTGCACGTGTGCAGATTATGTTTACCACTTAGAACACAGCTGTCAGCGCCATCTTGTAATGGCAAATGTGAGGGCAGCTTCCCACATGTCTGTCTGTGTGTGTGTGTGTATCTGTGTGTGTGTGTGTGTCTGTGTGTGTCTGTGTGTGTGCATATGTGCCTATATACCTGAATAGAGGCCAAATTACATCACCAGAGATTTGCCTCTATTCCTTAGGCATGTCTCTATTCCTTAGGCATGTCTCTCCCTAAACTTGGGGATCACCTTTTTTTTCCTAGGCTGGTAGCCGCAAGCCCCAGTCACCCCACTTGGTGCTTGAGAATCCAGCGTTGTACAAGTAGTACTAGGATCCGAACACTGGTCTTAATGATTTGGGAGCAGGCATACTTGATAACTGAGCCATTTGATCACTGGCCCTAAAAGAAGAGTTCCTTTCCAATCTATTTCTGTGTGGCCATTTTTACCTTGTTTACTATTTTCTATTGTTGCAGCAATTGCTTAATATAACAATGCAAACTTAGGAGAGCAGATTATATTGTTTCACAGTACCTGTAGTTTCAGTCTGTGGTCTTTGGCACCATTGAGATGGGCTATGGTAAGGCTGTACATCGTGACAGAGGGACTATATAGCATGACAGCCATCGATCAGAATGATAAAAAGAGGAAGGGGTGGTGACAATACACACTTTTGGGAGGTGCATAATGCCGTACTTGCTCAAACCAGGCCCACCTCTGATAGCACAGTCAATTATGGACTTATTTATAGGGCTATCAATTAATCATATTAGGAACCTAATGATTATTGCAGACCCCTTTCAGTTGAACAACTGACATCCTGCTTTCATCATATGAACCCTTGAAGACATTCCATATGACAAACCATAAAATTTTGTCCCAAATATTCCAAAATGTTCAGAATTCTAGAATTCCTTAGAAGTCCCAGTTCAAAGACTTCCTTAACCATGAAATAAATTTGTAACTGTGAGGCCATGTATTAATCAAAATAACAAGTTAGATATTCCAAACATGTGTCGCATATGTGTAGGGTAGCACTGCCATTAGAAAATGAATGAATGGAACCATTGAGAAGAAGGAAGGTGCCAAAGCAAGATCAAAACCAGCAGAAGAAACACTGCATCCTGGAGCTCCCAGCAAGTACCCAGATGTCTTAGTTAGAGTTTCCATTACTGTGAACAGATACCATGACCAAAGCAATTCTTATAAGGACAACATTTAATTGAGGCTGGCTTACAGGTTCAGAGATTCAGTCCATTATCATCAAGGCAAGAGCATGGCAGCATCCAGGTAGACATGGGACTGGAGGAGCCAAAAGTTCTACATCTTGATCCAAAGGCAGACAGAAGATTGGCTTCTACATGGCTAGGAAGAGTGTCTTAAAGCTCACCTACACAGTGACACATTTCCTCCAACAAGGCCACACCTACTCAAAGAAGGTCATACCTCCTAATAGTGCCACTCCCTGAGCCAAGAATATTCAAACCACCACCACACAAGGGTACACAGTGAGTTGAGATGAGTTCTAAGGGCTTGGAGGAGCCCATTCTTGCATTCTTGTCAGATATGGCACACATGGCTTCTGTTGGTATGGCTCTGCTCACTGCATGCAGCTTCTCTGGGCAGCTGTTCCATCCACAGTACTGGCATCTTCAGCTTCCTGTAGTCTTCATTGCAGCTTTGTCTCCACTCTCACAGATTCAGAGACACAATCACAAAGACTACTCACTGGACTTTGGCTGTGGTAAACAATGCCTGGCTTAAAAAAATTTATTTGAAATTGGGTGGAAAACTCCATTAACTCACAAATTTTTCATTCTGCATAACTATGAACCCAGCATTATATGAATGTTAAAATCTAAAACCAGTAAAGTGCTAGGCATGCTTGAACCAAAATTGCTGGAGACTGAATGCCTGTGTGGCAGAGCACAATGAGCTGAATCTAGAGAAAAATCTCTAGGCATCCATGTAGGAGAAAACTACCATAGCACACCCTTCACAGGGATATTTTTGTTGGTTTATTTTCTTATACTGTTGAGCCTTTAGTCAGTGGATTCTGGATAATTCCTGAAACACATTTCAGGTCTTTCCTGTTATCCTAAGGCAAAGAACTCTTCAGCAACTCCACCTTCCTTGACTGCAATTCCAAATGTATTGTTTTTCTCACCAGTGTCCAAGGTTTTCCAAGCTAACAGTGATGATCAATACCCATCCCACAGCAGGAATGCTATGTATGCTTCCTTCTAATTTCCTCTTTCAGAATGCTTAGTACTTAACTTTTAGCTCAGCTTCTTAATAAAGTTTCAGTGTACACAAAATGCAGAAATCATCTTGACCTGCATACAATCTGTTCCAAATCCCTATAGAGTCCCCATTTCCATCTGAAAGTTCTTGAGCCTTTCTTGATTCTCCATATCCCTATCAGTCACTCAGATCTTCTGTTCCTTTAAGAGCCCACCATTATGCTCTCTGTACAGCACTCTACGTATTGACCACTTGCCTTCTCTGATCTCTTCTAAGTGTCTCCCATAAAATATTTGGAAAAGCTTCTGAATCCTGTGTGGTGACAGCAATGGCCTCTTCTCAATACAGGCTTTCTCTGTTAGTGTTCATTTCATGTCCAATCATTAGCACACTCTGATACACAATGGCCAAAACCACAACCACAGGAAAATACAGAGGAATGACTTTCATAGTAACTACATTTCAAAAAATAGAAGCAAATATACTTAAACTAAGAAATGCATTTGAAATGTTAAGCTTCATAACCAAGTAGATGTTATCCTGGAAATATTCAACTGAATCAACATATTAACAATGATGAAATAATATAATTCATCCAATATTAGTCTTAAAATGGAAAAAACATTTGATTATATTAAATGTTACATGATAATATTAGTGTTGAACACTAATTATGGACTGATTCAGAGTACCATCCGTACTCATGAATTCATAAAGACATGAATAGTACTCATGAATTCAAGGAGACATGAATTAAAGGTAAAATGTTATATAATTTCACACTTCTGCTCTCAAATAAGCTACTGAACACTTGACCACATGACAATCAGAAAGAACATGGTGGACACTGAACTCTGATACCCTGCTGAGATAAAGGGAATGTAGATATACATTCTCAAGTGCTTTGCAGTTCCTTATAAAGTTCAGCGTGTTTTTAGCATGGGATCCATAAACTTAGATGTTTACTTGAGAGATGTGCAAATTCATGTTCCCTAAGAAGTTTACACATTCATTGGTATCAGTTGTATTTATAACTCGGAATGCACTATTAGCTCCCACACCAGAGAGTGGACCAACCAACAGCTTCACAGGTGTGGAGTAAAGGGAAATGCTAGTTAAGTAATAACAGCAAGTATATTATTAACTCATGAAACAGTATGATATTCCTTAATAAAATTTTCAATGTGAAATAAGCCATGCTTAAAATACTAATACATATTTTATGACCTGATTTATATAACCTTCTGGAAAGGCAAGAATGGGATATTAAGTCTTCAGCTGCCTGATTGCAAGTGGAGGGCTAAGTTGCCTACATAAAGACATAAAATAATGGATCCTGTCATAGTGAAGGATGAGTAGTACAATATTGATAAAATGAGAATAAAGTCTGCAGTCTCGTTAATGGCTCTGCACCCATTTGTTTCTTTTATTTTGGTATTTTAGTTACGTGAGATGCCGACAATAAGAGAAAACTGGATGGAAGCTCTGAAGGGAAGCTTAGCAATGTGTGCAGAGCTTTTTCATTAAGATAGTTTTCTTTTTCCTCATCCATTCAGGGCTCTCTGTTTTTCTCCCTTTGGTATATTAAGTTATGCTGATGCTTCCTTGACTGGTCTCAGAGGCACCCAGAGCAGGGTCCTCGCTTCATCTCAACTCTCCTTGGTATCACTATCTTCACTCCATTCCTCCGGTATGGAATAACTTTGTGTCTCAGATCTCCAGTCATCCAGGAGCCACACTTCCTGACTCCTATTCTGTTCAGATTGTGCCTGTATATTTGTATTTGTGAATTCTTTATAGATTATCATTTCTGTATCTCCTTTCTGGATCTATCAACCACTTGACTTTTCCTCTAATGACACATAAGTGTCTGCATCCAAACAGCTACTTCTTATATTGTATCCAGTCCCATCATCCTTAACAGCCAAGGTCCCCTCACTCCATTCACATGGCCAGCTGACTTCCCAGTTCACACCAGTTTCTTCCCCAACAGATTTTCTCCAGATGAAAAGTGTACTGCCTGCATCACTTATGATGGCTTACTTAGTCTGTTTCACTCCAGTAGTGCCATTTGCGTACTTTTATCTCCGCAACTAAAATGTTATGGAAATATAATTTTAATGGATTGTGGCTACATTTAAAATGCCTCCCACATGGAAAAAAAAGATTTTTTTCCCTAGACTCTCAAAAGCTATAATAAAAACAACATGGATTTTCAATAGAAATGGAGTATTTTATACTACCAATTGAATTCTGCCTTGTTTCTATGTCAAAGAATTTATTTACAATTATAAGAGGATACTTTTAGAAAGAAAGATAGCTTCCGGACCCACAGAAAAATTAACATTATTTATATGTAGGTGTTCACTAAAAATTTAATCTTCTTCATATGGGCAATTTTTTAAAATAATTATTTTACAACTGGTTTTTTTATTAACAATATATCATTAGTACCATTCAAAACCAACCTACAGAGCTAGCAAATTGGCACAGCAGGTAGAAGCATTTTCCACAAATACTGTGACCTAAGCTCCATCCCTGACACCCACGGGGTAGAAGAAGAAAACCAATATCTGCAAGTTGTCACTTGACGTCAACACACTTGGTGGCATGCATTTGCCTGCACACACACACACACACACACACACACACACACACACACACACACAATAAGAATGTAAGAACTTCTACATACTTTTTGGATTATTGCATAGTATTCTTCTGTATGAATTATTACAATGAATTAATCAAACCACTATAATTAAGCACCTATCCTCTGTGCAGTTTTACTGTTATTAACAATGCTGCTGATTGAAAAATCTATAAACATATTATTTATCAGCAGTCTGGTATTTCCATGGAATTTTCTAACTATAAGATACTTAAAGCAAAGATATGCACAGTTAAACACGCATGACACATAACACTGGTTTCTTTCAGCAAATTTTGATCTTGCTTTCTTTTTAACTACTGTACCTAGCAGGGTTTGTTTTTAGGATAATGTCAAAAATAAAATATTTTGTTGCTTTGTTGTTTTGCATTTATTTATTTATTTATTTATTTATTTATTTATTTATTTGGGGTGTGTGTGTGTGTGTTTCCTTATACCACAATGTGCTTGAAGAGGCCAGAGGACAACTTGCAGGACTCAGTTTTCCCTTTTCACAATATGAGTTCAGGGAACATGTTCAGACGATCAGGCTTGGCACCTCCACTCATGGAGCCATCTTTCCAGACCCTCTGTTTTATTTTTAAAGTATCATTAATGTTTAATGTAATGGTTGAATTCAATAGTGCTTTTTAAAGAGTTCATAGAATGTTTGTCTTTTATCTACTGTTCACTGTATGTACTCAAGCCATCAGTTTGTTCTTTGAAGGCCATATTTGAGGCATACTGTTCTAGTTCTTGTTTGTTTGTTTTTTAAAGATTCTCTGTATTAGTTTTTTATGTAACTATGACAAAAAAAAAGATAGAAGAAGCAACATAGTAGGAAAAGGCAATTGCCACCAAGGCTTATCACCTGTATTTGATAAAAGGAAATAATTGACTTTCCAAACTTTCTTCTGACCTCCATTGATACATTGTGGCATGCTCACCTCCCTAACATCCCCCAAAACACACACATACACACACACACACACACACACACACACACACACACACACACTCACACACACACACACGGGGGGGGGGTTAAAAAATAAAGAGGAAAATGTATTCATTTTGGCGCATGTTCCAGAAGTTTCCAAATGTCTGAAAGCACCATTTCCTAGTTCAATCTCTCTTAGCCTGTGATGAGGCAAAAGAGTATCACAAAGAGAGCCGAATGGAAGAGACATGTTCAGGTCATGTTATCCAGAAGCAGAGGAGGAAGAAGGGTCCAAGAAGAAGAAACATTCATGATATGGCCTCATTTATTACATCAGCCACTCTTCACCTTACACACACACAAAGCATCCACCCTCTCTCCAGTTGCCTAGTTACATCTTCACTCCAACTGTGGTGATTATTAAACTACCTATTATATCAAACCCTTAATAATATTCAGGAAATGCCCTTACTGACACATCTAGAAAGACCTATTACTTAGCTCCTGGGAATCTCTTAGTTCAACCATGTTGACAATAGCTATAAATAACTTGCTTTGTGCTCCATCTCCATTGGTAGATTCTTCCTAGGTATTGTTCTCTTTATCTCTTCTAATACAACTTATTATATGAGATATGTTTGAAGGGTAAGAAATAAGTTTAGGAGTTCAAATGACTAAGACAGAAAGAGAGAGAGAGAGAGAGAGAGAGAGAGAGAGAGAGAGAGAGAACAAAGTTGGGTGGTTGGGTGTGAAGGGGGTAGATCTTGAAGGAATGGAGATTGAGGGAGGGGGCTGAATATGACAAAACACAGTATATGAAATTCTCAAATAACAAATAAAAATGTTTCTTATAAAAAGAAGATTCTAGACTAGCTTAAATTTTTTTTTCATTTTTGGTTTTAACAGTTAGATTTTATGTATGCTAGGAACAATCTAATCAACTTCCTGTTAACAGGTCTCTATCAACTTGTATAATACAACACAGGCAGCTATGCCTCCAAAGAATTTGCCTCCTGCTTGTTCTCAGCATCTAACTCCTTTAAAGTTACTCCTAGATATGTTGGTGAGATGCCCCACATTTCCAAGGACATTCCTATTAAAATGATGACAGATTAGACAAACTCCCTACTTAGGATAGATTACATCTATAAAGGGTGATAAGAGAAATATTTAAAAGATGTTTAACACAATAGGAGATCAAGAGTATGCTTAGTGTCAAAATAACCAAGGTTAATTCCTTTTAAATATTGCTGCTGGGTTCTAGATACTTGTTAATATTCTGCATGTATTCTTAAATTATAATATGGACCAAATCTCTTCTTCATTCTCCATCCCCAAGACTGTAACTTATCACAGTGCAAACCCACAGTTAAAACATCTTTCTCCTACTGTGAAGGTGATTCTGCAGTGTGTGTGTGTGCGTGTGTGCCCTGACTCTTGGCCTTGGGGTCTATTGTCATTGACAGGTCTCCTTCTGGTTATATGAGAACAGTATTTAGTTATTTCTTTGATGTCACAATATCATATCAATGCATTAATTTAGACATCATAATTATCATTTTGTTTAAAAATCTTACTCCAGTTAGCTTCTTTTAATGTGTAGTTCAGGATACCTTAGACTAGAGTAGCCCCTAAAGGCCATTCAAGTACAATGACTCTTTATTATTTAGATTTCCTAGACACTTTTCATTATTTACATGCCATGTTAAATTCCCAGGTTTATGAGATGAGGAGGACAGCAAGACAGAAGTGTGACTGGCCTCCTTTTCATGTTCATTCTTATACAAAAGGTAAAGCTCGGGCTGGAGAGATGACTCAGTGGTTAAGAGCACTGACTGCTCTTCCGGAGGTCCTGAGTTCAAATCCCAGCAACCACTTGGTAGCTTACAACCATCTGTAATGAGATCTGATGCCCTCTTTTGGTGTGTCTGAAGACAGTTACAGTGTGCTTACATATAATAAATAAATAAATTCTTTAAAAAAAAACAAAAACAAAAACAAAAGGTAAAGTCCCACATGGAAAAATGTTAAAAAGTCCGAGCCTTATAAAGCACTCATTACCATCAAGCACAAGCTATGTCTTCTCTGATGACTTTGGATCTTTTCAAACTGCTATGTAGTCCCCCTGGCTTTCTGTATTTTAGAATCACTGTGCTGGTTAATATTAACTACTTACTAACCATACATGGTCCAGAATCCATACATGAGACAAGGGTTGGTGAGAGATTTCATAGACTAGGTTAACAGTGTGAACACACACCTTAATGGTGGGTGACACCATTCATGGGTGACATCCTGGACTGAAGGCAAAGAAGGAAATGAGCTGAATGCTTTCCTTTCTGTCTGTGGCTACATTGTGACCGACTGGCTCACAGTCCCACTGCCAGTATATCCTTATCGTGATGCACTTTCCCAAGTTGTAGAGCAAAATAAACTCTTTTGCAAGGCAGTTCATCATAGCAACATGAAATAACTAACTTCACCACCCACTGAGCTCTCTCTTCATTTGCTTTCCTATGTCAGTGGAAGGTTATCAGGCTTCATTCTGGGCCCACATGAAAGTCTGGCCAAGCACACACTTATGACTCCTCTGGCAATCTGAATATGTTTGGGGATTTAAAACAGATACTAGACTATATGGATTTACAAATAATTCAACTATTTCTTCCATCGATAATGTGGGAAGGTTTTGCTAGTCACTTTGAAGCTGTTGTGCTGAATAAATTTCGAAAGAAAGAAAGAAAGAAAGAAAGAAAGAGAGAGAGAGAGAGAGAGAGAGAGAGAGAGAGAGAGAGAGAGAGAGAGAGAGAGAGAGAAAGAAAGAAAGAAAGAAAGAAAGAAAGAAAGAAAGAAAGAAAGAAAGAAAGAAAGAAAGAAAGAAAGAAAGAAAGAAAGAACTCTTCAGGAAACTCGTTTCATCCCCTAACTTTTCTTATTTTCTACTCTTCCTCTTAGCCTTCTGCTCAGACATCACCAAGCTCATTTCTACATAATCAGCTCTCCTGTGCACACGTGGTCTGTCTTCACTGCTACTTCACCACCACAACCACTATAGGATTTCTGCAATCATCAGTGTAAATGTTGAGTTTGAGAAAATGCATATGAAGCCTCTCTGACTCTCCATTATATCCTCAGTGACAGACAACTGGCAGGAATTCAACAAGTGTGTTGAGAAGAAACTTCTTATGGATAAAATGTGACATATGCCAGGCTCATAGGTTTGTATACCTAGTCCCCAACTAGGGATGCCATTTGGGTGGGTTGTGCAACTGTTAGTAGCTGAGGTTTTGCTGAGGAAATTCGGTCACTACAGGGGGTTCTTAATGTCTATCGTACATCTCTGCTTCCTGTCCTGTTTTTGGTTCTGGACCCACTAAGAAGTAAGCAAACTGTCTCATGTTCCCATTGCCATGGATGAATTGGTCCCTTAGTCATACTTGACCTACCAAAATGAACTTATATCCTCTCTGTCTGTGATCCAAAAAGAAATCCTCCACTCTTACGTTGATTCTTGTCAGATATTTGGCCACAATGATGACCAAAGAAACTAAAACAACTCCCTGCTCCACTCTGTAAATGTTAAATTTATTTTGTTCATGACAAAGTGTTGTATGTGGTACATGTGCTTGTTTGTGAGGACACACACAAACACACACACACACACAAGTATGTGCATGCATGTGTGAATGTTAAGACCAGAGGTGGATTTTTTTTTTTTTACATCGTTGCAAATTCTTTTTTTTTTTTGGGGGGGGGGGGGGAGGCTTGCTTTTTATATATATTTTTTATTACATATTTTCCTCAATTACATTTCCAATGCTATCCCAAAAGTCCTCCATACCCTCCCCCCCCCCCACTCCCCTACCCACCCATTTCCACTTTTTGGCCCTGGCATTCCCCTGTACTGGGGCATATAAAGTTTGCGTGTCCAATGGGCCTCTCTTTCCAGTGATGGCCTACTAGGCCATCTTTTGATACATATGCAGCTAGAGTCAAGAGCTCCGGGGTACTGGTTAGTTCATAATGTTGTTGCACCTACAGAGTTGCAGATCTCTTTAGCTCCTTGGATACTTTCTCTAGCTCCTCCATTGGGGGCCCTGTGATCCATCCAATAGCTGACTGTGAGCATCCACTTATGTGTTTGCTAGGCCCCGGCATAGTCCCACAAGAGACAGCTATATCAGGGCCCTTTCAGCAAATGCTTGCTAGTGTATGCAATGGTGTCATCGTTTGGAGACTAATTATGGGATGGATCCCTGGATATGGCAGTCTCTAGATGGTCCATCCTTTTGTCTCAGCTCCAAACTTTGTAACTCCTTCCATGGACGATTGTTTCCAATTCTAAGAAGGGGCAAAGTGTCCACACTTTGGTCTTCGTTCTTCTTCAGTTTCATGTGTCACTACTTTCCTTGATTAATATCTAACTTTAATTTCTTTCCTTTTAGTTGTTTCTACTTTTGAGATAGGATCTCACTGAAGTTGAGATACATTGAGTTGGCGAGGTGGTTGGCCAATGGGCTTCAGGACCTGCCTGTCTCTGCCCTCTAACACTGTTGTTACAGGAGCAAGTTGCCATGCCCAGATTGTATTCTAGGAATCCACTGAACCCAGGTCTCCAGGCTTGGGCAGCAGGCTAACTAACTGAGCATTCTCTGTAGCTCTGTCAGTGATCAATTTCAGGAAACATTTACAGCTGCACAAGGTGCATTCTTTGTCAAAGGCTAGTAAATCTGGTTAGGAAACATTTAAATATAAGTGTGCATAAATATAAGTATATACATCTGTATTTCATTTACAATTAATTCCTCAACCATTAAAACAGAAAGTACAATTTTATAATATTATAATCTCCAAGTTAGAGCTTAAAGTTACTTTTCTAGATAAAAATAGCAACAATTCAGTAAGACTCAGTTTGGAAAGATGAGCCAGTAGAATTCAATTCCAGATTCACTGAATATTATTAGTACCTTAATTCCAGATTAACGCTACTGTTACCAAGCATCGGTGTCTTCATTTCTCACTAAATTTCTGTCATAACTAGTGGCATTCTGTCATGAAGTCATTGTTTGACATCTGCAAGAGGATGTATGGCTTGAAATTTGCAGAGAAAATAAAATCACAGAAAGCTGATATTCCTTGTTGTATTTCAGTCTCCCCACAGCTCCATTAGCAGAATTCTCAGTTTGAGATGCACTACCTGTATATGTAAATTAATGTAAATTTCAGGTTAACATAAGCTAATTTAATTTTGTATCAATGAAGAAATGATGAGCAAAAGATCAAAATTTAATTAAAATGATGATATGATATTCAATGTTAAATGATGAAATTATTCTTCTGGGATTTTCCTTTTACTGGGCGATAGGAGACAAAGAAAAGGGATAACACAGAATGTTCTGTACTTGGGTGCTATCAGCCTGCTTTTCTCTGAGGAACATAAAAGTCACCCTCTTAGTTCTGCTTCTACAGTCAGCCTGAGAGCTGGGATAGCTAATCAGTCATGTAACAGGGTAATCACTAAAGCTGCCCCATGTAATTTTCCATCCGTAAAAAGGTATGCGTATTTAAAAACTCATCCATTTGTACATCACAGTAATAACACAGGAATTATGAAAGATTCTAAGCATGAAAGCTTCTTGAAAAACTAAAAAGCACAGAAACTAAGAGGAAGCTATGGCATTGGTATTCTTAGAGTCTTCCTGCATGTGCACGTTATTTCCTTACTGGTTATGTAAGTATCTCAAAGCTTTTCTCTGAAACATGAAAAAATGGCCACATTCCTATTTCCCTAGAGAATTTTCAAAACATAAGCACTGCTGATGCTTTGAAGGAGGTAGTTCTTTGTTTTAGAGGCTATCTCGGCAGCACATACTCAAAGAGTCCCAGTAGCTCACCTGCAACTATAACAATGAAGACTCCAAACACTGATCTATAGCTTACTTATAACATGTAAACATGATAACTATCCTGTAAAGAACACACCAAGCTGTATAAAGATTTACATACCTAAGTATATCAAATTATAAGACATGTGTACATGAATAGGTAAATATTCATGAAAAATCAATGGTTGATCTAATGATGCCATTACTAACAATTTAGATGTTATCAAAGTGAGACTAAAAAGTGAAGAGTCATATTAAAACAAGCATCATGTAAACAAACAACAAAACAGCCGTCAAGGAAGTGGCATAATTTCAGATATTCTTACCAGTAGAAGATCCCAATACTTTCAAATAGCATACTATCAAGATCTAAATGCAAACTAAGAAGCAAGCAATTAAATCAATTCCACATTAATAATTGCTTTTATTTGCTAAAGTAAGAATTCAAAGTGTCACCTGAACAAATGTGTGCCTGCTAAGAGATGTTCATTTATCAGTGACCCCAACTCAATAACATATGAAATACAGATTCTAAAGTCCTCAATACTTAAAATCTCTGTCATAGATGAAAAATAAGAAGAAATATCATTCCTCCACATTTTATGATTTTTACTGTTGTTATTTTGGCAGATCAAGTACACCAGCCTTTGTATTCCTTTGAAGAGGCTTAAGAAGGTCACAGGGAAGCCCCTGTGAGAACCACGGTGGACAAAATAATAAAAACTAGACCCAAGATTAGTGAGTGAGTGTGTGGGGTGTGTGTGTGTGTGTGTGTGTGTGTGTAGAGGGGGGACATTTTATGGAATTTATCAGTTGCCACGCTATTTCTCAATTCTCATATATGGTCTTATTTCTTTAGAATGAATGATCTATTATGTTGCAGTGGTAGTTTGTAAATATTCTTTTATTTTTTCTCTTAAGCTTTTGAAATCTCCATAAAAATCTTACTTCTACCTAACTCTCTTTTGTTTCATGTGATTATAAAAATCATGGATTTCATATTATATTGATATAATACTTCCAGCTCTACCACTATAGAACCAATGAGTGCCCCAATTAAAGTCACTCTCTTGAGTAGACACCTACTCAGTGATGAAGAATTTTTAATGCCTCCAGAAATTACTCCATTTAATCTTAGTACTAGGTTAGAGAGAATTGGCCATATTTAGTCAATAAAGTTAAAAATTGAGGACCTTTTCTAATATAGCACCAATACAAATTTAAACACAGAAAAATTGATAGAGAGGGGGTGGAAGGAATAGAAGAAAACTTAAGGAGCCAGAGCAATTTCGACATCACTGAGACATGAACTACAAAGGGGAATGACAAGAATTTTTGGTTTAAAATGGAAGAGCATAAAGAGAGACATAGAAGAATATGACTTGGTAATGGGAGAAACTGGGAAGAGTAGAGAAATACCCTATTCACCCGTTCTGTTCCATCCATCTGATTTAGTACAAGTTTAGCAGTTTAACATCATCTAACAATGCAGAGCAACAGAGCAGCTCAAGAGGTACCAGTGAAACTGTAGTCACAGTAAACATTCTTGTTCTGATGAAGCTACTGCCTTTGCTACAATTCCTTTTCCCCTACTTGTTTAAAAACTAATTTCCACTGTGATGTTTTCATGCATCCATACAATCATGTCATTTTATTGTCATTTTATTTTTGTTTTATTATCCACTGAGTCTATCCAGGGCCTCACAGATGCACGTGTGTGTGGAGCTATCCACAAGAGTAGGAACAACTCATCAATGGCTATGATACTGAAGAGATTGATCATTCCCTCAACAACTAATAGCTGCTATTTATTAACTTACTTTGAAATCCTTTAGACAAGTACTTTTTCTTCTTTCTTAAAATTCCCATAGTGAAAGAACCTTCAGATGCTTAAAGGCAGTAGTGAATTGAAGGACATGAGTAGCTGCCAAATCAGACATAAGCATGTGTTCTGGATCCCATTCATGCCTCTTCACACCTTCTCCCTTCATCTATGATGTCATAGAACAATCTTGCTTCAAGGACCAACCCTTCAAACCTTGCCTTCTTCCTTAGTTTCTTTAATCATCCCCTTGTTTGACAAAATTTCAACTCTTCCAGATTTCAGCTTTGCTTTTCTGTGCTTCCATCTCTCCGCTATCTACACTTACATTGGCCAACTTTCATCTAAAGAAGAAAAAGGGAAGTGTATGTTGGCTTCATCCCATTGTTTCCTTTAGTCTCTGACAGAGTTCCCACTGTTGCTGTTCTCACCTGCTCTAACAGCACAGCCTCTTCCCTTTCAACTCTCAGAGAATTCACCACACAACATTACTTGTTCCTTGGATCTCTTTGTAGCTAGGACATAAGTTGGAAACTTCTATCCACTTTGAGGGTAGTTCTCTCCCCAACAGTTAATCCCCTCCCCAAAGACCTGTCCAATGTACATGTCTTCTAAGTTAATTTATAACCCATCAAGTTGGCAAAACCAACCTTCACAGTGCTCTTGAAATCTAGTCTATACTCAGACTTATACCCAAGTTTAATAATAATATATGTTCACACAGAAATTCATAAATATTATTTGTAATAGTCAACAAAAGGAAGTAATGATCCCAATTATCATCAACAGATTGTTGAATAGGTAAAATCTGGTATATTTTTAAATGGCATGTTATTTTTACAATAAAAAAACAATACAGGGACATATACTCAAAGGACTCTGCATTCTACTATAGAGATACTTGCACATCTATCATCTATGTTTGTCACTGCCCTGTTTGCGATTGAACAGAGATGGAATGAGCCTAAGTGTCCATCAATAGATGAATAGATAGTGAAAATGTGAATTACACACACACACACACACACACAGAGAGAGAGAGAGAGAGAGAGAGAGAGAGAGAGAGAGAGAGAGAGAGAGAGAGAGGTGGGGCATTTATTCATCTACAGAAATAAAATTTGCAGGAAATGGGTAGAAAGCATGTGAAATGGAGCAACCCCAAGTTTAGAAGGACAAATCCTCTGTGTTCTCTCTTATATGCAGATTCTACTCCCTAACTGTTAAATATGAATACCCATATGGAATAAATATGACAAAGGCCAGGAGTCTGGAAAGGGACCCATAAAACTAGGGTCAAAAGAAGCTTTAAAGGAAATGATGGCAATAATAGAAGAAATGGAAGAGAAACATACTGAGGTAAAAGAATGTGTAAGAAAGAGGGGTTAGGGTGATGAGGAAGGAGTATGGGGCAGGGGAGTAACAAAAATGAAGTGTATCTGTAAAATACTGTCAACTATTTTGAAAAATATTTTATCATATCTGGCTAGATTTTAATGTTAGAGTCTTGAGGAATAAGCATTCTGCACAATCAGAAACTAAACACTATTTTACTTTTAGTGAGTATAGCTTTGCATTTCACTAAAGAGTTGCTAATTTGTTAAGCATTCACGCAACCCACCAAAATTGATAACGTGCATGCTCCAAATTGAATATTAAATGTTTTCTGAAAATTATCATTGTTCTAAAAAGTGAGCAGATACTTTATTAATAGTTAATGAAATTAAAAATTTAAACAAACCTTTCAAATTAAGAGGGACCATTTGAGGAAGAGAGGGTGGAGGTGGGGACAGCTAAAGAAAGGATGAAAATGAGAGTGATAAAAATGACTCAGCAGTTAAGAGCACTGACTGATATTCCAGCGGTCCTGAGTTCAATTCCCAGCAACCACATATTGACTCACAACCATCTGTAATGGAATCCAATGTCCTCTTCTGGTGTGTCTGAAGACAGTTACAGTGTACTCGTGTACATAAATACATACATCTAAAAAAGTGTCATATGTGTATATGAAATGATCACAATGAAACACAGTACTCGGTAACTAATATATGTTAATAAATAGCTCCTGAAAATAAAAACCAAAGTATTCATTTGCATTAGAGCAGGAATTACTTTTGATATCATTATACTGGATAAAAGAACTTACTTATATGCACAGTGCTGTGGCTCAAATGAATACAAATACAGACTGAAAAGACTTATAGTGATGGGAAAAATTAGTAGTTGCTAAAGTTCAGAGATTATTTAAAAATAAGTACAAAGTCAAGGCAAATAGGTACAAATATTTTAGAGAGATGATAAAAAGTGTCCTGAGGTTGTGATAGTTGCTCTACAGTTCTATCAATGAACTGAAAACCTTTGAATTGGATACATTAGACATCGTCATCAAGTATGCAAATTATACCTCAATAAAGCTGTTCATAAAATTATACAACATACAGAAAGTGCAGTGTTGAGCATAAAAGGAAACTAAACTCGGGATCCTTTTTAAAAAGGCAGGGTTGTTGCCGCTGTTGTCATTTTCATTTTTCCCCCTGTGGACACTGTAGAGCATGTCAGGGTTACAAGAAATGCTAGTGACTTGCTGGATAGGACCCCATCCAGGACTTCTCAGAGCCTGAGTCAGCATTCTCATGAAGAAGGGAAATACTAACTAGTAATTTCAGTACAAATGTTTTCGTTTTCCTAGCAGAAACTGAATATCCCTAAAATTTGAGCACACAAATCTCCAAGTTTTTCCTTTCTTGGCATTTCTTATGCGACATAAACCATTGTCTCATAATAAATTGCATAAGATTTCTCAATCAATATTTATATAAATGATCCTTTCTCCAAGCCCCAAACCTAAGGAGAATAGGTATAGATGAGAATGAAGATTTGCAACTTAGAGGGCCAGTAAATATCTTTAACAAAGTTATAGAAGAAAACTTCCCTAACCTAAAGGAAGAGATGCCCATGAACATACAAGAAGCCTACAGAACTCCAAATAGACTGGACCAGAAAAGGCATTCCTCCCCGACACATAATAATCAGAACAACAAATACACTAAATAAAGATAGAATATTAAAAGCAGTAAAAGGAAAAAGATCAAGTAACATATAAAGGCAGACCTATTAGAATTACACCAGACTTCTCAACAAAGGCTATGAAAGCCAGATGATCCTGGACAGATGTTAGACAAACCCTAAGAGAACACAAATGCCAGCCCAGGCTACTATACACAGCAAAACTCTCAATTACCAAAGATAGAGAAACCAAAGTATTCCATGACAAAACCAAATCCACACAATATCTTTCCATGAATCCAGCTCTTCAAAGGATAATAAAGGGAACACTCTAACACGAGAAGGGAAATTATGCCCTAGAAACAGCAAGAAATTAATCCTTCAACAAACCTAAAAGAAGATAGCCACAAAAACAGAATCCCAACTCTAACAACAAAAATAACAGGAAGCAACAATTAATTTTCCTTAATATTTCTTAATATCAATGGACTTGACTCCTCCAATAAAAAGACATAGACTAACAGAATGGCTACATAAACAGGAACCAACATGTTGCTGCATACAGGAAACGCACCTCAGGGACAAAGACAGACACTACCTCAGAGTGAAAGGCTGGAAAACAATATTCCAAGCAAATGGTCTGAAGAAACAAGCTGGAGTAGCTATTCTAATATCTAATAAAATCAACTTCCAACCCAAAGTTATCAAAAAAGACAAGAAGGGGCACTTCATACTCATCAAAGGTAAAATCTTCCAAGAGGAACTCTCTATTCTGAATATCTATGCTCCAAATGCAAGGGTATCCACATTCATTAAGAAAACTTTAGTAAAGCTCAAAAAACACATTGCACCTCACACAATAATAGTGGGAGACTTCACCACCCCACTCTTCTCAATGGACAGATTCTGGAAACAGAAATTAAACACAGACACATTGAAACTAAAAGAAGTTATGAAAGAAATGGGTTTAACAGATATCTACAGCACATTTTATCCCAAAACAAAAGGATATACCTTCTTCTCAGCATCTCATGGTACTGTCTCCAAAACTGAACATATAATTGGTCACAAAACAGGCCTCAACACATAAAAATAAATATTGAAATTATCCCATGCATCCTATCACATCACCACAGACTAAGGCTGATCTTCAATAACAACATAAATAATAGAAAGCAAACATTCATGTGGAAGCTGAACAACACTCTACTTGATGATAACTTGGTCAATGATGAAATAAAAAAGGAGATTAAAGACTTTTTAGAGTTTAATGAAAATGAAGCCAAAACACACCCAAACTTATGGGACACAATGAAAGCAGTCCTAAGAGGAAAACTCATAGCTCTGAGTGCCTCCAAGAAGAAACTGGTGAGAGCATACACTAGCAGGTTGACAGAACACCTAAATGTTCTAGAACAAAAGGAAGCAAATTCAACCAAGAGGGGTAGACAGCAGAAAATAGTCAAACTCAGAGCTGAAGTGAACCAAGTGAAAACAAAAAGAACTATTCAAAGAATCAACCAAACCAGGAGCTGGTTCTTTGAGATAATCAACAAGATAGATAAACCCTTAGCCAGACTAACAAGAAGGCACAGGGACAGTATCCTAATTAACAAAATCAGCAATGAAAAGGGAGATATAACAACAGAACCTGAGGAAATCCAACACATCATTATATCCTAACAAAAGACCATACTCAACTAAACCTGAAAACCTGGATGAAATGGAAAGATCTCCCATATTCATGGATTGGCAGGATCAATATAGTGAAAATGGCTATCTTGCTGAAAGCAAACTACAGATTCAATGCAATCCCCATCGAAATTCCAACTCAATTCTTCAATGAATTAGAAAGGGCAATTTGAAAATTCATCTGGAATAACAAAAAACCTAGGATAGCAAAATCTATTCTCAACAATAAAAGAACATCTGGTGGAATCATCATGCCTGATCTCAAGCGGTACTACAAAGCAATTGTGATTAAAAAAAAATGCATGGTACTGGTACAGCAACAGACAGGTAGGTCAATGGAATAGAACTGAAGACCCAGAAATGAACCCACACACCTATGGCTACTTGATCTTTGACAAAAGAGCTAAAACCATCCAGTGGAAAAAAGACATCACTTTCTTTTTTTTTTTTTTCTTTTCCATTTTTATTAGGTATTTAGCTCATTTACATTTCCAATGCTATACCAAAAGTCCCCATAGCCACCCACCCCCACTCCCCTACCCACCCACTCCCCCTTTTTGGCCCTGGCGTTCCCCTGTACTGGGGCATATAAAGTTTGCATGTCCAATGGGCCTTTCTTTCCAGTGATGGCCGACTAGGCCATCTTTTGATACATATGCAGCTAGAGTCAAGAGCTCCGGGGTACTGGTTAGTTCATAATGTTGTTCCACCTATAGGGTTGCAGATCCCTTTAGCTCCTTGGCTACTTTCTCTAGCTCCTCCATTGGGAGCCCTGTGATTCATCCATTAGCTGACTGTGACGAATGGTGCTGGCACAACTGGCGGTTATCATGTTGAAGAATGCTAATTGATCCATTCTTATCTCCTTGTACAAAGCTCAGATCTAAGTGGATCAAAGAACCCCACATAAAACCACAGACACTGAAATTTATAGAGGAGAAAGAGGGGGAAAGCCTCAAAGATATGGGCACAGGGGAAAAATTCCTAAACAGAACAGCAATGGCTTGTACTGTAAGATCAAGAATTTACTAATGGGACCTTATAAAATTGCAAAGCTTCTGTAAGGTAAAAGACATTGTCAATAAGACAAAAATGCCACCAACAGATTGGGAAAGGATCTTTACCAATCCTAAATCTGATAGGGGACTACTATCCAATATGTACAGAGAACTCAAGAAGCTGGACTCCAGAAAATCAAATATCCCGATTAAAAATGGGGTACAGAGCCAGGCAGTGGTGGCACACACCTTCAATCCCAGCACTTGGGAGGCAGAAGTAGGCAGATTTCTGAGTTCGTGGCCAGCCTGGTCTACAGAATGAGTTCCAGGACAGCCAGGGCTATACAGAGAAACCCTGTCTCTAAAAACCAAAAAAAAAAGGGGGGGGGGTGTACATAACTAAACAAAGAATTCTCAACTGAGGAATACTGAATGGCTGAGAAGCACCTGAAAAAAATAAAGTACAACGTCCTTAATCATCAGGGAAATGCAAATGGTACATTTACACAATGGAGTACTACTCAGCTATTAAAAATAATGAATGTATTAAATTCTTAGGCAAATGCGTGGAGCTGAAGGAGATCATCCTGTGTGAGGTAACCCAATCACAAAAGAACACACGTGATACACACTCACTGATAAGTGAATATTTGCCCTGAAACTTAGAATACCCACTATACAATTTGTAAAACACATGAAACTCAAGAAGGAACACCAAAGTATGGGTACTTCATTCCTTCTTAGAATGGGTAAAAAATGTACCACATTTTCTGTATCCATTCTTCTGCTGACAGACATGTTTGTTCTTTCCAGCTTCTGGCTATTATAAATAAGGCTGCTATGAACATAGTGGAGCATGTGTTCTTATTACCAGTTGGAACTTCTTCTGGATATATGCCCCAGAGAGGTATTGCTGGATCTTCCGGTACTATTATGTCTAATTTTCTGAGGAACCTCCAGACTGACTTCCAGAGTGGTTGTACGAGATTGCAATCCCACCAGCAATGGAGGACTGTTCCTCTTTCTCCACATCCTAGCCAGCATCTGCTGTCACCTGAATTTTTGATCTTAGCCATTCTGTCTGATGTGAGGTGGAATCTCAGGGTTGTTTTGATTTGCATTTCCCTGATGATTAAGGATATTGAACATTTTTTTCAGGTGCTTTTCAGCCATTCGGTATTCCTCAGTTGAGAATTCTTTGTTTAGCTCTGTACCCCATTTTGTAATGGGGTTATTTGAATTTCTGGAGTCCAGCTTCTTGAGCTCTTTGTATATATTGGATATTAGTCCCCTATCAGATTTAGGATGGTAAAAATCCTTTCCCAATCTGTTGGTGGCCTTTTTGTCTTATTGACAGTGTCTTTTGCCTTACAGAAGCTTTGCAGTTTTATGAGGTCCCATTTGTCAATTCTTGATCTTACAGCACAAACCATTCCCTCAACAGAAGAATGGATACAGAAAATGTACATTTACACAATGTAGTACTACTCAGCTATTAAAAACAATGAATTTATGAAATTCTTGGACAAATGGATGTATCTGGAGGGCATCATCCTGAGTGAGGTAACCCAATCACAAAAGAAGTCACTTGATATGCACTCACTGATAAGTTGATGTTAGCCCAGAAATTTAGAATAACCAAGATACAATTTGCAAAACACAAAAAAATCAAGAAGAAGGAAGACCAACATGTGGATACTTCATTCCTCCTTAGAATAGGGAACAAAATACTCATGGAAGGAGTTACAGGGACAAAGGTTGGAGCTGAGAGGAAAGGATGGACCATCTAGAGACTACCCCACCCAGGGATCCATCCCATAATCAGCCACCAAACGCAGACACTGTTGCACATGCCAGCAAGATTTTGCTGAAAGGACACTGATATAGCTGTCTCATGTGAGGCTATGCCAGTGCCTGGCAAATATAGAAGTGGATGCTCACAGTCATCTATTGGATTGAACACAGGGCCCCCAATGGAGGAGCTAGAGAAAGTACCCAAAGAGCTGAAGAGGTCTACAACTCTATAGGTGGAACAACAATATGAACTAACCAGTGTCCCCAGAGCTCATGTCTCTAGCTGCATATGTAGCAGAAGATGGCCTAGTCAGTCATCATTGAGATGAGAGGCCCCTTGGTCTTGCAAACTTTATATGCCTCAGTACGGGGGAACGCCCGGGCCAAGAATTGGGAGTGAGTGGGTAGGGGCGAAGGGCAGGTGGAGGGTATATGGGACTTTCAGGATAGCATTTGACATGTAAATGAAGAAAATATCTAATAAAAAATGAAAAAATAAACAGGTACAGTGTACTCATATAAATAATAAATAAATCTTAAAAAAAAAAGAATGGGGAAAAATACCCATGGAAGGAGTTACAGAGACAAAGTTTGGAGTTGAGACTGAAGGAAGGACCATCCAGAATCTGTCCCACCTGGGGATCCATCCCATAAACAACCACCAAACCCAGACCCTATTGCATATGCCAGCAAGATTTTGCTGACAGAACCCTGATATAGCTGTCTCGTGTGAGGCTATGCCAGTGCCTAGCAAATACAGAAGTGGATACTTACAGTCATCTATTGGATAGAACACAGGGTCCCAATGAATGAGCTAGAGAAAGTACCCAAGGAGCTGAAAGGGTCTGCAACCCTATAGGAGGAACAACAATATGAACTAACCAGTACCTCTCAGAGCTTGTGTCTCTAGTTGCATTTGTAGCAGAGGATGGCCTAGTAGGCCATCAATGGGAGGAGAGGCCCTTGGTCTTGTGAAGATTATATGCTCCAGTACAGGGCAATGCCAGGGCCAGGATGCGGGAATGGGTGGGTTGGGGAGCAAGGCAGGGGGAAGGTATAGTGACCTTTAGGAATAGCAATTGAAATATAATTGAAGAAAATATCTAATAAAAAAAGAAAATAAGAAATGAATATTCATGAGTGACTAACACATAGGAAACACTCAATAAACTCTAGATGTTACTTATCAATAATAAATAAGTAAGTAAATGATTTCTTGACACCATATTAATTCTCCACAGAGTCACATAGGCAGTCCAAGATTCGAGATACAGAAAAAAAATTATATCCTTTTATAAAACATATGCACTACTTCATTTACTTATTATGGTCATGTGTATTGACAACCCTTAGACATCTAGTCTTTTAATAACTTTTTACAGCCTCCATATCATGAATGTTGGTCACTCTACAAAGAGAAGAACACATAAAAGGAAATTGTGGTGTCCATTTCTGCAAGCAATGTACCAGAGATTTGTCATGATTTATTAATTGCAGTACCTTTATTTTGATAACTGTTCCATAGACACTATAAATGTGACCAGGATGAATAAAAGCTTGAATTATAATCCAAAGTCTCTCCAATAAATTGTCCTTTCTTTGTTGTAAATATTTACTGTATATAGATACTCATATTAAATTCTAGTTTGAGTGAATGTGTAGCTGCTGTTCTTTTAAGGTTAAATCAACTTTGAGAGTCTCTTGTAGTCATTGCAAACTTGGGTGGCTGATTGCTCCTGGAGTCCATGAAGCATTCAAAGTTCCTTGAAAACTCACTTTCCAAGGTCATTGGAGATGTTTCACACCACATTTCCCATTCACCTCTACAGCTATGTAGAAACCATGAAAGTGAATCTTGGTGTGTCTTCTTTGCTCTTTGTTTCCTTCCATTTCCAAGCCATCTCACTTACCTCTCTCTTTTCAAGTATGGAACCAGCTTAAATACAGCAGAACTATCAATTGCCAATACATAAAAGTGCATTGGAACTGCCTTAAGGAATGTTCTGAAAGCCTAGGCAATAGCACAGAGCTACAGACAAGGCATCAGGGTCTGAAATGGCGGCTGGTACTGAGGTTTTTACTGACACTATGTTTCCCCTTCCCTGTCACTGCCATATAAACAAAGAAAATCAGAAAACAAAAGAAATTCATTGATTAGTCATACTGTTCCTGTCTGAAAAAAAAAATGTATATCCCTCAAAACTCAAATGCTGTCATTTAATCCCCAATGTGATGCTACTAGGATGATGGCCATTTAGAAGATAAATGGATTATGAAAGCATCTTGAATAAGATTAATTCTCTTACACAAAGAGGCCCCCGAAGTATAACCCCTTCCCTTCTTCTGAATGAGATTATAGCAAGAGAGCTTTCTACAAGGCAGGAAAAACAGGTTCCCAGCAGACATCAAACTTGTTGGTACCATGGGTTTCATAGCCTTTAGACCTATGAGAAATGAATTTATAATTCATAAACTACTTACTTCATTTGACACTTTGTTGTTGTTGTTGTTGTCCATGGAGACCAAGATCATTAGGATTAAACTGCAACAAGTTTATCGGTAAGAGTACTTGAACAAACTGGGTGGTTCCACTTCAGTGTGCTTAAGTAAATAGATTCAATATTTAATCTTCATATGTTCTCCCCAACACAATGCCTAACATGATGTTTTAGAGTTCCTGAAGGATTTTTGTCCCTTGGAATTGTGCCTTCTTCAAAAAATGACTAACATGTTCTACTGTTAAGAGTTACAATAGTCAGGGAATCGATCCAACCACTGTTCTGGGTGGTAGCATGCCTTAAGTACTCATCCAAACAGCAGATTGTTCAAAGCTGTGACAGCAATCAATTCCTTTTCCAGCAGGCTCTTGCCATCTGGGCTAGTTCTGTTCACAGTGGACAAAGCCTTTTCACAATCACAGATGAAGCTACAAAAGGTAATTCAAATAGAAGCAATGACCTCCGACTTCTTTTTCTGTCATTTATCCAAAACGCTCAGTGTGAAATTTCCATCAGAATCTTCATTCCCACACTGTTCTCCTCCATAGACAACTATTCCTGACAGATTTGGCTTTTAATTGCTTTTTAATGCTCATACCTGTCTTCCAATCCTCCTTCTAGCCTTTTGCTGCAGGTCTTTATTACTTCAAACCTGCATCACTGAAATCATCTCCAAACTTCCCACATTGATTTCTGGACTTGGAATCTAGTGTCTCTATGTATGCTCTTTAGCATTGCTCTTTAAACCTATCCACTACATGATAAAACTGCTTATGGTAGCTTGAATGAGAAATGTCCCCCAATAGGCTAGCATAGTTGAACATTTGTTTCCCAGTTGGTGGCAGTGATTGAGGGGTGATGGAGCCATGCTGGAGAAAAGGCATCACCAGGGCTGGGCTTTGAGACTATCCAGGTTCACTCCACGGCCAGTCTGTTCTCTCTGCTCTGTGTTGGCAGTAGAGCTATGATTTCTCAGCTTCCTCTTCTTGCCACCATGCCCGCCCACTGCTTGCTGCTATTATTCCCACCATGATAGACTTTCATCCTTCCACAACCACCAATGGAAAAACACTGATCTGGTTTTAAAATGACCTGTTTGCCATTTCTAAAAAGATTTAAATGGTATATTATATGTGGAGGAAAAAGCACCTGACAAAGTTTAATTGATTAATTAACTAAATGATATAATTAAAACCATTTTATAAGTGTAAATTATTTTGTCATGCCCCGACCTTGTTGTCACCTTTCTGCCCTTTCTCTGCTTACATTCCCCTATCTTATCAGCCCCCATTTTACTTTCTTTGACTTCAGATTCATCCTCTCCCTCTGTCTTCATGAGCTCATCAGATTGCAGAATGTGATGATTTTTCTGCCTCATTGTCAAAGGCATAAACCACCATGGTAGCTAATCAAGGTCAAACAACCCATTAAAAATTGTCATCCCAAGTATCTACTCAATACAAAACAGGGATCAGACTCCGGTCTGTCACCTCTTAAAGGACCCCTAGTTGTTCATCCCAACTCGCATCTCTCCAGATCTCCATCCTGGATAGACATTTCTACACATTCTTCCCAGTCAGCACATCACGTGATGACCATTGTCCTCTGAATAAGGCCAAAGTTCTCTGGTTCACCTTGTTTAGGAGGTACTTGTATCCCCCACCTCCTCCCCAAGTGGACATTTAGTCATAGCAGCTTATTTGTACATACTCAACCAAGTTGAAATTTTCTTCATTGCAATAATAGCTTGTACTATTTGTAATCTTATATTATCAAACAGGAGCTGATAGAGCTGGGCACTATCAGTGGGTCCTGGGGTTTTCTAGTCACTCTGGAAGTGACTTGTAACAATAATGTCTCTGAGCTGTGGGATTGATCTCTATAGATTTTCCTGTAATGGGAGGGCCCATAGAAAGAGAAACCTGTTGTCTTTGTGGAAAAAAGAAAGGCAGAAGAGAGAAGGAGAGCAAAGATGCACTCTCCTCCAGGTCCAGACAAATGTGCAGAATGTGACACTGTACACATTGATGTAAAATTTTCAGATAAGAAACTCCAAACAAAGCTTGGCAGTAGTGGCACACACCTGTAATCACAGAGGCAGGTAGATCTCTGTGAGTTTGGGGCCAGCATAGTCTACAGAATGCGTTCCAGGAAGCCAGGGCTGTACGGAGAAATCCTGTCTTGAGAAGCATAAAAAAAAAAAAAAAAAAAAAAAAGCAAATAAACAAACAAACAAAAAAATCCAAATCCAAAATGTTCTCATGTTTCAAGTTCTCCAACACACACACACACACACACACACACACACACACACACACTCACACACACACACACACATCATATATCATATATAATCTCCATCCTGGGACAGGCTGCATGAACCTTCTGAGGGTTTCTCTGCTGCAACCATAGTAGTCCTGACTTGTTTACCCTTGAGGTTAATTGAGATTTAACTGCAGTTATCATTCTGATACCAGAAAATCTTAAGAATATTCGATACAATAGAAACAAGAAATATACTGATGATTCGAATAGGGAGGGAAAAAAAAAGCACATGCAGATTCCACGTTAAGGCTTACTCCTGGAAACCCATTATCAAATGAGAGCCGGTGACAAAAAAAAAAAAAGAAAAAAAAAAAGAATGTCCCTTCATTGTTGCTTTAAGCAACAACCCCATAACAAAGATCAGCTCCTTTGGAGACCAGTGGTTCCTGTCCTCTGGATATTGTAAGGGACACAGAGGAAAGAGCTGCTCTGAAAGAGTGAAGCTTCACTGCTTTCCATCCTGTTCATTCTCCTGTGCTGGCCATGTTTCTGAGACAGAAGCCAAAAACTATTGAAGGAGCCAGTTATGTAAAATGCATGGTTTCATGTCAAACCCACGAAATAAAATATTATTTAGAGACTAAAATTTAAGAAAGGAAGAAAGGAAGGAATAGTAAAGGAGGAATGAAGGGAGGGAGGGAGGGAGGGAGGGAAGGAGGGAGGGAGGGAGGGACAGAGGATGGACTGAGGGAGGGAGGGACAGAGGATAGACTGAGGGAGGGAGGGAGGGACAGAGGAAGGGAGGGAGGAAGGGAGGAATGAAGGGAGGGAGGGAAGGAGGGAGGGATGGAGAGAGGGAGGAGTGAAGGGAGGGAGGGAGGGAGGGAGGAGTGAAGTGAGGGAGGGAGGAAGGGAGGGAGAGAGGGAGGAGTGAAGGGAGGGAGGGAAGGAGGGAGGGAAGGAGGGAGGGAGGAATGAAAGGAGGGATGGGAGGAGTGAAGGGAGGGAGGAGTGAAGTGAGGGAGGGAGGAAGGGAGGGAGGGAGGAGTGAAGTGAGGGAGGGAGGAAGGGAGGGAGGGAGGAGTGAAGTGAGGGAGGGAAGGAGGGAGGGAAGGAGGGAGGGAGGGAGGAATGGAGGGAGGGAAGAGTGAAGTGAGGGAGGGAGGAATGGAGGGAGGGAGGACTTGTGAGCCTAACTTTTCTCGTAAGTGTTAAATCCCTTCCCTGAGCAGGGGGCGTGGCTGCCCATGTCTTTAATCTCAGCACACAGGAACAGAGTAAGGAGAGCTCTTCAGAGCCAGTTTGAGGGCAGGGGCAAGAGGAGCAATGGATAGACAGTTCAGAGGTTAAAAGCACTGACTGCTCTTCCAAAGGACCTGGGCTCAATTCCCAGCACCCACATGGCAGCTCACAACTCCAATATCCTCAAATAGACATACACATGCAAGCAAGACATCAATATACCTAAAATAAAAAAGAAATTATAAAAAGGCCAGCTTGGTTTACATAGAAAGTTCCAGGCCAGCAAGGGCTACATAGTTAGACAAAATTGTGTCCAAAAAAATTTTAAAAAGCAATTCCCTAACCTGAATTGTGAGATCAGTCCTATTTTTCACCTTTATTTCTGTATTAATACAACTAGCACAAATGGAGAGTCTGATTAAATAAAGGTACATATAGGTTACTGGTCTTAGTTTATTACAGCATTGCCATTACTAAAGTCCTTTATTATCACAAGGAAAAGTGAAGGCCAATTTTGATGCATTAACATTTTACTGTAATACAAGTATTTTAAAATAAAACAAGCATCAGGGGTTCTTTAGAGCTGTGCGGCATGTTGCACTTAGTTCTCTGATTGCTCTATTACTTGGCAATTATATTCCAGCTGGGTGCCCCCTTTCCAGTCTTGTTTAAAGTCTCTTTCTCAAAGTAACAAGAGCAATGCCCCTCCCCCATCACGGTCAAACATTCCTAATTGGAAAAAAAAAAATACAGAGAACTGGAAGTTAGAGGTCTTGGTTTCCAATTTAACATCTGAAATTTAGGGATTGATTTATTTCAAGTAAATGATCTTTATTTCAAGTAAATGATCTGGTCTAAAAATAGTAAAGCATACAGAAAAATATTATTTGGCCATATAGTTCTACTTCATTTTTGTGATAAATAAATAAACAAACAAACAAATAAAGCAAGCTAAATTTACAAACAAGTACTGTTTGTACTGGAGAAGCCCAGCCCAGTGCGTCTTCTCCACAGAACCCCCTGTCAGTCTCTCAGGTGTGGACACCCTACAGGCTTACATTCTGAAATGGCTCTGTTGCAAGGGACTGTAATACTCATTCCCACTTTAGAGTAGAGCAAAAGAAACTTTGCTCAGTTTAACAAATAAAAACAATGGCTTCATGTGGCAGGGCAGTCCTTTCTCCCTGTTTATAAACACAAGGGGGAGATCTCACCAGCAACTTTGGCAATTTAAAAAAAAATGCAGCACGGGTTTTCAAAACAGCAGGTGCAGACATTGGAAAGATACAGCTGAAGGGGATGGGGGGTGAAAAAAATCTCCGTATAATTGCTTGAAAAGGAAACCATTATTCAACAGAAAATTCGAAGTTCAGATATAACGCAAAACCATTTGATGCCCTCTCACTTAGCTAGAAATGTACATTCAAAGGAAGCACCTAAATAATTTTCTTCTCTGAGGTGGGGGTGGGACAGCAAAAATAACAGCAGGAAAAGAACCCCTAGCGGAGAAAAATGCTTTAAAAATTGAGAGGACACAAAACTGGTTTTACCCTCAGAATTTGGGGGCTGACTTGGCTGGGACTCCACAGAGATCGCTCTCTCTTTTAGGTCTCTGAGATCAAGATCCTAGGTAGGTAATGGTGAGGTGTTGATACCCTTCACAATGAGAGCCCAGAGATCTGCGAAATTTGTGTGAGCACAGAATGTCCCGGAGAATAAATCCGGGCATTTTTAGGAAATGCTACACAATGCTGTTCCTTGAAAGGGGGAAGGGGTAGATTGAGAAACTTTGCATCCTATGCTTAAAATTGCCCCTTTAGGTCACCCCCACCCCCTGGGCACGCCGCAGGAGTTGGAAGCACTTAGGAGCCCTTTTGCTCCTTACCTCCTCTACGTGCCTCACACCCACACTTCCTTAGAAATTCTAAGTCTCCAACCTCTTGCACAAACTCAAACTTCTCTACTAGCTCCTGGATACTGTGAGAGGTGAGTGGAGGAACCCGGAGGCTGCAAACTCAAGGTGAGCTGCTCTGGCATAGCTCACTCCTAGAAAAGAAACTGAGGGTGAGGTGAGCCATCCCGGGCATCTCAGCACCCTCAATGAGCCCTCCCTGGCCAGCAGTGGGCGCCTTCTGCAGTCCACAAGGCCTTTCCAGAACTTACAGAAAAGCCAACAAACTACAGGAATAAAACTCTTCCTTCCAAATAGTCTGATTGTCAATTTCTTTGGTGAGTGCTGACACCAGGACAGGAAAACATCCGCAGGCCTTCTTGGCTCTTCCTTTTGGGCCTGGCTTCTTGCTTATAAGTCCACTCCAGCAGACATCTTTGTCACTTGATTTTGAGTTAAAACAAACAAACAAACAAAATACAGAAAGTGGGTGCTGTGCATTGGGGAAAGGGATCTTTTGCTATTCAGCAAGGCAAACAATTCCAGGGCACCATAACCCAAAGTAGTTCCAACTTTCCCAGACCAGCCGTGAGTGCATGGAGACCAGAATCAGCAGTGTACATTGACACCCAAAGGGAACAGATGTTTCTAGAGCAAGAGGGAGGGAGAGACAGAGCAGTCTTGAACCTCAAAGTTCCAGATATAGGGCAGAGGGTGGCAGTCCTAGTGGGCATGGTAGATGTCCATACAGTTTATATTTTCTGTTTGGGTTTTCTTCCTTGAATCGCCGAGGTTTAAACTTCCATCGTGAAGAATTGGGATTTCGAATAGAGAGGAGGTTATTGCAACTATCAAAACTGATCCTAGGGCCAAAGACCGAGCCAATAATTTTACAAACAGATGCTAGGGGTTCTCTAAGATTTCTGCAAAAAGCACTGTCCCCTTAAAATGAGATAGAGAGAGAAGATCTGAAAGCCATGGGCTAAGAAGCTGCGTGTTCTAGGAAAAGCAAGTTTTCTTAGGTGTTGCTTCCAGGGCGGGGATATTGAGTGAACAGGAAGGGTCCTGTAAGCCCTACACTCTTCCTCCACTTCTTCCTTCTCCATCACCACCACTATTACCACCACTACCACCACCATCATCATCATCAGCGGCAGAACTTGCACTTGATGATCTTCTTAAAAGCGTTTTGAAAGTCTTTGTTGAAATAAGCATAAATAACTGGGTTGAGCAGGGAGTTGGAGTAGCCTAGCCAGTTAATTATGGCACCCAACAACTCAGGCATGTGGCAACTGCTCTCACAGAAAGGTAGGACCAGGGCCACAATGAAAAAGGGCAGCCAGCAGAGGATGAAGGTGCCCATGATGATGCCCAGTGTCTTCACTGTCTTCCTCTCACGGGCCAAGGCCATCTTGCGCTTTGCCTCAGCAGTGCGCTCATTTTTTCTCTCCAAGCAGGCGGGGACATAGGAGGTAGCTCCTGATTCGCTGGGCAGAGGAAGGTGCCCTTTGGAGTTGCCCACTCGATGCACCTCGATCACCTCCAGGGTGGCGTCGTCCTCACCCTGTCTCACCGCCCCATTAGCGCACGGAGTCCCCACCGCCCTGTTCTCAGCACTGCGCCTGCAGTCCCCACTACCTGGCTGACCATTCAGGCTCTTCTTGGGGGGCGGGGCCGACGATGTTCCGAAGCTGGTGCCCGCTCCCTTCTTTTCCACCTTCTTGACCGTCTTGCGGATTCGGAAGCGCGCGGCTCTGAAGATGCGCCCATAGAGGACCAGCATGAGCAGCAGCGGAATATAGAAAGCGCCGAAAGTGGAGTAGATGGTGTACCCGTGGTCCTTGCTGATGGTGCACTCGTTGGGGTTCGAGCGGTCTTCCGGGGTGCGCCAGCCCAGCATAGGCGGGATGGAGATGAGAAAGCCAATGAGCCAAGTGAGCGAGATCAGCGCAGCGGCGCGCCGGGGCGTCCTCTTGTTCACGTAGTCTATAGGGTCGGTGATTGCCCAGTACCTGTCTAGCGCGATGGCGCACAGGTGCAGGATGGACGAAGTGCAGCACAGCACATCCAGGGCGATAAACAGGTCACAGGTGACCTGACCCAGAGTCCACTTGTTGAGCACCTGGTACAGAGCAGCCATGGGCAGCACCAGCACTGACACCATGAGATCGGTGACCGCCAAGGAGCCGATGAGATAGTTGGCAACATTCTGAAGGGAGCGCTCCAGGGCGATGGCAGCAACCACGCAGGCATTGCCGAGCACCGCGCAGAAAATGAGCGTCCCCAGCAAAAGAGAGGTGATCACTTGGTAGCTGAAGGTCACGTTGGAGAGGCCAGTATCGTTGCCGCCTGTCCCGAAGGGCTCCAGGGACGTTGTGGTGTTGTTGCCCTGGCCAAGACTGAACATATCCATGCCTGCCTGCACTCCCGCTGGGGTGGGGGGAAGGGAGGGAAAAAGAAATGCAAGGGGATCTCCCTCGCCCCTCCCCCTAGGGTCTTCCTTCCTTTCTGGGGAGTTTCGAAGGGAGGGGATCTAGAGACTGGAGCGGGAAGTTCTTACTTGCTCTGGCGAAGGCATCTGAGAGGAGCACTCACCGGCGCTCTCTTGCTTGGCTCCCGCGGGTCCTGAGCGCTCAGAGGCTCCAGCTAGGAAACTGTAGTTGGGCTGAAAGCATCTTCCAAATCTCTGGGTGCTGGAGAGATGGCTGTAATATCTGTCTCGCGCTGTCCATTTCACTTTGTCGCTGTCCAACTGGCTGCGTGGGGGCCGGACTCTCCCGAGTAACTAATAGTCTCAGAAGTCTCTGGATTCCAGAAACCCCATCCTCCCGGGTCACTCGATGACCCTCATCTCCTAGTTCCTTCTCTCTGTCTCTCCATCTCTCCTGCCTTCTCCAGTCTGCTTCTCTTTTCCCAGCTTCCTTCTCCCGGCTTCCTCCCACTGGCCTTCCCTTCCAGTTCCCCTTTCCTTCTCACCTCTCTTTCTTTAGTCCTGTGTGTCGCTCAGACAGCTAGTCTCCCTTCCTCCCACGTTAACCCCCACCGCCATCCAACACTTCCCTAGTCCCGAGTGCCTCCTTCTTCTGGGTCCCCGCCCTCCTCTCCCTGTAGCCAGGAGTCTTTACATTCCAGTCCACACCACACTCAGAATTCACTTCATATATCTACTCTGATCTGCTAGTCAGATCAATGTTTTAACATACTAAACCCCGCCTCTTACCTATTAAACTAGAGGGGGAAAAAAGACAAAAGGAAAAAATAAAATAAAAGAAAGAGATAGAAAGATATATTTCCCCACCGCAGATCCCCTTTATTTCTGTCAGCTTCTTAAATAGAGCCAGGTTCACAGTGTGGCTATCAGGCACGAGGAAAACCCTCAGAGACTCTGAAGGATGGGAAGCTGAGTCGACCACCTTCTAAACTCTACCCTCTACATTATCAGGTAGAGAATGTGGGTCTCAGCTTCTTAAGAAACAGGTTCATTTACCATATTAACCTATCACTGGTGCCTGTGACCTTTTCATATTATCCTTGTGTATTGGAGGGAAATTAGAAAGGACAGGTTGGAGGACAGGATCTGAAAACAGTCTAATCTCAAAGAAAACATTAAAAATTCACTTAAGTGTGTATTCCAAACACACACTCTTCAGTCACTCTCTTCATATCAATGATATTAACATTTCCCATAGATTTGAAGCAAATAAATTCATGGAAAGAAATTGTTTGCCTGTATATTGTTAACAATGGCTTTCTTTTTCTACTGGTCTTTGGACTTATGTCTCTCTCACTGGAGTCTGCAGCCCTCCAGGGAACTTAGTGGCATCCCTGTCTCCAGCAACTGCGAGTCTCTCTGAAATTGGGTTCAGCACCCGGGACAGCTCTGTGTAGTAAGAGCTTGCTTATGCCGCCACCTTCCGGCAAGTGCTTCAGAGCGCCATTTAGAAATATTTGTCATTAAAAAATTAAGTAAGTATTAAGGAAACCCAAAGACTCTACGATATCTATTTACAACCAATGTATCAAAACCCAATCTGTGAACCTATACTTCCAAAAATATTTGTAGTAGCAAATTACTACTTATGAAGTAGCAACGAAAATAATATCATGGTTGGGGAGCACTGCACAACATGAGGAACTGTGCTAAAGGATCACAGCATTAGGAAGGCTAGAATATTATAAAATAAATAAAATCCTTAAATGTCACTTTAAATTTTTTCTTCAACCATTTCTTTTCTCTTTCTTTCCCTTGGGTTTTTATACCAAGCCAAGTATATTTTCTAGCTCCCTTTGAAAGCTTATGACATCTATCATTCACAAAAATCTATAGGAACAGTGGCAGAAAACACTTTCAGCTACTTATGTTGTGGTGCAGCAGCTTGTGTTATTAGAACTCAAGTGTTTTATTATGGGATGGTGACAGTATTACCTTTTGCATAAAGAAATAATTTGATACTAAAATTAGAGACATCTAAGAGTTTGTTTTAAGCTGCCTTTATTTTTGAAAAAAAATCAATCCCAATTGAACACAAAGAATGGCACTTCTAATTAATCAGAATAAAAACAGCACACAAAAAGTTGTGCTTAGAGATTCTGATTACATTCTTGAAGTGACATAGTCATGATGCAATTCTCAGAGCTGCTAATTCTAGATAACAGGCAAGGACTCACTACAAATTACAATTGTCTTACTGTGTACAGAACTCGAATTGTGTTCAAATCTTAGCTTTGAATGTCATAGTTTTGAAATCTTAAAACCAAAGGAAAGAGTAATCACTAAAAGGATCAAAGAAAGTCCAGTTGGTCAGACATATACAATACAGACATATACAATATACAATACAGGGCTATGTGCCCAAAGATGGATTGGCCCCATCATTTCAGGATAGGAAAACACTGAAGCTGCCATTCATAACACAAAAAATTAGCATCAAGTATGCACAGCAAGACAGACTTTGAGAAATGCTTTTAAAGGCATGTAAACATGTAAGATATTCTGATAAAATCTCTCACAAAACAGAGCTAAAATGTTTATTAAAATATAGTTGCAACTGCAGAAATTATAAGGGACACTTAACATCTAAAATTTCCGAGGACAACATTTTAAGAATGTAGCTAAGACTACAGAGTAAAAATAAGAAACATTTATATTCAAAAAGCAAATATGTTCATATCTAGATCCAACTTGAATATTAATGGGTCAGACGTAGCATATGCAAATATATAAGTCACTAATCAGGAAACATGTCAGTCAGCAATTGTTCTTTGTGTACTGGATCCGAATTCGGTTAATAGCTAACAAACTCATTTTTCCTTTTCAGTAAAATTAAGAGGCTTTGAGTCTGAAGCTTATGTTTATAAAGTCTGGGATTTGATTTTATATCTTAATATGACAGAGTGTACCGTGTCACATTCAAGTTTAGGAAACTCCCAAGTAGCTCATATTCATCCTCAAATTAATGTACATGATATATCAAACATTTGCTTTCTTAAAATGTAGATTTGTAGACACTTTTCTGGAATTCTGGATGCTAGGAAGAATGGACATGCAGTGTTATGGCTCTGCAGCTTTTTGGTACCTAATAACTATGATTATTTGTTGTTATTAAACTTATAATACTGTGATATATAATAAAAGCAGACTAGTGTTGCATTTCTTCATGCCCACATTTAGCCAATTCTTTTCTGTATAACACAGAAGCTAGACAGGAATGGTGTGCACAAATCGTTAATCTCAGCATTTTCTTCTGGAAGTAGAGGCAGGCAGATATTTGAGATTTCTAAGCAAGCCTGTTGAGTTAAATACCAAGCAGGATATTTAAAATTGTCATCGTCGTCGTCGTCGTCATCATCATCATCATTCAGCTTGAAGTAATGAAGTAAATAAGACTGATTAAATGGTCCAATTTCCCCAGACACACTTGAGCTCATTCTTCAAGACTTCCAAAGTAAACATAGGGAAAAATCTTACTCTCCAATGGTTATTACTGAGATGATTTCCAGACAAAGATATTAATCACTCTGCTTTTATTTCTAGCTTGAACTTACTAGAATCAAGCCAAAACTTGTCAGGTTATAGATTTGTGTGTGATATGTCATCCATCATGGGGAATTTCTCTGAGATATTTTATGAGAGATAAATATTGTTTAACATTTTCACAGGAAATTTGATCCAAGCCTAGCATGTTAATGTAATTCTTTGACCAGGGTTATAAAACAAAAAAAGATTTTAAGTTGAAGCTTTGCTGTGGTCATTGCTGAAGTTGAGGGTTCATCAGTAATTGCTTAGCCATCACCCCCAATCATCTCCAAAGGGGGAAGAAACGGTATGAAAACTAGTTAAAATCTGACTTAGAAAGGTGACTTCTAAAGTTCCTCTTTGAAAAGAAAAGAAAAAAAAAGTTTAGTTCCTTGACACTGGGATAGACGATCTGAAGTTAAAATACTATTCTAAACTGAACGCTTTCTTATCCTTAAATAGCAAAGTAACAAGACATTTAGCTGCTCCAAAACGATAAACGTTGACTGGAAATCACTAGGAAAATGAGGTTTAAATAGAGCTCAACCATATTCATTTCAAAGTATGAAATAAACAATTTAAGTGTAAAGCTGCCAGCCAAAAACGTACATTTTTGTTGTTGTTTTAAAAAAAAAAAATACAAGATGCTAACCAGTGCTTTCACTGTGAGAAATTATTAGATTCATAATAATTTGTATTAATAAATGTACTTTTCAGGGGACTGGAAAGAGGCTCAGTGGTTAAGAGCACTGACTGCTCTTCCAGAGGTCCTGAGTTCAATTCCCAGCAGCGACATGGCAGCTCACAACCATCTGTCATGTGATGCCCTCTGATGACATGCAGGTGTACATGCAAGTAGAGCACTAATACACATTAAATAAACAAATAAATAAATAAATAAATAAATAAATCTATTTAAAAATTGTACTTTTCAGATCTAAATTCATCTAGAATAGTACCTAAGTTATTCAAATGAGAAATGTATCTGGAAATACGTTCATTGTTGACTTTTGAAAGAGTCAGAGCACAGTTGAGAGGAGACAGATGTCATGGATTTGAACATCACAATCATTAATCTGAGGAGACTGGAAATCCAGCTGTGGGTCCAGTTCTGTCAAATAGTTACTGGAAACAAAATTTACTCTGTTAATCTAAAATTGGGGGAATGCCCACATCTTTATTTCTTTTGGCAAGTTTTTTTTTTTTTTCATATAAAACTAAAGCTTACATTTCAATGCATTGGTTTAATATTTTTAGACACAATACTGTCTAAACACAACAGATAAGGTGATGAAGCAGTAGTCTATTACTACCGTGTGGTCTATGGAAGCAGTAGTATGTTAGCTGGAAGTGGTTAAGGGCTGCAGTCCTATGATAAATTAATTAATCAAGCCTCTAACTTTTACCATTTCATTATCCATTACATCCAAATTATAAAATTGAAAGGAATAATGTAATAGGTATTTATGTATTTAAGAAAAGCTTAATAGAAAGGGTAGTTTTAATTCAATTGGACTTGTATTTACTCTTAAATTTGGTATTTATCTCTTTCATGAATGGTTATATGTCTATATCATACATAAGAAATGAGATCACTATTTTTCCTCCTCTTCTTTGATCAATATTTTTGTGGCATATACTCATGATCATACAAAAACATTTAATTAATTTGATTTCATTTTGTGAGAATGATGTAACAACTTAACCATGCTTTGGTTAAGTGCAAATTTTAATCATTCCAAAAATTTTCTATTCTTGATATTACTTCTATTAAAAGATGTACGTCATTTTGCAGAATTTAGGTAGTTCTTCGTTTTGTAAGGATGTATCTGTATTAACTTTATATGTGTACATGCAAATGAAGGAAGGTGGTACAGGCCAAGGGCATTGGATACCCATAGAGCTAGATTTGCATGAAGTTCTGAGTGAAGTAGATCAAAAGTCAGGTCCATGGGAAGAGCAATATGCCCTCTTAATGGCCAAGCAAATCTCTCAAGCTCCTGTTAGTTCTTAAACAAATCATACTGGGAACTTGCTCTGAAGTGCAAATTCCTATATAGTGGGTCTAAGGTGAGACCCACTATGTGGCAGTTTTACTAGCTCTCAAATGGTGGTGATGTTGCTGATTAATAGATTATAATTAACTCTAAGCTTCTAGAAGTAGATTGTTGGTTTCTGAAATATACCAATATTCACTTTCACTGGACACAGCCATATTCATCTCCACACTGTATACATTAAGTTTCATAATAACAGTCATGGGTTTGAATTTTGTTGCCAGAAAGAATAAAAGATTCACTCAGCCAGTGAATAAGACCTTGTTTGGAAATAGGATCATTGTAGTTGTAACCAAGTTAGAACAAGTTTGTTCTAGATTGCCATCCAATTCAATACCACAATGACATAAGTGTTTACTTATGTGTATCATTGGAACATGAAAGAACTTTAGACATAGCCTCAGACAGAAAACACCATGTAAAGATGCTGAGATGCATATGCTCAGGGAAGAATGTCATGTGAGAACAGAAGTAAAGATGGGAGTTACAAAGCTGTAGGTCAAGGAAGACACAGACAGTCAACAGCTACAGACACCGAAACAAACTCAGAGGATAGGTCCTCCAGAACCCTCTGAGGTTGTGCATGTTGGAGCTTTCATTTTTGACTTATTATAGTTTCTGCTGTTTTAAGCATCTCTGGTTATTATGTTTTGTTAAAGCCATAGGAAGCTAATATAACTACTAAAAACATCTGTATGTCCACTGAGGCTTAATGATGTTTTAATGTTGCTTCAGTGTGAATCTGATCACATCTTTTCCTTGTATTTATATCAGATTCTTTACTGTTGTTTTTGACCTACTAATTTCACAAGTTAAGAGTGTTTTACTAATATTAATCTTTTGCTATTTGTTATTACTGAAACAATCTTATAATGCACAAGCCAATATTTCTCCTAGTTCCATTCTTAGTTCATTAGTAAGTCTAAATTTGCTTGTAAGTAGAAGGTGTAAAATAGGGAATCCAGTCTAACTATCATGATAGAAATGAAATTCATACTCAGAACAACTTATTTAATGAAATCTAATTACTATTGCACACATCACACTATACATATCACACTATTATCATATAGACTAGTTACACAGTGAGGATTAATGGTAATTGCTAACTTCATAGAGTCTAGAATCACCTGGAGGATGAGCCTTTGGGCATAGCTGTGGAAGGTTTTACTAGCACTGAGTTCAGAAGATCCACCATTCTTTGACTGTGATCCTGGACCATACAAGTAGCAAAGGTGAATTGAGCATCGGTGTGCATTCATTGCTCTCTGCTTTCTGATTATGAATGCAATGTGACTGCTTCAAGCTCTTGCCTCCCTGCCTTGATGGACTATTTCCTCAAACTGAGCCAGTATAAACCTGTACTCCATAAATTTATTTTATCAGAGTATTTTATCAACAAGAAAAGAAACTAAGACTCAAAACAGTACCAAGAAGTGGAATCACATCTGTGATAAACCTGACTGTGGGTTTGGGGGCCTTTGGAAGTGCTTTGTGACTGGAATGTCTGAGACTTTGGGCTAGAAACATGATAGCACATTGAAAACAGAGCTTAAGGGACCATCCTGGTGAATGCTTGGAAGAAGATAAAGCTAAGAGAAATGTAGACTCTCGGGATATCCACTCAGGAGGTTTTAGAGAGGAAGAAATACTCTATCAGGAACTAGAAGGAGCCAATCATGTAATGTTTTGGCACAGAACCTGGCTTCATTCTTCAATGTCCTAAGAACTTTAGTGAAATTTAATTTTTAAAAAATGGAAAGATTTGTTCAGGGAAGGAAGGTATGTGAGCAAGTTTACACATTTGGACAAGGAGAATACCAAAAACAAAGTTTATAACTGTTAACATAGGTGTCTTTGAAGAGAAACCTGGCATTCTACAGGAAACAACAAAAACATTGCCTTAAAAGGAAGGGTCCACCTATCAAAGGCTCCAATGTGTTAAAATGCAAATTTATGTGAAAAGAGAAAACCTGAACAACCAGCTTCAGGGGTGCTCCTCCTTCAATAGCAAGTACATAGAAGAGTGTTTTCCCTTGGGATCAGCACCCAGAGTCTGACTCAACTGACCAAGGTAGAGCGGGCTCCAACCCAAGCTGGCAAAAGAACATGACGGTACTACTCATGTGGCACTTGAGGCATGAAAGATGCACGACTGAGGGGTCATAGGTTCCTGCTTCATGTGAACCAGGATGTAAACCATAGTATTTGCCTGGTATTGGGGTGTCAATGTAAGCTTATCAGGCATGACAAATCCACTGAGGTAGGAGACAGTAATAATTTGGTCAGCTGAGCACATGTTGGGGAAGGTATATGAGAAATTCTCTGTTTCTTCTTTTTAATAGCAGTGTGAATAAAACATATATTCTATCTATCTATTATTCTTCTACCTATCACCATGTCATGTTTACAACAGGTACCAACTGTAGCATTGCAACTATAGCAAATAATGTGTCAAGGGGAAAAACATTCGCCAAAGTTGGTTTATGTCATTAATACAAAGAATTATACTCTCTATGGAAAGCATAACAGAGCTAAACAATTGAAATGTTACATCTTGTTCAGAGAGAGGAGTCCCTATCACCAAAAAAAAAAAAAAAATTGCTCTTCCCAAATCAACACTTATGTTAAAGATAACATCAATTGCTTGTATTATGTAAGTTGCATCACTGAAATTACATGGGAATTTGCACACCTGTGTGTAGGACACTTAGTTAATAAATAAAGTTGCTGGTGGCCAATGGCTGGGCAAGGAGACAGAGACAGAAGTGGGACTTTTAGGATTCCTGGGCAAACAATGCTGAAGGAGGAGAAGGTGGCATCCTGAGGAAGGAGAAGGCCAAGACCTGAGAAGTGTAGCACAAAGAGACAGAGAGGTTGCCAACATCCCAAAGAGTCAGGGATCATGGCCCAGGAAGGCTGCAGGCCTGGGCCCAGGATGGGCAAGATGGAATATAGGTTTTAGTAAAGAGTAATTCAGGAATATTGGAGGGGAGAGTGTGTCAGCCACAAGGAGGTTTGGAAATGCCTAACCATTGAGCTGTTTAAGGCATATTAAACATAAGGTGCTCTCTCTCTCTTGCTGCCAATGGGGAATAGAGGAGTATAGTCAACTACCTTTACAGTTAAGATATTTGTAGTAGTAGTAGTAGTAGTAGTAGTAGTAGTAGAGTCATCTGTGGTGGATGGAAAGAAGGAATTGGTTGGGAGAGGGAGTAACGGGGATGGTGATAGGGTATCAGGAGATGTGGACTGGGAGAGGATTGGGAGTGAGAATGGAAGTTTGTGTGAGACATCTCTGTGACTAGGTGAGGGAGATGGGCTTTGGTCATACTTGTAGGAGATTATCCTGATTGTATTAATGGAGGTGGGTTGATGCATCAATGGTGGGCATCACCATCCCCTGGCCGGGATCCTATAGTGTGTAAGCAGAGAAAGGGAGTTGGGTAAATAAACAACATGAGTTCACCATTCTCTGCCCTCCAGCTATAAATACAAAGTCACCAACTGGTCTATGCTCCCAATGCATTAACCTCTCTGGATAGACTGTATCCTTGAGCCAGAGAAAAGAATTTCTCCTTTTTGTCAGAGATTTGTATCCTGGCAACAGGAAAATAAACTAAGACCTATTCACAGACCTCAAAATTCTTTTAAAATTATTTTTATTAATAAGTTTTTTCATATTATTTGTATATTTTTGGATAACAGTCTCTTGGTTTAATTTTTAATTTTGATATTATAATTATAGCACTTCTTCCTTCTCTTTCCTCCCTCCAAGCCTATAAATCCCTCTTTGCTCTCTTTCAAATCCATGGCATCTTTTTCGTGTTTATTTTCTAAAATTACTTTTAATAAGCCACCTTGAAAACCAAAAGTGATCAAAGAACAGTTTTAAGTATGAGCAACACCTTTCAATATGTTTATTGTGAACAGAAATCACTTATACCCAGTCTATCATTTAATGGGAAATCAAGCAAAAACAATGATTCCCAGAGGCATCCATGTTCATCATGCCACACTAAAGGGAAAATGACTTTACCAGAGTGTCTGATTGTCAATAAATGCACCATTAGTATAATGTCCAATATAATCATAGAAACCCTTTTCTACAAGGAATGTCTAAGTTACAGTTTGCTTACAGACAGATTATTTCTTTGCTTTGGCCAGTTTTCCAGATTTTAAGCTTTTTCTCATTGTTTAGGAAACAACCGCACTTGTTCATACTCCAGGGAAATAAGAAAACGGCCACTGTGTGTATCTCTGCACTTTGTCATTTGGACTTTAGATCCAACTTCTATCAAGTGCCAGGATCCATTATTAAATACTTTGGCTTTGAGTCTCCATTTGTATAATATAACAGCAATGAGACACTGCATGGTAGAGTCCAGGCACCATGTTAGGTCTGTCCTGTGTTCTACAATATTCTTTCCCCACTACAGCTTGGATCTCTTCAATTTTCAAATAAAAAAGGAATGGATGCATAAGGGGGAAAATCTGTTGTTTATTTGCTTCTTAAATGTTTGCATACATTGGAAACATAGAATTCACGACCTGGAAAACTATGTTCCACATACTAAAGCTTGACTTTAGCAGCTCCCGTTGCTGATTCATTAAAGACCATCAGCTAATGAGCAGGAGATGTTCAGCTGGGATTGGTCAGAGAAGGAGAACAAAATCAAATTCTACTAGAAATCCCAAATCCTTGAAAAGATCTATTGATGGCTACCTACATCATTCTTAGTAGCCCCTCCTAGCCCAGGATCCTGTTTAGTTCCTTGGTTAACTGCTTGAGAGCTCCTCAATATCCCTCATGTAGCCTTTGCAATAAAGATTGTGGAGCTCTTATAATGCAAATGTATTCAAATAAAAGAAAATTAAAGACTCTTTCACTAGCCCATACAATAGGGCTTCATATCATGTTAATAAATTCAAGGCACTTGCTTATTATCTAGGTTCCAAAGAAAATGGGCTAACCATAGTTGGAAAATGCCCAAAGAAACAGAAACACTTTGAAGTTAAAATTTGTATCTAATAATTCAAACCTTAATTCTTCTTTAATGCATTCATTTCTTCTTATATACCTACCAGACTACCCACACCAGACCTTTCCTAAAGGTTTTAATCTCTTCCAGGGAATTCTAACAAGAAAGGGTTAAGAGTAGTTGTGCCAGGCTAGTTATTATATAGTTGGCTCCTAACCAGAGGCAGGACACCCCTCTGCTCCTGGATCAGGAGTCTTTCTCTACACAGAGGAGGAAAAAAATCCATTAGACTGGACCAGAATATTCCACCAATTAGAACATGTATATCATTACGAGGAGGGTAAGAAAATGAGTAATTTCCTCCTTGACGTTGGATTTAATGAGAAAGACTGCATAACAAATCTGGTTTGGTTCTGCATTTGCTTAAAAGCTGTACAGAAATAGACACTCTAGCAAGTCCTTTCCTGTTGTTGGTTGAGAAAGAGAAGACCTTATAAAAAGATTACAAAAAGGGACAAATTAAAGTAGTTCCTACACTAGATTATGCATAAAAACCACCTACAAAAACATGTTGAAAATGCAGATTCCAGACCAGTGACTGTTGAAGTAACCCAGGGATCTGTCTGTTTAGCGAGCCCCTATATGATGCTGATAGTGTGTGCCACCTACCAGTGGAGATGGAACCTGCAAACAAACAGAACCATCCCATTTTCCTGGAATGTCTAACTAAATGCTTTTTCATGATTGTTATACAAACTTAAAGCCCCTTTGGTCATTTCTTAATTGAAAAGAAAAACATGTAGCAAAGTCGAACTTCGAAGGCAAAGTTTAAAGTTCACAGCGGAATCCCTCTAGATCAATGGTTCTAAGCCTGTGTATTGAGACCCTTTGTGGGTTGGATGACCTCTTCACTACAGTGGTCACATATCAGGTATCCTGTATATCAGATGTTTGTATTACAATTCATAACAGAAGCAAAATTACATTTATAAAGTGGCAATTAAGATAATTTTATGTTTGGTGTCAACATAACATAAGTAACTGTGTTAAAGTGTTGCAGCTTTAGGAAGGTTAAGAACCACTGCTCTAGATGAAGGGAGAAGTACTTGGGAGAAAAGAGCTCAGGTGGTGATTGGAGAGACCTGGGAAACTGGGGATCCCACAGTAGCAAAGCATCCGGGCAAGAAGGCCAAATTTGAGTTGGAGTACAGGGAAGGAGTGGCTGTCAACACGAGCACATTCTGTGAATATGCTAGAGATCACTCCATTCAGCTGCTCTCTTGCAACTCTGATGGACAAGCCTCCTCTTCTCCAAATGTGTGCTCTTCTAATCAATCTGTGGAAAATATAATACTTGTTGGTGAAGGGTGAATATGGTCATAGCTCAGAACTTTAGTTCTACCATCTTTATCTGAAATGGAATGCTTCAAGTTTAGGAAATGCAAGATGTTGAAAGTCCAGCGTGCACTCACCCCTCTGTGAAGCTGCAGATGAGTGGGGGCAATGCGAGTTATATGACTAACCAGAAAATGGGTTGTTGATTGCCACTCTCAATTCAATGTCATAAGTCGTTGGATAGTGCTGTCTTACTGATTCACTTATTCTTTCATTCCAGAATGATCTACTACACTTTCATATATATCTTAAAAGAAGAATCTAAGTCACATAATTGGGCACAACCAATGTCAGTGGAATGCCACACCAAAGATATGAGACAAGGGCATGGAAAAAGAAAAGTAGTAAAATTCAGTCAATATAAAAGCCTGTTCCTGAGGACATCATTTTAAACATGGGACTTAGTCCTCAAGGAACTGAGGCATCAAACTGTCTCCTGAAATCAGCTTTCCAAGGCGCAGAAGAGGCAAGATTTGAGAATAACAGTAAGCCTTTTGGAAAGGAAGCCTTTGCTTGTTAACTTCTATGTTTCTAACAATCCCCACCCCACTCTCTCATATGCATTCAGGTTAAGGAAACTACCACTGCCTCCTCCCCTATTGCCCAAGCTTTTTTCCCCACCAGCAAGAACACACTCAGGACAACCGGAATCTTCTGCAGCAAAAAGCTTTATTGCTTACTTCTCAGGAGGAAGACCCCGAACCCAGAAAATGGCGCTGCTTATATAGCCTGCAGCGTGAGGTTTCAGCACCTGATGTGGCATGACAGCTCCTGATTCGTTGCTCGCCCATCACCCCACTACTACGCCCCGAGATGGGCAGTGACTAGGAGTGAGTTCACTCTCGCACCTGCGTACAAGGCTTGTTTACTAGTTAGGCACAGCGGAGGCCAGCGCCATCTTATAATGGCGATTGATTGCTCAATTGCTCATGGCACTCACGGCTCTCCACAGTGATTGCTCGCGGTATGGCTCTCCACACTCCCCAAACTCTGGCTCTTACCCAGTGTTTTTTCCAGAGTCTAAGTTACTCAAGGAACTTGGGGTAGAAATCAGAATGAGAGGAGGTTAGTTGGAGTGACTTTAAACCTGTACCCTATGCAAGCTAATCTCACAGGTGGTATAAAAATTTTTTATTTGTGACATGTATATGTCTACTGTAATATGTTCCTCTCCACTGAGGTACAGGAATGAATAAGTCATGTTTATTGGGGCTTTCTACAAGTTGTGTTTTTAAGATAGGGAACACAGCAGAAGTAGCATCAGTAAGAAATCTGACACAGAAACACCACATATTAGAAAGAGAGGGGGAAAACTTTAGTGGGAAGGGTGATTTGGAGAAATGAAAGGAACCCCAGGGAAAGGGAAGTTGAAACAGCTTTAACCAAATGTAAGCTGAATGGAGAAGACTCTTAGACACTGGCAGGGGAAAAGTAAAAGTGTATTCCTTCAGAAGTAAGATACATTCTAGAAGTGATATTGAGAAAAGTTTATGAACCTGACAATTATGTGGGAGAAATAGGGGGGATGGAGATGCACAGCCTCATCCTGAAATCAGGAGGGTCAGTGAGGTTTAAGCAGGGGAGTAACTCAAGGGAGTTCTTTCTATGCTTGGCATACCTTCAGACAAGATCACAGAACTAGTTCCCAGAGGTTTGTTCAATTAGAAAACTTTCACAAAGAATACGTTGTGCACAGGGACTATGCCAGGTGCCAGGCACACACTGGTAACACAGTCCTTGTCAACGAGTAGGTTGGTGTTCAATAGGAGAGACAGCCCCGGTACTATAGAACAGTTGGTGCTTTTCTACCTGTGCATGCAGGTATGTACTGCAAAGCCCCTTATCCATCCTTCTGGGATCCTTGAAGACTTCCTGAGTACTTACAAGTGTTCCTGTATTAAAAGTTGGAAGACTGGAATGGGGACTTGAAGCATTCTAAGGGAGACTGTCTAAGGCGACAGTGCACCTCTTTGAAAGAAGCATGAATAAATGGCAGTATAGGGGACAGTGGCAAACTCAAGTAGGGTACTTGTTGCTGAGTTCTTTCCTCTCCTCTGCTCCTGAGAAGTTCTCTTCTATTGTACTTTTACCTGTGCCGCTAGTTTCTTCAGCCTTCAGTGCCTGTTGCTACATTTTGGAATTTTCCTCAACCCTTCAAATTTAAAAAGTTCAGTCTAAGGGTGTAAATGAACGACTTCCCAAATTTTAATTTTTTCATGTTTTAAAAGGAAATAGTGTATTCAAACCAATGACATTTGATGTTGCCAACTTTCTTCTAATTATGGTAAGAGCCAAAGTGTGTCCTCATGTACTTGCTGTATAGTATTCTACCCTTGGCAAAGTGAATCAAAAACTGAAAGAGGGTAACAAGATAATATAATATCTACTTGTCTACTTCGTCTACACAAGATTCCTCCTTTCTCTATTAGGAGTCCAGAAGTAAGTCAAAAGAGTGATTTTAAAGTGTCTAAAGGTTTTCTTTTGGCTGTTTCTCAAATAAAATTTCTTGTTGAAGAATTGGGATCTGATTCAATTCTACTTAGTATGAGAATCTGGACCTCACATGTGGACTGCCCTGAACAACCACTGTCCCCATGAGCTGCTTGCATTAGGTCAATCATCTCTGAAAGGCTTGAAACAACTGGTCTAGTCCTCACTGATCAAGCCCCCAAAACCAATCATCATTTCCATTTCCATTTCCTTCTGATAATGATAGCAATATAGTTGTTAATCCTGTGTACCTGGCACAATCCTAAATGTTTTGCATAAAGTTTATATTGTAGTACTATTGTTGATATAAGATCTTAGAGGTAAATAAAAAAGGAAAGGTTATTGTTTAATAGTTTTCATTTGTGAGTCAAATTGACAAGGATCGACAGTTCTAGCTAGGTTTATGTCAACCTGATATAATACAGAATCACTCTAGAAGAGGAACACTCAATCAAGAAAATTCCTCTGTAAGAGTTGCCTGTAGGCAAATCTGTAGGGCATTTTTTAAATTAGTAATTAGTCTGAGAGGGCCCATCTTATTGTGATTGGTGCTCTCCCCAGGCATGTGGTCCTGGATAATATAAGAAAGAAAGCTAAGCAAACCATGGGGGTCAAGACAGCATTTTTCCATGGCCTCTGATTTCAGTTCCTGCCTCCAGGTTCCTGCCATGCTGGAGTTCCAGCCCTGACTAACCCATTATGACCCCTAAGGTTTGTAAACTAGAATAAATGCTTTTCTTCTCAAGTTGTGTTTAGTCTTGGTGCTTTATCACAGGAATAGAAACCCTAGCTAACATACATACTTTAAAGACTTTTTTCTAGTTCCATTGACTTTATAAGGTAGACTGTTCGTGCTCTGAAGAGGAAGAAATTGGGACATTCATTCATGTTACTTGTCAAGGTCCTATTTCCTAATAAGCAAAATATAAAGGACTGGCGGCCCTACAGACCAGACTCCAGAAGCTGTGATCTGGACTGCTGTCTCAATCATTAACATTTTTTTCATGGATAGCAAGATCTACCTGCTTAAGAATTATACTTATTTTAAAGAAGTATCTCATAATTGTACTTTTGTAACTATTCACTTAGTCAAAATACTTTGTTCTTAATGGTGTTTTGTTTTGTTTTTGTTTTTGTTATTTTTTTTCTTTTCTTTTCTTTTCTTTTCTTTTCTTTTCTTTTCTTTTCTTTTCTTTTCTTTTCTTTTCTTTTGGCTTTCTGAGGTGCAGTCTCTAAGAGAAGAATGCACTGATGTATTGATCAGCAAACAAGCACCAAGTTATGGTCCTTACCTGAACTGAAATGGTCTGGCCCTGGGCATCATTTCAATGCCTTTTCCCATTGTTTGGCAGTTGCAGAGAGCTTGCCACAGCTAGGGACAGTGTCAAATTGCTCTCAAATTTGTTCCTTTATTTTTAAGTAGAGCCATTCTAAATCCTTGTTTTCTTTACCTCAAGCTGATGTTTTTATTTTGTACTTACATAATGGAGTTATTAAAGATTTTCCAAACTTCAGAAAAGCCTCAGTACTAAATAAAATTTAACTCCTTTTAAATGAAAATTGGTCAGTAGCTATGACAGGAGTAAATTATATTTCAAATTTCTCCATCTGAAGAGCTAACAAAAATACTCTCTTTTTTTCAATAACAACCACAATGACTAAAACCTATCGAACCAGTGTCACATGACAGGCACTGCTAAACACTTTTGGCACATTATTTTGTTGATTAAGTGAGAAGACTGAGACTTAAAGATATCAAATTCCTTCTTCAACATCACAGCAAGTAGATATTCTGGTGTGTATGCCTTCACCAGTCAGGACAGTTTAAAAGAATCCCCATCGACCATTTAATAATTAAATGACTCCAATGGCATGCTGTCTCAGATGAAGAAAAATATTGTTTCTTTATTGAGAAAGAAAGGCAAGCAGGTCTTGTTTTGTTTTGTATTGTATGGTATTGTATTTACAGATTTATAGTATGAGAGTCTAAGTCTTTAAAATCATTATGGACAGTTTTGATAAATGTTGGCAACATGTTTTCTGAATGTTTCAAGCTGTGGTGAAAAGGCATGTCAACCATACTACTTTTAGATTTTGCAGTCACAGTTTAACCTAAAACTAGGCTGAAAGGGAAGAACTAATGAGAGCTAATGTGGGTGGGCCTCAGACTCAAGACCTTAGGGATTAAGAAGCCCTTTTTCACTCTCTGTTCACATTTAAGTCCTCGTGCACTCATTTATTGTTCAGAATTACTTCTTTTAGACAGTAGGGGAGTATTTTCCATGCATAATCATAATAATAATAATTAGTTTAAAAAATATATATTAACCAACACTTCATTAAGTACAGACCAAAGTCTTTCTTGTGGAATACTAAGCCAGCCCCTATGACATACCCACCGTTGGAAGGACAACCATAGAATTTCCTTAGTCAATCTATTTAAACAAGCTCAGGATCAAACCCAGCACTGATCTATGGTAAAATGTATTCTTCAGATTTCAGTTATAGAAACCATATCCTTTGGCTAATAAAATAAGTATAGCCAAATCAGACTCTCTTCTAAATAAATCAGTTCCTTTCACCGAAACTTTGGGAGGTTTCATAGATCAGTACTACACTAAAGACAACAAACAGGCTAATAAAAAACAAGGAAGCTGAAGAGATGGCTCAGCAGTGAAGCATATTGGCTGCTCTTCCAGAGGACCCTGGTTCAATTCCCAGCACTCATATGGCAGCTCACAACTGTCTGTAACTCCAGGGTATGACACCCTCACACAAATATACATGCAGGCAAAACAACAATGCACATAAAATAAAAATAATAGAAACTATAAAAGAGAAAAACAATGGAGGTAAAAAGTACAAACTAATTGGAAAGAAGGCATTAACAGAAGACATCAATACAGAAACTTAAAAATCAAATATCAATCATAAGAACTAGTAAAACTTTTCAACAGAGTTATCAATGTGCCTTGGTATTCAACGATAAGACCATTCATATCTACCAGCAACAAAATTTAATGGAAATATTTTACAATAACAGCAAATACATAATGCACTTAATATCTAGGACTATGAATGTAGCTAAGTGGTGAGATGTTTACTTACCTAACAAGAACAAGGCTGGAGCTCACTACCTAGTACTCCCCCCAAAAAACCAATGACCACTTTCAAGAGCAGGTGCATCTTTAAATGTTGGGGGGAAATTTTTATTGTTGGAGAATTTCATACTTTCCTACAATATGTTTTAATCAAATCTAGCTCCCATTCCCACTCTTTTTCTTCTACTTTTCCCTGTTAACTTCTTGTGCTCTCTATTTTTTTAAAGCTATTGAATTTATTTAGTGCTGGCAATATATGAATAAGTATATGGTCACTACTATAGCAGGTGCATGTATGCTTAAAGAAAATTAACCTTTAGCCAACCTGTCCAAAAAGTCCCCAACTCTCTTCTGCTTCCTCTCTTCCTCTGTCCAACCTGGAAGACCCACCTCCATGCCCAGTCATTGGTCCCTTTATTCACTGGGGGAAGGTTCACAAGAAGTCAACTGAGTATGTGACTCATTCCTCCTTCCAGACATCCCCTCCTAGAAAAGAGGAATTAACATCAAAACACAGGCAGCACCAGGGCCATCCACAACACTTCCCCCTTTCTGTTTTAATAAAAAAACAAAACTTTTCTCTCAAATATAAATTGAGCACAACTATTACCATGCAATTTATAAAGTACAAGATAGGCCTAACATCATGTTTGTCAATAAAACAGAACACTGTCTAAAAGACTTATAATTAAAAACATTATTGATTTTCCAGTAGAATCCAAAGTTTCAATGTATTGTCATGAATGCAACCCACATCTGGGTTAAGTTACTACTGACGTTTGCAAAGAAAAAAAGTAACATTGAGCTTTATCATTAATTTAATAGCAGTCATTAATTTCTTCTCCCAAAACTAAGCAAATTTTATTTGAGTATCAACACCGGGATATTCTCTTTTAAAGCCTATAAACAGTTAATTATTACATTTGTTCATTGCATAAATGTAAGTACAGCCTGATCATCCACATAGTTCATGGATAATCTTAGCTTCTTTTCTACATATTAGCTTTAACACTGGGGTGAATCAGACTTACAAGTATTTTGATATTCTGAATCATTTTTCCAAGAGTTGGTGAATTGCAATGCTCAAATCAGTAATGACAGCTTTTCCTAATCATGAAGTGACTTAGAGCTTACCTTTCATGTTTGTATTATCATTGGTAAACTTGAAAACAGTTCAATACTTTACACCCATTGACATTAACTCTAGTTAGTAAACAATAAGAAACTTCTAGTAAATTATTCAAGTCTCTCTCTTTAAAAAGGAAAGAAAGAAAGAAAGAAAGAAAGAAAGAAAGAAAGAAAGAAAGAAAGAAAGAAAGAAGGAAGGAAGGAAGGAAGGAAGGAAGGAAGGAAGGAAGGAAGGAAGAAAGAAACGAAGAAAGAGAGGAGAGAGAGGAAGGAAGGAAGGAAGGAAGGAAGATAGAATAAAGAAAGGAAGGAAGAGAGAGAGTTGACCTTCCCTTTCTCCCTCCCAAGAGCTCCTATCTAGAATGGAGACTTTGGGACCACCTCCCTTCTCTGTCTGAGATATTCTTTCTTTCTCTTGTTCGTTTTCTTCCTTCCTTCCTTCCTTCCTTCCTTCCTTCCTTCCTTCCTTCCTTCCTTCCTTTCTTCCTTTTTCTTCTTCTCCTCTGCCTCCCTTTCTTCTTCCTCATTTTTTCTTAAACTTACACAAGTCTGTGCATGCTGCCACAACTTTGTCACTTCATATGTATCCAATCAATACTGTTTTTCTTGCTTTTATAGTCCTTTTGCACTTTACTCTGCAATGATTCCCCAGGCTTTGGAGGACAGAGTGTGATGCAGATATCCATTTAGGACTGAGCACCTCATAGCTTTTCATTCTCTTTATGTTGACCAATTGTTGGTCTGTATGTTAATTGTCATTTATTGCAAAAATTAAACTTTCTGATGAGGACTGAGAAGCGTATATACTTTATGTGAATTTAAAGATAAGTTCTTAGGGGAAAGGTCTAATATCATGACAGTTTAGCAGAAAAATGGGTGTTAAGTTCTCCCCTAGGGCTTACAACTATCCAACATGGGGTTTAGGGCCCATTTTTCAGTACTAGGCATGAGTTTTTGCTTGTGCAGTAGTTCTTAAATCCAAAAAGAAAGTGAGTAACCAACTTGTATAATATATCACCTACTACAGCAACAGTAGGCATAGCTTGCTAGTATTGTGGTTTTATAGCTCACATAGGTCAAAGCTTGTTAAGACTATTATGTTCCAAACCCAGTAATGTGCACAGCAGCTTCCAGGACTATGAAAGCTTGAAAAGAAGCAATATCTAGTCAGTTGTTGATTCTACTTTTAAAAATACTGGAAATGAAAACTTAAAACATCTAGTCTTAAAGTGTACAAAGTGTTAATTATAATATTGATTATAATAGAAAAGGTTTCAATAGGATAATTAACCTCTGTCTATATGAACAGTGGTGAATTGTAGTTTAAGAACTGTAGTACTATGTAGCTATTAAAATGAAACAACTACATTAAAATATAGTCTCACTGAATGGGCAAAACACTATTTATTTAAAGACAGAGTTAATACATTTTTGAACACCCCTATTTATTATAGATTTGTGCATGTATGTGTTATTTATAGTTAAATAGGTAGTAACCATAGACCAGAAGATTACCAAATTCAGAAGTTATGGGGAAATACATATCAAATTATATATATACATATATTATTAATGGAAAAAGATATGTAATACAAATAGACTTTAAAATACTTACCAAATTCAAGATTGAAGTGGAGAAATTGGGGCCACAAAGGAATAAATGCAGCAGACAATTTAACAGTATTTCTTGTTTGAGGCAGGATATTCTGAAAAAGAAATGTAATTTAACCAAAAAAAAGAAAAAAAGCTGGGCGTGGTGGCACACACCTTTAATCCCAGCACTCAGGAGGCAGAAGCAGGAGGATTTCTGAGTTCCAGTCCAGCCTGGTCTACAAAGTGAGTTCCAGGACAGCCAAGGCTACACAGAGAAACCCTGTCTCAAAAAACCAAAAAAAGAAAAAGAAAAAAAAGAAAAGAGAGAGAGTGAGAGAGAGAGAGAGAGAGAGAGAGAAAGAAAGGAAGGAAGGAAGGAAGGAAGGAAGGAAGGAAGGAAGGAAGGAAGGAAGAAATTTAATTTAGAAATAAAAAGAGTATATCTAAGGCAAAAATAAGAAAAAGTTGATATTTGCTAGCTTGGGTGGTAGAATCATGTAGATTTATTAAGCTAGGTTCTAAACACTTTTAATATCTTTAAAGCTATTGAAAAAGTTTTAAATGTTCTGCCATTTAAAATGTACTTTTCAACTAAATAGGAAAAACTAAAAGGCTACACAATTAAATTTCTGTATGTTTTATGTCCCTTTCCTCCATGGCTGAGTATAACTCTGTTAGAACAGCCTGAAGACATTTTCATGCTGCATTACGGGACTTATAATATTTGCATACATTTTATGATCTATTGATTCTTTCCTGACTCACCAGCAAAGGCAGATACATAGCTTGTGATGTGAGCGAGCCACCCGTGAGCCACCGCCTCACAAACAGTTACTTTCAAGACCTGTGACTTACTAACTCTACTTTGTTTGTCATTAAAGGTCTTATAATACATTGCAGATGTACTTGCTGGTTTTAGAAATCCTGGAGCACCTCCTACTTTTTAAAGCTCATATTTGGAAACACCAGCCTCTTAGAAACCATGCAAAGCAACCATTTCCAAGGAGCCCTTGCTCTCTTAGCATTTTTGCCCTGGTTTCACTTTTTTTTTTAATTAGCTATTTTCTTTATTTACATTTCAAATTTTACCCTCTTTCCCCTCTGAAAGCCCCCATCCCACTCCAGCCCCCCTCCCCCTGCTCACCAACCCATCCACTCCCACTTCCTGGCCCTGGCATTCCCCTACACTGGAGCATTGAGCCTTCACAGGACCAAGGGCATCTCCTCCCATTGATGACCGACAAGGCCATCCTCTGCTACATATGTGGCTGGAGCTATGGGTCCCTCCATGTGTACTCTTTGGTTGGTGGTTTAGTCCCTGGGAGCTCTGGGGGTACTGGTTGGTTCATATTGTTCCTCCTATGGGGCTGCAAGCTCCTTCAGCTCCTTCAGTGCTTTCTCTAGCTCGTCCATTGGGGACCCTGTGCTCAGTCCAATGGTTGGTTGAGAGCATCCACTTCTGTATTTTTCAGGCACTGGCAGAGCCTCTCAGGAAACAGATATCTCAGGCTCCTGTCAGCAAGCACTTATTGGCATCCACAAAAGTGTCTGGGTTTGTTAACTATATATGGGATGGATCCCCAGGTGGGGCAGTCTCTGGATGGCCTTTCCTTCAGTCTCTGCTCCACACTTTGTCTCTGTATCTCCTCCCATGGGTATTCTGGTTTCACTTTTAGAGTATTCTTTCTAGAAAAGTCTAAGTGAGGTTAATGAAATTTAAAGATACATTTTTCTCACTAAGAATAACAGTACTTGGGTCCAACAAGATGGCTGTCTAGATAAAGGTGCCTGCCACGAAGCCTGACAGCCTGACTCAGATCTCCAGGACTCCTCACATAGTGAAAGGAGAAAAAACAAATTCACAATCTTTTCTCTGATCTCTACACATTGGCCATGGCAACTGCATGCATGCACATGCACACATATGCACACAAACACACAGACACACACACAGCAAACCAAATAAACAACTGTGAAAATCTTTTTGTAAAAATAGCCAAAGCCCATTATATTCTAAAAGTGAAGGCAGAGAAAACCCTTGAAGTTGGACTCCTCCAGGAATAAGGAAGTTTATTATCTAACAAAAGCCTTAGAAAATATCCTCAGCTCTTCCCAATGGCTACACATGACTAATTCATTATTCTGCATTTCACACAAAATGTTATCTTTGTATCTGATTTTAAAATGATTTCACAAGTATATGAAATTGAAAGGACAATACAAAGAATTCCTAGGCATTTTACCTACATGAAAACATACCTAAAATTTTTCATAACCATCAGGCAGTAAGGAATTGATATGATGATGTCTTTTTGATGCTACATAGTTCAATGTGCATATCCTAAGAACAAGGAGATTAATTTATGCAATCAAATCCACCCTTGGTATGGATAGTAGGATATCAACACCGATACAATATTATTATGTAGCCTAGGAACCTCATTAACATCTTGCTAATTTGAGGACATCAATATCTGGCACACAGTCAAATTTGAATCTTGTATTTGATTTATTTGTCAAATTACTGTATCCTGGAATATTTCCAAGTTTGTTTATGCTTATTACCATAGGTTCATCATAAGAAAACAGAAAAATTATTTAGTAAAATGTTGAATGTGTGTTCTATTTCCTTGTGATACATAGACACTGTGTATCTCTGGTAGGTAGGAATCTCAGTGTCCTGCCCCCAGCTTTCCATTGATTCTTTTGCTGGGTTTTGTTATTCCTCTTTTTCAGTACTTAGGGTCATTTTGGTTTCGATGTATCTATTTTATAAAGTATATACTTAGATCTTGCTCTCTTTTCAAACACATTGTTTCTTGTAATAAACTACTAAACAGTCACACACACTAACATGGCTGAGGTTGGATATTAGCTGCCATTTTATGGCATGAATGTTCCCGATCATATTGTTTTAATTCTCTATCAGTGTTTGCTCAGACTTCCTCATGTTCACTCCCAATCTCAGATGTGTTCTTTTTAAATTTTCTTTTAGCCTTGGTATTTCAAGGATATCTTGGCTATATATAAAATTCATGAATTTTTACATTCTTCCCTTGAGTTCTGGAACTGCTGCCTCGCTGTTGCTTTTGGAACTCACTATTCTGTTGTTGGACACTTGCAAGTTTTCTGATTTTAAAATGAAAAGGTTTAACTGAGACAAACCTCAGACTTGCTCACTGTGTCAACTTTCCAAGTCCCCTGTGGGCTTCCAAAATGCAGAGGCGAGTTATCTCTCACTTCTGTAAGACTGTCACAGACTATTTCAAATATTTGTTCTCGTTCATCGTTTTGTGTTTTCTCTTTGGAAACAGCTATTCAAATGTTGGCTGTTCGCCTCTGTTCTGTTCCAAGCACTTTCTTCTGGTGCTTTTTGCAATTTCTTTCTCTGCTGCATTTTTGGCTGTTCCTCTACTCTTCTTTCAACCATTTAAGCTTTTAGTCATTTAAGCATTAAGTCATTGATAGTTTAGTCTCATATTTCTTTCCTTAATGGAATAAACAATACCTATTTCATTTTTCCTTATTTTTAATTGAAAATAGATTCACTTCTCATACAATATATCTTGATTCTAGTTTACCCTCCCTCTACTCCTCCCAACTCCTCCTCCTCTTCCTTTTCCTCAGATCTTACATCAGAAAAGGACATGCTTCTAAGTAAGTGATAGCAAGTAAACATTACAAAATAAAATATAGTAAGATGAACCAAAAACATTCATATCAATGTTGGACACAAGAACTCAAGAAGAGGAAAAAAGTCCAAGTGCAGGCAATACAGTCAGAGGCCCACTTCTTCTCACAGCCAGAAGTCCCATAAAAATATTAAGCTAGTCACTTGCTATAATATATACTCAGAGGACCTGGTGCAGAGCCATGTAGATCTTGTCCTTTCTGTTTCAGTCTCTGTGTGCTTATATGTTATGTGCCTTGCTTAGTTGGTTCAGAGGGCCTTTTACTTGGTGTCTTCCACGCTCTCTGGCTCTTACACTCTATGGGCCTCCTCTTCATTAGGATTTCCTGAGTGCTGAGAGGAGGAATTTGATGGAGGCATCTAATTTAGACTTTCTCCATGCTTTGCTGGGCTGGGGACCTCTATATTTGTTCCCATCTGCTGCAGGAGGAAGCCTCTCTGATGATGGCTGAATAAGCCACTGATCTATGAGTATAGCAGAATATCTTTAGAAAAAATTTTCTTGATTCTTTTTTAGAGAAGTCGTGTTTGTTTTTAACCTAGATTTCTGGATTATCTCATCTCTGGTTCTTGCTTGCCCAAACCAGATATAGGTTCCCGCTTGTGAAGTGGGCCTTAAGTCAAAACATTGGTTGGCTACTCCCATAAAATCTGTGCCACCGTTATCCTAGCATATTTTTCAGACAGAATCAATTTAGGTCAAGCCTTTTATGGCTTGGTTGGTGTCCACCTCTCTATTTTGGTAGCCTGAAGAGTACTTTCCCACACCTAAGAGACTGGAACACAGCATTCTTTCTGTTATTAATATACACTAGTCTTACCAAAGTAACTCATATTATCTTTTCCTTATTGCCAAATATTTATCTGAGTGTCTCTAGTTTACTATGTAGGCTTATATGTTTTTAGTTGTGTTGGAAATAATTTTCATCAGAATTTCATTGAATTCTGTTTTCTTCCTTGTATAAATGATATCTATGTTGGCTTATACTTCTACATTTACTACCTGGGAATTACAGTGTCCTAGATAACTGTTCCCTTACAATCAAAGAGTGGCTTTTTAGTGTTGCAACAATAAGAGAAACTTTGTTGTTGTTGTTGTTTTGTTTTGTTTTGTTTTTTGTTTTTCGAGACAGGTTTTTCTGTGTAGCCTTGACTATCCTGGACTGGCTTTGTAGAACAGGCTGGTCTCAAACTCAGGGTTCCTCCTGCCTCTGCCTCCTGAGTACTGGAAATAAAGGTCTGAGCCACCACACCTAACAGGAAAGATTTTTTTTATATATTTATTACTACTGTTACATACCTCACATTGTCCAGACACTTCCTGTTATTTTCCTCTTGCCTCTCCATAGATGTGTCCCTAAAGTTCTACTATTCTCTTTTCTACAATTTTTATTCTTTGTTTTCTAGGAATTCTGGGATGAGAGGTTCAAAAATAATTCCACTGAAAATTCATATTTATTTTTCTGCTTACAGAAAATTGACTTGTATGCTGTATCCTAGCCTACAGTCATGCAAAGGATAGGATTTGTATGGCTGGAATGATAGGCTATTTGGTGATTTACGTAGCTTTTAGAGGATATATTAGGACTTTAAGACTTAAGTGGATCCTATTCATTGGCTATCTCTTTACATTCATGACTTCTTTAAACCTCCACGCTAGAGAAAAAATATAAGGTTTTAAAATATAACCTTGACACATGCCTCTTTAAATATTTATTTCTATGATATTTTGTAGGATTTTAATATTTTATTGTTAACTCCAACTCAGGTCCACAAAATCCAAGCTGGTAAGAAATACCCCAGTGTTTTGTTTTGTTTTGTTTTGTCTTGTTTTGTTTTGTCTTTTAAAGTAGGGCAGCTATGCAGACATTGCTGAGATACACAAAGATCAACCCTTACTTTCTGTAGATATCCCCCATGGGCTCTGTGATGGTCCATCTTGACCGTCAACGTGATGGACTATAGAGTCCTCGGGATATGGCTCCAGCTGCATATGTAGCAGAGGATGGCCGTGTCAGGCATCAATAGCAGGAGAGGTTCTTGATCCTATGAAGGCTCAATAGAGGCACCAGTGTAGGGGACTCGAGGGTGGGGAGTGGGTGGATGGGTGGAGGAACACCGTCATAGAAGCAAAGGGATGGGGGAGGGGATAAGGGCTTCATGGAGGGGGAGAAACGGGGGAAAGGGATAACATTTAAAATGTAAATAAACAAAATATCCAATAACAAATAATAATTGTAAAAAGTAAAAATACTCTGGGGACCCTATGTGGTGATGGCGGGAGAAGAGTAACTGAAGGGGAGAGACACCTCTCAATGTGAGCTGGGCAGCACTGTCCCCTAGATGAGGGTCATGATGCAATAAAAGAGAAAGAGAGAAAACTGGAAAGGGCAGGATGTTTCCACTTCCCACCATCCTTTCCTGAGCACACAAGGTAGCTACTCTATTATTCCATGCCTTCCCTACCATGATGGGCTGAAACATCTCTCCCATTCATGAGCCAAGGATGTGCTTCTTCCTTAAGTTGTTTTGCTGAGGTACTTCAATCGCAGTAATGAAAAGCCAAATAACACTCTTGACCATACTTCTCCAGGTGGTTTAGTCCTCAGAACTAATGAGTTTCTAAATTTAAAAAAAAGGCTTTGCTCATAAATTCTTGCCTAAATTTTGCCATGAATATTTGGGTAGAACCAAAGCAAGTTCTGCAGAAGGTAACTGGAAGCTTCCATGTCAGGCAATATGTGCCAAAGGAAGTCTATACAATCACTATCTTTAGGATAAGCCAATGGTTTTCAACCTGTGGGTTCAGACTCCTTTGGTCATCAAATGACCCTTTCACAATAGGTTGCCCAAGACCATCATAAAATACATATATTTACATCAGGATTCATAACACTAGCAAAATTACAGTTAGGAAGTAACAATGGAAAGAATTTTATGGCTGGGGTCACTACAACATGAATAACTATATTAAAAGGTCTCAGCATTATGATGGCTGATGACAACCCCACTGAGTATGTATGCGTTATTCCCATGCCCATTACTGTCTATTTCCTGGTATAGAAGACAGTACCATACCTAACACGTGTTCCTTCAACGTTTACAATATCAATTAGAGCCAATGGTTTCTTCCTGAAAGCGTGTTCCTAGCTGAGTGCTCGTCTGGTCATGTGCATAGAGCAGGCATTTTTCCATGAGAGATGTATTCTCAGAGCAGAACTCAGACCTACCCCATACAGCCTGAGTGGGGTCCATATCTGGTCCTGAGTTTTGGGTACTCATAGAAATACAGCACTTTTCCTTAGCCCACAGTCCTACTCTTCAGCTAGTGCATTCTTGGATTACCTGTAAAAGAAATTATTCCTGTTTAAAATTTTGTCTCAGAATCTGCTTACTCGGAACCCAATCCTAACACACACTTCTGTGAATCCATAGAACTTTGTATTCTACAATTCATCTCTCAAGGTAGAGAGGGTAGTTTTGCCTTCAAGGATATCAGGTTTTGTGAAAAAGGATCTTGATCTAGACTGTATGTCTCATACATACAACTGTAAAAACTTAAATGCGTAAATGTTTGGAAGCCATGAAGATAGTTCTGAAATGGATCCGACTGATGGAGCTGAGGTGGGGTAAGATATGCAGGACATGAATAAGGTACTCAGGAAATGCCAATCTGAACTGTAATGTGCAATAGGTAGTCTTCACAAAGCTGCCTCATGTCTCTAAGTTCAGTTGCCCCAAGCAATAAAATAAAAAGTTGGAATAGATGCTCTCTGAGCAGCTGTCCACCTGTAAGGCTTCTTGAGTCTATGGTTCTAAAGTAGGTCTATGGGATCTGTAATGCAGCACATATTTTCTCCATAGGTCTTTCTTAGAAGCTCTCCTTATCATTAAGCAGAGATTTCTCTTTTCACCTAGCCACCCAGAAACACTGTGCTATTCTTAGGTTACAAGAGTCAGACACTTGGATCAATATAAGTGCATACACTGAAAAACCCTACCCTACATGTAAGTTGTCACAGGAGAGAGTTTCTCAGTGAAAAACCTCTTCTCTGATACAAATTGAGAAACTATGTTTTGAAACAAATTTCTCATGAGTAGAACATATTGATCCAAGGGAGATTCTGACACAGAATCAATCAAAGCAAGCTAGAACAAAGGAAATAAATTAAATTTATTTAAAATTTAGCAGAATCTAAGCACATTGGATTTAGATTTATTATTATTTTATTCATTTTCATTTCAAATGTTGTCTCCCTTCCTGATTTCCCCTCCTCAAACACCCCAGACCATCTCCCCTCCCCTTTGCCTCTAAAAAGGTGTTTCCTCACCCACCTACCCACTCCCACCTCACCCCTCTAGGATCCCCCTTTGCTGGGACAACAAGCCTCCACAGGACCAAGCGCCTTCCCTCTTACTGATGTCAGACAAGACAGTCTTCTGCTACATATGTAGCAGGAGCCATGGACTGACTCATGTGTACTCTTTGATTGGTGGTTTAGTCTCTCGGAGCTCTGGCAACTCTAGGTAGTTGATATTGTTCTTCTTATGCAGTTGCAATCCCCTTCAGCTGCTTCAGTCCTTCCCCTAACTCCTCCATTGGGGTCCACAAGCTCAGTCCAGTGGTTGGCTGTAAGTATCTGCATCTTTCTTAGGTGCTGTTGGAGCCTCTCAGAAGACAGCTATACCAGGCTCCTGCTTCTTGGCATCAGCAGTAGTGTCAGTGTTTGGTGTCTGTGAATGGGATGGATCCAAAGGTAGGGCAGTCTCTGAATGGCCTTTCCTTCAGTCTGTGCTTTATTTTTTTGTCCCCACATTTCCTTTAGACAGGAACAATTCTGGATTAAAGATTTTGAGATAAATTGATTGCCCCATCCCTCAACTGGGGTCTATCTCTTTCTACTGGAGGTGATCTCCTCAGGTTCTATCTCCCTGCTGTTGGACATTCAACAGCCAATGTTATCCCACTGGGTCCTGGAAACCTCTCATATCCCTGGTGCCTGGGATTTCTAGTTGTCCCCCTCCCACTATATATTTCAATTCATTCTCCTGGCCCTCTGGACTTCTCTCCTGTCTCTTCCCATACTTTATCCGGCCCCCCTTTTTCTCCTTCTTCCCTCCTCCACCCAGGTCCCTCCTTTCCTCTGCTTTCCACAATTATTTAGTTCCCCGTTTTAAGTGGGTTTGAAGCATCCACTCTTTGGCCTTCCTTCTTGTTAAGATTAATATGGTCTGTGAGTTGTATCATGGGTATTCTAAACTTTTGAGCTAATATCTACTTATCAATGAGTACATACCATGTATGTTCTTTTGGGTCTGGGTTACCTCGCTCAGGATAATATTTTCTAGCTCCATCCATTTGCCTGCAAAATTCATGAAATCCTCATTTTTAGTAGCTGAGTAGTACTCCATTCTGTAAATATATCACATTTTTTGTATCCATTCCTCTGTTGAGGGCCATCTGAGTTCTTTCCACCTTCTGGGTATTATAAATAAGGCTGCTATGAACATAGTGGAGCATGTTTACTTGGTATATGTTGGAGCATCTTTTGGGAATTTTGTCCAGGAGTGGTATAGGTGGGTCCTCAAGTAGAACTATTTCCAATTTTCTGAGGAACTACCAGACTAGTGGTAGTTGTACCAGCTTGCAATCCCACCAGCAATGGAGGAATGTTCCTCTTTCCCCACATCCTTGCCAGCATCTTCTGTCACCTGAATTTTTGATCTTAACCATTCTGACTGGTATGAGGTGGAATATCGGAGTTGTTTTGATTTGCATTTCCCTGATGGCTAAGGATGTTGAACATTTCTTTAGGTGCTTCTTGGCTATTCAAGATTCTTCAGTTGATTTTTTTTTTGTTTAGCTCCGTACCCCATTTTTAATAGGGTTATTTTGTTCTCTGGACTCTAACTTCCTGAGTTCTTTGTATATTTTGGATACTAGCCATCTGTCAGATGTAGGGCTATTAAAGATCTTTTCCCAATCTGTAGGCTGCCACTTTATCCCATTGTTTTGTTTTGTTTTGTTTTGTTTTTAACCTTTTATCTTACATTAGTACCTTTCCTTGAGGCCAGAGAGATGACTTAGTGGCTCACAAACATTTGTAAGTCTAGTTCCAGAGGATCTTTTTTCTCCATGGACACCTGCTATGCATTACATTCATCTAGATAAAACATTTGTACAAATTAAAATAAAGAATCTTTAAAATCACACCTTTTAATAGTAAAGCTCAACTTTGAAAGGGAAAAAAGAGAAGGAAAGGAATAAAATCAAGGAAAAGAAAAGAAAGTTAAAAGGAAACAAAGAGATGTTAATTTTCCATGTGGAAGGTACCAGTAATGTTAGCCTCCTACCTAGGTTGTTATTAACATCCTTGCTTCCTCTTAGAGCTGGATCAGCCAAATCAACACAGTAAGTTAACAACTGCTGTTACTGTTTGAAAAGCATAAACTAAGTATAACCATTCTTTATATTTAGAATTTGACATTAAAAGTTACACTAAGACATGAGGTGGGTCTAACAATGAAGGTGAACAGATCTTTCTACTTGTAACAGCTGTCTAAGAAGACAGTTCATGACTCTCAGAGCTGCTGGGCTACAGAGGACCAATACAGCAGACTCAGCTGCCTAAGTGATGCATTGGTCAATTTTACCAGCTATGTGCCAAACACATGACTAACATTGGCACAAGTAGAAAAAGAACACTAGTAAGAGAAATCAGAACTTACATGGAAAAGGGTGTTCCAATTTGTCAGAAAATATGTTCAATTTCATTGTATTTGTGTGTATAAAGCCGGGAAGATGCAGTCCAAACACATATGTGGCTAAGAAGAGTTCTCCTGTTATTGTAGATAAATCAGATTTTAAAATAAAATAAGATATATGTAGCTTCTAATTTTGCCTCAGTCACTTAGCTGTGTGATCGTAGACAAAGATGGTTTAACCTCCCGGAGCCTCAATTTCCTTTCTATGTGAAGACAAGTTTTAATATCATATTTACAAAGTTAAATAGAGGGAAAACCTGGGCGTAGGGAAATAGCTCAGTGTGTCAAAGCCTTTCTGGGTAAGTATGTGTAATTATGTGTAAGCATGTGTATGTGTAATTATGTGTAAGTATGTGTAAGCATGTGTAAGTATGTGTAAGTATGTGTGAGTATGAGGCCCTGAGGTTAGTCTCTAGCACTCACATATAAAGCTACACCTGGTGCACACCTTTATTCCCAGCACTTGGGAAGCAGAGTCAGGCAGATATCTATGAGTTTGCCTGGACAACATAGCAAGTGCCAGGACTGCTAGGACTACACAGATCCAAAAGAAGCCAACCAACCAACCAACCAACAAACCAAAACACCTAACAGCAAAAACAAAAAAAACAAAGTTGTACCTGATGGCACTGTGCTATAGTAAACTCGGTGCTCAGGATGCACAGACCAGAGAATACCCGAGGCTCGCTGGCCAGACAACCTTGCTGCTAAGTATCTCAATGGAAATCATGACCCAAAGTAAGAAACACAATGCTGTCTGAATACAGCGTACTCCAGACTCTAACTGATAAGTGATGTTAGGGAACAATTTCAATTTCCACATAATGGCAGTGCTGGCAGGGAAGTAAACATAGCATCAAATAGCTGGTGCTTTTTAGCATCTTCAACATGAAAGGGAGGCTAGCCTAAGCATGTGGATTTGAGAACAGAAGGGAGGGGAATATGTACCTCAATGTTGATTGACAGATAGGGAGAAATTAAAAGGGGGGTTCTGTCAGATCAACTCCCTTCCTGGGGAAACAGATAATGAAATAAAACAGTCTAAAATGGGAGTTGCGAGTCATGGTGACTTCTCATTGGCAATGGGAACAGAGGGAGTATCCCGTGAGGGTTGGGATGTCCAAGGGAATTTGATAGTTAAAAGAGAACATGCACTAACCCGGTACTTGGGACAAGAGACAAATGCAATGAACCTGGCAAGCAATCTGCGTGCTGCTGGAGAGAGCTCAGAGACGAACTGGAAAACCGGAGCCAGCCGTGTGATGTGTGGCTGGACCAGCATCAATTCAGGGACATATGGGAGTGTTGCCCAGAGAGCTGTGAAAGGAGTATGGGAGCAGGAAAAAAAGAAGTACACAAAAGGTGGCTTGTTCCTCGTTCCAAAAAAAGGGGGAGGGTGGAATGTACAGCTGACTCAGTACTCTCAACACGAGCCAGTGAGTTGAGGCTAGGCCGGGACATTCTCAGGAATAGCTAAACATGGCCTACTTGTGCATCCAGGAGCATCTTAGATGTTTATGCTCCATTGTTCCATAGTGGTAAGGAAAAAGAAACATTTCATTCTATAATCACATACTGAAATTTAAAACATTAGGCCACATAGTTTATGTTAACTTTTGAGTCTCTTTGGATGCTATTCGACTATTTAGGATGGAAAAGAACATTTCAAACCCACAGTGCATAATGAAGCATAACTTGAAGCCTTCCAAACACCGAACAAGAAAACCATTATAACATAATGGAAGTGTGCCCTTACCAGAGTTGAGCCAGTAGGATGCCACTTGGAAGTTCAAACTGGAAAGAAATTTCTTCTTGCTTTCAAAAAAAAAAAAAATACAGTACTTTAGCTCCATGTTCTTTGCAGGGTAAAATGAACTTTAACTTGCAAAGTTGCATTTTTAAAAAATCATATAAGAATTTTTTATTTAAATGATTTTTTTTATCTTTTCCAAAGCAGTAACTTTGAGACATGCTATGCTAACACACAATTCTCCTCAGACTGGCAACCATTTTTTTCCATTCACCAGCCTCCTCTGAGTACTGTCATGCTCCTCTGAGTGAGGAGTTACTCTCCTCTCCATGTCATCTACAGCCTGGAGAAGCATAGCCCTATTTGCTGTGAGATCTTACAAAGGCCTATAGCTCTGTTATTTATCCCTATGATTGAACTACTACATAACATAGAATAGTTTAATTTTAAAGAAAACATGTTTACTAAATCTTATCTTTCAAAATCATGGAAATTTTACATTCTATTAATGTACTCTTATTTTCTATAAGATTGAATAATATTTTAACATTACTAATTTAAACTTAACCAACTTCAGTCCAAGATCTTCAAGTAAGATGAACGTCATCTCCAGAGGGAAATTTATCCTGTGCTTTTTGTATTATATCTTACCACAGGTACTACCCAGAACAATAACTTGGAACATCAGGTAAATATTGGTAAGAGAGAGGTTGGAAGAAAGTAGCAAGTGGAATGAGAATTGGGAACCAGGCTACACAATAAAATTAGAGCTCCATCTTATAAGATTGGCCACATGGCCACCATGGCCTGCTGTGTTCTATTAACCCAAAGTCCAAGGGAAAGAATGTCACCTTGTGCTTCATTTGTTACAGTCTCTATTAGCCAGAGGCAGAAGAAAAAGAACAAGGTACCATTGATTTCGATGAAATCTAACATTAACAATCAAAAAGCTCAAAGCTCACTGCCTGTATCCAGCCAAATCAGAACAGCTTCATCTTTCTATTCATTCCAGGGAGACTCTGGGGCTAAAAGCAACGGAGATAAGACCAGCAGTGCACAGAAGGGGAAGGTCGGGTCAAGATAAAAGAAAAGCAAACGGCAGTAACACTTCAGTTTCCTACATCTTATATCAGAGAAGGCTGCAGAGGAACGGACAATTCCTAGAACTGCTCTCAAAACCACCTCACTTTAGGAATTATCTGCCAATCAACAAAATCTCTTTTGACAAGGTAATTGAATAATAGCTTAAGTAGCCTTTCTGCGGTGTAGTGCTGATCTCATCTGTGATGCTTTTGAGTACATTGCCAGGCCCAGCGTCTTCCTCAGAGCCCTTCATTCAGGATGGGAGACTATCTCTTTACAACACATAGTGGTAAAACAGTAGAAAGAATGGTAGCACACTTTGAAACATCAAAGAGAAGAGTAAAGGTTCAACACTCCCAAGAACACCATAAAGCATAGCGAACTGACTTTTTCATAGTATAAATTATTATGCCTAACTTATACTTTGAGTGAACACTAATATGTTTGGGTCATTTTCATCCATCACATTATCATGATTGACAGAAAATATTAGTTCCTTATGGAGATCTACTTGACAGTTGTATGACATGTATGGCTGGATTTAACACAAACAATCATGTCACCCAGAGAAAGAGAAGACTCTCTCGGGAGAAGATGAGATGCTCTGAAGCCAAAGCCCTTCTTTCATTTTCCCAGCCTAGTCGGAATGTCTCTCAAGGATCTATTAATTTGAAAACCTTCACCCCAATGGAATCTTTGTCTTACCGTCTCAGATAATCAAACCCTTCCAGACTCCACTGAAGAAAACAATAAAACTTATTGGATGCTCTTGCTTACTGCTTTATAACTACAGCTCTAAAGGTCACACTTGTGTATGAGGAGAGTAGAGTTGTCTTCTTACCTTGCTGGGTTTCAATAGAAAAGCAGAAGGAAGGCTCATCTAATCATTCAAAGGGTTTTAAAAGTACCATTGCAGAGACCGTAGAAATAAAATGCTTCTGCCTGGTACACAACTGATAGAGGATCAATATCTAGAATATATAAAGATCTAAAAGAAAAAAAAAAGAAAAAAAACCATAGTCAAGAGAAAATAAAATAATTTTAAAAGGGCAGGGGGAGGCTATGTACCTGGAGAGCTCTCAAAAGAAGAAATAAATTGACCAAGAAATATCTCAAAAAGTCCTCAACATCCTTAAAAACTAAGGAAATGCAAAGTAAAACTACTTTGAGATTTGATCTTACCTCAATGAGAATGGCTACGAGAAAGAAAGAAAACTACTGATGACAAATTCTGAACACTGTATGGGGTAGAGGACCCCCTCATTCTGTCTTCATTTACAAGCAAACTACTCTGGAAATAAAGAATTCTCAAAAATCTAAACCACAAAGAAACCAATCTCCTACACACCCGACCCAGCTATGCCCCTCCATGGCATGTGCTCCCAGCACTCAGAATCTCCTCCAGATGCTTGATCAGCATGCTTCTTGCTGCTCTACTCACAACAGCTAGGAAATGGGAAAAGTCTAAATGCCCCTCTGCTGACTAATGGATCATGAGAATGGGACATATATAGATGATGGAATTTTATTCATCTGTAAGGAACACCAAAATCATGAAATTGTCAGGTCGATGGTAGGAACTAGAAATGATGATAGTGAGAGAGGTAACTGAGACCCAGAAAAGACAAAACAGCATGTGCTCTCTCTTAGTTTGTTTCTTAGTCACTAATTTTTAAATGTGAATATATAACTTGTAGTAATCACAAAAATCAGGAAAGTGGGAAAGAACTGAAGAAGGAGGGGTGGGGAAGAAGCTCTGGAGAGTTGGTGACAAAAGATACAGGTGGCATCCAGGGAGAAATGGGAAAAACTGAAGGAGGATTTGACCCAGACAAATGGAGGGAGTCCAATACAGGTGGGGCAAGAGGAAAGAGGAATAAATAAAAGACTAAAATAAAAAATTATTAACAAAATAAAATGCCATATCAACCAAATGCAATCAGTGGTCCTAGATTGAGTATGACATATTTAATATACTGTAGAGAATATTTTATGGGTATATGTAGACTGTGTGTTAAAAATGACTGTATACATATGAAATTCCTGGATTATGAGAATGTTATGATAGAAATACAGGAAAATATTTTAACATAATATGCCATTACTTGTTGAGAGTTCATTAAGTGGCAATGCCATTTACGGTTTACAGTTAAACAGTTTTGCTTATGATTTCTTTTGCAATATAGGGATTCCTCGAAGCCCATCATGATCCTGTAAAAGAATTTGGGATCTGAGGCCAAGAGATAAAGAACATAGGCATAGGAAAGTGAATGCCATGCTTTAACTAAACTTCAAAGAAGGGTAGACTCTGAGTATTATTTTGAGCTTTCAGGCAGTCAGAGAGTAAAAATGTGGAGGGGAAGAGATCTAGATAGAGTCATAATAGTCTATGAGATGTTTAAACTCTGCACTGAACTTTGATCATGGATAATCTAAATGACACAGCCAGGGAAGAAAGGGCAAAGTTTGTTGACCATTATGTTCATGACAAAATGAGAATACCTTAGAGGGTCTCTAAGAACTTGTAGACACTAACAATAAAGTGCGTATGAAGTGAAGACTTGGACAGTACAGCAATATTTGCCAACTGCAGAAAGAGAGGAGGAGGGAGGGAGAAGGAATGGAAGTGGGAGAGAGAGAAGGGGAAGGGAGGGATGGAGAGAGGGAAGGAGGGGTGGGGTAGGAAAGGGAGGGGAAGGGGAAGGAAGGTAGGGGGAAGAGGGGAGGAATGAGGAGATGGAGGAAGAGGAAGGGGAGAGGGGAGGGGGAGGGAGGAGAGAGAAAGAGAGAGAGAGAGAGAGAGAGAGAGAGAGAGAGAGAGAGAGAGAGAGAGAGAGATCCTGACTTTTTTTTCTTATTACTGTAGACTCCAGCTCCAAACACTTGTTCTTTAATTCATAAAACTTTACCCACAGGTTTTATCAGCATATACCAGGAGGAATATTTCAGATATACTGCAGTGTGTTGTGTTTCACCCCAGATCCTATTTTCTGCCTGCATCTTTACTTTGTGGAATGTCTTACCACTGTAACACCACATTAAAAACCATGTTAGGCATGGTGCTTCGCTATCTTACTTAAAGTCTACCTACCTTCAGATTACTCTAACTTCTCAGTGGAATTACTGTCTCACATCTCACAGCTGAGGAAACCAAGGAATAAAAAGCTGAGACAGTATGCCTACATCCACCCTAGCAATCATCAGGATACAAACCAAGCATGAACCATTAGCCTCTAGCTGAACATCCTTTACTGTGCCACACCAGTCTTGGCATCCTCACCAAGTGCTTAGTGTCGCCCAGACAAGCATTCAGGAAAGTTAAGTGTCTTCTCCCTCCAGCCCTGATGGTTGAAATATTGCCCTTGGAGGACACAGAGCTCTGGAAGAAATGATGTCTTAGGAAGGTTGCCCTTTTGCAGGTTTGTCTGCTCTCATCTGCTTTATTAATCATCTCCACATAATCATATCTGCTATGCTTTTCTGCTCTTCCGACAAAGGGGAGTTAATCGATGCTAATTATAATTCTCTAATTAGTTTCTTAATGATATTTTAATAGAACTACACAACACCCTGGGCATACTTTCCAATACTTAGAAGTGTTTTTCCCAAATAAATTCAAATCTACTGCCTGGCCTCATCTGTCCCTGCAGGAGATTTTTTAGTATTAATTGAGTCATCAAATCAAATTTACCACAGTTTCCAGTCCAGTCTTTTTAGATTTCATTAATGTGTTAACTCTTTTTAGCATATATTTCTTAGCCAAACCTGCATACCTGACAAGGTTCAAACCTTTAGCTTTAGATATTTAACATAACTTCTGTCACATTGCTATAGTTTGCTTCTATTAGTATTATTGACCTATCCATGCAGGGCCATTAGGTTGATCACTTTGTAGTCAGATTCTGGAGTTAATTTTATTAGAGATGTCTGGAGAAGGCTCATCCCCTGCAGGTTTCTTTGGACGTTATCCTCACTAATGGCACCTGCTGAAGCAGGGGGTGAGGGTAATTTTCTTACCACAAGAACCCTTTCCTTGTGTGTATCTGCATGGAACACAGGTGAATACTTCAGCCACTAGGAACCAACCATAGGCCTATATATGGCAGATCAAAGTGATGAAGGCGAAATAGGCTCATAAAGGAAGACAGTGTGAAGAATGGTGAACCCAAGTAAAACAGAGAGACCATGCTGGCTACAATAAGAGAGAGGTGATGGCTCATTATTTTCCTGCTTTCAAGTTTTAAAGCTTGGCTCCTTGTTCAGTCCCTGGATGTTTCATGAGTTTCCACTGTCCTTGCAGAGCACAGAGTGGCTGTCATTTCGGAGGCTAACATGCTAATGTGCCTGAGCAGTGACAGAATCAAACTGGTTTCAAGAATCTGAATCAGGCCACAACCACTTCAACTAATAGAAGGAAAGAGACATTTCCATGTAGGAATTCAAAGCGAAGCCCACCCTGGCATTCACGGAATCAGCATGGATGCAAACGACTAAGCCTGTAAGGGAGAAGCATATATACCATGTGAAGGGTTGGCCCCACAAGCTCCAAGTTCAAACTACACAAAAGTACTAAGCAATACGAACCATTCAGCTTCCAAAAATACAGCAAGGAAGAGATGGCTACTAAAATCATAAAGGGAAGTCAGGTAGGAAGCTAAATAGTTGCCATTATCTTTAATGTAAGGGGACAACTACCAAGACTGGGAGAAGACAACTAGAATTATACAATCAGGACTAAACCACAGGAGAGAATAAGTAGCGAGATTTGAGAGCAGATGAGAGAGGAAGTCACACAGACCCTAAACCTAAGCACACATGACTCTTCTTAAGAAGAAATACCAGGGTTGATTTGCACTCTATAGACAATAGGCTATTTGGTCTCTGACAAAGGAGTTGAGACAGGAGTAAATCTCAAGACAAAACTTGAAATTCAACCTCCATTGTACAGCAAGTGGGTACTGATTGCATAAGCAACTATGGAAGGCTGTGAAGGTCAATGGAAGATCTGGCAGGGGCTGTGGTCAGGAGTCAAGTGTGTGGTGGCAAGAGTCTAGGAGTCTGCAGGTAGTAAATGCTATTTACCAACCAGAGGGAGGGAGATAACTGGCTAAGGCAAGGCAAGCTTTCATGGAACCAGCTCTTTTCCAAGGTCAAACAGCAGACAAAGCTTCTCGGGAAGAAGGAAAGGATGAGTAGGTCTCAAAGCATGGATGGAAATGAGTTTTCCTCTTTCTCTTTGACCAGATGCTGCCTGCTGTGCTTCGAGGCAGCTGGCTCCTTTTATCCTTCTTCAGAGTAAGATTCATTCTCATGTCACCTCCAAAATCTACTGCCCTGTCTTGTTCCCAGTCCTCTTGTATGACGATGAGCGTGCTACTTGCTGAGATGTTCCATCAATAGCAACCCCGGTACTGTGCTATGTTTCTAATTTCTAGGATGGAACTCCGCCCTGTCTGGGCATTTTTCAGCAGACCAAAAAAAAAAAAAAAAAAAAAAAAAAAAAAGGATATAGTAAGCAACTAAGATAATGCCTCTGTATCTGGTTCCTTTTCTTGTTGCTGTGACAAAAGTCCTTGACAAAAGCTACTTACGGAAGAAAGGGTTTATCTTGGCTCTCACTCAGTCTGTGAGCACCATCCACCATGGCAGGGAAGACACGGTGCTGAGGTATAAGGCAGCTTGCTCTGGTGCACACCCCCCCCCCAGGGAAACAGAATAAGCAGTGCTTCTTCACCCACTTTCACACATGTTTTCAGGTCAAGCTCCTGTAATGAGGCCATGCCATCCACATCCAGGGGGGCTCTCCCTTTTCAATTTAATCTCACTGGAAATGCCATCACAGACATGTTCAGAGCTCTTGTCCCCTAGGGGATTCTTAATCCCATCAAATTGGTGAGGGAGGTTAAACAGTCTATGATGATTATCATGGACTTGTAAGTTAGCCTTCAGAGAGTTCAATTTCGGTTTTATATATATATATATATATATGGAATGCAAGAAAGAAGACAGGGACAGCAACTCACTATATCGTCTCCAATTATATATCAGACTAGAAAGTAAGAGGAGCTGAAGTTCCAGAGGAAGCAGTAGGATCTAGAGTGCTCTCTCGGTGTATAGGTGCAGATTTAATAGGCAGAATTTAGAAGCTTGAATCTACTGTCTTGCCTTGCTCTGTGAGGGATCAAGTGGACAGACCTGTTTCAGTCAATGTTCTTCATGCTAACGTGCATTCTGTTTCTGAAAAACAAAACTCTGCAGGTTTCAGCAACAATGCTCAGTTTTCCCAGAAGTGATTTTGACCACCTCTCAGAGTTTTAATGCAAAATCATTCAGCTGCCTTGCAGACAGGCAGTTATTTATGGTACATTCTCTTCTATGTAAATTGTCCTAGTCTTTGAGACAGTCAAAGCAATTGGTACCTCAGGCTTTTCATGTTTTGTCATTTTTGATTAACATCAAGTTTTCCCATGAAAAGTCTGGCTCAGTCATCAATTTCTCTGACTGTATTGTATTCAGTCTTTCAGACTAGATTGTGTAAGTACATGAAAAGAAAATAAATCTTGCAGTGTTTGGCAAAAAGAAAAGGTATGTCTTGATGATCTGTCTCCTTGCTTCCAATTATTCTCTCTCTCTCTCTCTCTCTCTCTCTCTCTCTCCCTCTCTCTCTCTCTCTCTCTCTCTCTCTCTCTCTCTCTCTTTCTCTCTCTTACATACACACACACCATCTCTACTACCACCACAACTCCTACAGAAACATCCAATGTCTTTACTGTGCTTCCTCACTGTTAGTATCTGTCTTAGTTTGTGTCTCTATTGCTGTGAAGAGACACCATGACCAAGAAAACTCATATAAAAGACAACATTTAATTGGGGCTAGATGTAGGTTCTGAGGTTCAGTCCGTTATCATCATGTCGGAAAGCATGGCAGCATCCAGGCAGGCATGGAGCTAGAAAAAGAGGTGAGAGTTCTACATTTTGCTCTAAAAGCAAACAGAAGACCGACTTCCAGGCAGCTAAAAGGAGGAACTCAAAGCTCACCCTCACAGTGACACACTTTCTCCAACAAGGTGACACCTCCTAACAATGCCAGCTCCAGGGCCAAGCATATTCAAATCACCACAGAATCCTACCTTCCACCTGTGCTGGTAACGATTGGTTCTCAAGGAAATGTTTCTGAGTAGTGGCCTTACTGTAGTCTTATGACAATAAGGAAATTTACTGCAGGGAAGAGGGGGAGATGGACAATGAAGTGAACTCATGTCCACTGTGAACAACTCCTTTATCAAAGTCTTTATATAGTCTGTTACACAGTTGCCACCCACATCAGAACAAGTGACTTCTTGCCTGTCCAAGCCATCTTTTCTGTTTGGATTATTTTTTCTTATTAATTAAATGTATTTGACTGGTACACAAGCAATACAAACTATACATAAAATGGGGTACCAAATAATGTTGGTCTATAAACACATTATATAATACTTAAATTAGGTTCAGCATATCTGTCTCCTTTAACACTTATGGTAAAAATGATGAGAATTTTCAAAACCCTTTTGTCCAGCTTTTTAAAATTCATAGTACAATATCATCAGCCCTAATCTCACTATAGGGCAACCACACACCAGAACCTCTTGCTCCTGCCTGACTGTAACTGTATACTGAGAATTTCTTCTCCCTCATTCTGTTCCCTTTATTGCTCCAGCCTCCGGTAAACACTATGCTAGCCTCAATTTCCATAAAATAACACTTTTAGATTACACAGATATGTGAAATAATACAATACTCTGTGTGTGTGTGTGTGTGTGTGTGTGTTTTAACAAAATCTCAATTGTTCAATTTTACCAATGAAGACCCAAGAGCCAGATGCTGGGGTAAAAGAGGCAGAGAAACACCAAGCTGACCTTCCTCGACAGCTGAGAGTACCACACAGAAGTTTTCCTTCTCCATGATGTCTCAAAAAGCCATCAAACTAAATGTCCCTCCCTTCTACTTCCTGTGCATCTCTCTATCCATCCTCCTTTCTCTCACTCTCAATAGAGTTTTCCAGTGTTCACTCCCTGATAAGTAGTTGATTGCTCTGTTTCTTGATCTACAACAGTTCACTTTATTTAATCTTCTTTACACAAATAGAAAGCTCTGAGATTAAAGTTGTGTGCTAGGGCTGAGCCACACCACAACAAGAAACCAGTTTTTCCAGTAAATAATACAATGTTAGGGTTTGTAGTGTGATCAAATATCCTTCAACTACTTTGTCTTTTTGTACCTTTTTTACTTTATTTAGAATGAAGCTCTCTGGTGTTCATAATAATAAATATTGTCATTTAATTTTTACATATTTAATTTTGTATGATTGAGTAATATTACCAAAATGTGGTAGAATCATAATTACTATATTTTCTTTATCCATTCATCAGCTTCTCATTTCTTGACTATTTTAAATAGTGCTGCATTGAACATGGGAGTGTAATTGTCTCTTTCTCTCTCTCTCTCTCTCTCTCTCTCTCTCTCTCTCTCTCTCTCTCTCTCTCTCTCTTTGGGGGGGGGGGGTGAGACAGGGTTTCTCTGTATAGCCCTGGGTATCCTGGAACTCATTCTGTAGACCAGGCTGGCCTCGAACTCAGAAATCCACCTGCCTCTGCCTCCCAAGTGCTGGGATTAAAGTGTGTGCCACCACAGCCCAGCTGTTGTCTCTTTGCTATACAGATTTTATTTTGTTCAGATCCTTCAAGCTAATTTTGGGCAGTCTGACTCAGCTGTCCCATTTTAAAAGGGGAGTTTTGCAGCTACTAAACTCCATACGTAGTTTCAATCCCCTTAGACAACACATCCTCAAACATTCACACTTTATGAGGTGGAAGAATTAAGTTTCCATATCACAAGCATATTATGATCAAATTAATTCCAATTAGTTCAGATGTGAGCAGGATCTTGAATATAAAAGACTGCCTCAAGCACCAGGGGAAAGGGTTCTGAAATGAAAATACACTGAGTTACAAACAGGGTTTTAATGTGCTACCACTGCAATCTTATTTAACAACTTCATTGGAGGGTGATCAGCAAGAATAAAATCTAAATTATGAAGCTCATAGACAATGAGGTAAATGTGAAAATGCTACTTTTTAAAGAATACTGAGAGAAATCCCAGGAAAGAAAGATCCAAAAGCTAGAAATAAAACTAGATTGGACAAGATATTATATAAACATCTGGCTTGGAAAGAAAGAAAATTTTCAGTGCAATCATGGTCAGAATCAAAGATAAATTTGCACAAAAAGTAGGTCCCTCATCCTCTAAGGTCTGGTGTCCTGTAGTGGAAGGAGTCCATTCTTTACAATTTGAGTCAAAGAGCGATGTCATTTATGAAAATGTGAGACGTACACCCTCTCTGGATGCACCTAGGCCTCCCTGTCTTCTCAAGTTCTGGGAGCCAGCTTGTTCCAGCCACCAGCCTCAAGCAAGGTCCCTAAGAATCAGTTTGACCCAACCTTGGGAGAAGTCAGGGAAAGCTCTGACTCTGAATTTAGAATGTATCTTAAAAACAAAAAAGGGTTTGGGCTCTTGTGCTTTTTGGGGACCTGACCCTATGGGCATGTTTTACTTGCTTGGATTATCCTGTTAGCATGACCAAAATTTTGAAAAAAAAATAGAGAAAAGTTTTGGCAGTGTTGCTCAGTACTAAAGTGAATGCTTGACATGTAAGAGGCCCTGGGCCAAATCCTCAACAGTGAGGATGGAGGTGGAAATGAGATTAGGAGAAGAGAGGAGAGGAAGAGGAGAATATGATAATTGAGACTACAATGTTTCATTGTTTCCCCCCTAGAAATTCCCCAGAAGCAATTATTTGCCTTGCCTGCAGATGAGTTCCAGTGCTCTCCTTTGGCCTCTTAGTAATTGTGCATCAATAGTAATGACTGCCCATACTCCATGCAGAGCTTTGTATCTAAAACTATTGCCCAAGCCTGTATCCACCTGATATTTGCTTTTCAATGAAAATAATAGAGCATCTGCAGGAAAAAAAAAAAAAACAAGGATGACAGGCAAGATGTTTGATCCTGGAGTCCTGTCCTTCAGAGGCACTTCATTGGGGAACTTGACAACTTAGGAGGCACCACAAAACTCTTTTCCAGAAGATGCACAGCCCAGGAGAACATGGCTCCTGGAGAAGGAGTTAGGATGGTGCTGTTGATAAACCTCCCATATAGCTGTGATTTTAGGATCTACTATCCTGGAATATTAATGTTCTCCTAGCTTAACATGAGCCAACCTCATTTCCTATTTACTCTCAATTATAGAAGATACATATATCAATACATAAAGAAGTTTTTTTTTCATATGGCCCACATTTCCACACTACCTACTTAATTTGCACACATTATCTGAGAAATGCCTTTCTTGGTCACTATTCTATTCTATAACACTATACAATATAATTACAATTTCTAAGAATCTTACCCTCTCCAAGTATACATGCATACAGCTGATTTCGTTTCTTGACTAGCTATAACTAAGCTTATGTTCAACTCATTTCTCTTTATCTCAAAGGAAACTCAATTTTGAGATTGTGTAGATTTAACACATTAATGGATGGCAAACTCTAAGTCACCAATAAATTATTTGTGTTATATTAAAGAAGGAAATCAAAGTGTTTCTCCTTGGTGTCATTTACCCAAGAGCAAATCTAGATTGAATTCTCTGTTTCGCTCTCCTTCTCTACAACTTCTGTTCTGTCTGCCATTTGTGTGACTCTGAGTCTGTACCTGCCTAGAGGCTAAACTATGAATCTATCCCCAAGTCTGTGAATGTTTCACTGTGTCTGTCTCTAACAAAGAGCTGTGTTTTCCCTGTTATTGAACAGCATAGAAATCATCACATTGGAAAGGAACAGGCAATACTTTCCAGAAATCATTAACAGCTTTTTAAGTCACTGACTCAATCTGATCTCAACTGACTCATATAACAAACAGTACTACAACCTCTTGTTTATCAAGCAATATCTAAATGTTGTGTTCAGCATTTATGGTGGCTATTCATCTTGTAAGATTGCTTTCAGCTGCTATTTTGTTGTTTCCAGCAAATAAATATCAGAAGACATTTGCATTATTCTGGAGAAGGCAATGGAACAGCACAGAACTTAGGAGAATAACTATGCTTTAGCTTAAGTTGTAAAAGCTGGTTCCATGGGCCATTCAATGCCAGTAAGATGGCAGCCTTGCTCTTTAGTGACTCAGTGGTGTATTAGTAACTCAGCTGTAAGGTCCAGCAAAAGTTCCAGTCTCTTAGTAATTAAGAAATATAATGTGTGGCTACACATGACCACTTAGGTGAACTAAATATCACCATGCAGTTGTTCATCTGTATCATTTTTATGTCATTTTTATTTTAGAAAGTCTATCTCAACTGAAGATACTCAGAAACCCTACCTTACACTTAGGATTTATGTCTTATCTTCATGTTCTTTATTCTGTCTTTCTAGTAATCCAACACTTATGCTTCTTTAGCTCCGTTCTATCAATTGGCTTTCTCTTAGCCATCAACAAGAAACATATCCTAATAATTACTAACACCTTTCTAATCTCCTCATTGAGTCCTGGAGCAGAGACTGGGATGTAAAGTGTTGGGAGATTGCATCCCTGGCATGAATTTTCCTAGAGAGGTATGAACAATATCTATTCACCCCAAGAAGTACACTAGCGAGCAGCAGAACAAAGAAACAATTCCATCCAACTCCAGCTTAAAGGGCTGATGAGATTTTGGGGGTTACTTACAGAAACAAGAATGCGGGCTTTCATATAGGAGTATAAGTAATTCAAAATTACCTGCGTCCACAAAACAAAAGTACCATCTTAGTAAGCATAGATAATGATTCTCAGAAGTTGTATCAGTTAATTTCCACCCCTCAAGGTCACTTGAGGGCCACTCAAGGTCACTCAAGGACAAAGGAGTTAGTAGGAAAGATGAATGGTTGGAACTTTAGGTAAGATTTATTAACCACTCCACTCTCATTTATAGGAACTGCTAAGAGTATGGTGCAATTACAATAGACCCAACTGTTGCCTGTCTTTTCTGGTGCTCATCTATTTTATTTTTACTTTTTTCATAAAATAGTTTTATTATTGCTTGACACTTTCATAATTTAAATGGTGAATTCGAACTATATTCATCCATGGCCCCCTATCTCATCTTCCACATTCCACATTGTACTCTTTCACTCCCAAAAGTCCACATCCTACTTTTACCTGTTTCGCTGCCATGACGACAGGACCAAGGCATTTTGTGAGTCACAAGAGCAACGTGCTCCATGGTGTGGATGGTCATTGTACCAGTTATTTTCTGTCACAGTAATAAAATACTATGACCAACACTGGCTTGTGGAAGGGGGAGTTTATTTTGGATGGTTATTTACAATAAAATAGAAGCATGTGGGTGGAGGAGGATGCTAAGACATCACTTCTTTATTCAATGCAAGAAGCAGAAAAAACAGACTGGGGGAGTGGCAAATGTTTCTTCAGCAAGGCTGTTACCTGCTATAGTCTCTGTAATTCTCCAAACAGCTCCACCAACTTGGAGACCAGTGTTCAAATGTATGACCTTACAGGGGAAACTCCATGTTCAAATGACCCCAGTCAAGTTAGGCCTAAAGCAAATAATTTTGCTACAACACTTTACCCTTTTCCCTTGCTCTTAAATTCTGCCTTCTCTTCTGCACAATGTTCCTTTTACCTCAGAGGAGTGATATATGTGCGATTCTTTTCTGAAGATTTGACAACAGCAATAGTCCCTTATTTTTAGTAGTTTTACCAATGATGTATGTCCATTCACTAGAAAGGAAAGTTTCTTTGAACAAAGGAAGACATCAGTAGTAATATATAGACATAAACACAACTTTAGGAAGCATTGACTGGAGTATTACATTTACTTAATAAAACAATGGTAGTAGATTCTGCCTAGGGTCTCTCACTTCCTAGCCAAGTCTTCTGTCAGATTGCAGTATAAATATTAGTTCCCTGTGCTATCTATCTATCTATCTAGTTTATTGGCCACTGTTACACCAGCAAGGTATATCTTGCCTGGTTTGCTCATAGATAACCATTTGGAACAAATCTTCAGCACTGTACATAGTATCTTGCCATAATATGAATGTTAGCTAACATGAGGGGAGAATAGATGGTGGAATCTCAGAGACTGGTCTTGTGACCCTCCCTCATTTGCTTCTATGAGAGAACATTAATAGTGCTGTTAGCATTATTAACCATTAACCTATGTATTGCTGTGTGGTTTCACTGCCTGATTACTAGGTCACTAGGTAAAAGTATTTTGTAGGTTACCATGGCAATCTCTGCCATGTGATAATAGCAGTTGTTAGGCCAGTAGGAAATCATTTCACTGTTACACCCATTCTAAATGTCAGACACCACACAGTGTACTGGAAGACCCAGAAATGTGTAAGTATGACATCTCACATTAAGTTAGCTGTTCTCTGTTAGAAAAAAGTAATGGAAAAAAAACCCTTCAGTCTTCTTCCAAGGTAGAGAAAGAGTGCATTTGCAGTCACCAATCTTTAAGTTCACATTTCAGTGAAACGGTAAGTGTATAAGGACAAATGGAAAAAGATTTGCAACTCAAAATCCATTGGAGAGAAGTGAACAGAAGCAAGGAGAGCCAAAATGTGCTGCCTCAAAGTATAAGAAATAATGTAGTTATGCCACATAGGTGGGACCTTGCTCTAAGGCACCCAGAAAAAAAAATCAGATACTTTGAAATAGTCTCGCATCTACTTTCCTTTCCAAACACAAACAGCAAATTTCTAGTCAGGGAGAAGAAAGTCAGGCAATGAAACAATTACAGGGAATTCAGAGCAGTGCATTTGTCTGAGGCAGACAAACAACGTTTAAATGTCCTTGTGTTTAGCTGGGGCAGTATGAACTCAAGCATGAAAAGAAAGACGGGTAAGTGTCCATCTCTGCAGTGACACGGTGACACCTTATTTTGCTCGAATACACACAATTTCTCATCTGCTGTCCTACTTGAGATGCTTAGAGCTAAAATGGCCACAACTCTCTCGTTTCTATCATTTTTGCCTTCCCTATCCTGGCAGTGAATACAGCATATATTCAACACAGCTTTTGCTTAGAGTTGCCATAGTCAATAATGTCATCTCAAATGTATGATGGAGTTTGCTAAGCCATCTCCAGCCCCATTGCCAGGAACACAAGTAGATTTTATAACTGGTCCAATGGGATAATATCACCGAGGAGAATATCAAAACACCCTTATATACAGAACAACCAGATGGCTGTGTCCCCATACCATCAGACACAGCCTGAGCCAGAATCACAGGTCCATGTTGCTGACTATAACAACCTTAGTAGTTCTTACAGAGATCTCTGCCCAGGTGAGGCCAAGATTCTTGCCTGCAGTATAGGAAGTAATTTCAGGATGAGTTTGAGTTCATTGAGAAACTCTTTTAATGTAGAATGAAGAACAACATTAATAGAAAGACACTCAGAGAAAGGATTTTACATAACTACCATATGATCCTGGGCTTCTCAAGAGAGACCCACACTCAGTGTGTTGACAATGCATTGTATAAGGCTTGGTGGCTTCTGGAGTCACATCCTAGGGGATCTATAGGGTGATTTTTCTTTTATTTCTTCTTTTTTCAGTAAATGGGGTCTGTTTCCATGGGTTATAAGACTCAAAGGAATCTTAGGCCAAGGGAGGGAAAACTTAAATTTTTACTGTAAACAAAGTTTGTAGTCTTATATATGTGATTCCCAGAAACATGGCAGGTCCACATGGTAAAGGAGAAAGGCCATATGCTTTTAGGCCTTAGGGATGAGTAATGGCTATTTTAATGTCTGTGTTTAAAAGAGATCTCTATAAGAAGAATTTTGTCTCTATGTAGGCATTCTTCACATGAAAAAAAAACTTGATCATGCTGGAATTCTTCACTCTTCACTGAGACTTCGACCAGATGTCATAATGAGGGGTTTCTTCCCATTCCCCATCCCCACATTCCCTGTATTGTCCCCGTTCCACTCTGCCTCACTAAGAACATTAATCCCCCCTCACACATGCACACACACAAGGATCCACACTATCTCTGCTCCATCATTAGAGTGACCCATTTCAGTTACATACTGTGTCTCCCTCCAGCACACTGCCAGAGAGAGGTGACACACTTCCTATTTCAAAGTAGTCTCTGAGTTTACTAATGTAAACACCTTAGCTGTCCCAGGCTAATACAGTTTTTGTGGAAACATATTCTCTTCTTTGACTCAGTTTCTCCACTTAGAAAGACTTCTTTTTGAATAATAGATTTTGCAGTATTTAAAAATCTACCATTAAAACCCACAAAGAAAATCAATATGTTTCAATATGCATCATCTTGAATCTTCCTCTCAGCCTCCAGCTCCTCTAAACCTCATGATCTCTTCTGTGACTATTGTCACGGTTTTCTCTTCTTAATCAATATATTCCTATCTCAAATAACACAGATTGTTTACATGTCAACTAGATAGATGTAGTAAGATGGATTTCAGGAGAGATATTCCTTTGTAAGGATGGCTACTTGCAGAGGGGAAAGCTGAAATAAGAGGTTCAACAGCAAACCACAGAACAGAGGAAAGCCCTCACATTTATAGACATGATGTGAAGGTGTAAGGGGAGTCTCTGGTCATAGAGGGGAGACCATCTAAGCTTACAGGAGAAAGAAGTCTGGTCATAGGGGCCAAGAGCATCTGATCTTACAGGAGAGAGGAATTTGAGTTCAGCAGATTAGGGAAAGTACTAGGAAGAACATAGGGTATACCCAATTCTTTCTGCTGGGGCAGCATCTGTGATCTATTATAAGTTGAATTTTCAAATTTCAATACAGCTCAGAATCAGCTTGAGTGTTTATCAAAACACAGATTCCTCAACTCGTGGTTCTGACAGAGTGGGTCTCAAGTGGAGCCCAAGCTCCTGCAATCTGATGAGTTTCCAGAAGCTGATGTTGTGATTCCAGAGGCAACACTAAGAAATATAATACCTAAAGATGAAGGTAGACTCCCCAAACCCTGCCTCACATTAAATCTTGAGACAAAAGTGAGCCATGAGTCCAGACATTTATGCCCCCTCCAAATTACTTAGAAAATTACTGCTGATTTTACCTTTGAACCTTCATGTAAAAATTGGAAAAACACAAGATAATCTATAAGCGACTACAGTACCCATTCCTGAAATCTGGTCCAAGAAACTAGGGGTATCAGATTAATCATATAATACTAATAAAAAACAATCTTCTCAAACATCTTTACCAAAGAGCCCCAAGTTTAATTTAAAATCCTCTTAACTCTCCTATTGTTAACACAGATAAATAGGGAGATAGCCTTTAAGTGAAGTTTGCTTTTTGAAACAGCCTTTCTCTTTGTAGCTCTCGCTGTCTTAGACCTCACACTTTAAATACCTACTTTGAGTCAAGTACTATGACACGTGATCATAGCCAAAAGACTGGTGAATGGTTATGCCAAGAGTTAGGATAGACCCAGGGAAAATTCATAAACGCTCTCTAAAGAACACTTTAGACTAATAGAAAAAGGGCAACTATTTTTAAAAAGTAGATATAACATCTAGCATCAGTTTAAATATTAAGCTATATAAACTGTTTTAGTTTTAAGTCTGTTGATGTTCCCTAGATACCACTAGCAGCTTATTCTTGCTTTTGATAAAGTTAGGAATCTACAGCTCTGAGACAATAGTTGTCTTGGCCATTGTCACTTATCTGGCAAGTACTCGAGCCAAGATACAACAACCCATGCCTTAAGATACCAAAGCATGTGTTGTTGGTCCAGCTCGGTCCTCAGTTCTCTCAGTGCTTGTAGTGAACAAAGACTCAGCAGACCTGGAAATGGGAGGGCTCCTGTCCAGCAGGCTGTGAGCCTGAAGAAGAAATCAAAGCCAGCAGTTATGAGACCTGGTAGAAGAAAGCTGCCTTGGTCAGACAGCAAAGAACAACTCTGAAATGTTCTTCTCCAGAGAGCCTTCAACCATGCATCTTAATGAAATATATATGAAGTCATCTCTTACAAGTTCCCAGCATGTTGGCACTAACATTCATACAGCAACTGCGCCTCGTTTCTAAACTTTTCCACTTTTATTATTTTCACCATAATGAGAAGAGAGCACATACTTTAAATCTACAAACACAGGATTCCGTAATTGGGTTGTGCCCCTGTACGAGATAATGTGTATTTAATAGCATACGCCTCCTCTTTCCTAGCCTTTTGTTCTTTTTCTGTGAGAAGAGAAATTAATTCACCTGGTTCCCACTTAGGAATTACACTATCTCATTCCCTGAAGAAGAAAACAAATGTTGGTCTCCAGGGACTCCACACTAGTCCGTGCTTTATCGAAAGGGGAGGCCTTCCTGGAATTCCTGTACATAATGTCCCTGATTCTTTCTTATGTACCAGGAACAACTAAAATGAATGTCCTTTCCAGTGCCAATGACTCCATAAGATTAGAAGATCCTTTCACAATGGTCACCCAAAACCATCAAAAAGCATATATTTGCTTTCACAATTCTAGAAGTACCAAAATTACAGTTATTAAGTAGCAACAGTTTTACGGTTGGGAGTCACCACAACATAAGGAACTGTATTAAAGGTTTGCAGCATTAGGAAGGATGAGAACCACTTGTTTAGGCAAATGCCTGGGACTTTTTAACTTGGGGTGGGTTTACAAATGAAGGACTTATTTTTTTTTTCATGGATCTGTTTAATTTCAGTTGACTGGAGAGAGAGAGAGAGAGAGAGAGAGAGAGAGAGAGAGAGAGAGAGAGAGAGAGAGAGAGAGAGAGAGAGAGAGAGAGAGAGAGAGAGAGAGAGAGAGAGAGAGAGAGAGAGAGAGAGAGAGAGAGAGAGAGAGAGAGATTATATAAGCTCTAACCCAAAACAAAATCCAACTGTTAATAGTACTAGCCTGATACAGACACCAAAGGTGATTTCTTTCCTACAGAACATGAGATTTGTGCATTACTTATGTATGTGACTCGACTGTCTTCAGACACACCAGAAGAGGGCATCGGATCCCATTACAGATAGTTGTGAGCCACCATGTGGTTGCTGGAATTTGAACTCAGGACCTCTGAAAGAGCAGTCAGTGCTCTTAACCACTGAGCCATCTCTCCAGCCCCTTGACTTGTGCATTAAGTATGATTGATTGCTCAGCACTTTCATTAGTCTAACCTCAGTAATCTCAATGCTTAGATGTGGAATTTGGTTTCCAGGATAGTAAAAGAAAAAAAAAAGTCATTTAACCTCCTGTTTGATTCGGTAAAATGTTCTTTAAGAGTTAGCCTGAAAATATCTCATATTCGGTCCTGCTCTTGGCAGTTTGCAATGGTGGTGATGTTTTATGTTTCAGGTGTTTCTGTGCCTGTTAACATAATAGCTTTTACTGCCTAGGTGTTCATCATAAAAATGAAAAAGGGCTGAGAGTGCGCACAATTCAGTCTATTCTCCATCAGTGTCCACTGAGGTGTGGGGTCACTGATGACAGCCCAACTGGGGTCTGCTTTTAAAGAGATGTGTTCATGATTTTTCTACAGGTATTTATTTCATCAGTTGTTAAATGTGGGGCTGTGAAAGACAGCCTATTTTGGTTGAATGAGGCTTGCTCCACCAACCCAGTAGAAACTCTACAAGAGATAGAACAATGAGCCACATTCCCAGAGTCAGGTGCCTGACACTACAGAGCCCCCAACTCCATAATTCTGTGGCTAAATCATGCAGACAATGCCCAAAACTTCTGGCATTCTGGCTAGACTCCATCCCCACAGTTACCTGGCTATATGCTCCTCTCCACAGTTACCTGACAACAGCAAGATAGCCCAGCCCACCATAAAAGGAGCTGCTTGGCCCCTCCTCACTCTCTTAAGCTCTCACCTTTCTTACTATCATTTCTAGCCCTCCTTCTCTCTCTCTCCCTTCCCCCCTTTTCCCCATGTGGCCATGGCTAGTTTCCCTCTTTCTACCTTCTCTCTTTCTCTCTGCCTTTCTACAATAAAGCTCTAAAAGCATAGACCGTCTCTGCTCATCAAGGCCCACCATGCTTGAATGATGGGATAGGCTTTCCCATAAAGAGCCACATCTAATCTCCCACCAGAAGGCCTTCCTGCACTCCAGCCATGGACTAGACCAAGGACTCTCACCCACATGGGAACCACCTAGCGCCCCCTTTCTCCCTGCCCTCTCCTCCCTTTGGCCCCAGAGCTGACTGAGTCACCCCTGGATCCCCCATTTTGTTCTCAGCTCCAGCAGTGTCTGGGATGCCTGAGACTGAGAACCTGTTATCTCTGGTCTCCGTGAGGCCCAGAGACCTCAGACTGCCCCTTGTCCACTTCCTGCCAAGCTGGGGTTCCGTGGCTTCCCATAGCCAGATACCCTCCTGGGGCTGTGTGGAAAGCATGCAGCAGTCCTCCAGTATCTGCCCACCCAGAGAACCTGAACTCTGGCTGGACACTGGTTTTTTTCCCCACTCCCTTTATTCCCCCACACCTGGCACCCAACAGTTAAATACCTTAAGCCTCCAGCTATTTCTTCCTCTTTTTTAATTAGTTAATTTAAAATTAAATTTAAAATTTAAATTGATTTTTAATTACAATTGATTACAGACTGTTTTTTGTCTGTTGTCAATGAATGAACACACAAAGAGTTGGGCCCGTGACTTCCCAAAATATTTATGTATTACAAAATGTGAATTTGGGTTCTTGTAGAAATTTGGGGTATAGTATAAACAATTCTTTTCAGAATTGTCTAGCAGCTTTACAGAGGCAGACACAATTCTGGAGTAGTTTATTGGCTGCCCTCTTATGTTTCTTCCCAACTTGAGTTCTCAGCCCTCTAACTTGGGAGTCACCACTAGAGTCATTTACTCTGCCTATGTTTTATTCATTGGTGACAACTCTCCCTGACAAGTCATCCTAACACATATGCCAGTCAAGCATCAATACTTGGTCTCTGCATTTCAAAGTGCTCGGCTGAGTAGGTCTAACCTGGCGTCTCACACGCACGCAGCCACAAGGCAGCTGGGACTAGAATCCTCCAAGTGTTAGCTAGTCACATGATTGGGGTAGGGTGGCAAGGCTTGGACATGGTCTGAAAGAAATGGATGTATCTAGCGTTTCCCTTGGTCTCTCCAAGAAAGCAGCTGTCACTGTAGGATAGCCAGAATTCCCACGTGGTAGTTCAAGAATTTAGAGATTTGTGTCCTGGAGGAGAATCAAGCAAAACTCAGAAGTCAGAAAGTGAATATTTTACATTTTGTTACAAGGATTATATATATGTATGTATATATATGTGGTGTGTATATATGTATATGTATGTATATATGTGTGTGTGTATATATATATATGTATAGATAGATAGATAGATAGATAGATAGATAGATAGATAGATAGATAGATAGATATGCTCGCATTGAGCAGGGCTGAAACATAAAACCTAACTTCTCAGTTAGGGAGTGTTAGTATCACATTGGAAGAAGAGTGAGATTTTCCATCCTCAGAAAAACACAATGATTCTTTTGAAGTTTGCAATCCAATCATGTTTGTAACAGAGTCAGTTGAATGGGTCTTCGTGTATAACTGTTGTGCCCTCTCTGTCTGATACAAGGCTTTATCAGCATCTGTGCTTGGCAAATATTTATGGTTTTGGTTCTGAAAGAAACTGGGTCACAGCTGGGCTCTTAGTCTTCTTCTAATGCACCATGTATGTGAGAAATGTTAACCTTCCATGCTTTTCTCAACCTATAAAGTGAAGGCCACATAGCGTCCCTCACTGTGTCACCTATCTGATTACCTTAGGCGTTTATGGGCCACACAGTTAAAAGATGAACTCTACAGTGATAGTAGAACTGTATGTATTCCCTCTGCTGCTGCTGCACCTGTAGAGCTTCAGGAATTCCCTCTCTGCCGCAGTGATGCTTGTCAAGGTTTGGACCTCTGTGGTAGGGGATTCTAGTCCCTCTCTGCAGCTCCTGAACATGATGGGAGGAGGATGCTACTTTGGTCAAGTAGGTCCACTAGCACCACCATCAGTGCAATTTAAACAGTAAGCAATGTGGCCTTGTGTTTCCTCCAGTATCCTGGGATTGGAATAAAGAGAAACTGGGCTGTTAAATGCAATCCTCCCTTCAAAATCACTTATTGACAGACATCAGTCTGCCCTGCAATCAAGTTTCTCTTACTTTAGGAAGAATTTCATTCCAATAATATCTTTGCTTTCCCATGTCAGTAGAAACTGCAATCCTGCCTTATAACTTCTCCAGGTATGGCAAGACTCTCAATCACTTGATACGCTTCATTGTCAAGCCAATGCCAAAACATCTGGCATGGCTAGCTAGCATGATTCAATTGTCAGGATAAGAGAGTGCCTTGCTCAGTTAACAATGTTGCCTTCCAACAGTGCAAGAGGAACAGAGATAATAAGAAATCTCAGTGTTAGTGGAAAGTATTAGAAAAGGATAGAATTTAATTTAAAATAATACAGTACAAATAGTGCTAATAAAGTCTGTGAGGTAAGCTAAATTTTAACAAACTATGTAGCAGCACTAATTCTTGTCTTGGGCTCTAGAGCACTTGGGAAGTCATTCTTGTATCATGAGATCCACTTTCTGTATTTTTTCAAATGCCTTATGAAAAACATTTGGAACAATAATTCACCAGTTCATTCATTTCATTGTGTGTGTGTGTGTGTGTGTGTGTGTTTGTGTGTGTGTGTGTATGGGTTATGTGGATGTCCATGTATGTGTGTAAGGTGTATAGGCATGTGTATGTGGTATATGTACAGGTGTGAACACCTTGGTGTGTCCATGTGTGCACACAATGAGGCCAGAGAAAGGCACGGAGAGTCCTGTCCTATCACACTCTCTGCTTTATTCCCTTGATACAGGGTCTCTCACTGAAATGGATATTTCATGTTTCTAAGGGTATAAAATACAAATGTTCAGAAGGAAATCTGACAAGTACATCACAACTGTTTAACAAAACAATAGATATATCTTCCCCTCTGAGGTCTTTGGCACCCTCAGCCTTTGTTCAGTCTCTGCCGTGGCTTACAGTATAAAACATGAGTTCCTTTCTATGGAGTGGGTCTTCAATCCAACTGGATAGCAGTCGATAGTACACATAACAGGCACGCTATCATTTCAGCACTGAGCACATCTTACCTGGCATGTAGGACACAGGTCCATAGATGGAAAGGACTACTGTGAAAATTCTCCCTAATGGCCTTACATGGTGCCCACTGGCTCTCTCAGAGCCAGCTGGCTGAGAAGGCCTGCTCATCTCAATCCAGACCTGCTTTCCTCTTATCCTACAGCCAAAGCATGTGGTGTCTCTAACAATATAGGCTCATCATTTAGTTCTGACATTCCACAAATAGCTATTAAAGTAGCTTTTATGATCTGTGGTGCTCCCGGGTGACCTACCTCTAGAACTAGAGTTTTCATTTGAGAATCAATAGCTTCTTGGAGTGTCTTTTCCCACGTAGAGAGGGCCTTCATTCAAACTCCTTAACTGATCTTTTTATTATTGTTTGAGATGCTTTATCAAAAATCTTAAAGATAAGGGTTAACATTATATAATTAAACCTTTTTTTTTCAACAGAAGCTAAGCAGGTCACTGAAGGCCTATATTTGTATGCTACAGATAAGTACCAATGGTCTTGGATTACTAAAACGTAAACATGAGCATTGCTATCCCAGAGCGAAAATATCTCATCAGTTGTATCAATGTTGGCTACAATAAGGGGAGATATTATCTCACCTAGTCCTCCAGAATCCATAATCTTTTCCTATGACCCTCCCAGTCAGCTCCTCATAGCCTGTGGCTACTGGCTTGGGCCATAGTATGTGTCCTCACCCCTGATGCCATGTCCTGAGGTTGTGCTGTTTGGCTTACCTCAAGCTCAGGGGAAACAGTGCCAACAGCCTAGCTTGCTGTGGTGGACACTGGAGTCAGCTTCCAAACACTGCATTACAGCTTTCCCTACAGAGCAGCATTGCAGCACTGAAGCCTTGCCTTCCTGTACCCGCATAATTAACTTCCTGCAGTGAAATGACTCTGTTTAAATAACTAAGATGTGCATGGAGGAAGTAAAGCTACGCCCATCCCCCTGTAGAAGGAAAACAACAAAGAATGAAAGCTACTAGGATCAACACCTCTCACTGCTTTCTATTATTTAGTTTCTATTAGCTAGTTAAAAATTTTAATAGCATGAAACTATAATTACACACCTCCTCACTCCCTTTTTCTCTAAACCTTCCCATACCCCCCTCCTCCTAACCCCTCTCATATCCCACACGCCCTTGCAAAGTAATGGCCTCCTTTTCTTTGATTATAGTTACACATGTGTGTGCACATGTGTAAATATAGAAATGCAACCTGCTGAGTCTCTCTGTTCAGTGCAGCTCGGGTGCACATGATTTCAGAGCTGGCCTCATTGTATTAGACAGCCAATCAGGGGGCTCATCCCCAAGGTGGGCTAGTATCCCTTGCTGGCAGTCATTTGTTGCCTGTATCTCTTCTTTTTTATTATTGACTATAAGACTTTTTCATACAACATCTCCTGATTACAATTCCCCTCCATCCGCCCATCCCAATTCCTCCCTACCTCTTCTCCCATCCAGATCCACCCCCTTTCTGTCTCTATAAAGCAGACAGGCATCTAAGAGATAATATTAGACTAAATAAAATATACTAAGATAAAACAAAACAAACAAATCAGAATAATACAAAACAAAACCCAGAAGGAAAAGAGTCCAATAAAAGGTACAAGAAACAGAGACACACCTGTTTGCACACTGAGGAATTCCATTAAAAACATCAAACCAGAAGCCATAATATATATGTAAGATGTGTAGTGTTTTGGTTTTTTTTTAAGGTACATAAATAAAAGTAAAATAATAAAACAAAAAGCCCTGACATGCCATTATGAGACAAGGATCTTCAAAAGATGCCATTGAGTTCAGTGTCTTTTCTGCTGCTGGGATTCCAGCCTAGCCTTAAAGTTAGTGTGTTTCCCCAGTTAGGTCTAGGCTCCATATAGTCCCTGTGCATGCCTTCTCAGTCTCTGTGAATTCCTATGCGCATTAATAGTCCTGCCCTGTTGACTCTGGCCATAGCTCTCTGAATATGTCTGACCTCCCCTGCCTGTAGTTCATTATCTAGGGTTGTTCCCATTCACATTATCATGTTTACTGTCATTGTTCAGGTTAAGCAGCCATATCATTGAGGTATCATGACTGTAGCTTCCCTGTCTTTCCTAGGAGGTGCAACCTCACATCAGATGTCTCTACTTCTTATAATCTTTTTGTCTCCTCGTCTACAACATTTCCTGAGACTCACGTGCACTTGTTGTATTGTAGATCTATCCACTGGGGTTGGCATCATGGGCCAGTGCTCTCTGCGTTATGGCTACATTTAACTGCTTTAAAACCATGACTATGGTCTTCTGCAATAATCCCTGTTTGTAGTAAGGACAAGCTTCTTTAATGAGGCATGGTAGCTACATTTATCTGTGGGCATAAGGATAAGTTTTAGAATATAGTTAGACATTATGCTGGTCTAGCTAAGTGGAGGTTGTAGGTTTTCTTCTAAAGATCCACGACTTCACTAGCCCTGGACAGTTAGCTAGATTCCTAGAAGAGGGCATGATTTCCTCCTACTTAGTGGCTCTTAAGTACAATTTTCAGCTGTTGGTTACTGCTAAGGTATGACTGTCGCTATTATACCTTTAGAACTAGGTGATTATTATTTTATCATCATCATCATCATTCCATTCGTTTACATCTCAAATGATATCCCACTTCCCAGTTACCCCTCCACCAAAACCCCATTCCATATCCTCCCTCCCCCCCTTTGCCTATATGAGGGGATTCTCCCACCCACCCACCCTCTCCTGCCCCAGCACTCCAGCATCCCCCTATGCTGGAGTATTAAACCTTCCCGGGACCAAGGGCCTTCCCTCCCATTGCTGTCAGGCAAGGCCATCCTCTGCTACATATGTATCTGGAGCCAAGGATCCCTCCCTGTACACTCCTTGGTTGGTGTTCTAGTCTCTGGGAGAACTGGGTGGTCAGGCCAGTCTACGTTGTTCTCCCAATGGGTTGCAATCCCTGTCTACTCCTCCAGTCCTTCTGCCAGCTCCTCCAGCAGGTTCTCTGAGCTCAGTCTGACGGTTGGCTCCATGCATCCACATCTGCATTGGTCAGTTCCTAGACAGACCTCCCAAGGAACGGCCACACCAGATTCCCGTCCGCAAGTGCCTCTTGACCATGGCAACAGTGTCAGGTTTGGTGTCTGTAGACATGGTGGATCCCCAGGTGGGCAGTCCCCAGATGGCCCTTCCTTCAGTCTCTATTCCATTTTTTGTCCCTGTTAATATTTAAGATCTCCATTATTGACAGTATTGAAGAGTTTCTTTTTATTTCCTTTTCCCCTATTAAATCATTCAAATTCTTCACAGAATTAAATGAAAAATAAATTGCATCTACATTGTGCAAGTTCATTTTGAAGACACTAGGAATGTGGAAGGATTTGGGGAAGAAATTATTTTCCACTATTTTGTGAATTTTTATTAGTATGTTAAGAAAAGGATTATAAGAATTCTCAACCTGCATGCCTTATCATTTGTCAACATCAGTGAATATGTTGAAAGTGTATTGCTGCCCACTTGTATGAGATCCTGGAGATCTCAATCAGAAAACTGTAATAAATTAACAAAGAATAAAAAAAAAACTTTGAGAAGGGGTTTAAGACATAATTCTTTGAGATAGTAAGTGAAAACATAGCCAAGAAATACCAGAGCCTTGATCTTCTTACACATATAACCTTATAATATAGGATCTGCAGCTGCTGAAACACACCACTAATATTACTACTGTTTGCTACTCGTGTGTTAAGACCTTCACCTGTCTTGTGGGGAAAAAAAATTCTAACACTCTCACCAATAATTACCATTGCACTTCATCTGATAATAGGAAAAGGTTAAAGTAGTTTACCTCAGAAATGCAACTTGTAAATGTCACAACCATAATTTTAGCAAGTTCTCACAGTACTGCTAGACAGATTCCCTACCAGATTACATAATACTATTCCTGTCTCTCTAGTGGTGTCCTCAAATCCAACCATCAACTCAAAGCCACATGAGATTTATCTATCAACCACAATATATTTTCCTCTTCTGAAGAACCTCAAAAGACAAAGACGATAGCCTGGATGTTTCAAGCAATCTAGAGAGTTTAGTGTATATAAATCAGAAAGTTATTAAGAATCCCTTGGTAATTAAAAAAAGATATGTTCATTTCCTGCACTATTATCCACAACATACTCATAAAAGGCACAACATATCCATCCGACTTGACTGAAAGCTAAGTGGGAAGACACTAAGGCTGTCTCCATGCCCAGCACGATAATGGGGCATTTTTAGTATTAACAGGCTGATGGGGACAGAAGATAATAGGTGATCCCCGTGAATGAGATGCAAAATCCATGATAGAGTTACTAATGACTCCAAGTAGAATTGGAAGAAGGCATTTCAGCTTCCCTGAGGCTACTGAGAAAACCTCAGTTAAGAAACAGCACCAATGGGTAATGCAGAGCTGAACCCACCAATCCTGGAAGAGTCTCTGTAGCCCCCTGCTTCCCGAGCAATACACTGTCAGTGTTTCTTGCAGCCTCTGTGGAGTATTCTAACAAGATTTTGACTTCTGTTAATTATTGTCTTCTCCATGAGAAAAAAAATATTTGTTCCTGACAAGTTAGAACCTCTGCAATAAAACGTCATCAGCTACTCTAAGCCACAATGATAATTTGAAGGTTATCATCCAGAAGGGTTCTGCAGTGAAGTCTCACAGTCCTTTGCCAAACGAGAATCTGCCCATCAACTAGAATGTGCAACTGTTACCTAAAGCTCTTGTAACCCTTGGTAACCATGGGAGAGTCTCATTTCTCCTCTTTTGGTTTCCTGCTCTAGAAAGGAAGAGTTCTAGGAAACAAAGATTGGGAGACCTGAGATTCTCACATTGGTCTGTGCAACTCTGTGTGGACATCAAACTTGTTTTTGTTTGTTACCATATAGTAACATCATGTTATACCTCACTGAACAGCAAGTCCAGGGGATGTGTGTGAAAGATGATGAAGACTGTAGAGGAGAAACAGTGATGAGAAAAGAAGAAAGATGAGGAGGAGGAGAGAGAAGATTCCAGATGCAATGGATTTTTGCGATATTCAGCAGAAAATGAATGTTGGGGCTGGAAAGATGGCTCAGCAGTTAAAACCATATACTGCTCTTACAAACAACCTGAATTCAATTTCTGGCACCCATGTTGGATAGTGTTCAACTGACTATAACATCAAGTCTAAGAGGATCAAATGCCTCTCCCCACACACAATACACATGCATGTACATGTCCATAAACAAAGTGATTACCATCAAACATAGCAAGCATAATGAGAAAGAAACCAAGTAGACATAATAAACACCGAGCTAGTGTTCCTTCACTTGATGTGGTTGGGTGAGACGTGGAATGCGGTACAGTGGGGAGAAGGATAAAGGCAGGAATAAATAAAATCAGAACAAACCCGGAAGAATCCATAGAGCTTCCTTCCCATAAAAGGAATTGTGCTCCCCTAAATATGCAATATGGTACCTGTTTTTGTTTCGTTGACATTGTGCTTCATCTGTTTCAATGATATAACTACTGACTGAGAGTTTCCCAGCCACCCTCCCATCCCTGACTCTTGACTGGGTCAGCTCAGAGTGTGTGGCTGAGGGACGTTGAGCACCTTTATAGAAAGGGGAAGGATGAAACTTGGCTAGGCATAACAGCATGTCCTTTGCTGTCCTTTGTGCTTCAAGCTTCCGGGGCCCCAAGTAAAGGGAACAAGTGATTTGCATAGAGAGGTAGGAGAGGTGTGGGATGCTGTCACCTTTTCTTTCCAAAGTGTTCATAAAGGTGAAGGAAGAATTCTCCCTCAAAACAAGAACAGGAAGAGGAAGGAGGAGGAGGAAATGTATATATTTTAAAATTACAATAAGTTCATTGGAGGAGATCCCATTATCTGGGAGCTCATGGGGTTGGGTAAGGAAAACATTTCCTATGGAGTTCTATGTATAGCACTAATTATCAGTGTTGATGCTGCACACATTAACATCATTAAAATCAGCAGGAGGGAGACTTTCTGAAGAGCCTCATGAGGAGGCGAGATTAGTGCAAATATTTTACTTTCCACTGAGATTAGTGTAAAAAAGCAGAATTAGTCTAGGCCAGAATAAGATTTCTGCTAAGAACAGATAAACAAAATAAGCAGCATTTATAAGGCCAAGGCAGAGACCTCACAGCCAAAAAGACAGGTATCTGTGAGGTGTCTTTCTCCATGGTATTGATGCCTATGGAAATGGAACCCTCCATTCTTTACCAAACAGGTATTCAATGTTTCCATAGAGACTCAGTCAGTGAGAAGCTCACACCTTAATTTAAAGTTCAGCATTATAGGGTCTCCTTATCATTCCTGGGCGTCTTACTTGCAGGAAAGCAAACCGTGGAAAGCCCTATGGAATAGACTGGACTAGGATTCAGTGACCGTGTGTCTGTGTGTGAGCACACATGCACTGGCATACACTGCATGCGTGCACACACACAGACACACGCACACGCACACACACACATATACGTTTTTTAAAGTAAGAAAACCCTCTTCTTTCAAAACAGAGTAGATATGCAACCCATCCTTTCCAATCTGTTGAGACCTAGGAGAGTACAAAGACATTTGGCTTCTTGGAAGTGGAACATGGCCTGCTTCCTTGAACACACCTCTCCCTTAAATGTTGTCTCTGTCCTGTGCCATGCCGGAGTGATCGATCTTAGTTCACTTACCCTTTTTTTCTTTTTGAGACTACAATTTAATTGAAACATTTCTCCCTTCCCTTTCCTCTTTCCAAATCCTCCTATATACCCCTCCCTGCTTTCCTTTCAATTCATGCTCTGTCTCTGTCTCTCTCACTCTCTTTCTCTCTCTCCCTCCCTCCCTCCCTCCCTCCCTCCCTCCCTCCCTCTCTCCCTCCCTCCCTGTTATTGCATAGATAGATAGATAGATAGATAGATAGATAGATAGATATATAGATATGCACATATATGTATATATATATATATATATATATATATATATATATATAACATATATATTTTATAAATGCTACCTGTTCAATCAGTATAACGCTCCCGGTATGTATGTTTTCAAGGCAGACCTTTATTGCTGCATAGACTCTTAGCAAGCTTATGAGTTAGGAACTCTTGGTTTCCCCACTTTTTAAATTTACCTTAATGAGACAGAACTTAGTATCTGATCCATGTGACAGCAAACGCAGCTCTTTGTAGCACATTTATATTAAGTAGTAAAGGGGGAATGGACAAAATGAGGCCCATAGTATAACAACACTGTGCAACAATACCTAGTGCAATAATAACAGTAAGAACAAGAAGGGGACAGAAGATAATAGGTGATCCCCTATTAAAATAAAAATAGAGGATAGTATTCTAAGACACAGAGAACTTGCTAGTTACTGTTATTGCTAAATTATTTTTCCTAAGCCCTGTGATAAGAAATTGATAGGAGTCTGGAGAATGAATGATGTTTCTGTGGTTCTTCTCAACACACACACACACAGAGTCACACACACATTCTCACACAAACACACACACTGACACACATACACACCACACACACACCACATACACACTCACACACACACAGTCACACACACACACCACATACACACTCACACACACACAGTCACACACACATTCTCACACAAACGCACACTGACACACATACACACCACACACACTCACACAAACACACACACTCACACACACCACATACACACTCACACACACCACACACACATACTCACATTTACATACACCACACACACACAAACACACACATACAAACATACACACTCCATACACACACACATACACTCATACACACCACACACAAACACACTCATACACTCACACAAACACATATACACTCACACAAACACACTCATTCACACACACCACACACGCACACACACACCTTAAAGCTCATATTTTGACATAAATCAAATGTTTTAGTGTAAGTATCTGCATCTGTCTCAGTCAGCTGCTCATAGGGCCTCTCAGAGGACAGCCAGCCAGGCTCCTGTCTGTAAGCACATCATAGCACAGCAGTGTCAGGTCAGGCTTTGGTGTCCCATGAGATGGATCCCAAGTTGGACTGGTCATTGTACCACCTTTCCTTTAGACTCTTCTCCATTTTTGCCCTGCAGTTCCTTTAAACAGGAACAATTCTGGGTCAGGATTTTGACTATGGGTTAGTAACCCTGTCCTTCCACTTGAGGCCCTGTCTGTCTACTGGAGGTGGACTCTTCAAGTTCCCTTTTCCCAATGTTGGGGATTTTGGCTAAGGTCACTCCCAATAAGTCCTGAGAGTGTCTCACTTCCTGGATCTCTGGTACTCTCTAGAGGGTCTCCCCACCTCCCACTCCCTGAGGATGCTTATTTCCATTTATTCTCTTGGCCCTCTGGGCTTCTCGCCTATTTCCACACCCCTATTCTGATCCTATTCTCCTTTTCCTCTCCCTCTCCTCTCTTCCACCCAGGTCCCTCCCTCCTTCTGCTCCCCTCCCCCCATGATTATTTCCTTCCCCATTCTAAGTGGGGTTGAAACCTCCTCATTTGGGCATTTCTGCTTGCTACACTCCTTACAGACTTTAGGTTGTATCCTGGGGTATTCTGTACTTTTTGGCTAATATCCACTCAGTAGTGGATCTATGCTATCCTGTGTTCTCAATTCCCATTTCTTGTTATTACTGTTATTATCTTTTGGATGTGAGTTACCTCACTCAAGAAGAAAAAGAGTGGCAAATCTTTATCAATACCAACTAATATTAGAAATATGAAAGGAGAAATTATAGTGGATGTTACAGAAATCAGAAAGCACACAAAGCATTCTACTAATGTCCACAGATTGCACCTTCTAGCAGAAATGAATGAGTCAGCAAAAGCATTGCCTATGAACAATGAGTCATGAAGAAAAACGAGTCTGAACAGACTGACAACTACTAATGATATTTAATTACTAATAACAACTCCCCATACAAAACCAAGAATCAGGTGCCTTTGTTGAAAGGCTCCACCAAACATAATGAACAGTCAATCCCATTCAGATTCTTCCAGAAATAAAGAAGGAACATCTGCAGATGTACTATGAAGCCAACACTGCTCTCATACCCAAACCAAAGCCATTACAAGAAAGAAATTAAAGGCCAGCATTCCTGTTTAAAAACAACAACAACTGGAAAAATCTTCAATAAAATGCCAGCCTATATATCATAATGTATGGTATTAGCCCTGAAGTGCTATTGAGAATAAAAAGCAAGTAATGAGGAAAAAAATGTATCAACAAATAAAGTGCAAAAATCCTGCAAATCAAAGCAGAAAAGCATTTGATGTACTACAATAGCCCTCTATAATAAAAACTCTCAGCAAGTTAGGAACAAAAGAAACAGACTTTAACATAAGGAAACCCACATATAAAAAGTATTTACAAGTAGCAAGATGCTCAATGAAGAAAAACAAAGCGTGTGTGTGTGTGTGTGTGTGTGCGTGTGCGCGCGCGCGCGCGTGTGCACACACACACACACACACACACACACACAAGATCAGGAACAAACCAAGGATACCCAGTTTTTAGTTCCTTTTGACATCACAGTGGAAGTCCTAGACTGTGCCAGAATGTAAATGGCACAGGCTATGTGCAGAAAATATCAAGTATGCTAAGAAGAGAGAGGTGGGGGAGGAGAGGAGAGGAGAGGAGGAGGAGAGGGGGAGGGAGAGGGAGAGAGGGAAAGGGGAGAGAGACCTAGGAATCAGTTTAACTATGAAAGTTGAACTCTGAGAATAAAATCTACAAATCTTGACAAAAGAAGTAAAAATAATAAAAACAAACAAACTGCATTTATTTTTTACACATCAGAAGATAAAAGGCCAATTTAGCCAAAGGAACCTATAGACGTAACCTCTATCAAAAATCTCAAGGGCAGTTTTTACAGGAATAGGAAAGAAAGGAGTGAAATTCATATAGAATCACAAAAAAATTGCCCCAAATCATTCTTGATAAAGGATAGAACTGGATGCATCTCACATTCTAATTTCCAAATATGTTATTGTTATCTACAGTCTTTAGAACAATGTGCCACTGGTATACAGACAGACAAACTGACACCTGCAATAGATTAGACTTCACACATAGACCATCAATTGACCTTTGCATAAATGGCTGTTGGAAAACTAGTATCCACAAATGGAAGAATGAAACTGAACCTTTATTTCACTCCACCCAGAGAAATCAACTCAAAATGAGTTAGGAACAGAAAATATGACTGTACATAGGAAATATGTATGTGTGAATTCTTAGAAAGGTAGATGTTCATTATAGTGATTTGAGCAATTATTTATTTATTTGTTTAGTGCCCATCAGAAGCCCAAGCAAGAAAAGCCAAATGAGATGAATAGCACCCACATCACACTAACGTGCCTCTGCCAACACAGGGCAAAATCAATAGAGAGATAGGCTACCTACGGAGTATGTGGCAACGTGCAATAGTAAAAGGGTACGTTAGGTTGAAAATCACCATGTTCCCGAGTGAGAGGCATACGTTCAGCATCATAAATGTTATTTAAAATTATCTTTACAATTACAATAGCTAGCTAAAGGCCACTATTTAATACCTCACTATACCCAGCACTGTGCTTGTAGCTTAAGATGATAGCACTTGACTTTTTCAAGTAATTCACATTAAATAAGGCTTGAATGATGATTATCGGATTTGGAAACAAGAAGTTGGCCCGTCAGTCATTCTGGAAAGAGAAATGATAGGGGGAGAAACAGATGGCAGTGGGAGAAACAGAGAAAGAGAGACAAACCCAAGAATTTCTTTTGAAAGAATCCAGGCATGCTCTTTGGACCTACAGTCCTAGCTGCTCTGAAGGCTGAGACAGGAGGGCTGCCTGAGCCCAGGAGGAGTTCTGGGGCAGCGTGGGTAATATAGCAAGACACTTTCTTTTTCTACTATAAACAAGAAGGCACACAATATTAGCCAGTGATAAAATTAAAACAATCATGTTCCATTAATGTCTGGCTGAGTGTGTCACAGGGAATCAAATAAGAAAGTCCAGGAGGTGAGCAAAAAGCCCCAGAAACAACAGGGTGCTTCCTGCCAGCAGCCTGAGGGTCAATCCCATGAGGTGCCAGCAGGTGGGGGTAATATCACAAAAGATGAGGGACAGAATGTGGCTTGTTCTCCTCTGCAGGAATGATGTAAGCACACATGACAAATATACCACACTGCTCATTCAGGAAACGGGTTCCCTCCTGAGATACAAGCGGCAGTTATTGACCTAAACTGAACAACTGTGTGTGTGTGTGTGTGTGTGTGTGTGTGTGTGTATCCTTAAGGAAACTTATGAAATACAGTTGGTTTTTTATAATTAATAATAAATACATTAAAAAGGAACATAGAAATTCAATAAACCACACTTCATACCTTCCACAATACAGTGCACTTCTGGGGAATAGCTAAAGTTTTACATTTAAATTTCAACTCGTTTCAGAGAAAACCCTGATCACACTGGCATTTCTCATCTGTGGGATCAGATTTTTTTTTCACAGTAAATATTGGCATATCTTTTTTTTTTTTAAATGTAGTGTCCCATCGAACCCAAGATGATCTAAAACTTGCCCAAGGATGATTTCTCGGGTTTTAGACCTGCTAGGCATGCAGTCTACGAACAGAGCCTCAGGCTCAGCCCCAGATCCATCACGCGTATACATTTGTTTAATATACTACTGACAGTTAACAACCAACAATTCAGGTGGACCACTGAAGATAAGTTCTCAGATTTGAGGAGCTTGATTTTGTATGGGATCTTTGTGTAAAACTTGGCTACACCTCAAAAAACAACCATCCTGCTTGGATCCAAATGTTGGAAATGACAATAGGAAGAAAACTGTTTGGGACTATTTAAGAGGGATACAATTCAGTTTACAGCATAGCCTGCTTTATAAAACCTGGACACGATGATCTATAATTTATACACATTGGTGTATTGGCTGGTTTGGTAGATGAATGTTCAGGGTGGGAGGTGGGGTATTATTCTTCCCTTAAAATTATTCTCTCAGATTAGAGGGATATTTGAATGAGATTAATTTTGGTTAGCATTTTCAGGGGGAAATGTCTAAAGCTACTGTAATTGAATGATTAAAAGCTCTATGAAATTATTGCCTAGAATAGTTTTATATGATATACACAGAGACTTACTAGCAGATGTTATCAGGAAAAAAAAAAAAGAACTGTCACCCTGCAAAACAAAATATATTTTAGTTAATATGAAAATGTGCATCAGGTTTGGTCATCCACACAGAGAGCCCCAGCACCTGGGACACCTCAGAGTCAGGAGCATCGAGTCATTTTTTGGCCAAGAGAGAGTTGAAGGAACAATGACAATAGGAAGAAAACTGTTTGGGACTATTTAAGATGGATCTGTTTGTCTGCCACGGTGCCTAAGCGGTTCTTATATATTTAAAAATATAAATATATATGTATTTCTCTTATGAACTAATGTTTTTGAGAGTTCTTCTTCATTTTCAGAACAGAGTATTTATCTGTTCAGCACTTGTAAGCCCAGTTGCCTTGATAGTCAATTTTCCATACCTTCATACTAAGAGCCTGGACCCAGAAAGCAGTCCCAGAGAAACCAAGATAGTAGATGATAATGACAGGGTAAGAGTTTTTAACTGAATTTCCTCTTTATGATAAATTTCCTCTTTATGATAAATACTTCTGAGTCCTGCACAGCCCAGTAGTGGGAAATCTTGCTAAGCTTATGCACTCGTGAGTTTTTCATAGTGTCTTATCTGGTATGATGCCCGACTTCATTTCACTTAACAAAAGAGCCACTGTTTCCATCCATGCTCTTTTAGATGAAGGGGCTTGTTTACCTTATGACTGAATAGGATTCTGTTATGCATGTTACCACAGAGTATAGAATGACCATGCTCAATGACGTAGAGATCAAAAATTGCCTATGTGCCCTGCAAACTTCTAAAGTGGGAGCACAGAGCAATCTCCAGGCCAGCTGCTGTTCTGCTCTGCTTGGTCAAACATAGCAATTATGTGGAACTGGCATAATGAGGCTCCTGCCAACCAACTGGTGGACATTTTATTACTTCTCGTTTTCAAGGAAGGTGAAATTGTACCGAAGTGATTTAGAGCTAAAATGTGCCTTTACTTATGCTCATTTGGTAGATTAGTTTGGTCTTCTGTGGGCTTTTTTCTGGGCAGCTTTCTCCCTTTGGAGAACTACCCCAGAAATTGCCCCTGCACTTTAATAGTGCATAAGGGGCATTCAGCTTTAGAAATCTTTATATAAGCATTTAAGAACCCCCAAAATGATGTTAGTCTGAGACAGATTTATTCAAAGATAGGTCAGAAAATTGTTACCTACAATTCTGCTGGTCTACCATCAACTTCATATTCTATGTTGTCTGTCAGAAAACATTCTTGTCCGTTCAAAGGGCTAAAAACCTAAATTCCTTTCAACATCCCAGCAGCAGCAGCAGCAGCACCACCACCACCACCACCACCACCACCATCTTGCTAACATTGCTGACTATCAGTTGAAAGAGACACTGCTCTGATATTTCACTTTGCCATTTAGCTAAAATGTTGCCATTCATGTATTGTGTAAAGGAAGCAATTCTCTACAGGATTCAGATAAAAGATAATTTTTGTTTGATTTCCATCAAGTAAAGCTTGAGGCTACAGCTTTGGAGAATATTAGCACAAAACCATTTCCCCCACCACCTTATGTTCTCTCTAAAAGGGCTTTAAATATTCTTTTCTGCGGAAACTGAAGGCCCCTTTTTGGGGAAGGAGCAATCAGAGATGTCTAATTCTATACCATTTGATCAAAGGATTAATTACTTGTGTTTAAAATTCTGGATAATTGAATGGAAAGGAAAGCTTGCAGTCATGTAGAAGCCAGCTGTGGGGTAGGCTGCAGACGGGAGCTTTGCAAGTATCAAGAGGTCCCCTGCTCAGAAGCAACCACACTACCTATCAAAAACAGAAGAATTTTAAGACCAGAAACGTCTCATTCTGTGTCATAAGGAGTTGTTTCTACATTCTGGAATACATCACATGGTTTAAAATTTGTGTGCAACCACGCAGATGTCCATTAAAGAAAAGAGTGTTTGAAATGTCAGCATTGCTTGTAGCAGTTATCTCTCTGTTATTTAAACGAGTTTGACTCATATAAAAACATTAATTTGTGCACTATAATTCTGGGAAGCTTCAGTGTATGCATACATGGTATGTGCTTAAAGCAGGTAAAATGCATGTCTCCTCAGTCCTCACCCTCTCCTTCCTTCTCCTCCCAAATCGTTCTTTAAGAGAGATTTTGCTGTGTAGCCTTGGCTGTCCTTGAACTAACAGAGCTGCCTGCCTCTACCTCCTGGGTGTTGGGATTAAAGGCATATGGCAGCAAGCCCAGAAAGTTGTTTTTTCCTTTCTGTCTGAAATATCCAGTACATTACTATAAACTAGGCCATTTTACTGTGAGACAGCATACTAGGGCTTCTTGTTCTAATTACACATCCACTGACAACCTTCCCCACACTTCTTGTTCTCCAGCTCTCTGGAGTTTCTAGTAATCACCCTTCTATTCTCTTTCAACTTTTCAGAGGTCTTTCTGACTTATTTTGTTTCTTCTTGTTGTTTTTTTGGTTTGTGTTAAGAATCCACAAGTTAGATCATGCAGGACTTACCTCTCTGTGCCTGGTTCATCACAATGGCTTCCAGCTTCCACCCATATTGTTCTAAGGATTTACATGTGGGTAGTTTCTCACTATATGTCTGTAACATTTTTTCTTTATCTTAATGGTAACTTGTAGGGCTTTGGCATCATCCAGGATGCTTCTGTCATTATTGTGAGCATTTTAGGTATGTTAGCTGATTTAATGTCCATGACAGTCACACAAAATAGTTCCTGTTATCAGAAGTTCCATTGTTTCCTTTTTACAGATTTGTGTATAATGTCCTTACAGAGAAAATGTACTTGGAGAGAGGAGCACATGAGACAGAAAAGCTTCCCATGTTCCTTCCTAGAGAACTTCTCTTTCCTGAGTCTTCTTCAAAGAAAGTCACTGCTCGTCTTCCTGTCATGGAATTCTTTTCTGTTGGGGACTGTTATAATGTGGATGGGCACAATGTGTATGTATTCTTTCTGATATGGATTCATTTGTGAAAAGGGTGAAGAGCCATCCACATTGCATATGGCCTATGTCAGAATGTTAACATATGCTCTGTATGATATAAATACATAAGTTCTGTGAATATACTATTTTTTCCTATTGACGGGCACCTGTGCTGTGCTGCTTCTAGTTTGAAGTATCATAAATGAAGCTGATGTCAACACTGTTACACAAGTCCTTTGATGCACATCTGATTTAACAGATCAGGAATAAGATCAGGAGCCTTGACCTAAGATTAGATTGTCGTTACATGTGGAATTTTTTAATCTTCGTTTCCCCAAACGGTATCTTTTCTATCTTTTAACATTTCCACCACTGGAAATGTTTGTTATCCCATATCCTTGGCAATAATTCTTTTGGTCAGCCATTTAAAATTATTCAGTCTAAAACCTTTACAGTGGTGTTATATTTTAATTTTTATTTCCATTATAAATAGTGATATTGTCCAAAAAAATAAAATAAAATAAAATAAAATAAAAGACAGGGGTTGGGGATTTAGCTCAGTTGTAGAGTGAGCAGTTGCCTAGCAAGTGCAAGACCCTGGGTTCAGTCCTCAATTCCGGAAAAAAAAAAAAGAGACAAAATAAATAGTGATATTGAATTATTTCTTTTACTTTTGAGATTATAATATAATTACATCATTTCCACATTTCCCTTTTTCCTTAAAACTCTCCTATATACAGGTCCTTGCTCTCTTTCTTGTCATTGTTATGTGCATATGTGTGTACGTATATATTAATTTCTTTACTGATTGTACTTTAACATCCTTGCACTGTGGAAAAAATGTTGTTAAAATCCTCTTCCTAACAACTAAAGAAAGTGTTGATCAAGTGCAGAGGGAGCCCAAAGAACAAGAGAGACTTTTAGCTAATTATATACTTCACCAAGGATTAAGATCCAGAAGATATGAAGAACTCAGAACACAAAGAGCAAATAAAACGAATGACCAATTCAAAAACTGGAATTGGAATCTGCACAGAGAATTCTCAAAGAAGAAATAAAAATGGCTAAGAAACATTCATCAGCCTTAGAAAATAAAAATTTGCAAGTCAAAACAACATGGAGATTTTATCTGACTCAGAATGGCAAAGGTCAATAAAACAGATATCAACAAATCCTGGAGGAGAGGTAGGGCAAAAGGAGCTATCATTCACTGACACTCTGAAACAAAGGCATGGATAATTCTCCAAATACTAAAATTAGTTCTACCATATGATTTACTGTATCACTCCTTGGCATATACTCAAAGGACTTGACATCCTATTCCACAGGTACTTGCTTAGCCGCGTGTACTCATGCTCTACTCAAAATAGCTAGGAAATTGAAACAATACAAATGCCATCCACCTAATAAATAGATAATGAAAACATGATATGTATACATTGCAGAATGTTATTCAGCTATAAAGAAAAATGAATTTATGAACTTTTCATAAAAATGGAATGAATGAATGAATGAATGAATGGATGGATGAAACTAGAAAAGATCATATTGACTGAGGTGACAGAGTCCCAAAGTCACAAGAAAATGTACTGTTAACTATCTACCTAAAATACTTCAAATATATGTGTGTATATGTATAATATATATATATATATTATACATATACATATTCATATTTTTTCTTATCTAGCTGACAAGGCTTTCCCTAGGCATCATAGACTAACAAAAACTCAATACCACATATGTTAAGCCCTTCTTTGAGTTATTCGTCAAGGTTGTCCTATAGCATTCTAGGCTATTGCTATTGCTCCGCAGACATGGAAAGTAAGTCTCTGTTGCTAAAGTGACCATGCGTTTTAGACCTAAGGCCCAGAGGACCAATGCTGAATCTGATCTGATATAAATTTAGGCTTGTTTTTTTTTTCAGTAATTTGGTAGTATCCATCAGCTTTCTAACTGGACTTAAGACCTGCTGACCAAGGGAAAAGTCATGCCCAGTACTGGAAACCTAGCCAGCTATCCCGGGCTGGTGACATCATGGAACTTGGAGAAGAACCTACAACCACCACTTTACTAACACAGCACAATCCTTTTAACTTCATTTTAAATATTTATCTTATGCCCACAGATAAGTATAGTTCTTATTCCTTCACCGGATACCTATCTTTGTAGCAGACAGATCATTCCAGAAAAACACAACAACTCAAAATGCAAATGTATGCAGCCCGGTTCCAACTGATGCATCTATAACACAATTCCTGCCCCTAAGGACTCAGGGGTCATTGCAGAAGAGGAGGTGGAATGACTGTGAAAGCCAGAGGAACATTCTTGTTGTTGCTGTGAGATGGTGTCTCCTAGGAATGTCAGAAGCTACGCTCATAATATCACATCAGCAAAGGTCCCAAAACAGGGCATACTAATATGGCAGGGGGAAGAGGTTTGAAGTAGACATTTTTAGCTGTTTGCATGACAACAAACAGATTTTCTGTGATGAGAAGCAGGAAGGCAAATAAGCACTCAGAAACAAAATAAAATTTTTAAAAAAAATCCATCAAAAAGTGAATGAGAAAGTCTTGTTCTCTGGTATTGCAGTATCTAATGTCATCAACCACCTTAGATCAGGAGCTTTGCCCTTGAGGCTGTCAAATCCTTAAAATTAATCTCTCCTCTCTGAAAATAAGTCTAATAGCTTCCTTGCCCTAAATATTCCCTTAAGATGCTTAACCATCTAATTCTTCTTATCCTTATGAAAAAAATTGAGAACAAATTGTAATTTTTTTATATCTTTTATGATTGATTAGCTACAAAAGCAAGAAGGGGACCTATAGAAATAAATAAACTCTGCCATCCTTTGCAAAGAAGTGATCAGACATAATTGCCCTCCTATAAGAAGTAACTATTTTGCATTGTTTCACTGATCTGGAAATCAGGGCCAAAGGATTGACAGCACCAAGGAGCTATAAGTGCTTGCCAATCAGCATAATCAAGTCAAACGGAGCAAATTAAAACCTGAATGGGCATTTTGTTCTTGGGTAGCACTTGTTAATTAACTTTTATTTTTGTTAGACCAAGATGTAATATTAAAATTGCGGTTTGCTTGTTATGTAGTCTAATCTTGATGTGACAAGTGCATAAGTTTTATTAGCAGGGCTTTCTGGGTTTACTCTCGTGGCCTCATTAGGCCTAAATATTGTCAAATGTCTATGTACTAAAACAGAATTTGAAATAATTTATTTTCATTACTTGACTGCATTTCTAAGCATTGGAAACGAGTGCTAATTAGCTAATTATATCAAGACCACCTCTGAGACTAAATCTAATAATGTCCTGTTGTTTTCCAGGACCTCTCAGTCTTTTCATCTTATCTTAGGCCAAAAAGTACCGTGTGGTCATTATCTGTGAGGCTCACTATCAAGTCACCACAGTTTGGAGGTCAAAGCCACATATATTTATTTATTACACCTATGCAGGTCTCACGTGCAACACAGTGTCATCAAGCTAAAATTAAGCTCCTAATAGTTTCGTGCTCCTTTCCGGATGGAGAAAGTCAAACTCCATTTCCTTGACATGCCAACAGTGTTGACAGAACCCACATACTTAGAAAACAGAGATTATCATGTTCTCTCTGGAGAGCACAAGTCATCCCTGGCTCCTTGAGACTAGTGACGTTCCTGGGCTCACAGTCGCCTTCTTCTATCTTAAAAGCCTATAACAGAGGCTTAGTCCTTTTGTACTCTTTATACCTCCTCTATTATTTCATCTCTTTAACCAATTTATCTACTTTTATAGAGCCATGTTATTGGGATGACTCTGCTCATCTCAATGCTTTTGACCCTAACTGCATCCCTACAGCTCCTTCACTATGTAAGGCACCACAGGTATAGGTTGGCCTGATGAGGGCATCAGCACTTGAGGATGAGCCATTCCTCCATCTAAAACACTGCATAAAAGCAACTTCCTCTTTCAGCTGAATACATGATGAACAGTTTTAAAATCTTAGAAAACGTTCTTCAAGCTACTAAGAATCTTATATGTCATTTAAATATGTTATGAGTGACAGAGGAGCTGGCTCAGTTGGTAAAGTCCTGGCCACACAAGCATGAGGACCACAGCACCCACATAAAAGCTGAGCACGGCATCACATATATTAAATCACAGCATGGGAGGTGGGGAGAAACAGACAGAGGCAGGATTTGTAAGTTCAACAGGCACCAGTCCAGCCAATTACTGAGCTGTGGGTTCAGCAAGAAACTTACCTCAGAAGATAAAAAGGTGTAGTAATCAAGGAAGATACCCACTGCTAGCCTCTAGCATCAACACATTTGTACACACGAAATTTCATGCACATGTGCACACTCTCACAAATAAATGGATATGTCCCCTCCACACATACAAACATACATACATACATACATACATACATACATTCATACATACATACATACATATTATATACACATTACTGAAAAATTCCTATGGACTTAGCAACTAGAAAACTTCACAAATCTTAAGGTCTTTTATTGACAAGACAAGAAATTTGGTTGCAAAAGTTTCCTGTTATATCTCATAAAGGTATAGAAAACTACAAAACTCATTATTTTGTGCTTAATTTCAATTTAAGGCTGTCTGATATTCTTTTTATAGTCTATATATCTTATCACTATGACTAAAACCTTTATAACCTTACCAACACAAAAATATACAATTCAAATCGATTAGCTATATCAAGAATATTCCCTTTACTCTACAAAAATAAATAAATAAATAAGGAGACGAATCTTTGAAGCTATTCAAAATACAAGTAGTATTTTATTTTATTTTTTATTTACTTTTTAAATATTTTTTATTACGTATTTTCCTCAATTACATTTCCAATGCTATCCCAAAAGTCCCCCATACCCTCCCCCCCCACTCCCCTACCCACCCATTCCCACTTTTTGGCCCCGGCGTTCCCCTGTACAGGGGCATATAAAGTTTGCATGTCCAATGGGCCTCTCTTTCCAGTGATGGCCGACTAGGCCATCTTTTGATACATATGCAGCTAGAGTCAAGAGCTCCGGGGTACTGGTTAGTTCATAATGTTGTTGCACCTACAGGGTTGCAGATCCCTTTAGCTCCTTGGATACTTTCTCTAGCTCCTCCATTGGGGCCCTGTGATCCATCCAGTAGCTGACTGTGAGCATCCACTTATGTGTTTGCTAGGCCCCGGCCTACTCTCACAAGAGACAGCTATATCAGGGTCCTTTCAGCAAAATCTTGCTAGTGTATGCAATGGGTCATCGTTTGGAGGCTAATTATGGGATGGATCCCTGGATATGGCAGTCTCTAGATGGTCTATCCTTTTGTCTCAGCTCCAAACTTTGTCTCTGTAACTCCTTCCATGGGTGATTGTTTCCAATTCTAAGAAGGGGCAAAGTGTCCACACTTTGGTCTTCCTTCTTCTTCAGTTTCATGTGTTTTGCAAATTGTATCTCTTTTCTCAGGTATACTAAGTTTCTGGGCTAATATCCACTTATCAGTGAGTGCATATCATTTGAGTTCTTTTGTGATTGTGTTACCTCACTCAGAATGAAGCCCTCCAGGTCCAACCATTTGCCTAGGAATTTCATAAATTCACTCCTTTTAATAGCTGAGTAGTACTCCATTATGTAAATGTACCACATTTTTTGTATCTATTCCTCTGTTGAGGGGCATCTGGGTTCTTTCCAGCTTCTGGCTATTATAAATAAGGCTGCTATGAACATAGTAGAGCATGTGTCCTTCTTACCGGTTGGGACATCTTCTGGATATATGCCCAGGAGAGGTATTGCTGGATCCTCCAGCATGTCCAATTTTCTGAGGAACCGCCAGACTGATTTCCAGAGTGGTTGTACAAGCTTGCAATCCCACCAACAATGGAGGAGTGTTCCTCTTTCTCCACATCCTCGCCAGCATCTGCTGTCACCTGAATTTTTGATCTTAGCCATTCTGACTGGTGTGAAATGGAATCTCAGGGTTGTTTTTGATTTGCATTTCCCTGATGATTAAGGATGTTGAACATTTTTCCAGGTGCTTCTCAGCCATTCGGTATTCCTCAGGTGAGAATTCTTTGTTTAGCTCTGAGCCCCATTTTTAATGGGGTTATTTGATTTTCTGGAGTCCACCTTTTTGAGTTCTTTATATATATTGGATATTAGTCCCCTATCTGATTTAGGATAGGTAAAGATCTTTTCCCAATCTGTTGGTGGCCTTTTTGTCTTATTGACAATGTCTTTTGCCTTGCAGAAGCTTTGCACTTTCATGAGTTCCCATTTGTCAATTCACGATCTTATAGCACAAGCCATTGCTATTCTATTCAGGAATTTTTCTCCTGTGCCCATATCTTCGACGCTTTTCCCCACTTTCTCCTCTATAAGTTTCAGTGTCTCTGGTTTTATGTGGAGTTCCTTAATCCACTTAGGTTTTACCTTAGTACAAGGAGATAGGAATGGATCAATTCGCATTCTTCTACATGATAACCGCCAGTTGTGCCAGCACCATTTGTTGAAAATGCTGTCTTTCTTCCACTGGATGGTTTTAGCTTCCTTGTCAAAGATCAAGTGACCATAGGTGTGTGGGTTCATTTCTGGGTCTTCAATTCTATTCCATTGGTCTGCTTGTCTGTCACTGTACCAGTACCATGCAGTTTTTATCACAACTGCTCTGTAGTAAAGCTTTAGGTCAGGCATGCTGATTCCACCAGAGGTTCTTTTATCATTGAGAAGAGTTTTTGCTATCCTAGGTTTTTTGGTATTCCAGATGAATTTGCAGATTGCTCTTTCTAATTCGTTGAAGAATTGAGTTGGAATTTTGATGGGGATTGCATTGAATCTGTAGATTGCTTTTGGCAAGATAGCCATTTTTACAATGTTGATCCTGCCAATCCATGAGCATGGGAGATCTTTCCATCTTCTGAGATCTTCTTTAATTTCTTTCTTCAGAGACTTGAAGTTCTTATCATACAGATCTTTCACTTCCTTAGTTAGAGTCACGCCAAGGTATTTTATATTATTTGTGACTATTGAGAAGGGTGTTGTTTCCCTAATTCATCTATGTGTCTTAGGGACTCAGTCACCTTAAGTCATAGGTGTGAGTTGAAAAACAAAAGCCTGACACCCAAGGGATTCGTGTCACCCCTTCCTGCTGCTTGATTATCCTTGTAGACATGCTCACGATTCTCAAACTTCCATCTTTTAGTGGCTCTTTTAATATATTTATGATGGATTTTTGCTAGCTACTACTAACTTTACAATGCTGCCTAAGTCCCGGGGTCGTCCTGAGAGTCTTCTATGAATTGAAGATAGCTCTTTGAAGGAGGCTGAATAACCTTGTGTCAGAATTCTAGGGCTTTCCCCTGACATTCTTCTATTAGAACTGTCAAGTTCTATCTTTACTACCATGAATATCTCTAATACCACAGTTCATGTAGCCCAAAAAGAAGAACTGGTTCTGTACCCTGACCATTTACACAGTTTTTTCTTGTGCTAGATATCACTCAAAGTGAGCACGGATCCTGACATCATCCGTGATTAATGGTCATAGTACTATGCTGAAGTCCTACTACAGAGAGCATTACTAAGCATTTCTGGCTCTTTTATTTAGAGTAAATTACAAGTCACATCACTAAAGCTTTGCCTTTGGACCGAATGTCTCATGATTCCAAGAATTCTGCTCCTAAAACTCACAGGTAACACTTGCCTGAGTCTTGTGGGACTTTCTCCCACCTCGTGTGCATGGGCTTAGCAGTACATCCAAAGGAGTCAGACCTTATTGTCCATTCGTTTCTTTAATTTATTGCCAACAAATTATTTGATAAAAGCAAAATTCAGAAGATGATTTTTATGTTTTTAATGTCTATATTAGTTTCATTGAAGGTTTATGCTTTCATAGATTTATTTCTTATTGAATATTTTCTTTATTTACATTTCAAATGTTTTCCCCTTTCCAGGTCTCCCCTTCAGGAACCCCCTATCCCATCCCCTCCCCCTGCCTCTATGAGGGTGATCCCCCACCCACCCACTCCTGTCCTGGCATTCCCCTATACTGGGGCATCGAACACCCACAGGAACAAGGGCCTCTGCTCCCACTGATGTCCAACAAGATCATCCTCTGCCACATATGCGGCCAGCACCATGGGTCCCTCCATGTATATTCTTTGGTCGATGGTCCAGTCCAGGGAGCTCTGGGGGTTCTGGCCTATTGACACTGTTGCTTCCTCCATAGGGCTGTAAACCCCTTCAGCTCCTTCAGTCCCTTCTTCAACTCCTCCATCAGGGACCCCTGAGCTCAGTCCGTCTGGCTGCAAGGTTCCACCTCTGTACCTCAGTATATGTCTGTCTCTGGAAGAACCTCTCAGGATACAGCCATATCAGGCTTCCAGCAGCAAGCACTTCCCAACAACCACAATAATGTCCAGGTTTGGTGGCTGTATATGGGATGGATCGCCAGGTGGGGCAGTCTCTGGATGGCCTTTCCTTCAGTCTTTGCTCCACACTTTGTCTCCATACTTCCTCCTGTGAGTATTTTGTTCACCCTCCTAAAAATCACTGAAGCAACCACATTTTGGTCTTCCTTCTTTATAGGCTTCATATTGTCTATGAATTGAATCTTGAGTATTCTGTACACTTAAGCTAATATCCACTAATCAGTGAGCACATAACATGTTTGTGTTTGTTCTTTTGTGACTGAGTTACCTCACTCAGGATGATATTTTCAAATTTGATCCATTTCCTGTGAATTTCATGAAGTCATTGTTTTTAATAGCTGAGTTGTGTTCCATTGTGTAAATGTGTCACATTTTCTGTATCCATTTCTCTGGTGAGAGGCATCTATGTTGTTTCCAGCTTCTGGATATTATAAATATGGCTGCTATCAACATAGTAAAGCATGTTGCAGAATCTTCTGGGTGTATGTCCAGGAGTGGAATAGCTGGGTCCTCTGGTAATACTATGCCAAATATTCTGAGGAACCACCAGACTGATTACCAGAGTGGTTGTACCAGCTTGCAATCCCACCAGTAATGGAGTAGTGTTCCTCTTTCTCCACATCCTTGCCAGCATCTGCAGTCACCTGAATTTTTGATCTTAGCCATTCTGACTGGTGTGAGGTGAATCTCAGGGATGTTTTGATTTTCATTTCCATGATGACTAAGGATGTTGAACATTCCTTTAGGTGCTCCTCAGTCCTTCCCATTTCCTCAGTTGAGAATTCTATGTTTAGCTCTGTTTTGCATTTCTTTTGGAGGGGGGAAGAGCTTTGCCTTTATTCTTGGCTATGATTTCATGGACACATCACCAATGCACAGGCAACAGACACAAAAGTAGACAAGGGGGACCCCATCTACATAGTTCCATTTCTTTTTTTTTTTCCGGCATTTTTTAATAGGGTTATTTGGTTCTCTGGAGTCTAACTTCTTGAGTTCTTTGTATATATTGGATATCAGCCCTTTATTAGATGTAGGATTCATAAAGATCTTTTCCCAGTCTTTTGACTGCCATTTTGTCCTATTGACAATGTCCTTTGCCTTATAAAATCTTTGCAATTTAATGAGGTCCATTTGTCAACTCTTGATCTTAGAGCATAAGCATTATTGGTGTTCTGTTCAGGATCTTTTCCCCTGTGCCCATGTGTTCAAGACTTTTCCCCACTTTCTCTTCTATTAGATTCAGTGTCTCTGGTTTTATGTGGAGTTCCTTGATCCACTTGGGCTTGAGATTTGTACAGGAAGAGAAGAATGAATTTGCATTCGTATACATGTTGACCACCAGTTTAACCAGCACCATTTGTTGAAAATGCTGTCCTTTTTCCACCGAATGGTTTTAGCTTCTTTGTCAAAGATCAAGTGACCATAGGTGTGTGGATTCATTTCTGGGTCTTCAATTCTATTCCATTGATCTACCTGCCTGTCGCTGTACCAGTACTATGCAGTTTTTATCACAATTGCTCTCTGTAGTCCAGCTTGAGGTCAGGGATGATGATTCCCCCAGAAGTTCTTTTATTGTGGAGAATAGTTTTTGCTATCCTAGGTTTTTTGTTATTCCCAATGAATTTGAGAATTGCTCTTTCTAACTTAATGAATAATTGAGTTGGAATTTTGATGGGGATTGTATTGAATCCATAGATTGATTTCGGCAAGATCGCCATTTTGACTATATTAATCCTACCAATCCACAAGCATGGGAGATCTTTCCATCTTTCTGAGGTCTTCTTTGGTTTCTTTCATCAGAGACTTGAAGTTCTTGTCATACAGATCTTTCACTTGTTTGGTTAGAGTCACACAAAAATACTTTATATTGTTTGTGAATATTGAGAAGGGTGTAGTTTCCCAATTTTTTCCTGAGCCTGTTTATCCTTTGAGTATAGGAAGGCTACTGATTTCTTTTAGTTAATTTTATATCAGGCCACTTGACTGAAGTTGTTTATCAGCTGTAGGAGTTCCCTGGTGAAGTTTTTGCAGTCACTTAAGATGATATACTATCATATCATCTGCACATAGTGATATTTTTGACTTTCCAATTTCTATTCTTTGACCTCATTTTGTTGTCTAATTGCTCTAGCTAGAACTTCAAGTACTATATTGCATAGATAGGGAGAGAACGAGCAGCCTTGTCTAGTCCCTGATTTTAGTGAGATTGCTTAAGCTTTCTTTCCATTTAGCTTCATGTTGGCTACTGGTTTTCTGTATATTGCTTTTACTATGTTTAGGTATGGGCCTTGAATTCCTAATCTTTCCAAGACTTTTAAACCTCACCAGTTTATAACATGAGTCTACAGTTATGCTTATAATGTGTAGAAGAGCTAAAATTTACCTGAAGGAGATTATGATAAAAAAATAAAATTACTTGTTCGTCTCATATATATGAAATTAATGAATTCACAAGGTCCAGAGCTATAAGCTATGCAGTAAAGATTTCACTGAGAGATACTTGGAGATCTGCTGCAATTAAAAATTAGGCAATGCTTTTATACATGTGGAACATTAAATTTAAAGAGGAGTGTCATTAAAGCTATCATCATTCCAGCATATTTTTAATGGTGCTAGGAATTGAATCCAGAGTTGTATGTATGCTAAACACACATGCCCATCTATACCCTAGTCTTTGTGTGTTCATTCTTAAAAGGTACACACATGCTATATACGCATGCTGTATTTACATTCATATGAATCCTGTGGCACAGTAATGTAATGATGACTTATTGTAGATATGAAGTTTTTAGAGATTTAGTTCCTGATTTTAACTTTTCTAAATTGTATATTTCCATGGATAAAAATCTTTCTCAAATATACAAATTTTATAGCCCCATTGGTAAAACAAATATGATTTCTTCAGTGCTCTTTGCACTACCAGAGGAAAAGATAACCTTCAACCTAGCTACACGCCATACAATGTACAATGCTGGTCCAATAGTGACACTAACAGTATGGGAGTAACCAATAACTACCTTATTCAATAACTACCTTATTGAATTTAAGGCCTACTCAATAAGATGGAACTCGACTGTTGGACATTACTCAGGTATCCAAGAACCTGGAATTAGGTAGGTCCTAGACCTAGGAGAAAAACAAATACTATTGTTCTGCTAGAGGAACATAGCAGTAAAATGACTCCCAGATATCCCTGGTATTATATGTTCTCATATGGTTATGATGTCAATCATGTATGAGTTAAATGTATGTCCCCTGGGATGGCAACCTCAACCCTAGCACAGAAAACTTTTAAACAACTATATTCTTTAACCCCTCTAGGGAAGGAAGACTACTAGACAACATTAAAAACCATAATGTTGTATGCAATTCCTATGAAGGACATGTTGGGAAAGGGAAGGGTCATGAAAGACTTCACATCAGATGCAGCAGTAATTAAAATGGTACATTATACCAGTTCTGTACACCAGAATGCTTAAGGCTATTGAACTATTTTCACAGTTTGGAGAAAAAGAAATAATTCTGAATTTTCACCTGATATATTTCTATGGGAAAGTACAGCCCCAAATGACACCTGCTGGCACAGCAGGCCTAACACAATGTGACATAGAGACAGAAATGACAGCCAGAATAGTGCCTTATTCTCTGGCCAAGATGCCCTAGATTTGCTAAAATTCAGAGCCTTGTAGATCTGAAAAGTTCACAAAGTGCTGACTAGTTTTACTCCCTGGGGATGCAAATCTTTCAGTTGAGTCACAAAGAATGAACTAATCAAGAGAGTAGGAAGTTCAGTTGTGTAGGTCAACTACACAAAAGTCATCAGAATGGAGTCGAGAGACCCTGAAGTTCACTGAGGACTCTCCTCAACTTCAAACATTTAATTTGGCTTGGATGTTTAGTCACTTACATATTAATCTTTAGAACATTACTCGTTTAGAAAAATGGGGCAAAATCAAGACAATGTTTAGATATTAATTTAATTAGTATAAATGTCAATTCCTGTTCTCATAGTTGACATCTGTTAGTATTTTGCTTCAATTCCAATCCATTGTGAAACTGTAAAAGTTGCTCCAATGATATGCAGATAGTTTCACTCTAATATTAAACACTTAATACATGTGTCCATATATAAAACTGCATAATCAATCCTTATGGCCCTATTCAGTACAGTGGCTCACATACTAACAAATAAAGTTTACCACATACTGATAGCCTTCTTAAGCAATTTTTGGGTAATTAGAACAGGACAGAATGCACAACCTCTAAGAGCTGTAGAGAAGTCAGACATATGTGTGTGTGCAAGAGACAGCATGTTAGGTACAGGCAATGATCACAGCAACTTCCTTAGTACTCTGTTCATGTTTGGGAGTAAACAATAGCAGGAATTATATGCTACAAAACCTAGATCATCTCTTCATTGCTTCAGGTCTTCAGTTGATTACTCTTAAGCAAGTGATTAAGTTCTTTGTTCCTTATTTCCTCCTTTGTGAAATAGGGTGAAGATGATGTCTTAATTGGAAAATTGATTTATAAGTGGAAACTAAGCAGGCAAAATCAAGATGACCAATCATATCTGCCTTCAAATATCTGAATGTTTTGACAGATTAAAAATAAACCAAAGGTATTTTTGACATTTTAATGACAAAATAAGAATGTCATTAATGTGTAAAAGTCACGGAAAGCATATTCCTAATCAACCCAAGGAAGAACTTTAAAGTCATTGAAACTGCCAGCAATGAACAGGATGCATCAAAAAGCAAGAGTGTCCTATCAAGGTTCTCTTGTGGACTGGGTGAAAAAGAACAGTAGAGAAAGTCTAAGGTCCTTTCCAACTCTTATGTAACATGATACAATCATATGCATGGTTGCTGAAAATTTCAACCGTTCTTATGCCTTTAAAGATAGTGGTAATTCTTCAAGGACTCTGTCTGGCATGTAAAAGAAAAAGATATAAATTTTTGACCAGCTCCTTGGTTGTTATGGTAACAAGAGAAAGGGACATAGCAGAACAGATTGGCTAGTGATTAGAAAGTTCTTAAATAGCAACTGCTGTAAATGAAAAAAAAGCTGATAGTAACTGGGGGAACCAAAGAGTGGTGTGCTTGTCCTGTCACTTTCTGATGAACTAGCAACTTGAGATATACTACCCATAAAGCAAGACAGAAATGCAAACCCAAATGTCTCCCTAAACAAAAGAAGGTACACTGGGCATTGTTACATGTACAACATCACACACAGGGTTATTGAAAGAACTTGCTTTGATTAAGTCGATTTTTTTTTAAGATGGAGATTCACAAACAGTACCTTCAGAATCCAGTTAAATTAATATTTAAAGGAGTTGTAGAGAAAACCAGGCAGTCTGCCTGCTGATCGTCTCATCTCCTTCTGTTCCCCCATACCCAATACCCCATTCTTATCCCCAGCTCTCCAACATAAAATATTCTGCAGCCTCCTTTAAAATCTCTGGCTCCATCTCCAAAGGACCACAAAGTCCTTCTTCTCCAACCTTCATTCCCACAGTTCAACCCAGTATCCCAGCCTCCAACACCACCAGGCAATCCATGTAAACACAGCAGCTGAGCAGGTTGCCAGGAAAACAGGCAACTCATAGGCATTATGCTCTCTAGAAATCCAGAGAGGAAACTAAAACTAAGCAACAAAAGATCCACCCAACAAAGTCAACTCCAGAAATCATCACCTAGACCTATAATTATCCCAAAATCAAATGCTGGGACTCCAGCATAAAAATATAAATAACAAAAAAAAGACAATATATCTCCACTAGAGTCCAGTTATTTTACTACACCAGGCCTTGAATACTCCAACATAGCTGAAGCACAACAATGAAGAAGATGGAGGAGGAAGAGGGGGAAGGAAGAGGAGGAGGAGGTAGAAGACTTAAAACGAATCTATGAATATGATAGAGGTCCTTAAAGAGAAAATTAATAAATCCCTTAAAGAAATGCAGGAAACCACAAACAAACAGTGGAGAGAAATGAATACAAGTGTTCAAGAGCTGGCAATGGAAAACTCAAACAGAATTCTGAAATGGAAAATTTAGGAATTTAAACAAGAACCACAGAGACAAGCTTCACCAACAGAATGAAATGGATACATCAGTCAAAGAAAAGATAAAAATCTAAAAAATTTCCTGACAAAAACATCCGGGAAATGTGGGACACATGAAAAGACCAAATCTAAAAGTAATAGGAGTAGAGGAAGAAGAAGAATCTCAGCTCAAAGGCCCAGAAAATATTTTCAATAAAATCATAGAAGAAATTTTGAGATTGGTGGGTGACCCCATCCCTCAAATGGGGACCATGTCTATCTGTTAGAGGTGATTTCTTCATGTTCAATATACCCACTGTTGGGAGTTTCAGCTAATGTCATCCCCATTGGACCCTGGAAGCATCTCACATCCCTGGTGTCTGATACTTACTAGTGGTTCCCCCATCCCTCAACCCACACTGCTGTATATTTCTATTCATTCTCCTGGCCCTCTGGGCTTCTCTCCTGTCTTCCCTAATTCATGACCCTGCGCCCCTTTTGCCTCCCCTTCCCTCTCCCACAAGGACCTCCCCTCCCTCTGCCTTCCATGATTATTTTGTTCCCCTTCTAACCTTACTTCTTGTTAAATTTCATATGGTCTGTGAGTTGTATGTGGTTATTCTGAGTTTGGGGGCTAACGTCCACTTATCAGTGAGTACATAACACGTATGCCCTTTTGAGTCACTCAGGAAAATATTTTCTAGTTTTATCCATTTGCCTATTCATGAAGTCCTCATTTTTAATAGCTGGGTAGAATTCTGTTGTGTAAATGTACCACATTTTCTGTATCCACCCCTTCCGTTGAAGGACATCTGGGTTATTTCTAGCTTCTGGCTATATTATAAATAAGGCTGCTATGAACATAGTGGAACATGTGTTCTTGTGATATGGTGGAACATCTTTTTGGTATATGCCCAGGAGTAGTATAGCTGGGTCTTCAGGTAGAACTATTTCCAATATTCTAAGGAACCATTAGACTGATTTCCAAAGTGGTTGCATCAGCTTGAAATCCCACCAGCAACAGAGGAGTGTTCCCCTTTCTCCAGATCCTCACCAACATATACTGTCACCTAAGGTTTTGATCTTAGCCATTCTGACTAGTGTGAGGTGGAATCTCAGGGTCATTTTGATTTACATTTCCCTGATAACTAAGGATATTGAACATTTCTTTAGGTGCTTCTCGGCCATTTGAGATTCCTCAGTTGAGAATTATTTGTTTAGATCTGTAACCCATTTTTTAATTGGATTATATGGTTTTTCTGGGGTCTAACTCCTTGAGCTCTTTGTATATTTTGGAGATTATCCCTCTAGGGATGTATGGTTGATAAAGATCATTTCCCAATCTGTTGGTTGCCATTTTGTCCTATTGACATTATTCTTTGCCTTACAGAAGCTTTTCAGTTTTATGAGGTTTCATTTGACAAATGTTGATCTTACAGTCTTAACCATTAGTGTTCTGTTCAGGAAAGTTTCCCCTGTCCCAATGTGTTTGAGGTTATTTTCACTTTCTCTTCTATTAGATTCAGCATATCTAGTTTTATTTGTTCTTGTTTAAAAGAAGTGCAGAGACAAAAAATGGAGCAGAGAATGAAGGAAAGGCCATCCAGAGACTGCCCCAACTTGGGGTCCATTTCATGTGCAGATGCCAAACCCTGACACTATTGCTGATGCCATGTTGTGCTTTCAGGCATGAGCCTGGCAAGGCTGTCTTCTGAGAGGCTCTAACAGCATCGGACAGAACTAGATGCCAATACTTACAGGCAACCATTAGACTGAGCCTAGGGACCCCAATGGAAGAGTTAGGGGAAGGACTGAAGGGAATTGCAACCCCACAGGAAGTATAACAATATCAACAAACTGGACTCCTCAGAGCTTCTAGGAACTAAGTTACCAACCAAAGAATATGCATGGACTGGTCTATGGCTCCTGTTATATATGTAACAGAGGACTGCCTCGTCTGGCCTCAGTGAAAGGGAAGGTGCTTGGTCCTGTGGAGCCTTGGTGCCCCCAGAGAATGGGGATACAAGAGGGGTGAGGTGGAAGTAGGTGGGTAGGCAGGAGGCACCCTCTTAGAAGCAAAGGGGAGGTGAGATGGTGTGGGGTGCTCATGGAGAAGGGACTGGAAAGGGATTTGAAATATAAATAAATAAAATAATTTTAAAAAATCATCAAAGAAAATTTTCCTAAACTAAAGAAGTTTGCAAAGGTACAAGAAGCATATAGAACACTAAATAGATTGAACTAGAACAAAACGTTTTACTGGAACAATAATCACAACACTAATTATACAGAACAAAGAAAGAATATTTAAAATGTTCAAAGTAAAATGACCAATAGTATGTACAAGAAGACCTGTTAGGATTACACCTGACTTTTCATTGGAGACTCTGAACGGCAGAATAACCTAAACAAATATGCTATAGACTCCAAGACACTACAGAAGCTAGTCCAGACTAGTACACCCAGCAAAACCTTCAATCCAAATAAATGGAAAAAATAAGATTTTCTATGATAAAACCAATTTAAGCAATATCTATCTACAAATTCAGCCCTACAGAAGCTTCTTGAAGGAAAATTCCAACCTAAGGAGGTTAACTAAACCCAAAAACACACAGGGAAAAAAAAGTCAGACCAACAAAATCAAAAGCAAACACACACACACACACACACACACACACACACACACAAACACACACCACTACCACCGCCACCACCACTACCAACAACAACAACAACATAATTAAATCAACAGTCATTCATCATTGATACATCTCAATATCAGTGGTCTCAATTCCATAATAAGAAGATAAAGAATAACAATGAATGTAAAAACAGAATCCATCCTTCAGCTGCATCCAGGAAACACATCTCAACATTAAGAATAGACATTACTTCAAGATAAAGGGTTGGAAAAATATATTCCAAGTAAATAGACCTAAGAACCAAGTTGTTGTTGCTATGTTAATATCTAACAAAATATATTTCAAACCAAAACTAATAAAAAGAGATAGAGTACAGTGCATACTCATAACTAGAAAAAATGTACCAATATGACATTTCAACTCTTATCATCTATGTCCCAAAACAAGGATACCTACTTTTGTTAATGAAACACTACTACAGTTTAAATCATATACTGGCCCTTACAAGCTGATATTGGAAGACTTCAATACCTACTCTTACCAATGGACATGCCAAACTAAACAGAGAAATACTGGAGCTTACAGGCATTATAAACCAAAAGTACCTAACAGATATTTTCAGAACATTTCAAGCAAACATAAACTCTTTCTCTGGACCTCATGAAACTTTCTCCAAAATTGAGGACATACTCAAATACAAGGCAAGTTTCAACAGACACAAGAAATTAAAATAACCCCCTGAATCCTATCAGACCACTATGGACTAAAAGTGGATATCAACAACAGAAACAACAGAGAGCTTACAAACTCATGAAAACCGAACTGAATTTAAAAATAGGTTAAGACAGCATTTATTTTAAAAAAATTTAAAACTTTCTATAATTCAATAAAAATAATTACAGGATACTCAAACTTATGGGAAACAATGAAAGCAGTGCTAAGAGGAAAGTTTATAGCACTAAGTGCCAAAAAAGGGGGAGAAATCTCATATTAGCAACCTAAGAGCACACCTAGAATCTGAAAGCTCTAAAGCAAGAAGAAGTAATCACACCCAAGAGTAGTAGACAGCAAGAAATAATCAAACTAGGGTTTGAAATCAATAAAATAAAAACAAAAAGAACAATACAAAAAAATCAATGAAAAAAAGAATTGGTTCTTTCAGAAAATCAACAAGAGATTCAAACTCTTAGCCAAAGAAGCTAAAAGGCAGAGAGAGAGAGAGAGAGAGAGAGAGAGAGAGAGAGAGAGAGAGAGAGAGAGAGAGAGAATATTCAAATTAACAAAATCAGAAGTGAAAATGGTGCATAACAACAGACACCGAGAAAATTCAGAGAATCACAAGGCCATACTTTAAAAACTTCTCTTTTCTCTGCCCTTAGGCCCCTTTTCCTCCTACTGGGTTGCCTCATCTAGCCTTAATGTAAGGGTTTGTGCCAATCATTTTGCATCTTGTTGTGTAGTGGTCAGTTGATATTCCAGGAGGCTTGCTTTTTTCTGAACAGAATCATAAGAGCAGGATATATAGGGAGTGGAGAGGTGAGGAGCAGGGGGACTGGAAGGAGTGGACGGAGAGGAGACTATGGTCTTTATGTATCACATGAGAGAAGAATAGATAGATAGACAGACAGATAAGGTGATTTTAGCATAGAATTTCACCAGAATTTCAAAGAAAAGTTAACACCAATACTCCTCAAATTATTTCACAAAATAGAAACTCCATGGTATTAGCATAAAAAACAGATATATTAATCAATTGAATCTAATTGAAGATCAAGACATAAAACTGCACACCTGTGGACACCTGATTTTTTTTATTCCAAAAATCAGAAATACACAGCCATTAAAAGACAGCATCTTTAACAAATGGTGCTGGTCAGACTGTATGTCTTCATTTAGAAGAATGCAAATAGATCCATAAGTATCACCCTCCACAAAACTCAAGTCCAAATGGATCAAAGACCTGGACATAAAACCAGATACACTGAACCTGATAAAGGAGAAAGTAGGTGATATCCTTGGCACAGGAGAAGACTTTCCAAACAGAACACCAATAATGCAGATACTAAGATTAACAATAAATGAAACTTCATGAAACTAAAGTTTTCTGTAAAGCACACTTTCAATAGGACAAGGCAACAGCCTACAAAATGGAAAATATTTTTACCAACTTTACATTCAATAGAGGACTAATATCCAAAATATATAAAGAACTCAAGAAACCAGATATCAAATAAAATACAACTAATCCAAGTAGAAAATCAAGTATAGATTTAAGCAGAGAATTCTTAATTGAAGAAACTCAATTGGATGAGAAATACTTCCAAAAATATTCAATACTCTTAGTCATCAGGAAAATTCAAGTCAAAACTATGTTGGAATTCCATCTTACACCTGTGAGAATGGCAAAGGTCAGTAATAGAAGTGACACCCATGCTGGCAAGAATGTGGAATAAAACCATTGCTGGTGAGAGTGCAAACTTGTACAGCCACTATGGTGGCATTTTCTCAGAAGGCTGGGAATTTACCTGCTTCGAGATCCCACTATACCACTCTTTGATATATACCCAAAGGATACTCCACCCTACTATAAGAACAATTGTTCAGTCATGTTCACTGATACTCTATTCTAGAACTAGAATATTCTATTATCTAGAAACAACCTAGATGTCCCTCAACAGAAGAATGGATAAACAAAATGTTCTACATTTACACAAAGAAGTATTACTCAGCTGTTCAAAAAAAAAAAATGACACCATGAAATTTACAGGCAAATGAAAGGAACTAGAAAAAACCCATCATGAGTGAAGTAACCCAAACCTCCCAAAAAGTATAAAGATAAATATGATATGTATTTGCTTTTACATATGTGGCAATAATCATTTAGTAAATGATAAGCAAGCTATAATCTGTAGACCCAAAGAGATTAGGTATAAACAAAACACCCAGATGGACCCATGGATCTCCCTGGAAGGGAGAAATAGAATAGAATATATTTTGCAGGTGGACTTGGGGGCAGGTGGCGCAGGAAAGGGGTGGGGTTAATAGGGTAAAAGGAGAGATGAGAATTGAGGGACATTAGAAGGTTGATATGGAAACGTACTACAATGGAAACTTCCTAAAATATATAAAGGTCTAATAATAAGGGATACGGAGTCTCAATTGAAGCAAGGCTTCCATTACCAGGACTGGGTTACATTCTGTTGAATTGTTGGCCAAGGGGATCACATGAACATCCCCAAACAACTCAGGCTATTACTAAGACAGTTATTTTCTGCAAACTAACAGTATGGACCCATTTCCAAGGACAACACCCATTGAACATCCAGGTGGTGCCTGAGTAAAGCCTTTATCCCTACATTCTAATATCTTTAGTGTGAGAAGGTACTTGGTAGTCCACTAAAGGAGAAGCATAAACACCAACCGAGCCAAAAACCTTTGACCTAAAATATGTCCTGCCTGTAAAATATTCCTTGGTAATGATTACACAAAACTTGGAGTAGCCAACAAATGTCTAATTTGACTTAATGTCTAGTTCAAGAGATGAAGCCCAAATATGCCCCTCCTTGGGTGACCAAGAAACAGAGACTAGTACCCCATAGACCTATATAGCAAAACCAAACACTACTACCTTAATACAAAGAAAAAAGTGTCAATAAAATGGCTACTAATGATATTCTAGTACATTCAGCTATCAGTGCCTTAGCAGTCACCGTCAAAAGAGCTTCCCCTAGCAGCAGATGGGAACAAATGTAGAGACCCACAGCCAAACATTAAGCCAAGAGAGAGTCGAAATGGTAACTGTTCACCAAATCCCTCACCTCACAGCTCAGGAAACCCCACAGAAGAAGAGGCAGAAAGAGTGTGTCTAAGAGCCAGAGGGGATGGAGGACATCAGAAGAAGAAAGCCTATTTAGATCGTTAATCTGATCCTGATTTAACTTTGGTACCTGGTATCTGTCTACGAAATTGTCCATTTCATCCAGGTTTCCCAGTTTTCCTGAGTATAGCCTTTTGTAGTAGGATCTGATGATGTTTTGGATTTCCCCAGGTTCTGTTGTTATGTCTCCTTTTTCATTTCTGATTTTGTTAATTAGGATACTGTCCCTGTGCCCTCTAGTTAGTCTGGCTAAGGGTTTATCTATCTTGTTGATTTTCTCAAAGAGCCAGCTCCTGGTTTGGTTGATTCTTTGAATAGTTCTTTTTGTTTTCACTTGGTTGATTTCAGCCCTAAGTTTGATTATTTCCTGCCACCTACTACTCTTGGGTGAATTTGCTTCCTTTCATTCTATAATCAGCCACCAAACGCAGACACTATAACATATGCCAGCAAGATTTTGCTGAAAGGACCCTGATATAGCTGTCTCTTGTGAGGCGATGCAGTGCCTGGCAAATACAGAAGTGGATGCTCACAGTCACCTATTGGACGCAACACAGGGCCCCCAATGGAGGAGCTAGAGAAAGTACCCAAGGAGCTGAAGGGGTCTGCAACCCGATAGGTGGAACAACAATATGAACTAACCAGTAGCCCCAGAGCTCGTGTCTCTAGCTGCATATGTAGCAGAAGATGGCCTAGTTGACCGTCATTAGGAAGAGAGGCCCCTTGGTATTGCAAACTTTATATGCCCCAGTACAGGGGAACACCAGGGCCAAGAAGTGGGAGTGGGTGGGTAGGGGAGCAGGGTGGGGGGGGGAGGGTATAGGATACTTTCAGGATTGCATTTGAAATGTAAATGAAGAAAATATCTAATAAAAAATTTTTAAAAGGAAAAGAAGAAAGCCCTTTGAATCAACTAAGCAAGGCTCATGGGAACTCACAGAGAATGAAGCATCAAGCCCAGGGCTGACAGGGGTCTGCATCAGGCCCTCTGCATGTGTATTATAGTAATTAGCTCAGTATTTTTATAATAATAACTCAGTATTTTTATGGGACTCCTGACTGTGAGAACAAATGGGCCTCTGACTCATGTGCCTGCTCTTAGGACTTGTTTCCTTCTGTGGAGTTGCCTTGTCCAACTTCAATGTGATGGCTTTGGCTTTATTTTATATCTTATTTTGCCATGTTTTGTTATCTCCTGGAAGCCCGTTCTTTTCTAATAAGAGATCAGGAGGGGATGGGAGGGGAGGAGGAACCTGTAATATTAGAGGGAGGGGAAACTACAATCAAAATATATTGTATGAAAAAAGAACCTATTTTTAATAAAAGAAAAGCAAAAACAAAAGAACAGTTTTACATATATATATAAAACAAAGAAGTTAAGTATAATTTCAGAAGCCATTTGGAAATTCAAGTACAGTAGATTGATAATGCTATATGAGTGGAGGTTGACTCCCACCCATGATTCACAGTATTCCTGTACAATTATTTCACAATTGGAATTACAACAACTTTCCTGCTCAGGAAAAAGGAACACAGGTATCTTTGTTCAGTCCAACACATATATTTGCCAATATAAAACATAAATCTAAATAATGTTTAAATGGGTCAAAGTCATCTCCATGATAGGAAAAAAAAACAAACTATTTTAACTTAAGTGAAAACTAAAATTATGCTCATTTGAACACAATTGTTATTAAGTTCCCTTTTGAATAAACCTTTGTGCATATATTTAATTATTTTCTAAATATGAAAAGAGGAACTTAACTAAATTTCATTTTATCCAGAGACTGGGTAGGATTCCTGGACTTAATAAAAATCTCATACTAAATTGATATCCATCTAATTTTTCTCAGGAGCTCATAATTTCCAGTAGACTTCTTCTTGTTACAACACTACCACTCACCATCAGGGGTCCCACTCCAAGTACTGAAAAGTTGGAAACCACATTTCACAACATATTGCAGAAGACACAAGAAGAAAGTCAATGCATTCTTGTGAATTAATCAAAATAATGTGGGATGTATCTCTGAGCTAGCTTTTCCTGCAGTTTACCCTTCCCATGAATTTCAAAAGAGCAGACAGATCATTATACACAGATTCAGAATGAGAAACCACGAATAAAAGTTTTATATCTGTACAATTAAATTGATAGACTTTTTGATGAGCACTGTATTGTTGAGAATATCTATTTTTTTCACAAATTACATTAATTTTCCTAGGTACAAAAATGACTGAGAGAAGTTGGTTGATGTGGGCTCAGCAAAAAGAAAAAAAAAAAACAAGTGCTTGTCATCAATCGATATGCCCTGAGTTCAGTGCCTGGAATCCTCTATGGGGTGGGGGATGGACGGGGTGGAGGAGAGAACTGGTTCCTGCAAGTTGTCTGCTGACCTCCATACAGGCATCTCTGAGTACGCTTGAGAATTCTCTGTCTGTGTATGTTTCTCTGACTCTTTGCTTCTCTTCTCTGTCTGTCTCTGTCTCTCTGTGTCTCTCTTACTCATGTACACACACACACCACACCACAAAGTAAATAAATAAAAAGAAAACTCTGAGGAATGGAAACATTTACCAAGATACTAAAATTATATATTCCTGATGCATATTAATATTGATAACATGGAGCTGTGAAAAGAGTTATCTATTTCTGTTTCTGTAGTATCCAGCAATAAAAATATACTTTCAAAATATCTATGGACATATATGTCTATATATATATATATATATATATATATATGGACATATATGTGTGTGTATATATATATATATATATATATATATATATATATATATACTTTGTATGTCATGAGATACAAAATATTATTATCAAAAATAGTTCCCAATAAATAAATTATAGAATATAATTTATCATAAATGAGATTAACCTTAAGGTTAAGTCATGGTGGAATGACCCCTCAATCCCAGTTCTTCTGAGGTAGAAGCTGGTGGATCTCTGTGAGATCACAGCCTACCTAGCAAGTCACAGGCCATTCATGGCTATCTAGTAAGACCCTGTCTCAAAAGTCAAAAACAAACAAATAAGCAAAAAGACTAATCCTACCCTAGACTGGTGTTGAAGTTTGCTGCTGAAATTCTGGGCCCTGTTCCTTGTACTAACACGTCTTTTTTCACATTCTCCTGCTATTTCTATGGTCTCTCTCTGCTCTTCAAGCCCCAAAGGCTCCCTCCCATTACTGGAGCTGACTGGACTCCCCCTGTGTCCCACAGTGTCTCTAACTGATTTCATCCTTATTGTTTAACCCTTCTAATGTTACCAAGATGTCCATCTTAAAATATCAAACACTGAACTAGCTGAATCTGCTCTATAGAAATTATAATACACCATATTCATGCTTTAAATTTAGACCATTAAGATTTATTTGAGAATCAGGATCAAGTTGACCATCTAAACAGTCCCATATCCCCTAAAGAAATAGAAGCAGTTATTAATAGTCTCCCAGCCAAAAAAAGCCCAGGACCAGATGGGTTTAGTGCAGAGTTCTATCAGACCTTCAAAGAAGACCTAATTCCAGTTCTTCACAAACTATTCCACAAAATAGAAACGGAAGGTACTCTACCCAACTCATTCTATGAAGCCACAATTACTCTGATACCTAAACCACAAAAAGACCCAACAAAGATAGAGAACTTCAGACCTATTTCCCTTATGAATATCGATGCAAAAATCCTCAATAAAGTTCTTGCTAACCGAATCCAAGAACACATCAAAACAATCATCCATCCTGACCAAGTAGGTTTCATCCCAGGGATGCAGGGATGGTTCAATATACAGAAATTCATCAATGTAATCCAGTATATAAACAAACTCAAAGACAAAAACCACATGATCATCTCGTTAGATGCTGAGAAAGCATTTGACAAAATCCAACACCCATTCATGATAAAAGTCTTGGAAAGATCAGGAATTCAAGGTCCATACCTAAACATGATAAAAGCAATCTACAGCAAACCAATAGCCAACATCAAAGTAAATGGTGAGAAGCTGGAAGCAATCCCACTAAAATCAGGGACTAGACAAGGCTGTCCACTCTCGCCCTACCTATTCAACATTGTACTTGAAGTCCTAGCCAGAGCAATTAGACAACAAAAGGAGATCAAGGGGATACAAATTGGAAAGGAAGAAGTCAAAATATCACTTTTTGCAGATGATATGATAGTATATATAAGTGACCCTAAAAATTCCACCAGAGAACTCCTAAGCCTGATAAACAGCTTCAATGAAGTAGCTGGATATAAAATTAACTCAAACAAGTCAATGGCCTTTCTGTACACAAAGGATAAACAGGCTGAGAAAGAAATTAGGAAAACAACACCCTTCTCAATAGTCACAAATAATATAAAATACCTTGGCGTCACTCTAACTAAGCAAGTGAAAGATCTGTATGATAAGAACTTCAAGTCTCTGAAGAAAGAAATTAAAGAAGATCTCAGAAGATGGAAAGATCTCCCATGCTCATGGATTGGCAGGATCAACATTGTAAAAATGGCTATCTGGCCAAAAGCAATCTACAGATTCAATGCAATCCCCATCAAAATTCCAACTCAATTCTTCAACGAATTAGAAAGGGCAATCGGCAGATTCATCTGGAATAACAAAAAACCGAGGATAGCAAAAACTCTTCTCAAGGATAAAAGAACCTCTGGTGGAATCACCATGCCCGACCTAAAGATGGACTACAGAGCAATTGTGATCAAAACTGCATGGTACTGGTATAGTGACAGACAAGTAGACCAATGGAACAGAATTGAAGACCCAGAGATGAACCCACACACCTATGGTCACTTGATCTTTGACAAGGGAGCTAAAACCATCCAGTGGAAAAAAGACAGCATTTTCAACAAATGGTGCTGGCACAACTGGCAGTTATCATGTAGAAGAATGCAAATTGATCCATTTCTATCTCCTTGTACTAAGGTCAAATCTAAGTGGATTAAGGAACTCCACATAAAACCAGAGACACTGAAACTTATAGAGGAGAAAGTAGGGAAAAGCCTCGAAGATATGGGTACAGGGGAAAAATTCCTGAATAGAACAGCAATGGCTTGTGCTGTAAGATCAAGAATCGATAAATGGGACCTCATAAAATTGCAAAGCTTCTGCAAAGCAAAAGACACCGTCAATAAGACAAAAAGGCCACCAACAGATTGGGAAAGGATCTTTACCTATCCCAAATCGGATAGGGGACTAATATCCAATATATATAAAGAACTCAAGAAGGTGGACTCCAGAAAATCAAATAACCCCATTAAAAAATGGGGCTCAGAGCTGAACAAAGAATTCTCACCTGAGGAATACCGAATGGCAGAGAAACACCTGAAAAAATGTTCAACATCCTTAATCATCAGGGAAATGCAAATCAAAACAACCCTGAGATTCCACTTCACTCCAGTCAGAATGGCTAAGATCAAAAACTCAGGTGACAGCAGATGCTGGCGAGGATGTGGAGAAAGGGGAACACTCCTCCATTGTTGGTGGGATTGTAAGCTTGTACAACCACTCTGGAAATCAGTCTGGCGGTTCCTCAGAAAATTGGACATAGTACTACCGGAAGATCCCACAATACCTCTCCTGGGCATATATCCAGAAGATGTACCAACCGGTAAGAAGAACACATGCTCCACTATGTTCATAGCAGCCTTGTTTATAATAGCCAGAAGCTGGAAAGAACCCAGATGCCCCTCAACAGAGGAATGGATACAGAAAATGTGGTACATTTACACAATGGAATACTACTCAGCTATAAAAAAAATGAATTTATGAAATTCCTAGGCAAATGGATGGACCTGGAGGGTATCATCCTGAGTGAAGTAACCCAATCACAAAGGAACTCGCACAATATGAACTCACTGATAAGTGGATAATAGCCCAGAAGATATAAGATACAACTTGCCAAACGCATGAAATTCAAGAACGAAGACCAAAGTGTGGACACTTTACCCTTTCTTAGAAATGGGAACAAAACACCCATAGAAGGAGTTACAGAGACAAAATTTGGAGCTGTGACGAAAGGATGGACCATCTAGTGATTGCCATATGCAGGGATCCATCCCATAATCAGCTTCCAAATGCTGACACCATTGCATACACTAGCAAGATTTTGCTGAAAGGACCCAGATATAGCTCTTTCTTGTGAGACTATGCCGGGGCCTAGCAAACACAGAAGTGGATGATCACAGTCAGCTATTGGATGGGTCACACGGCCCCTAATGGAGGAGCTAGAGAAATTACCCAAGGAGCTAAAGGGAACTGTAACCCTATAGGTAGAACAACAATATGAACTAACCAGTACCCGGGAGCTCTTGTCTTTAGCTGCATATGTATCAAAAGATGGCCTAGTCGGCCATCACTGCAAAGAGAGGCCCATTTGACTTGCAAACTTTATATGCCCCAGTACAGGGGAATGCCAGGGCCAAAAAGGGGGAGTGGGTGGGTAGGGGATTGCGGGGGTGGGTATGGGGGACCTTTGGGATAGCATTGAAAATGTAAACGATAAAATCTTGCTAGTGTATGCAATGGTGTCAGCGTTTGGATGCTGATTATGGGGTGGATCCCTGGATATGGAAGTCTCTACATGGACCATTCTTTCATCTCAGCTCCAAACTTTGTCTCTGTAACTCCTTCCAAGGGTGTTTTGTTCCCACTTCTAAGGAGGGGCATAGTGTCCACACTTCAGTCTTCATTTTTCTTGAGTTTCATGTGTTTAGGAAATTGTATCTTATATCTTAGATTTTATCGAAAGGACCCAGATATAGCTGTCTCTTGTGGGACTATGCCGGGGCCTAGCAAACACAGAAGTGGATGCTCACAGTCAGCTAATGGATGGATCACAGGGCTCCCAATGGAGGAGCTAGAGAAAGTAGCCAAGGAGCTAAAGGGATCTGCAATCCTATAGGCGGAACAACATTATGAACTAACCAGTACCCCGGAGCTCTTGACTCTAGCTGCATATGTATCAAAAGATGGCCTAGTCGGCCATCACTGGGAAGAGAGGCCCATTGGACACACAAACTTTATATGCCCCAGTACAGGGGAATGCCAGGGCCAAAAAGGGGAGTGGGTGGGTAGGGGATTGGGGGTGGGTGGGTATGGGGCACTTTTGGTATAGCATTGGAAATGTAAATGAGCTAAATACCTAATAAAAACTGGAAAAAAAAGAAAAAGAAAATGTAAACGAGGAAAATACCAAAAAAAAAAAAAAGATTTATTTGATTTAGTAATAAAACAGCAGAACACTAGGATGGGCTGAGGGAATTCCTCCATCCCTTTAATCTATTATTAGTCCCAGTTGTTTCCTACCTTCTAGCTGACTGACTATTCATTTTGTTTTTATATTCAAAAATTTAAAACATTGGTTTGTGCTTGTGGAATATTCAATTGACTTTTAAAATGAGCCTACAAATTTTTGTAGAGAAAAATGAGAGAGTAATGATTTTCTTATCTCTCTATTCTCCCCTTTTTATCTGTCCCCATTTTATCATAGTTCGTATATCTTTATGATCTGGTGAAACTAACATACCGTGTCTTGAAGTGTCTTTCTGTACTTTGTCATAGGTCATTTTACTGGCCAGTGTTTTCTGCTCCTTCATTCTGTTTGAATAAGACAAATTCTCTCTATATATGTCTGTCTAAAGTCCTCAGAAATGTCAGTCTGGAAAAGAACAAAAGTAAAAGGAGGACTTGATCCACTGCTTTTCAGCCTGATTCATTTTCATGGATAACAGGCCAGCTATGCCATGAAGTAAACACTTGATGTAGTTGGTTGGTCATAGGTTTTAAAGAGAATCCAAGTTCACCCTTTGCCTTGAGTTTTCTTTTAATAGAATTCAGAAGAAATAAAGGGAGACTCCAATTGAAGCATAGACCACTGGTTCTTAACCTATGGGTTACAACCCCCACAAGGGTTGCATTTTAGATATTTTGCATATTTGATATTTACATTGAGATTCATAGTGGTAGCAAAATTAGTTATGAAATAATTTTCTTGTTGGGGGTTCTCCACAACATGAGGAACTGCAATAAAGGATTGTGTAGCATGTAATTATTAAACATCAGTCCAAGCTATTGCCAGCTAGGCACTGACAGTCTTGGACTGTTCCCAGCAAGGTACATAGCCCGAGACCATGTGTTTCTCCTAGCCAATGTCTCCAACAAACACCAGCTCTTTGAGATCACTCTTGGTCCCCTGCAGTCAGCTTCTGCCAAATTGCTCTGCACTCCCAAGTTCCAGTGTGCTAGCTGGGGGCGCACTCTTGCAAGCCTGCGCTCCACTCTGGTTACCTCTTCCCCTGGAGCTCGGTCCTTGCCAAATCTTCGCTCCCAAATCCTGGCTGGAATTCCACCTCTGCTAAATTCTGTCCCTCTGGCCTACCTGAGACTCTGCAAAATGGAAAACACCAGACAATCTTAGTTTAGAAGCAACAGATGACACAACCGCTGGGCAAGGAATCCATTGTTCTTAACCCATCAAATATTGTGTTAGAAATCTTCTGGTGGCTTCTTCCACCAGAGCTAACAATTCCCAGTCTACATGGTGCCTCCTTTTGCTCACTAAAAGGGGATGTTCCTTCCTCCTCCTCCCCTCCTCCTATCTCCGACCAAAAGACCCGCCTCCTCCTCGTCCAGCAATTGGCTTCTTGCCATCTTTATTATCCAATCAATTAACTAGGGGGAAATTCCACCACAGGGTTGCTGCATGAGAACCACTGGCCTAGACAAATACAGTGAATGAGGATTATTTCTGAAGTAGTGTATTTTCTCAGTGACTTTGAATTTCAGTCTTTTTTGTCTTAAGCGCAAAGAATCTTTACTAATTTGGAATTATAGATGGACCACTACTGTATGTGTGTGTGTGTGTGTGTGTGTGTATTCAAGATGACCACAAAAGTATTTCCTTTCCTATCTCATTTGCATCTTTCTCAGTTATTCTTTTACCAAGAAACAAGGAAAAGCCCCTTTCTCCAACCCTTTGAGCCCAGGGTAGACTTGTCAACCATTAAGTATATCAGCATGGCAAGGTTATTGCCTTTTCTACTCCAGCATTTTCGATTCTTAGTTTCAAGAAAACCTTCTCTTCAGAAGCTTGGCTTCCATCCTATGAAAAGCGCAAGTTACAAGAGGTCATGTGGAGATGCCTCAAATTCAACCCTAGCTGATACTCCAGTGGATGGTTAAAATTGACTCAACTCTGGTGGTGACCATCTTAATTATTCACTCACATAGAAGTTTCACATGCCCCCTAAGGCATGCGATCTCAGTCCTAAGTGAGGTCCACAGGCTCATCCAGCTGACCTTTGTCAGTCTACAGAGCATAATAATTTTGCTTGAATCCACTAAGGTTTGAGGTAATTTACTAAGTGGGAAGAGAGAAGATACTAGGCACATGAAACCAGGCCTTGTGAACTATTACAAGTCACAATTTCCTAAAGCTGATCTCTAGCTTAGGAGGGACAGAAGAACATCCCAGGCACCAAAATTAACTTTATGATTAGAGTTCAGGTGAACTAATATTGTGGTTAATCCAAACAGCATGAAAAGTTCTGTGTCTGCGGATGTGGTGTGTGTGTGTATTGGGTGACATTGTATTTGTTCCCTGTGGCTTTTGTAGCAAGCTTTGGAAAACCTGACAATTTTAAACAACAGATTTACTCTACAGTTTGTACATCTAAAGATAAGGTATGTATTAAAAGGGCCATGCTGCTTCACAGGCGTGCCCAACCTGTAGTCCATCGGCTTCAAGCACCAAAGGTAACAATCAATGTAACCAAACACAAAGTTAAAAACTTACTTAAAATCTTATGAGATTTTTGTGTGATTTTTTATGGAACATAATTCAGTGGGTTTTTTTAATTTTTATTAGATATTTTCTTCATTTACATTTCAAATGGTATCCTGAAAGTCCTCTATACCCTTCCCCAGCCCTGCTCCCCTACCCACCCACTCCCACTTCTTGGCCCTAGCATTCCCCTGTACTGGGGCATATAAACTTTGCAAGACTAAGGGGCCTCTCTTCCCAATGATGGCTGACTAGGCCATCTTCTGCTACATAGGCAGCTAGAGACACGAGCTCTGGGGTTACTGGGTAGTTCATATTGTTGTTCCACCTATAGGGTTGCAGTCCCCTTCAGCTCCTTGGGTACTCTCTCAGCTATTAAAAACAATGAATTTATGAAATTCTTGGGCAAATGGATGTATCTGGAGGATATCATCCTGAGTGAGGTAACCCAATCACAAAAGAAGTCACTTGATATGCACTTGATATCCACTTAAGTGGATATTATCCCAGAAACTTAGAATACCCAAGATACAATTTGCAAAACACAAGAAAATCAAGAAGGAAGACCAATGTGTGGATACTTCATTCCTCCTTAGAATAGGGAACAAAATACCCATGGAAGGAAAGTTTGGAGCTGAGACAAAAGGAAGGACCATCCAGAGACTACCCCACCTGGGGATCCATCCCATAGTCAGCCACCAAACGCAGACACTATTGCATATGCCAGCAAGATTTTGCTGAATTTAGTGGTTCTTAAGCCTCAGTGTTTGATAGCCAATGTCTGTCAGAAAGTTCAAACAGGCCAGTAAATTAGAGACACCCTTTCCTTATTTCAGTCAGGTTTAGTTACTGTGTGACTTTACTGACTTCCTTAGCTATTGGCTTCATCACACCAATCCTCTGGCTTCTTGTAATCTCATCTCATCTCTTCTCTTCACTTCTCTTCTCTTCTCTTCTCCTCTCTTCTCCTCTCTTCTCCTCTCTTCTCCTCTCTTCTCCTCTCTTCTCCTCTCTTCTCCTCTCTTCTCCTCTCTTCTCCTCTCTTCTCCTCTCTTCTCCTCTCTTCTCCTCTCTTCTCCTCTCTCTCTTCTCCTCTCCCTCTTCTCCTCTCCCTCTTCTCCTCTCTCTCTTCTCCTCTCTCTCTTCTCCTCTCTTCTCCTCTCTTCTCCTCTCTTCTCCTCTCCTCTCTTCTCCTCTCTTCTCCTCTCCTCTCCTCTCCTCTCTTCTCCTCTCTTCTCCTCTCTTTCTCTCTTCCCCTCTTCCCCTCTTCCTCTCTCTCTCTCTCTCTCCCCCTCATTCTATCTCCTCAGTTTCTCCTTATCTTAAGATTCTTAGCTTTTTATGTCTACTACTACTAAAGACCCTTTTCCCATATCCCAGGAATTTGATAGCAAAGTAGGCCACTTCCCCTTCTGCTGGTCACATTTGGTGTAGAAACAGGAACATGGATATGGGTCCCCATCACCCTAAAGCATGTGATATGTAAACAGAGCTCATCAAAATAAAGCAACTGTGCCAGTGCACTGGATAGCTTCATAAACAGATGGCAGTTAGTACTGTGTCATGAATCCTCCCTCTATGGTTGATGATCAAACCTGACCTCATCTCTAGATCTGCCTTTTCCATTCAGCTGTTGTGCCCATAGACTACATGTGAGAGGATTTTGCATGATCTTACCCAGGTTAAATTCCTTCAACAAGGAAGGATGACTTTGTGGTGCTATTTTGGAATTCTCCTGGCAAATCAATTATATTGGCTGCACATTTGGTGATATCCAGCCATTTTCTGTTTTGTTTGACAACCTCCATATAATTTCCAAAGTGTGTTATTATTTTTGTCACTTAACTTTTTATTTTTTCTATACATTGCCTTAGCATTATCTACAATAATAACCTAAGCTTCTTTATCCACCCCGCAGTCTCTTAAGGAGAATATCTCAAAGGGAAATCTCATAGCTCAGAAAACCTCATTAAGATATGTAAGAACTTGTCAGGTCCAATGTGGACTATATTTGCCCATAGCATTGGCAGTTGCTGTATCTGTTGATAAATGCACTGAAACCCTGAAGTGTATTAGTTTTAACAGTGGTTGCAATCAGAGGTTTATGCCTTAAAAATTCAATTACTACTATTTGAAATTTCATAAAATCTAAGCCAAGGATTAATAGATAATGAAGTCCCTTTGCTGAGGTACAATCCACTAAGTACTTCCATTGGCCAAAAATGTTGGTTAAAAAATTTTGCAATTTAATATGCTCATGTGTGTGTGTGTGTGGTGTTGGTGTGGGTGTAGGGGGTTGCTACATGTGTGTGTGTTTGTGTGGTGTGTGTGTGTGTAGGGGGTTGCCACACTTAAAAGGGGAGATTAAGAGAGTATCTATTGACATGATTCCATGATTTTATGTTAAAACACACATCCATAGATTTAAGTACAGCAAAAAACGAGACCACAAATTTGAGAGAGAGAAAAAGGAGGGAGGAAAATGAAAGTGTAAAATTGTGCAATTATATTTTAATTTCAAGATTTTAAGAATATATTTTAAAACCAGGGAGTAAGGTGTATCATAATTTGAAAATCCTTTTCTCTGGACTTGGGGGAAAAAGGCAAAATGGAAACATAAATGGTAAGTCATAAGGATAATACTTAATGAACATGATAGCACAAATGTCCAAAGCTATGCACTGTAGGAACATTTATGCCTTTCTCTATGTGGGTCTTTCTCTTTATTTTTTTTAATTTTGGTTGTGGTGTTTAAATCCCAGACTTGTGCATACCACCCACATCACATGCCTCCACAGTACCCTTTCAGTCTTTAGACCATTTTTAAGGAAGGATTAGTATTGTAATATTCCTTAATTTAGCCAGGGGTAAAAATATTGGATCACATTAAACAGTACCTGGCTTTATTCTCTGGCTGTCTTTGGAAATGGCAGTCTTAAGCCTTATATGCTACTAAGTCATAATTTACAATCTTTGATAGGTTAGTTAAAATGAGAAATACAATGAAATCAAGGAAATGAGCCTTCCTCACAGTTTCTCACAGAGGCACCAAAACTCCGAAAGTGTAAAGAGGGACACGCCAAATCTATTTAATATAAAGTAATGAGCAGAAATCAGCTTTCAGCATCCCCAGTTAATTGTTCAAGCTGCTCCTGCAAATTAAATAAATGTATTGTCACATCTGGTTCTTTAATAATGAATTTCCATTAGCTACTGAGGCAAGATGAAAGACCTCTGCAGATCCCTTAGTTGAATCCACTTGTGGACCATGCAGCAACAAAGGAGATAATTCTCAATACAGTGTTCTTGCCAAAGGAAACAGTCAAGGAGATTTTATTGGCAAACCTATGTATATTGATACAGGAAAGATTCAGCATCACAAGTAGATGTGATCACATCCCTGAGCATCCTCACAATAGTCACATCACATATTCAGACAGCATGGCAGAAATGAACACTTCTGGGTAGAATCTTGGTACTGTAATGAGCAAAATTACTCTAGGTCACCTAAAAATAATGATCCTAATGTAACTTTGGGCTTTTCTTCCATTCTTGGTAACTTTCTCTGAAGGACCAAGTCAATAATAAAACATTTGTAAATTAAAAAAAAAAGACAACAGGGGATAAAAGCATTGAAGAAAATTTGACATAACTGATATTTGAAAGGAAAAAGCAACTTCATCATTATATTAACAGGCACCATGCCCTAAAGGTGTCTGCTTGGAGTCTCTCTAGCATGTGAAACCATAATAGGGACTACTATAGATATATACATCTTTAAAGAAACTACATAATGTTAAAAATAATTACAGGTTTCTATACTTCATAGCAATCCAAGTATTTGCTATCTTTTCATTTTTCTTGGCTTTTCTTTTTCTCTTTGAATGAATATTCTCTTTTCTACGTAAAATATTATATACACATAGCTCAATTTTGAGTAATATGGATTTTTAGAATTTATTACGTTTTAAGGAATTAAGATCATAAATTTGAAGATCCAAGGCATTTCTTTATATTTCTCATTGGTCTGAAGAAATACTTTGTTTTTATTTTTAATCAGTTATACTAATGTACACCAATGTGCATTAATTAATGAGACTCAGTGTGATATTTCTACACAAAAATACAACATCTCTCACCAAATCCTCCCTCTTCATCATCCATCCTTTCCAGCCTGTCAACCACTGTTCTGCTTTCAGGCTGACTTCTCCTAGACATGAGGAATCTCACCTGCCTTTGTGTGCCTGGCTTGTTTTACTTAACATAAACTCTCCTATCCCATCAATTTTGCTACAGATAATGGGATTTCATTCTTCATTTTCAACTCATTTGTGTTGATGGACACCTAGTTTCCTTCTGTGTCTCACCCACTGTGAAGAGTGTAGGGGGACTATGGACTTCAGAATATGATGATGAATTACAAGTTGCCTATGTGTGACCTGATGAAAGAGCTGTGGTAAAAATACACACTGACCCTAACTCTATAAAAGGGAACTGAAGGGAAAAAAAAGAATAAAACTTGATAGGAGTTTCCCCACAAAGGAAGGAGTCAAAGGTGGCCACCAACCTGTGTCCATTTGTTCCACACTATTCACACCAGGAATCAGCAGTGGCTGCTAAGGAATACTAACCTCTCAGGGACACAGGCACCACAAGAAAAGCCAACTAAAGAGACACTCATCAGGCAGTGGAGATGTATCCATAGGCTGGACACACCATGGGTAGAAAGAGCCACAGCAATCCGACTGTAGAAAAGGAGACAGAAGTACAGCAGGAGAAGATGTGCTACTGATTTTGGGGTCCTGACACAAAAACCTTAACATGGACCAATGTGTTGAAATGCTTCCCTTATGTTTTCTTCTGATAGGATCAGATTCAGATCTGATGTTTGATCTTTGATGTATTTGGAGGGGTTTTTTTTTTTTGTACCTGGTGAGAGACCGTGATCAAGTTTCACTCTTCTCCATGTAGATATCCAGCTTGCCCAGTTCCTTTTGTTGAAGAGTCTACCCTTTACCCAATCAATGACTTTGGTATCTTAGTTGTAAGTCAGTTAGCTACAAACCTGTGGCCTCTTATTTCTATAACCTATGTGATTACACTGCTCTTTGTGTCTGTTGTATCACCATACCGTGCTGTTTGGGTTGTCACTGCTCTCTGGTCTCTTCAAAGGTCTCGTGACATTTCTAGGATTGATGTTTCTCCATGCTTTTGTATTTCTGGTCTTTTATAATTCCATACAAATTTCAGGATTTTTTTTCCTAGCTCTTAAAAGACTGTCACTGACATTTTTTAATTATTAATTGACTAATTAACTTAATTTACATCTGGATTACAGTTTCCCCACAATGCTCTGCTACAGGAATTCCTCCCCACTCTCCATCCACTCCTCCTTCTCTTCTCTTCTCTTCTCTTCTCTTCTCTTCTCTTCTCTTCTCTTCTCTTCTCTTCTCTTCTCTTCAGAAAAGGGGAGGCCTTCCATGGATATTAAGTAGCCCTGGCATATCCAGTTGCAATGAGACTAGGTGACCCTCTCCTATTGGGTCTAGATGAAGCAGTCCAATAGGACTTGTCCCAAAGGTAGGCAACAGGGTCAGAGACGGCCCCTGCTCCTGCTGTGAGGAGTCCCACTTGAAGACAAAGCTAATACAACTGTTACATATATGAAGAGGGCAGGTCAGTCCCATGCACATTTCCTGGTGAGCTCCTACTTAGCCTCTGTGAGCTGCTATTGGACCAGGTTAGTTGATTAGTTCATTCTGTAGGTTTCCTTGACACCTCTGGCTCCTACTACCCTTCCTCTCACTCTTCCACAGGATTCCCCAGCCTCCCAACGATGTTCAGCTGTGAGAACCTGCATCCATCTCTGTCAATTACTAGGTGAAGCTTCTCTGATGACAATTACAGTAAACTTCTGTCTGCAAGTGTGCTTCAAGGTTCTCTCTGTTTAATTTGATATTGACTACTGTATTGCCTTTATTGTGTTTAGTTATGTGCCCTCTATTCCCAATCTCTCCAAGACTTTTATCATGCAGGAATATTAGATTTTGTCAAAGTTTCTTCAGCATCTAGTGAGATGATCATGTATTTCTTTCTTTCAGTTTGTTTATACAGTGGATATCACTGACATTTAGATGGAATTAAAATCTGAGCCTGTTGATCTTCATGTTAATATTGACATTTAACTAGATTCATTACTTATATCTATAGGGATGAAAAGCCTATTGCTTTCTGTCATCTTCGGTCATTTTTACCATTGCTTGTCATTTTCATTGCAGAGGACTTAGACTTTCTTACTTTTACTTGGAGGTGAAGATGAGGTTTACGTCTAAGGTTTTGTTATTGTTTGGGTTGTTGTTGATGATGACTTGGTTGTTTATGTCATTGTGAATGGAATGGTTTCCATTATTTTTTCCTCATAGAAAAGTTATTGATTTTCATATGTTAATTTTGTGAACTTCTTTCCTTTTTCCTAACAATGACTTTTGGGTTATTTTATGTATAGAATCCTGTCATCTCCGAACAGGAGAAACTGGCTTCCTTCCTTCATATTTGGCTGGCTAGTTTATTTCTCTTTCCTAATTGATCTGGCCAAAGTTTCTAGTACCATACCGGATAGAAGACATAAAGACATGAGTTCAAAGCATGCATTTAGCTTTCCCCATTAAGAATTTTTAAAATTTTAAGTCATTTTGTCTTTATTTCTATCTGACTTTTGTTACTTTTCCCCTAAATTTTGGTTTGGATTGCTCACAATTTCCCAAGTCCTTAAACAATTTTAAGTATTTCAAATGTTTAAACATTTAAAATATTTTGATTTGAAAAAATATTTCTTTCTTTTTTCTTTTTCTCTAATAAAGACTATACATTTTCAAATTACAATGCTTTTATTGTTTCTTACACAGTCTAGAGAAATCACCATACACTAGTGAAAAATATAAGTATTCTGAAATATGAGATGAAATATTCTGTAAATGTCTATTAACTCCATTTGATTTATGAAGTTGCTTTGTTTAGTCTTTACTAGAAATAGGCCCAGTGACAAAAATAGCTTATTGAAATTCACTACTGTTATTCCATTGAAAATATCTACTTAAGCCTAGTAGTGTTTGTTTTCTAAAATTCTCCTGCACTACTTGTATATAGATTGACAGTAATTATATATTCCAGTTGAATTGAGCCGATGATCAGTTCATAATGGCCTTCTTTGTTCTTGGTCTTTCTTTACATTTCTCCTTCTTCCTCCTCCTCTTCCTCCTCCTCCTCCCCTTCTCCTCTTCCTCCTCCCCTTCCTCCTCCTCATCTTTCTTCTTTTCATCTTCCTCCTATTCTTCCTCCTCAACATCTTTCTCCTGCTCATGTTCCTCCTTTTCCTCCTCCTCTTCCTTCTCCTCCTCCTCCTCCTCCTCCTCCTCCTCCTTCTTCTAAGTTTATTTTGTCAGATCTCAGTACAGTTAATTTGGTTACTTTAGGTTTCCATCTAATTGAATATCCTTCTGTAGCTATTTACTTAAGTGAATTTCTTGAAAGCAATCATCTGGACTCCTTATCATGTGCTATTATTGCCAAGAGGCTACTATACATCTCCCACTCCTAAGATATTAATGGGCTCAGCTTATTCATCTGAGCCTCCCCACACATAGGCCTTTGACAAGGTTTGCAGTGTGAGGCATGGAGTAAATTTAAATTTCAATCAGTAGGTATTTATTTGTTCATCCCCCAAAGTTGTGACATTATTGTACCAATGGATTTATCTTGCAGGCCAGGACCATATTGTTATACTCAGGGTCTACAGTTGAGTAAGTCTTACTTAAGTGGACTTAAGTCTTTCATTAAGTAGTTAATGACTACTCTCCCCAGATGCCTACACATTACTTTATAATGCTATGAATGCTAACTAGCAGGGACAAAACTTCCAGCCTCATCGCTCTATGTCCTGGATCTAAACAACATACTGTCTTTAGCGAGAGGTATTATCTAGTTCTAGAACAATGACAACAACCTACATCATCTGAAGAGTTTCTTGCCAACATCTTGTGTGGGGGTGGGCATTTCACATCTGTCACTGGATTTCATTTAACAATCTGTGGGATCATCAGGGGTCAACTGGGGGAGCACCAGGGCTAACCATGGAGGAGTCAGGCAAGGTACCTCTTTTCAAAGTATCAGCATCATCACCACCACCATCACCATCATCATCATAATTATTTATATTATTTACTTGGCTTATAAAGAATCTGTTTCTATTTGGATTTTTTGTACACCTTTAAGTTGGGTGAATCTCCTCTCCTCATTCTTTCTTTATACTAACCTTACCTTCTCCTTATTCAAACTTTTCCATGCCTAGTATTTTCATTCTCCTCTCTACTTTCATGCCACATATATTTTTAGTATCCTTCTTGCTTAAGATTCACCTACCCCAAACTATGGTCTTTTCTTGCTTGCTGGGCTTAACAGACATGCATTTCAACTTTAATACAAAACATAAAAATGTGATGCTATGATCTATATGTACAAGTATACAGGATAACATATAGTGTTCATCTTTCTGGGTTTGGGTTATCTCATCCAATACAATGTTTTCCAAAGTGCTTAAATATTGGTGGTTCAAAACTATCACAGTATGAAAGGTATCTTCAAAACAAGCTCAGTCACATAAAATCATAATGTTCCTTGGCCAGAGTCATCTACTGATGCAATCTCTACTAGGAAGTACAGCCAAGTCTTCTGTTACAAGAAAACCAGGATTCATCTTAGTCCTTAGTCAAGAAAACCTAAGCTTAGAATTTCCTTCTCTAGTATTACAGAAGATTGATACCGAGACTAGAGAAAATTAAGAGAGTTTATTATAAAGAAAAGATAACATACTTTAAGGGTCAAGGTGAATACAACAAGAGAACCCGGTACTTGAAACTTTGTCCATTTAAATTTTCTTGACCTAGGCATGAGACCTGCATTCTGTCCAATATGAACCTTATCCATGAGCACAAATTTGTTTTCCACTTCTTTAGGGCAACCAAAAATAAATAAATTAATAAACACAATAATATACTGTTGGTATCAATTGTCCAATCAATTAAAAATAAACTGTACGAACCAAAATTCAGGATGGGATTTGAAGTATGTAAGCAGATTCATCACCATGTATTAGCTTTCTGACTTATGTTAATTTTAGTTCAGGAGAGCATGATGGTTTATAAAAGTGATCAGTTCACTATCTGAGTTTAAATAAAGTTTATGCTTTCTTTTCAACTGAGTAGCAGCAAACTTGTTGACATACTAGCATGCGAAAGTTTTAAGGTAACTGTTTTGGAATCTGGTCCCTTTCCTAGTTCCTCAACTCACTGTCTATTCCAACATATTGAAAGAAAATGGCTCTTACTAGTAGACTCATTTTCTGAAAAGTTTCAATGATATGTCTCCTTTACTGTATTCAGAGAACCCATCATACCTTTCTGAAGCAATGCTTGACTGTAACTTTGTTGTTGATGATTTGTTTTGCTTTTTTTTTTTTTTTTAACAAATACAGAAGTGGAAAGGAAACTACTTGGGTGGAACTATTTAAGAGGGTGGGGTAGAAAGAAGAAATGGTGGGAGGAGGAGAATAAAAACTAATGATCCATGAAAATGTCACAAGGAAAGCTGATACTTGGCAAGACAATCAAAAGCTAAAATTAAAAGCCCACACAACAATATTCTGAAGGGAGGTATCCTGTGTGTGGAAAAAGCTGATCACAGAAACTATAATGTCTTAAACCAAAGTTCCTGAGTTAAATGGGGGATAATTCTCTTTTGATTATTGGTCAGGGGAGGTGGGGATGTCCCCCAAGGCTCTCTAAACAACACAGGACATTTTTACTGCTGTTGAAGCCCCTACCAGACTAGCTGTCAAGAACCTCTTGCTGAAGACATCATGTGACCTGTTCACAGCACAAAATGTGCTCAAGCTGGAACTAAGATGGGAGTTTCCTCCATAGTGGTTGGTCCTGACTGTGCTGGAAGATGCTATGAGGGCTGCTGGAGAGAACTGCCCGTGATGGTCTTACTTTACTGTAGACGTGGGCTCTAATGTTACCCACTGGCCACCTAATATAAACCCACTTGATAAAATGTAGAGACTGTCTTATGGGGGTAATCAACTCTTTGCTGATGATATCTTCATCATGTCTGGTACAGTAAACCTGATCAAGAGTGTATGCTTGGGGAGCTCATAGGCCTTAGTGGGGGAATCTCACTGCTGTTATTTTGAGAAATGGACTTTATGTACCCATTTAATTCCTCTAAAGAATTATGCTTATGTCCACAAATCAGTGATCCTAGAATATCCGGTCAGGAATGTTTGGAGGGTTTCATTGTTTTGTTTCATTTTTTGTTCATTAGTAGTCAGTAGTAAATGAAAAGACTCATAACTGCTGAGAAAAACTGACAGTTGAGTGCTCATCTGGAGATGGCAGATCTATATCGCTCCTTCTAATGCTCAGGGAATATCATCAAAGGAGGAGCATAGGAGTTGGAGGAGAGAGGCAGGCAGAGGTTGGGGGTGAAAACGGCCCAGAATGTTGAACTTACAGCAGCTGTTAATCTATGCCAAGATTACCCAAGATTGGAAAAAGCAACATCCTGTCATGGAGCGGAAGAGGTCTCATGAGAGGGAAACACCCCTACGGAAGATTTTATGCAGTTAATGGTTAACAGTAAAAGAAGGGCAGGCATGCTTCAGTGGTGCAGTCACTGGCAAGGTGGTCATGTTCCTGTAAACGAATAAATGAACCTGCTGGAACTTACTGGGTCACCAAAAGAAAAAAGAAAGGGAATCATTAGAATAGAAGTGTGATCTTGCTGGAAACAGGCAGGAAAGAATCGGGGAGAGTGGGTAGGGGTTAAAGAGGGTAATGAGGCCTAAAGGTGACCAACATACATTGTGAAAATGTCATAACAAAATCCATTATCATGTATAACTAGTATGTGGTAATAAGAACATTTTAAAAGCAAATGTCAGACTTGAAAAATGGCTTAGAGGTTAGAGTACAAACTGCTCCTGTGGAGTCTAGCTCCCAGCACCTACAGTCAGGCTCATGATGGTCCAGGGGGTTGGACACCTTCTTCAGCCCTCTGCAGGCACCTGCACACATGAACACACAAAGGTAAATACACATGAAATAAATAAATACATATTTTAAAATAGAATTGGTCTCCCCAAGGCCTAGTTTTATAAGAATTTATTAATATTGCTTCATGTTAATATTCTATAATTATTGAATTTGGAAGGCCCATTTTTCTTAAATATTTCATGTAGAATCCAAGATTTATTTTTTTCAAATTTTAAATGTTTCCTTTTTCTATCTGTCCTCCATACATACATGCATGCACTCGCGCATGCGCGCACGCACACACACAAACACATACAAATCTTAGACTTGGTTCACAAATGTAATTAGCATTTGTCTTTTCATTGTAATGGATATATCAAAGTGACAGTAAGGAAAAAAAGGTAGCATTAAACTTCAACAAGAAGCAAATGTGTGGATATTAAATATTCATGTGCAGAAGGAGCACTGAGGAGAACAAAAAATACAAAACAGCAATAGTCTGAATCAACTGACTATGCTGGGAGCTGAGTGACCACTCCCATTGCCATCAGTGAATGTACAGGAGAGAATGTACATCAGTGAATGTACAGGAGAGAAGAAAGAAATTAACAGTTGCATCTGCTTTTGCTGACCATCTTCTCAAAGATTCTTTCAGGGTGCTCCAAAATATTCCATCTATAGTGAAAAAACTATTAACTTTGGTGATATAGAAGCTGTAATTCCTATTACATTATTTTCAAAGCATTTAACTGTGTGTGTTATCCTTGCAAATCTAGCAAGCATATTCAATATAGCCAATATTTTCAGTTATGAGATGTGAACTTTTGGCCTACATTGGCTAGAATGAAAAAACAAATGAGTTTATTACAAATTTGTTTATATTCTGTTTGGAAAAATGTATAATAAAAAATTAACAAGAAACCCCTGCAAGACATTAAAAAAATAACCACATACACTAGTCCTTCCAAAGACACACTGAACATCAAATGGAAAGATTATGCAAAGGATCATAGTCCCCACCTTAACCAAGATGATCCAGCATCCTTAGTCCCCACCATAACCAAAATGTACCAGCAGCCTTAGTCCCACCCTAACCAAGTTGCCCCAGCATCAATTCACTCATCTTACTAGCGTTTTGCTTCCCACTTTCTCATTTATAGCTCACAAGTCAAACCATTACAAAATGGTTTTCATTACTAAGTCAGTCAAGAAAAGCTGACTGGGGATGATTTTTGTGTACTCCAATTTCTATTTTAATCCTGTATCTTTCTTAGAGACCTACTTACCTTGACCTCCCTCAAATTCCTGATGCCCATAAACTTTTCCTAAAACCTAATCTTCATGTCCACCAACTAAATGATTAAACACACTAGGTATGAAAACTAAACACCTTGGAGTAATTGTTAGCACCCAAATCTTAAAACCCAAATAATTGTTTATTAATGAATGTTGACATTTTTCAAATCGTTATTTTGACAAAGATAATCCCTGTTATTAATTGCAATGCTCTACATGGTTTGGGTCCTCTATACCTCTCCATCCTCAGCCTGCACACTTTGGTCCCACTTACTGTCTCCCCTCCAGTCATACCAGCCCTCTTTTAACCCACTCCTAGAACAGGACATTTGACATGACAATCTTGTCCTAATAAACTTGTTTCTGCTCCCTTAGATAGTTAATATCTTTACATGTTCAATTCTCAGTAATGCCATATGGATGGGATATTATGAAAACCATAGCCCAGCCTGTAATAAAAAGGGGAGAAGTCTAAAAGTCTTGACCTTTAGTCTGACTCATAAAAATAACTGAGCTTCAGCGGAAAAGGATGAAAACATTCTTGGCAAGGGTCTGACAAGAAATCAGTGGAACTGAGATTGGAATGCCAACTCCAAATGGAAGAAATTGTTGAATTATCAGCCTACATCCAGCTAGAATGGTAAAACACATTTCCTATAGAACTGTAGAAGACTCAAGAGCAGACAAAAATGTTAGATTTAATTTAGTGCATATTTCACAGTCGCTACTTGTAGAATATAGAGTAAGACCTCATTTCTCTTTCTCTCAGATCAAGTATCCTATGAGCTCCAGACTCCAAAATAAGTTAAGTTGCCTTTAAAACAGATTGCTGGATGCCTCTGCCAGGGTATACATACTACCAACTCTCACCGAGCCCAATAGTTTCTATCAGGTTCTTAAATGATACTGACACTAACAATTTAGGGGTCACACTCTGAGGTCACACCCTGAGGTCACACCCTACTAGACAACCTCACGTAATAAGCTAAACATAAAGCCATACAGTAAGATCTGACTCTAAAATGAATAAGAAAGAAAAACTGGGACAGAGAAACACCCCATGAGTGACCTATGGATCATTTATATTTACCTTGGCAGCATGTTACTTGTTGCTGCTTGAACTACAGTGTTACATTTTCTTAATGTCTCAATTCTTTATCTAGAATAGAAAATCACTGAGCCAATCAAGCCCCAAAGTCCTCCACAGTTCCTTGCTATTCCAATCCTATGATTTAGCTTCTGAATTACAGTTTGTTAAGGTTTTTGTCCCAGGGCACTTTACTCTGTAAATATAATTTTTTTTTTATCGAAGTAAGGAGAACAGCCTATGGTACTCCTAAAAATAGACAAAAGTTAGTCAAGAATCATATTTATATCAAACAACATAGGATAGTACAAGTTAATCACACAGCCAATGAAGAGTAATTATCACAAAAGTATCATCAGATTGTGTAGCTAGAGTAACTGTAGAAACCAATAGAGTAAAAGCAGACCATTGCAAGTAGGAACTATATGAGAGGGAAAAACTTTAATTAGGGGAGGGGGAGGATATAAATATAGAAGGTAGAAAAAAAGATCTGAAAATGTCATAATCATACTATCTACCTAAAATACCTATAGCATATATAAAGTATATACTATAGTTACTTATTACTATATGTACATACATAAGTCAGTCTATTCATATATAGTTTAATTAAAATGGTTGAATTAGGACAATTATGGCAGAAACTAAGAAAGGGTGACCCCATAAGAAGGCCAGCAGTCTCAAGTAACTTGGACCCCTGGGAGCTCCCAGACACTGAGCCACCAACCAGGCAGCATACACAAGTCGGTCTGAGGCCCCCAACACATATATAACAGAGAACTACTTGGTCTGAGCTCAGTGGGAGAAGATATGCCCAATCCTCAAGAGATTTGAGGTCTTAGGGAGGGAGGAGGTCTGGTAGGATGGGAGCATCCTTCCAGAGACAGGGGGAGGAGGAATGGGAGGAGGAGCTGTGGGAGAGGGAACTATCCGGGGGCAGTGGCTGGATTGTAAATAAAATAATAATGATAATAATAATGATAATAATAATAATAATAATAATAATAATAATAATAAAGTTAGAATAGTTCAAAACCTACTCAATCCAGGCTTACAGCTTGTAAATTAAAAAAAAAATAACAATTCTCATTTGGGCTGACAATCTTTCCCCAAGAGCCATAGACTATGTAACAAAACCCCCAATACCAGACATGAGAAGTCCTCTTTTGAGTTATTGGTAATGAAGTTATTTGAGTAATTGGTAAGCTAAAAGGCTCCCATATATTTATAGTTTATTGCTATTGTTTTAGTTTTCATACTCTCGTTCCCTCCCTAGAGGTGGAAAATTCCTATTGCTAAGACACCATTCACTTTAAACACACAGCCCAGAAACTTGAGGAAAACCTGACCTGGATACTTCCTGTCTGAGAGCCCACTCTCTGGGTACCATAGGGAATCAACCAACAACCCGACCCACCTATGATGCCTACAAACCACAGCAACCATCAGGATGGTGGCAAGAATGTAAAAGTGGCACACATACCTCACACTGACTGACAGCTCCTTAATTGGATGTAAAGCCTGCTCAACAAGAGGGAAGTTATGCCTAGTCCTAGAAACCTAGCCAGGTACCCAGGGCTAATGAAGTCATGGATCTTAGAGGAGAATTTCTAGCTGCCACAGACGAAACCAGCATCATCCCTGACTGCATTTTGAATATAATCCTTATATCCACAGATAAGTGTAATTCTTACACTTCATCAAGGGCACTTCTCTCTGGAGCAGGCTGAGATAATTACAGACAACCACAACTAATGAAAATGCAGAGTTGTGGAGCACAGTCCCAACTGACACATTTACAACACAACACTTGCACCTAAGGTACAGGAATCCTTGTGTAAGAGGAAATGGAAAGACTGTAAAAGTCAGAGAAACAGGAAGTTTACTATGAGATTGTGTTCCCTAAAAGAAAAGTCTCACCAACATGGCTGCCTAAATATGAACAAGAATGATACCAACGAACCTGGTAACATGGAATGGGGAAGCTCAGAACAAAGCCTCAAACAAAGACTTGGAACTATAGGCAACTTAGGAATTCTACATGGGAGAGAAATTGTCTTCCCTAGGGCAAAATACATCAATTGTTTATGTAATATCAAATAGTCAGCCCTGAAACACACACACACACTCACACACACACTCACACACACACACTCACACACACACTCACACACACTCACACATACTCACACTCACAAATTAAAGGAGGCCATGGATTTGAAAGAGAGTAAGCTAGAGTATTTTCTGAGGTTTGAAAGGAGAAAATGGAAGGGGGAAATTATGTTTTTTTATTGTACTATAGTCTCTAAAAATACTTTAAAAGTCATCAAGACAAAGATGAACTGTTTGCTAAGATATCTGAATATTCAAATCCTTAAATATCTCAATATTTTGAGGTGCTTTTCTAAATGATTGTCTTTATCTAAACACAATTTGATTTGTGTTATTTTCCCTTTGCCAAATATCTAAGACTTTCTTCTTTGCCCAAATTCTCCATTAGCTCAGAATCCTGCAATATACAAATCGTAAGAGACAAGCACAGTATATGTAATATTTATGAGAGTCAATTTATTTTCAACAAAACCAGAAGTCTCAATAAGATTTTTTCTTTTTTTTCCTTAGATATTTTCTTCATTTACATTTTAAATCCTATCCCCTTTCCTAGATTCCTCTCTGAAAGTTCCCTATACCCTCCCCCTGCCCTGCTACCCAACCCATCCACTCCTGCTTCCTGACCCTGGCATTCCCCTGTACTGGGACAAATAATCTTTGCAATACCAAGGGCCTCACCTCCCATGATGGCTGACTAGGCCATCTTCTGTTACACATACAACTAGAGACACAGGTCTAGGGTTACTGGTTAGTTCATATTGTTGTTCCTCCTATAGGGTTGCAGACCCCTTCGGCTCCTTGGGTACTTTCTCTAGCTCCTTCATTGGGGGCCCTGTGTTCCATCCAATAGATGACTGTGAACATCCACTTCTGTATTTGCCAGGCACTGGCATAGCCTCACAAGAGACAGCTATATCAGGGTCCTGTCAGCAAAATCTTGTGGTAGCGCACACCTTTAATCCCAGCACTTGGGAGGCAGAGGCAAGTGGATTTCTGAGTTCGAGGCTAGCCTGGTCTACAAAGTGAGTTCCAGGACAGCCAAGGCTAAACAGAGAAACCCTGTCTCGAAAAAAATAAAATCTTGCTGAGATATGCAATAGTGTCTGGGTTTGGTGGTTGTTTCTGGGATGGATCCCCAGGTGGGGTAGAATTTTTTCTTAAATAAAATTTCTTTTATCTTATATCTGCAGTTTTCCAATTGAGTGTTTAAGACTATCAGATCATTTCATTTTTATACTTTACTTTTTGCCTATTAGATATTTGGGACTTACATAATATTCAGTATTTTCTCTGTGTGTGTTGATTTTCTGTCCCATTAATGCCCGCTAAGTAACTATCTGTTCTGTTTGCATTAAATTGACAGATTCTAAAGAAATTAAATTTATTACAATTCTAAACTGGAAAATGTGATATAAAACCACTATTAACATTTTCTCAACCCAAAATAAATACATGTGGTGTATTTATGGAATAATTCATAATACACTAATCTAATCCTAGAAAATTCAGAATATTTTAAATGTATATGTCTTAATATATAAACATTAATGAAGACTTCAGGTGGCAATATATGTAGATTCGATGCCTGGACCTACTGCCTAGGTTTCCTTTAAATCAAAACTAAAACTGGCACGCTGTCGCTATTACTAGAGAAATGGAAGCAGCAGAGAGAACCCTGGCAGTGCTGGTGGCTACCTAGAAGTTGTTTACACCATTGTGAACTCAAGGGCAACAAAAACCACCTGTACATCTTTTATTTAGACATGTTCAAAAATGAGGTCAGAGAGTCAAGAATTAACGGAAGCACTGAGACCAAGGGATATAAAATGTTTTTGTAGCTATTAAATGTAATTTCCATCCTGCTATTTCAAATTGCTTTCTTGTTGCTTGCTTATGACCTTCTTATTACCATGTGGAATACACTAAATAGTTAAGCATTTCTAAAGAATTATTTCTTGGCTAACCAAATGGAGAAACTTTCACTGGGCTGCACATGAGAGCTTCAGCTTTCTCCCAGTTTACAAAATGATATTAGAAAATGACTCATCCTACAAATGACAAATTATTCCAACACATTTGTATTAGTTAATTGTCTGTTGTATCAGTAGATGATCCCAACAAAAAATCAGGGAGGGAAGGTGGTTGTTGTTGTTGTTGTTGTTGTTGTTGTTGCTGCTGCTGCTGCTGCTACTGTTGCTTGCATGTTTATTTGTCTGTTTGGCTTCCTGTTCCAGAGGGTATAATCCATGATGTCAGGAAAGGTCTGGGAGCTCGAGTGTGAGGGCCTATGTGGAGTCATGAAGCAAACATTATATTTCATCCACACATAGGAAGCGGAGAAGAAAGTAGAAAGTAGGACGGAGGTACAAAACCTCAATGCCCATCCCTCAGCCCCAGTTCTACCCCAACCCTATCCAAGCAATGTATTTCCCTCAGCAAGACTCTACCTAGTAAGGATTCCCTAACCTTCCACAACAGCATTACCAGCTTGGGACCAAGTATCCAAGCACAGAAACCCAAAGGGAATAATTCTTATTCAAGCTACAAGACCAAGACCATTTTAAAATAATCTAATATGAAGAACATTAGCCCTTGTGGAGATTAACTCTGTTCATCAGTACCTTACCAATATTAAGAGTATACTCATTTATGCATCTTAATAAAAACAATAACATTTGAATGGTCTATTTTAACCTTTCTTCCTTCCTTAATGCTCATATGCTATATTTCATACTATTGTAAGGGTAGAAACATTGATCTGATATTTTATATCTACTGTCATTTAATATTTTGTCATTCAGAAAGGCACTGGAACAATGGAAAATGACCAGATATAAATAATCTGTGACTACCTTTCAAGTCCTGGCGTGTGTGTGTGTGTGTGTGTGTGTGTGTGTGTGTGTGTGTGTGTGTGTGTATGTGTGTGTGTGTATGCCGTATGAAAATCTAGAGCATTAGTTCTCGACCTTCCTAAAGCTGCAACACTTTAATCATGTTGTGGTGACCCTCAACCACAAAATTATTTTGTTTGCTACTTCACAGCTGTAAATTTACTACTGCTAATAAATGTCATGTAAATATCTGTATGTAGGATATCTGATATGTGACCCCAACGGGGTCATGACGAACAGGTTAAGAACCACTGCTCTAGAGGTTAGTGTTGAAATAGTTTCCAAACTCTTGTACACATAATAATCACTTGAGATGCTCACTTTGTATTTTTAATTTCTTTTAGCTTTTCAATTTATAACATAACTAAGTCATCATGACCCTCAGGAGCAAGGTCACATCCACAACAACTAAAGCAGAATGACTAAGGGTAAGAGGCAATTTCCATCCATTGGGAAACCTCAAAATCACTCCACAGGGTCATCTATGAGGTCCTTTCAGCTCTTGACTACTATAATTCTGTGGCTTATCACACTGGATGAAGTACTAGAGAAACAGTCAACAAGAAGGAATCATAGTATTTCTTTTTTTTTTTTTTTTTGGATTGAAATTAGCTCAATTTTATTTACTTAATTAGCAGTGTGATATGAGATCATTTGAAGTGTGCCCTATTCTGCATAGACTGTTTTTTATTCCTTGTTAACTTCTCAAGTGCTAATGATTATTTTTCTTTTTTTTTTCTTTTTTTTTCCATTTTTTATTAGGTATTTAGCTCATTTACATTTTCAATGCTATACCAAAAGTCCCCCATACCCACCCACCCCCAATCCCCTACCCACCCACTCCCCCTTTTTGGCCCTGGCGTTCCCCTGTACTGGGGCATATAAAGTTTGCGTGTCCAATGGGCCTCTCTTTCCAGTGATGGCCGACTAGGCCGTCTTTTGATACATATGCAGCTAGAGTCAAGAGCTCCAGGGTACTGGTTAGTTCATAATGTTGTTCCACCTATAGGGTTGCAGATCCCTTTAGCTCCTTGGCTACTTTCTCTAGCTCCTCCATTGGGAGCCCTGTGATCCATCCATTAGCTGACTGTGAGCATCCACTTCTGTGTTTGCTAGGCCCCGGCATAGTCTCACAAGAGACAGCTATATCTGGGTCCTTTCGATAAAATCTTGCTAGTGTATGCAATGGTGTCAGCGTTTGGATGCTGATTATGGGGTGGATCCCTGGATATGGAAGTCTCTACATGGACCATCCTTTCATCTCAGCTCCAAACTTTGTCTCTGTAACTCCTTCCAAGGGTGTTTTGTTCCCACTTCTAAGGAGGGGCATAGTGTCCACACTTCAGTCTTCATTTTTCTTGAGTTTCATGTGTTTAGGAAATTGTATCTTATATCTTGGGTATCCTAGGTTTTGGGCTAATATCCACTTATCAGTGAGTACATATTGTGTGAGTTCCTTTGTGAATATGTGTTACCTCACTCAGGATGATGCCCTCCTGGTCCATCCATTTGGCTAGGAATTTCATAAATTCAAGAAGGAATCATAGTACTTCTTAGGATATGTTTAACACTCCTCCTTTGCACCAGAAATTCTATTGGATACTTCAAGATCAAATGTGCCCGGCAGATGATGGCTGTCCAATAGAAGATGAGTCTATCTCATTATGTGAGATATTCATTGGGGTAAATGAGGAGCAAATGAGCAAGGTTATTTTATGTATTCTCTTGCCATCATTGGCCCTCTATATTTCTCTCTTGTATCTATATTCTGCCTTAAAAAATTAATAAGCATCGTCTATCCAAGTTTCACATAATCAAGATCTGTGGCTTTGTGGACTCTGTTACTTATTTTTCCCGTTTGATAGAAAAAGGTGAAAAAGTTGTCATTTGATCTTGCTTGGGAAAATCAGTTAACTACTTGATGGATCTTTGGTATAGAAAGAGAATCAGTAATGGTGTTAAGACTGCTAAATGAAAAGTCAAAAAATGCTTTTTCATACAGATCTTTCACTTCCTTAGTTAGAATCACACCAAGGTATTTTATATTATTTGTGACTATTTTGAAGGGTGATGTTTCCCTAATTTCTTTCTTAGCCTGTTTATTCTTTGTGTAGAGAAAGGCCACTGATTTGTTTGAGTTAATTTTATATCCAGTTACTTCACTAAAATTGTTTATCAGGTTTAGGAGTTCTCTGGTGCAATTTTTGGGGTCACTTATATATGCAATCATATCATCTGCAAATATTGATATTTTTAATTCTTCCTTTCCAATTTGTGTTCCTTTCATCTCCTTTTGCTGTCTACTTGCTCTGGCTAGGACTTCAAGTATAATATTGGATAGGTATGGAGAGAGTGGGCAGCCTTGTCCAGTCCCTGATTTTAGTGGGATTTCTTCACTTTTTTTCCATTTAGTTTTATGTCAGCTACTGGTTTGATGTATATTGCTTTTATTATATAGGTATGGGCCTTGAATTCCTGATCTTTCCAAGACTTTTATCATGAAGGGTTGTTGAACTTTGTCGAATGCTTTCTCAGTATCTAATGAGATGATCATGTGGTTTTTGTCTTTGATTTTGTTTATATAGTGAATTACATTGATGGAGTTCTGTATATTGAACCATCCCTGCATCACTGGGAAGAAGCCTACTTGATCATGACGGATGATCATTTTTATGTGTTCTCGGATTCGGTTTGCAAGAATATTATTGAGTATTTTTGCATCAATATTCATAAGGGAAATTGGTCTGAAGTTCTCTTTCTTTGTTGGGTCTTTGTGTGGTTTAGGTATCAGAGTAATTGTCACTTCATTGAACAAATTGGCTAGAGTACCTTCTGTTTCTATTTTGTGGAATACTTTGAGGAGTATTGGAGTTAGGTCCTTTTTGAAGGTCTGATAGAACTCTGCACTAAACCCATCTGGTCCTGGGCTTTTTAAGCAATCTACAGATTCAATGCAATCCCCACCAAAATTCCAACTAAATTCTTCCCAAAGTTAGAAAGGGCAATGTGCAAATTTATCTGCAATAACAAAAACCTAGGATAGCAAAAACTATTCTCAACAATAAAAGAATCTCTGGTGGAATCAGCATCCCTGACCTCAAGCTGTACTACAGAGCAATTGTGACAAAAATTGCATGGTACTAGTACAATGACAGACAGGTAGATCAAAGGATCAGAATTGAAAACCCAGAAATGAACTCACACACGTATGGTCACTTGATTTTTGACAAAGTATCTAAAACCATCCAGTGAAAAGAAGGCAGCATCTTCAACAAATGGTGCTGGCTCAACTGGTGGTTAGCATGTAGAAGAATGCAAATTGATCCATTTTATCTCCTTGTACAATGCTCAAGTCTAAGTGGATCAAAGAACTCCACATAAAACCAGAGACACTAAAACTTATAGAGGAGAAAGTGGGGAAGAGCTTTGAAGATATGGACATAGGGGAAAGATTCTAGAATATAACACAAATGGCTTGTGCTGTAAGATCAAGAATCAACAAATGGGACCTCATAAAATTGCAAAGCTTCTGTAAGGCAAATGACATTGTCAATAAGACAAAAAGGCCACCAACAGATTGGGAAAGGATTTTTACCAATCCAAAATCTGATAGGAAGCTAATATCCAATATATATAAAGAACTCAAGAAGTAAATGGGGTACAGAGCTAAATAAAGAATTCTGAGCTAAGGATTACTGAATGTCTGAGAAGCACCTAAAAAATGTTCAACACACTTAATTATCAGGAAAATGCAAATCAAATCAACCCTGAGATTCACCTCACATCAGTCAGAATGGCTAAGATCAAAAATTCAGGTGACAGCAGATGCTGGCAAGGCTGTGAAGAAAGAGGAACACTCCTCCATTGCTGATGGGAATGCAAGCTGGTACAACCACTCTACAAATCAGTTTGGGGGGTTTCTCAAAAAATTGTACATAGTTCTTCTACCAGAAGATCCAGCAATACCATTCCTGGGCATATACCCAGAAGATGCTCCAACATGCATAAGGACACATGGTCCACTATGTTCATAGCAGCCTTATATAATAGCCAGAATCTGGAAAGAACCCAGATGTCCCTCAACAGAGGAATGGATACAGAAAATGTGGAACATGTACACAATGGAGTACTACTCAGCTATTAAAAACAATGAATTTATAAAACTCTTAGACAAATTGATGGATCTGGAGGATATCATCCTGAGTGAGGTAACCCAATCACAAAAGAACACACATGACATGCACTCACTGATAAGTGGATATTAGCCCAGAAGCTCAGAATGCATCTTAGAAGGCAGAACAAAATACACATAGAAAGAGTTACAGAGACAAAATTTGGAGCAGTAACTGAGGAACAACTATCCAGAGACTGCCCCACTTTAGGATCCATCCCACAAACAACCACCAAACCTAGACACTATGGCAGATGCCAACAAAAGCCTGCTGACAGGAGCCTGATATAGCTGTCTCCTGAGGGGCTCTGCCAGTGCCTGGCAAATACAGAAGTGGATGCTCATAATCATCCATTGGACAGAGCACAAGGTCCCCAATGAAGGAGCTAGAGAAAGTACCCAAGGAGCTGAAGGGGTCTGAAGCCCCATAGGAGAAACATCAATATGAACTAACCAGTACCCCGCAGAGCTCCTTGGAATTAAACCATCAATTAAAGAAAACACATGGTGGAACTTGTGGGTTTAGCTGTATGTGTAACAGAGGATGGCCTAGTTGGTCATCAGTGGGAGGAGAGGCCCTTGGTCCTGTGAAGGATATATGCCCCAAGTATAGGAGAATGCCAGAACCTGGAATTGGAGTGGGTAAGTTGTGGAGTGTGGGGGGGGGGGAGATTGGGGTAGGGGATTTGGGGAGAGAAAATTAGGAAAGGGGATAACATTTGAAATGTAAATTAAGAAAACATCTAATAAAAATGTCTTTTCCGGTAAGTGAGTAGGGCATACATTATTGTTCAGAGATACACAAACAAATGCACACACACACACACATACACACACACATTTACAGTTGCAGGCATGCATTCATGCACATGCACACAGGCACATATGCATATGCCTTTATCTACATTGCAGGCAGTTGTGCAATCTGGCCTTTCTCTTAGGTACTTACTAGTAAATCACCTACATTGTAACCATATGTAAACAGTCTAAGTATGGGGATTTATTAATTGTTGATATTTCCATGAAAGCTTTAGAGTATATAGCTTCCAATACAATGTATCTACAAGCAGAATATATTTGAAATGAGTGTTCTAGAGTTATTTTGAAAGTATAAATCCAATTCACTTTATGTTTAACACGGTGGGTTTGCTTCAAGATGGCAGTTTAAATTGAAGGATGAATGGGCTTCATTAAAAAATAAAAAAAATTAACCTAAAATTCTAAAACGGACTATATTTAAATGAGTTTGTCCTCTTAAGAATTGTCAAGGAGTTCATGGTGCTACCACAAATCAAAATGTTTGGGCCAGATTAGGAATACTGATAAAAGAAGGACATAAATGGGTAGAAAAAGACGATTGTTCAGATCCAAGAACAAACAAAGCAGAGATTGTCTGTTTCCTCGTCTAGTGTGTGTATATTCTTGCCAGAGAAGCAGAGGAAGAAAATGCTACTCCTGAGAATAGGAGTAGAAGGAGAAATGTGTGCCCACTTTCCAAACATACAACCACTGTCTCTAAACTATAAATCACCCAGTGAGAGTTACAGTGAGAGATCTCAATGAATCCTTTCTGTGTTTTGCTATCTCAGAAAGTATTTAAAAAGAGAGAGGGAAAGCCAAGAGAGAAGTTATGACTCTTTCTCAGAAATACTACACAAAATTAAGAATTCTAAGAAAACCAAACAATAATAAAAATCATCATTAATAGTGCTAAGAGATAGCAATGAACACTTTGAGTGCACACCATCTGTCTAAAACAGACTCTGTTTTAGAGAAGGTGTTCCCATTATTACCTTTAAGACCCAAAACAAACATACAAATCTGTTGTTGCTTTCCCCACTCTTCCAATAGAGAAACTAGAACAACAGAAACTCAAGTACTTGTTCCAAAACACACTTGTCAAATGATGGATACAGGTGAAACAAAATCCCCCAGATGAGGAAGGAAGAATGAACTGTGGACAATACAACTTCGGACATCTTGGCTCCCAAAAGGCGACAAGTGCTGATCATAGAACTGTTATTATGTGCTCATACAATGATGATGTTTGTGGAACACAAAATATGAAGTCTCATATCACTCCTGTTAGCAATTGTCTGCTGACTTTCCTACTCTTCCATACTCTGATCAGAATGCAGCCTGTGCTTGCTCATCAAGCATGCACAATGCCTCAGCATGCACCCTTAGCTTCAGCTACCCTTTCCCACGTCTGCCTTTCCTTTCTTTTGCAACAAAGAAATATCTGAAATCACAGAACTTGTCCTTTTGGTGCCACCTCTTCTCGACTGACTCGAATATGTAGGTCATGAGAGCACAGGATATTTGCCTACTTACCGTGTTCCTCTAAACAATTTCTGACACACAGGGAATTTCCATAGCGATCACTTTATAAACATTTGGCAAAGTACTAGTTTAAATGCCTGCTATGTTCAATCTGAACTCCTTGGAATATAGAGGCTTTAAGGTACTTTTCCATAAAGAAAATGATTTAGCAGCTAAAGTCTTGCATTATAAATAACAAATGGGAATAAAATTTAGAATGAGTTAGCACAAAACACACAAAGAGCCAAAATTCCTCGGTTCATGTTTGCCTAGAAACAGGTATGGGAATAAGCCAAGGAAGTTCTTTGCTGTAATTCTTGATTAAAAGACTCAACCAACACCAAGGAAACACACAGTTAATCTCCCCAATAGATTTTCAATCCAAATTAGTACAGGAGCCAGAAGGCTCAACATGAATACATTCACAAAATACTTGGATATGCATCTTGCCAATGAGTAATCATGAAGAATAAGGGGGAACAGCTCTTCAAATAAAATGTCTTAGCTGACTGAAATGATGTTAAATGAAATAAAAACCTTCTTAACTATTCTCTACACCCCTCCCAAGGAGTAGGGAGACTTTTCCCACTTTATCTGATGCCATATAGATACAGAATAGCATTAGGCAATAATAATATGCAAATAATATTATAGAATAATGTGCAAATAACAGTATGCAATGTTAATTTATTCATGTAAAAGTGCCCCAACTGAAAAGTCCTTCATTGTGTTCAGAATAAATTGCATTCATTTGTAGGCATAAATTTTTAATAAAAGTTAAACTTCCCCTCCAGCCCACCACTCAGTAGAGGTAGTAGAACACAAGATACAGGGGAAGTAGACCTGTTTAGAAATAGTTCTTCGAGGGCTAGTCCAGTCTTTGTTTTCAAGATATCAGCAGTTCAATCCAGTAGCAAACACAAAATACAAACCAGCAGCTGAGAAACCAAACATTTCCACTTCATTTATTCATTTAATATTTATTGAGAACTTACTATGTGCCAGTATCTGTCATCAAGCATATGAATAAAGCACAACTACTCTTTTCCGAGGCAGGACGGGTTTGATTGCAATTGAGGGATAAAACAAAGCATGATGAAAGACACAAAAAAGGGAGAATCAGGAAATGGTCGAGACATCAAGAAGGCTTCTTAAAGGGACCACCCCTTCAATTGAGTCTTCAAAGATGTAAAGAACGTTTGTGGCCGAACATGTGATTGTGAGAACTGTGCATGGCAAGCACTCCATGATACTGCAATATTTGTCCATTAATTGTGTATAAGGGAGAAAAAGGAAGTGAATGTGACTCATAAAGGAGAGGATGGTGCTGTGTGAAAACTAGTGATAACAGAGTGATGTGTGCAAGCTATAGTTTCACGTTAGTTCAAAGAGATTAACGTAAGGGCCAAAAGCTATCATACACTGCAGTGGAAATGCACCATTGCGATCAAAGCCTCATTCACACTGCCACAGAATCAGTTTTTACTGAGCATAATTCCATCATATTAAATTAATGTCCTTAGTGTGATCATGTGGCTCTAAACACCAAATACTTCAAACAGGGTCACGAACCAAATATTTCAAGTAAATCTCCATTCTTCTCTCCACCACTGACCTCCTGGCCTTCCTACTGACTCCTCAAGACAGCTCCAGCTGTCTTGTTGTTCAGTCATCCTGACATCCTTCACACCTCCCCATCCAATTCACCAGTAAAATATGCCACAGACTAAACCATATCTTATGAGTTCCATCCTGCATGCTGGACCAAACAACTATCATTGTTTACCTAAGTCTAAACTTTCTTCTGCTTGTCTCTTCCCACTCCTGCAGTCTATTATGCTTGTACTCCTTGGAGTGACTGTGGCTAAGTGTGTCATACTAGTTTTCCCCTTGATTCAAAACTCCCCAGGAGCTTCCAGTCTGATTCAGATAAAAATACATATCCATGAATATGTTTATGTGCTCATCTGTGTGAGTCTGTGCACGTATAAAGAAGCATTCATGCATACAGGTGTGCCCTTCCACACTTAGCTCTATGACCTGTGTCTAACCATACCTTCTGTGAGAGCTTACACTTTTATTGTCTTCAAAGACTTGCTTCACAACCTGTGGTGTTATTAGGAAGTGGTGGGACATTAAGAGAGAGGAATCTAGGAGAAAGAAGTTAGCTACTGAGGGCCTGCCAGCCCTTCCTGCTTCTCTCTTTGGTTTCTGATCACCATTAGGAAAGATGCTTCTTCCAGTTTATAATCTTGTCATCATGTAGTGCTCTGTGACAGACCCAGTAGCAACAGAGCTAAGCAACCAGGGACTGAGGCATCTGACACCATGAGCCCAAACAAACCTTTACCTCTGGTGTTTATCTCAACGATGAAGAGATAGCTCACACAGCCTGAGTCTTTCTACTCCATTGCTTAAGTGATGCTGACCTGCTTGGTATTCCTTAAACGTATAGGTGCCCACCTGTGCTCACTTCCATCACGACCATAAGGTCGCAGAGAGATCTCATCTAAAGTTATTCTAAAGTTTGAATTCCCTCTCCTGCTCTGACTTTATTCCATTTTCATGCACTACCTGGTTTGTCTTATCTCTTACTTGTTCGTGTATTTAACAGTTTCTTCCCAACCATTTGAAGGGAGTACTGTGTTTTGGTGGATGCCCTCTGCTTTGCGTACAGTGCCTGCAGTGCTTAGCACATAGTATATTCTCATTGGGTGGCATTATAATTTATATGTACTGGAAGACGACTGGGAGCCAATTGGGTTTATTAGGGCTCTGACTTTGTTGGTGAGTACTGATAGATTGTTCAAGTCACTCTCCAGACCCTTCTGCTTCACATTCTAAATACTCCTCTTGTTTTCTTGCATAGTTTACTATGCCTGTCCCACCACAAATGGATATTGGGCAAAGCATATTTGGCTAGTGAATGCATATGGTGACCCAAATTTTAATTTTTAAAATTTATTTTCGAATTTTTAAATTAACTTACAAAATAATAGGTTTCTATATGGGGTTTTTGTATCATTTCATCTTGATCGATTCTCACCTTCCCTTTCTTCCCCCTCCCCTCCCATCTCTCTTTCTTCACTTCTTCTCAGTACACATTAGCTCTGTATTATCCCTTTTCACTTTTTTCCCTTTTAAAATAAGCCAAAGTTTAATTAGTATTGTGCTAGCATGGGTGAATGGTTATTTATTGGATCATAGGTAAATTATCAATGGCTTCGCCCCTTAAGAACAGTAACTTCCTGTCACTCAATAACCATTAACTGTCTAATAAAAACTTAGCCAAGAGAGTGGACTCAGGAGCCCCTCCCCCACCAGTGCTGCAATGTGGGTAGGTCCCATCATGTGTGTGTCTTGTGCAGGTAACCATAGACACTGTGAGTTCATGAGTACAATGAACCTGTCTATAAGACAGCCCTTTAGCACACCTCTCATCCTCCAGCTCTTATATTCCTTCTGTCTACATTATCCACTGCCCTTTGAAAAAATAAGATTCCTTCACCAAGACTGAGAGCAGCAGTAACCTACAGTCATAAATGCCCAAGAGGAGAGGAAATAGAACATATTGTTATAAAGGATTAAAGGGGGGAAATATAAAATAGGAAGGGTTGAATTGGTGTGGAGGAATGGCAGGCAAGGTAGAATAGGTCATTTGGGAAGGAATGAGTAACACTAAAGGTATTTAAAATATTTAAAAGATAGTTTGACAACACATCCACTTAGCATGTAGGTATGTTATTTTCTTTTTAAATTCTGCGATACTAAGTATTGAACTCAGGGTTCTCCCTTACACTACAAAGTGCTCTACTGCTGAACTACTTCCTTGACTCTTTCTTTAGTTTTCAACTTGAAACATAGTCTCACTAAAGTACACAAGCTGTCCTTGAACTCACTATGTAGCCTAGATCGAAAGCCTCCTATGTTATCCTCCCAAGTAACTAGAATTGCAAAGCAGTTACTACTATTAAATATATTTATAACACTCAACAAGAGACATCAAATATCACACCCTCTCTTTTCCCAGATTTTCAACATCTTCCAGGCATAGTACCAGGCAATGGGTCCCTTTTCACCAATACCTCATATATGGTGAACTAAAGTCTTAGCAACTATTTAATTGCAGGATGCCAAGAACAATAACATTTTTCTTATCATCCATGGGATCTCATCACTGTTATCTAACGCCAGTATAAATGATCTAACTGAGACACCCACCCTTATAAACTATGCTGTAATACTGCTATATTGCCAGAATTATTGACTATTTTAATGGCTTCTGTTGTCAACTTTGTACTTTAGAAGTCACTAAGGAAAGTCTGAGAAATACAATATAGTTTTTGAATATGGTTTGAAATCACTGACAAATTGACCCTGAAGGATGTAGGCGTGGCTAATGACTCTCTTTAATTTGATCGCACAGTACATTCTGGAGCTCAACTGTACCACAGGATTGATCTCACCACGAGATAAGAGATTAAATCATGTTACAGTTAGTCACTGGTCAAAGTCTACTCTGCCCCCGGGTGGGGGGAGGGAGTGCAGCGGGGGTGTGCCCTGGGCTCCAGGAAGATAGTGTCTATTTTCCTGCAGGGATTGCTTAAGAGAAATGAGTCTCTGCTCTATAAAAGGACATGAGCCTTTTGGTTTATAGGCAACAGAATACCTGTCAGTCAGACCAGACAGGCATCAACAGCATGTGAGGCAAGGCATGAAGAGTGTGTCACTCGGTGACATTTACAGATTTCCCCCCTTTACACACATGCTTTGGGATGCTGATAAGATTCCCTCCACAGACAGGTAGACATGCACATGGCTTTTGGTGCATAAAGAACTTTGGTAGATTGACTAAAGCAAATACATGTGAATGTATGTTAAATAATTTGTGACTTGTCAAACTTTATCTTTTAAGTTAGAGCAGAGTTCATTGGCCAAACAACCTGTAGTCATTCCTTTTCTATTGCTGAGATAAAACAGCATGGCCCAGAGCAACTTATAAAAGGAGCAACTTATAAAAGGAAGGCTTTATTTGGACTTACTCTTCCAGAGAGGGTGTTGATGGTGACAAATAATGCACAGCAGTGGGCAGCTGGAGCAGGATGCTGACTGGCAATATCTGTCGCACAGGAACCAAAGAGTGCAAAGGACAGGTTGACAAGACTGCGGGCTCTCATACCTTGCCCCTGCCCAGTCACATTCTTGCTCCAGCAGGGCTCCGTGACTTCCTCTAAATATCATCACCAACAGGGAATGTGAGTCTATGGAGAACATTTCTCATTCAAGCAACCAAACAACTCACACTCTGAACAGAAAAATATTTGTTGAAAATAGTTTACAACATATTAAGATGCTTAAAGAATCAGAGAAATGCCAACTCTGAAATCAGCTGTCTTCTTCCATCTTTATGGAGACTCTGGGAATGGAACTCAGGTCATCAGTCAGACCAGACAGGCATCAACAGCATTGTCAAACACCATTACCTGCTGAGCCATTTAACCAGCTGCTGACGAGTGTTTGAAATGGCTTTTAGTTATCAAACGTATGTTGGGAATCAGCATGGAAAGACTACAAAAGAAGACAATATGATTTTTATAATGTGATAGGTTCCTACCATTGACAAATTGAACCTTTTGAGATCCTCATATCTCTCATTTCATACTTGAGCTCAAAGTAAACAATGCTTTGTTTATTCTTTTAAATTTTCATACATATGTTGAGTAAATTCTGATCATAACTATCCCCTCCCCCACTGCTCTTATTGTTCCCCACTTCTACCACCGCCCCTACCTTTTTCTCTCCATTAAGTCCCCACCACTCTTTTACATCTTTGTTTCACCTTGTTTGGTTTTGTGACCCACTGTGTTTAACCAGGACCACTTGAGTGAACATGGCTGTAACACTATCCACTGGAGTATGAGAAACTCACCAGTGGCTACATCATGGAAGATAATGATTTCTCCTCCAGCAGCCCTGGATTGCTATTAGCTCATAGGTAGATCCCCTTGAGCCCCTCTCTTACCTATTACTGAAAGTTTACCAGCTGAGCCTCCTGCAGGTCCTACAAAAACAACTGAAGCTTTTGCAAGTTCTTTGGTGCTGCAGACACCGAATGCCCATAAACCAACAGTCCGTGGTTCTCCCCCTTCCCCTTGTCATTTGGTTCTTAGGTTCTTTCTGTTCCCTCTGCTACTATGTTCCCAGAGCTTAGGAGGAACTAATTTGATGATGAGCACTCAACAGTCACTTGTTCTCCACCCATGACAAGTACTGAGTCTCTGTATTAACTTGTTCACTATAAAAAAATAAAATAAATAAAATAAAATTTAAAAAATGAAGTGCCTTTGATCAAGGCTAAGAATAGCACTGATCTACAGGGATGGACAGAAAGATTTAGGAGGCAGTTTTATGTGTCCATTTAGCAAAACAAATGTAGCAGTTTTTAACCCGAGTGCTCAGGACCTCCCCAGCAAAGGCCTTTGACCGTGTCCACAGTATAAGAGTGGTCATAAACTCGCTCCTATGGAACAGACTTCAGATTCAGATTTTTAAAACACTGTTGGTTACCTCTGCAATAGTTGTACCACTATGGTGCCAGTGTGTGCTTCTTGCTGGGCAGGTTGGTACTGTAGCATGCAGTGTCTAAAGCTGAGGGATATTTGCTGACTCTTCTTCCACACTTCCCTATGTAACAGCTTCCTGCACTGTAAAGGCTAGCTAGCCGGGAGGAAGCTTCTAGCTCACTTCCCTATGTAACAGCTTCCTGCACTGTAAAGGCTAGCTAGCCGGGAGGAAGCTTCTAGCTCACTTCCCTATGTAACAGCTTCCTGCACTGTAAAGGCTAGCTAGCCGGGAGGATGCTTCTAGCTCACTTCTATCCTGGTTTCTCTGATTCTGCAACAGAGTAGTGTGGTGTCTTTAATGGCGGGGTCTTACCATCCAGCTTTGATGAATAATCAATTGCAATGGCTATAATCTGTACAGTTTGCCACTTGGGATCTTCCTGGCCAACTCCTAAGGAGGTGTCCCAAACCAGCCACTGGAGTTTTTGTGAAATAGCTATGGCTTCTGAGATCAGCATGCACAATAACTCCATCCAAATTTTTTTTTCAAATTATGTCTTTTAATTGGCTTATCGACTAGTGGGTTTCTCTTCTCCAGGATTCTTTAGTTTTAATTAATCTTACCCCTCACCTTTTCATCTCTCCCACCTCTCACCCCCATCCATGAGTAAGCCTTGCTACACCCAGCGTTTCCTCCTTCTCTTTTCTTAGTACATGTGTTTGACCATACCCCATTTCCTTAAGTCCAGGGTGGTCTTGAACTCACAATCATCCTATATTAATCTCTCAAGTGGTTGGAGTACAAGGATATACCAGCACACCTTGCCTAAACATGCATATTTTCGTCCCACGTAATCACACTACCATGCCATTATTATTTAACAAATAATTGCTACTTTAATGCTGAGATGGAGTAACTATGGAGTTAAAGCATAAGATACTGTTTGTTGAACGTACAAACAGTACTTGCTTCCACAGTTAGCTTCTATTAATGAAATATGTTTCCTAATACTTTGAAATACGTTTTCAAAATTCATTTTCTCTACCACAGTGATCAGTAACCTATCAGTTTGATCGTGGCCATTTCATCTTGTCCCCAATCCCTGTAGCAGTACTTCCTTTTGGCAACATTTTCTATTTGATTTCTTTTATCTCCCGTTCTCTTTGTTCTCTTTGGGCTCTTTTTCAATTGCAATGTTAATGCGGAAATGAAAGGCTCTGTTCATAGATGCACACCAGAACATGGACAGGATTTGTAAGAGGATTTCCCTTACCACTCCCTGACCTAAACTATGATAATACCTGGGGAAAAAAAGTTACTTTGGAACACAATATCAGTAAGCCTTTTAAAATATTGAATTCCAGGAGCTAGATAAAGTTCTCAGCAGTTAAGAGCACTTGGTGGGCCTAGGTTAGAGTCTCAGCATTCCCATGGCACCTAATACCCATCTACAGCTCCCACTATAAAAGCTCCAGGCCATCTTCTGGTCTCTGTGACCACTGCATGCATGTGATACACAGACATACATGAAAGCAAAACACCCATACACATAAAATAGAAATGAATAACCTTTAGAATTAAAAATCTGAGTTCCAATTTGGAATCCACTTATTAATAAAAGCTGGAGAACCACAGAATTACATGAAACTATTTCATGCATTAATTCTTCTTGTCACCGCCGTGGTGTGAGAAATGAGGGAGAATTGACTTTGGTTCCTGGTGTTTTGCCTCCATGCCCTTGAAAAGGATATCATGGTGATAGAGAAGGTGATGGTGGTGATGGTGGCTGTGTTGTGGTTGTTGTTGTTGGTGGTGGTGGTGCCATGGAATGGTTGTTCAGACCACATAGGCCAAGAGAAAGAAGACAAGACAAGGTAGAATAAAGGTAGAATAGTATCACCATCACCATTCACTGGCATGCTCCAGTGAGCGACTTCTTTGGATGAACCACCATTACTGGCTATAGACCAAACATTAAGCACATGTCATTGTATTTGGGAATGTATCATATTCAAACTACAAAAAGCATGCAAATGGAATATTAAACTAATAATTAAAGAATGAAGCATATTATTGTTAAATTTGTGTTTATTTTCAATATTGATTTACTTTCACCTCTTTATGAGTGTGTTTGTGTGAGAGAAAGAATATATGTGACATGTGTGTCTGTGTGTGTGTGTGTCTGTGTGTGTGTGTGTGTGTGTGTGTGTGTGTGTGTGTGTGTGTGCAGGTGTGTGTGCCTGTGAACATGCAGATGCCAGGAGAGCATAGGATCCCAGAGAGCTGGAGATACAGGTGTGTAGTGGTGGGAGTGGGTAATCCCATTTTGATATGTGATACTTAGATCTGAGCCCAGGTCCTTCCATTTACACAGGAAGTGTCCTTCACCACTGAGTTGGCTCTCCAGCCCACAGTTTCTAACGATAAGCTGTTCCCTGAATCAGAGTCTATTTTGATTTCTGAAAATTTGTTTCTAATTCTGAGATTTAATAAATCAATAGTTAAAGCTGCTGATGACAAACCAAAGATTAGCCAATCACTCACAATTATTAGATTCTTGTCAGTAACCAAGAATCAGTTGGAAAAGAAGCTTGAGGGTACAAGTCCCCCTCCACAAGTCTTGTTAGCAGATGGAATGAAGACTATTGCAATGAGGAGGTTCAGACCAAACCTGCCACATCCATCCACAGAAGAGGACAGCAGGCAGAGATGAGAGTGACTAACCTGTGCTGTGAAGTCAGAGCCACCCACATTCTTTCTTTTTTCAATGACTTGACCGGGCAAGAAAGACTCATGTGGTGCAGATGAAACAATTCTAGTTACAATTCTCTTTTGATGATCCTGCAATATCATAAAATAACTGTGTCCAAAACTGCTTTTATGGGACATGATGAAGCCTTTAAATCTAGGGTCAAGTTACTCAAGGCAGCATGGCCTCCTGGAATTCCCAAGTTTGTGAAGGTGACTAAGCAATGTCTTCTGATGATCTGTATACTTTGGACACCACTGCTATAGTGACAATTCTGGAATTTTGGTTTCTTAAAAAAACAGAAAGATTATAATATGCTTTCATTTTAATCCCAGGAATGGGGATGTGGGGCTGCTTCTGACCGTCCACAGCAGCTGACTATGATGTGCCTCATGCTTTAGCAGAGGTATGGTTTTTCCAGCTGCAGATAGTTGCTGTGATTGTGTGACATTTTAAATTCTATGAGCTTTTCAGAGGGTATATAAATGCTAAAAGGTTGATGGTTGATGGTCAGTTATTTGCAGATTGTTACTAGATTTGCTCAAAGAAGAAACAAGAAGAACTTAGATTTGGTGATTTTCTCTCTCTCTCTCTCTCTCTCTCTCTCTCTCTCTCTCTCTCTCTCTCTCCATCCTTTCTTTCTTATCTAGTAATAGGGGGTGAAACGTGGGGGGGAAGAAGGACCCACAAAGTAGCTAAGACCAGCTACACACTGGGAACACCAGTGTAGAATCATTTCTCACATATATGTTCTACTTAACACCATGGTACCACTCAAAGTTATGTGTTAATGGCATTTGAGAAATGTGATCTGTGGAAAATGGTTGTGTCCCTATGAATGAATTAACAGCCATGGATTGCTAATGTATGGCATACGCGGCATAGTTATAACAGTGAGATCTCTCTGGCATGCTTGAACTGCCTCGCCATATATGTATGCCCTTTGATATACTGTGGCCTATCGGAAAGACCCCTGTGAGATGCTGAGGAGATGCCAGCAGCAGGCCCCTGGATTTTCCAGTCCCCAGAACTGCATGCCAGATAAACTTCTAACCTTTACAAATACTTTACCCTGTAATGTACAGTTCCAAACCATAAGACTCACTAAGGCACTGATACACAGAACTATAACATAACTACTTTTCTCCTTGCAGAAAACTTGGTTACTGGTGCCCTTCTCACTTACGCTTTTCAAGGACTTGATTTTACACAATAAAACAATGTCAAACAGAGAACTGTTTATCCATAGCCTGCCAGCCAATTGCGTCTACCTTTCTTAGTTCTCTAGCTTTCATAGTTCATATCTGCTCCATCTCTACCTGTCCCTGCTCTTTACTTTAGGAATTAGCCTCTCTGGAAACAAATCTTATGTCCATTCATGTGTTCTTCCCTGGGATGGCACTGAGGAATTGAGAAAATGGCCCGATTTTTTTCTGTTTAGAAATAATGGGGGGGGGGAGATTTATAAATAATCCAGAATAAAAACAGTCATAGTCTCCCATTACCCTAGAAGACAGGCAACTGGCTCCTGGAGAAAAGGTGAGATATAAAAATGTAAAGAACTATATAAATATTACACTGTTCCGCAGACACTGAGCTACCAACCAGGCAGCACACACCAGCTGGTATGACACATATACAGCAGACGACTGCTGGGTCTGGCCTCGGTGAGAGAAGATGCACCTTACCCTCAAGAGACTTGAGGGTCCAGGGAGTGGAGAGGTCTGGTGGTATGGGGGTGGGGGATAGGGACATCCTCTTTGACATGGAGGAGGAGATATGGGATGAGGAACAGTCAGAGAGGGCACACTGGGAGGGGGATAAAGACTGGACTGTAAAGGAGAGAGAGAGAGAGAGAGAGAGAGAGAGAGAGAGAGAGAGAGAGAGAGGACTGTGGGAAGAGAGAACTGGGAAGAAGCCAGCAGCCAGAGAGACTCTGCAGAAATTTAGTCACCCAAGGAGGACACAGAGGGAAGTAGGACACAACCCATGAAGGAACAACCAACTGCAAATTTAATTTCGCTAAGATTTATTATTATTATTTTGAGAAGGGGGAAACAGTGTGTGTGTGTGTGTGTGTGTGTGTGTGTGTGTCCATGAAAGCTAAAAGACGATGTCACATCCCCTGAAGCTGGAGCAATAAGGATGCTGGGAACTAACACCAGGTCTCTGGAAGAGTACTGAGTGCTTTTAGCTGCCGAGCCATGTCTTCACCTTTATCTTCTCCATTTCTAAAACAAGCTACTATGCATGGCATAATGTGACCACTAGGGAATCCACAAGAACTATAGGATACAGTATAGTTTTCATGCTTAATTTCTTGTGAAAATAGAAAAAAACATGGGAAGAGGAGAAAGTTGGAGTTTGGGATATACAAAAGTTCATACAGATGGAGTTTTGAGTTGGAGAGGCGTTTAAGATAGTATACAGGAAAGGACGGGCATGGAGCTCCACACTTCAGATGAGAAAAATCACAGCTTTGTACAGGGCAGGCACATAATCCTCAACAGGAACTGACTAGCTTTCTAAAGAGTGATAAAAGCATATGGTTGGCTTACAGTCTTCTTCCCTTAGTTGTCTTGCAGTAAAACTTAAAACATTTGGTGCCTTAAAAAATGTGTTATTTCATTTTTTCAATTATATTTTTAGCTATCCAATTCCATCTCACAGGTGTGTCACATCAAAAGCACATAGGTGAAATGAGAAACACATATACACCAAGAAAAATAAGATAGGGTACCTGGAGCTACTAAATGTAAAACATTTAGATAGCCTAGAGACAGGGTCTTACTCACCCTGTAGCTCTGACTGGCCTAGAACTCACGATGTAGCCTTGGCTGGCCTCAAAGGTGCATAACCTGTCTGCCTTGGGTTCCTGGCTATTGGAATTACGGGTGTGAGCTACCACACGTGGCTCCAACAGCTCATGCTTAGGATTTATTATTGCCTATCTATTGGTAATGAAAGACTCCAAAAGGAGCCCCTCGCTCAGGCCTCAGGACAATAGCGGACTCCCAAGAACTCACGACAGACCGAGCTTGTTGCAAACCACATGAGGCTTTATTCGGGGAAAGCCAGAGCTCTGGGGATGACTCATATCCCACGCAGGAATAGAGGAGTCGACCTCGAGGGGAAAGAGGTCCCAGTTTTTATAGGCCCTCAGGGGGGAAAGGAGAAGGGGGAGAGTAGGGGATTTCCAGATCTAAACAATGTCTATTCTCAAGAAATGGGCATGGGAGGGGTACAAGGAAAGAGTCTAATGAAGGTGCAGCAATGGGCACACACCTGGTCAGAACATTGGCAGACACACAGGTTCGAGGAGTGGCCAGAGCATTTTGCACCTCTATTTTTCTAAATCAGTGAAGCTAGTTCTGCTAACAGTAACATCTATCTTGCCAATTTCAGGGCTTCTGTGACCTTTTACATTCTGTCAGGATCTTTCAGTAACAAAATTGGGTAAAATCACAGAAAGTATCCTGTCAAATTTCAGAAAACAGAAAACATAAAGATGAGGTCTTTAAGCTAGTTAAGAACTAAGGCCAAAATGTCTAGCCCTCTCAAATAACAGAACCAGGTTTTAAAATATTGTTAAATATTTCCAAGACAAAACTAATACCATGGTTACCAGCAACAAAAACTGTCAGTCATGTGTTTGAATTCCAGACTTCCTTCGTTTCTTGTCCTGTGGCTGAGATACAAGACTCTGATGAAATAAACCTACGGGGGAAAGGGTTTATTCTAGCTCGGAGTGCAAGGAGCAGCCAAGGCAGCAGGAGCGCAAAGTAGTTTGTCACATGCATCCTCTATCAAGAAGCAGAGAGCAAATGAATGAATGGCCATTTTCAGTCCTGCTCTGCAGGGTCTTCTGGCCTCAATTACTGTAATCAAGACACGCCCCCCAGGCATCCCTAGAGGCATATTCAAGGTAATTCTAGATGCTATCAAGTTGACGATTAACACTAACCACAGAGACTGCCTTTCACATGCCTATGTGGCCTCCCTTTCTGACTGCCCTATGGGACCTTAGGCTTCAAATCAGCCATCTAATAAATACTCCATCTTCCTTTCTAAAATCCAGGCTTCTTCCAATGTCCTTTATTTAATTTAATGCTACTCCATCTAGTCAATTATGCAAACCAAAAGCAACGTGGACATCAAGGATATCAGCTTTCCCCACTAGCCTATTTATCCTCTCGGGCCTTTCAAGTATGTCAGTAGCTCCTTTTCTGTCATTACCCCAATATTCTTCCTCCAGACTAGTGGAATAGCCACCTAACTGGTATGCCTGAGTCTATATTTAACTTTGTTCCAATAGTTTTCCTCACTTTGGTTGAAATGGTATTTTTAAAACACAAGTCCATTCAGTTGCTTGCACACTTCAGTGGATTCTTACTACTTTAGACCCAAAGGATAAAATATTTAGCATAGCTAGTGAAATTCTTAGTACATTGCCAATCTCATTTTATACTATTTTCATTCTGGCTGTGTGTCACTCTCATCTATTAAATTTACCATTTGTAACCCAGCACCAGATCTTGACATAGACTCTGTCATCCCTACAATACAGTTAACCACTCATTTCACCAAATTGCCCACTCTCTTTCTCAGGTACATCACAATCACGACTGCTTTCAAAAGGTCTCTCTGAGCTCCCACCAATATGCTGTCTCTTATGATATACATGTTACTCTGACTTAACCTTCACATGGACAATGGACAATTATTTCGATAGTTTCTATCACACAGTGTGAATTTCATGGGAATGGAAATCATTCTTGTTTCATTAATCTCCAAATTCTCCAATACCAGTGCCATATCTGAAAAATATTGACTTAAAAACATGTTTTATGACAAAGGGTTACTTTCTAGGGATTAATAAAATCCTGTTTGCTGTAAACCTTAGTAACTCAGATAATTTTCTTCGAGTAGATGGTAAGTCCACTATGGTTGAAGAGTATGACTGCCAGTAGAAATCTATTGCAGTGTTTGATAGCATAACATGAAGGACCAGGTACCGACCGGCTCCTCAAAGGTTGGAAATCAATCCAACTCAAGACCCAGCTATACCACCCTTGGGCATATACCCAAAGGATGCTCCATCCTACCATATGGACACTTGCTCAACCATGTTCATTGCTGCTCTATACATAATATCGAGACAATGGAAACAATCTAGATTTTCCTCAACAGATGAATGGATAAAGAAAATTAATATATTTACACAATGGAGTATTACTCAGCTGAAAAAAAATGACATCATGAAATTTGCAGGCAAGTGGATGGAACAAAAAACTTCACCCTGAGTGAGGTAACCCAGATCCAGAAAGATAAATATGGTATGCATTCACTTATATCTGTATATTAGGTGTTAAATAAGGTTATATGAGGTAACCAGCTATAATCCATAGTTGCAGAGAGGTCAGGGATAGAGAAAGTGACTAGGGAGACACATGGATATCCCTAGGAGCAGGAAATAGAAAAGATTTTATCAGTGGACTGGGGCAGGGCAGGACACAAATGGGAAGGTCAGGTAGGGAGGGGAGATAGGGTTGAGGGAAGATATTTGAGGAGAGACATCTGGAATTAAATAACATTTGAGGGCAGGTATTGAAACGGAGTACAATTGAAACATCCTAAAATATAAGAAGGCAAGCCTAATGAAGCTTCCAAATAATGAGAGAAATGGAATCCCATCTGGCTATCTTTTGTCACCAAATGAAGCTTTCCATACCTAGACATCCAATTGAGCTGTTCATGGAAATCCCCAAATAACCCAGGCTGTTGGCAAGATAATAGGTTGTTCTCCTCAAATGGATAGCAAGTCCTCATTGCTGAAGACAACACCCATACAACTCACTGAACACAGACAGGTCAGGCTGATCCCTACATAGACCCTTCACTCCCATCTCCTAGTGTCTTTGGTAATAGGAAGGTCCCTGCAAGCTACTAAGAGAGAAATGTGAACAGCAACACAGCAAAATAAAGCCTTTCATCTACCATCTGCCCTACCTGCAAAATATGTTAGGATGGTGACACCGAGGCTGATTTGGAGTGACCAACCAGTAACTGACTTGACTTAAGGTCCACTCAATGAGATGAATCCCATAACCAACAACACTGTGTGAGTGACCAAAAACCAGAGACGAGATATCACAGAGACCTAGGGTAAAATAAAATACTACTGGTCTAAAAAATTCAAAAATAATAGTAAACTGACTCCTAATGATATTCTACTATACTCATTGAACAGTGCCTTACTCTGCCGTCATTAGAAACTTCCTCCACAACAGCAGATGGGAACATATATAGAAACCCACAGCCAGTTTTTAAGAGAGAGGGAGAAAGGGAGAAGGAGAGGGAGAAAGGGGGAAAGAGACAGAGACAGAGAGACAGAGAAACCTTGGAACACATGCTTTATTTGTCTGCATCAAATCCTACCCCTCAGAGGCCAGGAACTCTTATGGAAGAAGAGGCAGAAGGAGCATAGATGTCAGAGGGAATGAAGGACACCAGAATAAGGCCCTCTAAATCAATTCTTTCCTGTCTGAGTTCTTTAGGAAGGAACCATCTTCCTGGTGTCGAGGAGTTTCCCTATCCAAATTCCCTCTGACTGGCTCAAGACACAAAGCCTTATCTAAATCTTGGGGCCTGAGATCCCCTCCTTTTTCTGCTATGTGAACTTAGTCAAACAGCTTCCACTTGGGACTTTTCAACCCTAGATGAAGTAGAAACGCAGGTGGCAACTGCCAGCTAGGGCATCTAGTGACTAGTGCCTCCTTCTTCTCTGTGATTCTCTGATGATCTCTAACTGCACCTAAAACTGGAAATGGACCGCAATGATTTATTTCTTACACTAACAATGGCTGGTGTTTACTAAGTGGTAAGTGTGTGCCAGATAACCTTTTAAAGCACTTCACCTGGGGGGGGGGGGGGGAAATATCACCAAAACCTCATAATAATCCTGTAAGTGCCATTATGATCTCCCTTTGCAGATGAGAACAGAGATATATATGTGAAATGGCAGGATGGAATCCAAATGAGGACATGTTGGCTTCAGAGATCTATGTCTGTGAGACTCTGCTTCCTAGAGCAAATCCAGAGGCTTTCCTCCTCTTTCTTAGCCCCTTGTCTGCATTGGATACCATGTGTTTATCCTTACAACTCTCACAGTCTTTTAATAGGATTTAATTTTAGCTTTAAAATGTTTTGCCTTGCATCTCAAAGTCCTTCCTACCCCCAGGTTCTCTACACTTCCGGTGAATTCACAACTTGAACTATCACCTCTCTTATGACTCATACTGATAGAAACCCAAACACTTTCCCTAAAACATAAGGATTGTTGATTTCAAAACAATGAAAGTGCAAGGGAAGTCTCTGCCCCCCCCCCCAAAGTGGAACAGCTACTCCTCCAAAGAAACCTTTCTGCTGTCTTTTCAATGCTTTACTCTCTTCAAATGGGATATGAGATTAGTTCTGTACAAGAGAGGTAATGCCTAATGATCACACCAGAGAGAGTGGCACCGGAGGACCCTGTCAGTAGGTTTTATTTCCAGGAATTTACTGTCCCATACTTTGCCTTCTTGTTTATTATAGTCTAGAGAATGATCTACATTAAGCCATTTTTTTCACTTTTGAAATAATGGGTTTACTAACTATGCAGCAAGTCAAATAGGAAGAATAAATAGCAAACGATAAAGATGGACAGATGGACGGATGGAAGGATAGATAGATATAGATCATAGATGATTGATAGATAGACAGATGATAGATAGATAGATAGATAGATAGATAGATAGATAGATAGATAGATAGATAGGCAGACAGACAGACAGACAGACAGAGACGGCAGAGTATCATCAAATTGGGTGCTCAAAGCATTTAACATAAGTCAAGTAGAAAGCCTACTGCAATTCACAGTAAAGAGTATTAGACAGAGCAGAGTGTCTCCACAAGTTTGGTTTCTAAGTAAAAGAATGAGTAACAGACAGAGACGGACCACACTGTCACATTGAATGTCATCAGCATCCGGCAGAAACTGAATGGGGAAGTTGGGGCAGACAGCTGGAGTTCTTGATTGTGCTGACTTCTGTGGCTGACCTTCCCAAGGCTGAACCTCCCACCCCAACACTTCCAGCTTCTGTTTTTTGCTACAGATACTTTTTCTCCCCCACGGGATAAACAATAGTAACATTCTTTGAAAATAATTTACCTTCTAGCTGCCAAGGATTTTACTCTTGGGTCGTTTAGTTGCCCTCTCCTCCCTATCAGAGAGTTGGTGTCCCATCTCAAGTCAGGGGCCCTGGAGGTCATGTTGAGATAAATATTTTTGGGTCTGCAATGGGGGTGATAGCAATCCTACTTCCTGAATCATCTTCTCATGGAACTCAAACCGCACATGACAATTTAGGAACAAAATATCCATTACACAACTGTTAAAGCCTGGAGCTTTTCTCCTTTGTCACATCTCTAAAATTTATTGTTCTTTGCTGAAACACCGTCTAAGGTAGGTTCTTACACAACAGCCTTGAATTACAATTGCCTTTCTCTCAAACCTGTAACTGAACAGGTTTTTCTTTTGTTGTGCTACCTTTTGTTACAGGAATCTGTCCCAACTACAAACTTAGGCATTGGGGAAATCTGTATGTCCTACCCATCAAGACCATTACAACAAACCTCTTATTTTGAACTGCCTGCTGTCCACAAAGCAAGGAAATACCCTGCTAGGGACTCAAGTAATGCTGCCTGTGCCACGTTGTGTTAGGCTTAGAAAGAAAGGGTTTTGGTTGTTTTGTTGTTGTTGGGTTGGTTTGGGGGTTGGTTTTGGTTTGGTTTGGGTTGGTTTGGTTTTTTTGCTTGTTTTTTTTTTTTTTTTTTTTTTTTTTTTTTTTTTTTTTTCCAGCTTTGGCTAAAAAATTTAACTGAACACAGAGGTTATAAAATTCAATTGTTGGTTAGCACAGTTGCTCCTCTCACAATTTCAATTTCAGCACCTTCAAAATCAACTACCAAGGCACCACTCCAAGAAATTCAACCTGCAATTTCACCTGTTGCTGTTGCTGTTGCTGTTTTTGTTTTTCCAGACAGGATTCCTCTGTGCAGCCATGACATTCTTTCTGTACACCAGGCTTGTCTCAAACTCAGAGATCTGGGGGCCTCTTCCTCCCAAGTGCTGGGATTGAAGGCACTACCACCATCTTCATGGCTTGGCCAGAAAATATTTTTTAAAAAACTGTCCATACTGAAGGCTTCCTTTCATGACAGGATTCTTTAAACAATGTAACAACTACTTACAGTAGTTTAGATTTACATTGTATTACAAATTGTTCCAAATCTAAAGATGATTTTAAATCTGTATGGGATTGGGGATAGAGAGATGGTTCAGTGGTTCTGAGCACTTACTACGCTCTTGCAGAGAAACTACATTCACAGCATCTACTTCAGGTGACTCACAATCAGTGGTAACTTCTACTTTAGAGCATCCAACATCCTCTCTGGACTCCCTGGGAACCTTGACTCACAAGTGTGTACTACTATATATATATATATATATATATATATATAAGTGTGTAATATATATATATGTGTGTATGTATATATGTATATATATATATATATATATATGTGTGTGTGTGTGTGTGTGTGTGTATGTATGTATATATATATATCCTACATATATACTACCATATATACCCCACATATATATACTACCATATATATCCCATATATCATATATACATCATATATGTGTGTATATATCATATATATAATGTTTTTGAAGTCTTGATGACATAAGCCTATAATTTCTACTACTTCGGAGATGGAGACTGAAGGATTGCATGTTAAAGGCCCGCCTAAGCAAATTAGTGGTAGAATGTACAGGACCTTAGGTCCAATCTCTAGAAGTGTAAACATTAATAGTATATAGGGAGATATATGTGGAGTACATGCAAATACTATACAATCATGCACAAAAAGTTTGAGTTTCCCAGATTTGGATATTTGATGGTGCCCTGGGACACTTCATTCTGGATATTGATGAACGACTATCCAAGGACTAGTAGCATATGTTAACTTTGGGATTCTTAGTAGTCAGCCACTTTATTTGATGAAATGTGAAGTAGGGTTGTCAAATATTTAGATTTCAGTAGTCTAATAGTTAAAGCACATTTGCTTATCCTGTATCTAGTCGTCATAAAGTTGAGTTATGTCTGCCCTTTTGCTAAAGAGTAAGATGTTTCCCCTAAAATATTGGAATATCAGATTATGGTGAATTTGTTAAGATGGTTATTGAAAAAAAATGTTCCTTCATTGTGGGTTATAAGGGGGCAAGTGAGTGACAACTGGAGTGTTTAGGGATTGCATCCACAGTAGGGCAGTGGAGAGGGTAAGTGGGTAAGCTCAGCTAACTTTCTTTTCTATGGAATCTGAGACCCCCGGCTTATAAAAATTCATTCAAGAAGGGTCTTTCTTATCTTCTCAATTGACCTAATCTAGTTAATTCTTCGAAGACATGCCTATAGGCATGCCTGCTTGTTGATTCTAGACTCTCCATTGTCTAGTTGACAACCATCATTAACCATCAATGGCTGAGGATTTATAGGAACAAGAGGATTTGTAGCTAACCAGAAGGTAGCTACATCACCAAAAGCATCTCACCCCAGCACAATGACATCATTGGACACCCTCCCTGCCCCCCTCCCCAGCTTGCAAAACAGTTCTACTGCAGGGTCTGCTCTCTGAGCAACTGCTTTGTGCTTCTATATCTGGGGAGAGGCCTAGTCAACTTTTGTTGTTCTGAGCCCTATGAGTGGCATTAGCTCCAGGATCTTTTGAACCTTCCTCTTCTTCCAGGAGGGAGCGTGGGGATTCAGAGGAAACAGTTCTTCTAAAATTCAATCTTAACTGGTTATCCTGTTGTCGGATTGGCAAATGTCAGTCTATCATTTATGACTATGACATCGCGGTATAAAACCAACTTGATTTACATTCCTTAACCAGACATCTTCAAGACATTAGTCTTACTCCTTCTTTCAGGGCTGTTTATGAAATGCAAGGCCTGCTAAGAGTTCTGTGTAAAGCAAGGATTGCCACTGTGGCTAGATAACCTGTTTTTGCTTCCAGAAGGTGTCTGTGCTCCACCCTTCTGGTTTTTTTTTTTTAACCTGGCTACTTCCACCAGGGGAAAGCCAGTCCCCCACCCCAGCCCCTCCATGCTTCAGAACACTCTGAAGTCACCTCTTGTCTGACTTCACGTGGAGAATGGTTTTGTTTCTAAAGCCAGACTAAATCTACCTGGATAATTCACAACTAAGGTCTCTAGCCTTAATTACATTAGTAAAATCCCTTTTGCTTTATAAGACAAGACTTTTACAGATCCTGGGACTGTGATATGAATATTTGGTGAGGGGGTTCTGTCTATTTCGTCTGCCTTGTTTGGGATGTGACCGTCGGTGTCCTTTAACCATAACACTTAGACCTTTGTTACACACCTATATACACAGTATGGGGAGGATGGTATGAAAAGCATATTGAAGACCTTGTTATTTTGAAATATTCATCAGTTCAATCAATTTCAATAACTCGCACTTAACTTCCCACAGAGCTTACCTTTCAGTGTTTATTTTTAGAAGTCCAGTGCCACTCTGGTTTCGGAGACTTCACTAATGTTCTACCTTCTTCCCTCCCTAGAAGCCATTTGGGTTTCTTCAATGCATGTTATTTCAAGTTTCACAGTTAATAAATTTTGGCTTGGATAACTTCTGTGTACTGAGCCAAGAGCTTGTGTGTTGTTGTCCTCCAGTTCTGAGAACTAGTATCCAGGTTTTCTATGTGTTAATTATTTTCTCTGTTTGATTTGTTGTCTTGAGCTGTTTCAAAAGTTGTCCTGGATGAAATCTATAGCCCAATACTGAAAGGGAGTGCAAAGAATAGATGTGCTCGTCCTATTCCTGACTTTAGTAAAAAGTCGCCATACTTTCAAAAATATGGAGTTAACAAGGGGTGTTTTACAGATACTCTTCATTACACTGAGAAATTTTCTATCAGTTCCTTGGGTGTGATCATGAAATTTTGTCAAATATTTTGAGACTGGTATTAGGCCTACATGAGAAAGGGGAGACTAAGACCCCAAGTTTGATGTGTGTGTGTGTGTGTGTGTGTGTGTGTGTGTGTGTGTGTCGTAGTGGATTTCTGTCCCCAGCAATATGCAATAAGTCTCCATTTGTTTGTGGCTTTTGTCAATGGCACTGCGTTTCTTTTTCTCTCAAATGTTGCCCACTTTTCCCCTACATGTGGCTGGTCTCTGCATACCTGTTAAGCCACGAGAAACAGGGGAGGTTGAGGTGCCCACTCTTTCACCAAATCAGTAATTATGCAGAAGAGACCCAATCCCTGCCAGCTATAGAAGGTGTGCACAGATTCAGAACAATTGAAATATGGAGGGAGGGGAAATCACTGGGCAGGATACATTAAACCCAAATAAAACCCCAACTCCCCTTATAGTCGGTGGTCTCCCCGACTCTGGGGTCCCCTTCTCTACCCAAAAAGTCTGGGATAACTGCTGATAAACATCTCACTCAGCTGTTTTGCTGTCTGTTGACTCCTTAGTGACACAACTTTTCCTTCATCTGTTGAGGATCATTTTTGTTAAAATGATCTATAAAAAGTTTTATACTACTTTTGCATGTCATATCAACCTTGGATTGGTGAGATAAACCATAGCTCATCATATGGCATTAAGACCTTTCTAGTTGCTAGGTTCCTTTGCGAGTATCTCATTGAGGATTTCTGTTTAATATCCATGAAACTTTGGTATGTTGGTCTTTAATTTTTCTGTGTGATGTCATTAACTTTATTGTGTCCTTCACATTGAAACTTTTGTTGTTGTTTGGCTCTGGAGGCAGGATCTCCCGTAGAAGCCCAGGCTGCCCTTCAACTGTGGGTCATAGGTGGGTTCTTTACCCCAGACAATCCCCCTCTTTTGGCCTCCCTCATCAGTTTCAGGTTCACACATGTGAGCACCTTGCCCAGCATTGGTCGGCTGTTGTTTCACTTCTCAAAGGAGAAATCATTGAGAAGTCAAGACAAATCACTCTAGGCAAATGTAAACTTTGGTATTCAAGTGAAAGCAAGATATATATATATATATTTTTTGGGGGGGGGGTAGTTCTTCCCACTTCCATTCCCGATTCCCGGGCCGGTTTTTCAAATATGCTTTGCATATTCGCAATCTTTTGATCAGCCGTTTTAATTGCTCCGAACCTAAAGTTTATAGACTGACTAGTCAACATTTACCCCACAAGGCCCCTTCACTTCCTGAATAGTACTCCCGATTTACCTGTATACCAACTCGCCTCTCAATTGTAATTTGCCAAGAGTCAGATATCTTTAGCAGCTAATCTCGGTTGCGCATGAGTGGAACAACAGTCACAAGAAGGTAAGTGACAGAGACACATCAGGAGGGAAAACCGAACCCAGGTAGTGGTGGTTCCACCTTTAGAGTCAGGGATGAGGATGAGTGGCTCAGATGCCTGCTCTTTCTAGCTGGGAACAGACCCAGAATGTAGCCTAGAGCCTGCACTCCAGAGGCTCTAGGTGAAGACCGGGGAGACAAGCCCAGACTTCTGTTGCTCGGGTAAGGGGTTGAGCGGAGGGGGGAAACTTTCCCACGGCCCCGCGGGGCCGAACGAGCGGGGCCTGCGCGGCCGGCGGGTCTACGCGGGGTCAGGCTCGGCGCCGCCCACGCGCGGCTCGTGGGAGACGCGGAGCGGGAGCGCAGGCGGATGTTGGGCGCCGAATCCCAGGCCAAGGGGTCGGGCTGCGGGAGCATCTCCAGCGCTTTCCGCGGGGTTTGTCTCCTGCCGCTTCCCGTCTCTGGAGCCGGCCTCGCCGTGAGTGCTGGGAGCCGGGCGGGGCGCGGACGCAGGTAAGGGCCGGTCTGGGCCTGGCGCGGCTCCGGGGGCCGGGGCTGGACGCACCCGTCGCCTCCCGCCGGCCCCAGGTGACGCTCGGAGGCTCAACTTTCCGCACCTGATGCGGGGGGCCTGGGCGGCCGCGCGGCCGGCGTGACCGGGGGCTGGAGCCGGGTGGGGCGGTGGCGCCGGGGGCGTGGCGAGGAGCCCGCGGGGTGGGAGTGGGGGCCGAGCTCGGCGGCTCCCCCGCCGGGCTGCAAGCGGCTGGGCGGAGGCGCACACCCCCTTCGGCGCCCCGCTCTGCACCGACCCACTTTCTTTTGTCTGGTGCATTTCAGTCCTGGCGTGCCAGCTGCTTTTGTTGCAGCCCAGAGTCGGGACTGTGCAGACTTTCTGCCGGGGCTGAGATGATGAGCGAGCTCTGAAGTGCATCTGGACCCGGTGGAGCCAAGGGTCCCCGGGGTGGAAGTTATTCTGAGCATGGTAATTAGCAGTAACATGTGGCTGTTACCTTGTGCTTTTCCAGATAACCTTCCGTATTTTTGTAGCATCTAATAGTTTTAAGTGCACCCATAAGAGCGTTTATTAGGTAACTTCAAAGGAGTACGGTGTGGGCAGGTTAGTTATTATCCCATTTTACAGACCAGACAGCTGGGGCACCCACGAAGAAAAGTGATTCTATCAAAAAAAAAAAAACGAAGCAGGCCTGTGGAAGCTGGTATTAGAACTTGCCTGATGTAATATCCAAAATGAATTCAATACCACCCAGTACCTTCCCCCTTCGAAAAGGACTTTCCAAACTGTACTAGCAGGCCAAGTGCAAAGCCAGATGAGGAAGCTGGCCGACTAAACAAATGTAAAAAACATAGTTTTAGTGGTCAAAGTGACTGAGCCTACAAGCTGCCAAAACAGTATTAGCTGTTCTCAGAGAAATGACCACAACAAGATTAGCAATTCTCCTGCCCCCGTCCCACACTGAATTCTGAGAAAGACAACTAACCACCCTGACCTTGTGAGAATCCCCCTGACGTTAATAGCTGTGATGTTAATAGCTGATCCGTAAGTTCAAAATGTACTATTACTTTGCTGGCCAAATCATAATAACCCACCATGGGGGCAAGCAAAGTGAGTCACTAGGCCAAAGAGTTACTTAGTCGCTATCCAAACTAACCAATGCCTGAAAGGGTTACTTGCTACACCAATGAGAACCCTGTTGCTCAAATCTGCCCCTTACAAAGGTATCGAAAGTGTGTTCTTTCTTTGTTCTTGGTCTCTCCTCTGGCCTGAGCGCTGAGAGGAGGGTCCCCAACATGTTGGATCCATAAAAATCCTCATGGGGTTGGCAGCGATGGTGGTGGTCTCTGAGGTTCTTGTGAATGAGGGTCTTTTGACGAACTCTAACATTTGGTGTGTTGGCCAGGAAGGCCCTCCTCAGGAGGACACAGACGCTGTGCATCAAAGGTAAAATGGGATCTCGTTGTCTGTCTGTCTTGTTCACTTGTGTGTCCTCTACTAGACCACCTTCTGATTTTGTTTTGCTTTTGGTTTGTCTGGTTTCAGGTCTGGTTTTGGTCCCAAGGGGACAATTAGTTATCTTGGTTTGGTTTTAGGCCGGTCTCAGGTTCTGGGGGCCTTCTCATGGAGAGGGGCCTGTTTGGGGTGGTCGCAGCGATAGGCAGACATGCCAAAACTTTGCAGGCCACAACGCTGGAGGATGTGCCGGTGTGTAAGGCGCCCTGTATTGGTCTTGCTTGTGTTTGTCATCTTCTGTGGTACTGTAATTCTATAGTGGTCGCCTGGAGAACGGTTTCTGTGTGTGTCTTGTGTGTCTCTTTGTGTTCGGACTTGGACTAAGGACTGATGACTGTTTTTGAGTTCTGCCCTCCAAAAAAAAGCTTAAGAATCCTGTCAGACACCAATGCTGACCTCTTCCTTTCAGATCCTCAGCTGCCCTGCCTCCCACTCTCCAGCTCCAGGGAGCAGCCAGCAGGTTGCAGTGGTCCTGCCCATAGACCTGGAGCCTAGGGAAGAGTGAGCTTAGGAAACTCAGAGCAGACACAGATGAGGGGTGGTCCCTGAGAAGTCAGGGGCCCCTGAGAAGTCCTTGTCACTGCTGAAGGGGAGATAGAAGAGGCTGTGGAAGTGTCCGGCCAGGAGTGCCCTGTTGGTGTTGGTCACCCTGGCTGCTTCTAGTACTTGCCTAATAATGTTTCCCTTTCCCCTGCATCCCACCCGCCTGCCTGCCTGCCTGCCTCCAGGCTTTGGCAGTAAGCCAGAGTGCCTCTTGTTAGCAGAAAAAGTGCTTTCACTTTGAGATGTCAGTGGGCTGTGAGTGCTGTGCTCCCTTCCCGTGCCCTGTGTCTTGTAGGTGGCTGGTGGCTGCATCTTCTCTGGCAGCCCCACCCCCCACGGGAAGATTGTCAGCAGAGGCTAAGAAGTCCAGGCCCCCTCAACTGTCCAAGGTAGGGAACACCTGCGAGTCTACCTACAGCCAGGCTCTGACGGGGGTCTCCTCTCTGTGGGGCTAGAAAGTGCTCCACTAATCTGACCTAGGTAACAGGTAGAAATAGAAATTAGAAGAAAGGACAGGGTAAGTCAGTAAAAGGATTGTGTACGTCGATAAAGAAGTGCAGAGGAGGAGAAACAGAGAGAGGATGAGGAAGACAGATGTGTATAGAGGTCTGGAAAGAAGTGAGCTAAGACTGTAAGGAAGAGCAAAGCTTCAGCAGACTCGGGAGAGATGGATGACAGTGGCAAATAGAGAGGTTAACAGAAAGGAGAGGTAGACATAGAAATGAAGGAGATTAGAGAGCTCTGAGATGAGAGAGATACTCTGAATGGGAAATATTTAGAGGAGGAACCAGTAAGTAAGAGACAGGCAAAGAGAAAGGGTTGCTATATAGAAATAAGAAACATGAGGCTAACAAAGAAAGAGACCAGAGTGAGAATCATAGATGTGTAGTGAGACAGAAGGATAAACCAGGGCAGAGGCGAACTATGAGAGAGGATGAGTGATAGGATAGGGACGTGATAATTAGATAACATCCAAAGAAAGCAAAGACAAGGAGGAGAAACAAATGTGTGTGTGTGTGTGTGTGTGTGTGTGTGGAGAGAGAGAGAGAGAGAGAGAGAGAGAGAGAGAGAGAGAGAACGAACATTGTATGAGATCTCCATTACAGTTAGGAAACAGGAGCAAAGAGAGGTAAATAGCCAAGACTAGAACCTAGCAAAGTGATACATGCTGAGAATGCTAGCACTTGAAAATGATAAACAAAAGTAATAGGAAGCCAGGGGACTAAAAAGGGATAAAGAGACAAAAGAGAAACTTGCATAAAATTTTGGCCACAGAATCAGGGAAACTAGAAAACTTAGTACCTGGCAACAATAACAACAACAAAAAGCCTTTGACTAACGATCAATGTGTTTACTGGAAAAAAAAAAAAAAAAAAGGACACTGGGTGAGAGTCTGCCTCAATAAGAAGAAGAGGAACCACCTGCCATGTGACCAAACCCTTCCACCTGTTCATGGCTAAAAATAAAGGGATAGCAAAAGAAAGGAGTGCTACACAGAAGCCGAGTCCTTAGAAGAGGCCCATGGCCTACCTGTCAAAGAAGCTAGAAAAGAGATTGTGTTTCATATTCCCCCACCAACCAGTACAGGACAAGTGGGGGCTTTTGTAGACTGTGGATTCCAGGTATTGCTGAATTAAAGAGATAAACAGCCCTTCGTATGGGAAAATAAAGAACAAGAGGCCTTTGATGCCATTAAGACTGCCCTAATGTCAGCTCCAGGTTTTGGCCTCCCAGATGTGACTGAGAACAAAGCTATTGCCAAAAGGGGTTTTTACTCAGAGATTGAGGCCCTGGAAAAGACCTGTGATGTACTTATCAGAAAAAAAAAAAAAATTAGACCTTGTGGCTGTAAGATAGCCTGCTTGCCTATGAATAGTGACAGCTGTGGCATTGCTAGTCAAGGACTCAGATAAATTGACTCTGGGATAGAACTTGGTGCACGACCTAGAAAGTGTGGTCCGTCAGTCCCCTGACCGATGGCTGACTAACGCTCACGTGATTCATTGTTCACCTCTGATAGAGTCACTTTTGCCCTCCACAAGTCTGAACTCAGCTACCCTGCTCCCAGAGACAGATTGTCAGTGACTTCTTGCTGAGACACATAGGTGGCATAGAGATCTGACAGACCAGCCACTAGAGGGTACAGATGTTACCTGCTTCACAGACTGGAATAGCTATCTAGAAGAAGAGAGAAAACATGCTGGAACAGCCGTGGTAGCTGGACAGGCCCTGCCAGAGGACACATTGGCTCAAAAAACTCAACATCTACATGGATAGCAGGTACGTTTTTGCCACAGCCCACATCCATGAGGCCATATATCAACAGAGGTGTCTACTCATATTGGGAGGAAAAGAAAATAAGAACAAAGAAGAAATGCTGGCTCTACTGACGCACTCAATGACCCTGCCAAGGTAAACATCACTCTACTCATCAGAAGAGAGATACCGTGATAACAAGAGACATTAACGTGACAGACTGAGAGGTACAAGTGGTTACAGCCATGGCCCTGCTGGTGCTCCTGGCAACAGAGCTCAAGGTTGCCTACACAGCAGAGGACTTAGCCCTCATTTCCAAAGATTCCAATCACCAGTTCAACAAAAATAAGAGACTGTGGTACACCTCTGAGGGAAAGAAAATCCTGCCATAAAGACAAGCAGAGACTGTGATCAAACAGATGCACCAATGGACTCATTTAGGGGTAAGCAAGCTCATCCAGGCATTCTCCAAGACTAAGTATCATGTACCAGGTTTAAAACGCCTTGTGGAGCAGGTGGTGCACAAGTGTGTGCCCTGCCAAAAAGTCAATGTCTGCCACACCATGGTGGATCCAGAAAAGAGGTACTGGGGAGACAGACCTGGCATCTACTGGAAAGTAGACTTTACTGAGGAAAATACCTTCTGGTTTTTACGAACGTTCTTGAAATGGATAGAAGTTTTTCCCTGTAAAAATGAGACTGCTCAGATGGTAGTCAAAAAGATTATTGAAATTTTTTTCCAAGATTTGGAGTGCCAAAAGTAATAGGGTCAGATAATGGCCCTGCCTTTGTTGCCCAGGTAAGTTAGGGTGTGGCCAAGTATTTAGAGGTCAAATAAAAATTACATTGTGTGTACAGACCTCAGAGTTCAGGACAGGTAGAAAGGATAAATAAAACCTTAAAAAAGACCTTGACAAAATTAACCATGGAGACTGGCGCAGACTGGGGTGCTCCTTCCCCTTGCCCTATTTAGAACCAGAAATCCTCCCTCTTGATTCAGTCTCGTTCTAACTGTTTTAAATGATGTGTTTGAACCCATATGTTGTTGTAATAATGATATTTATGCTAAGTTAAAAGGCTTGCAGATGGTGCAAAAAAAAAAAAAAAAAGTCTGGTCACAACTGGCTACACCAAATGAGCTGGGTACCCCAAAGACATCTCACCAGTTCCAGGTATAAAAAGTGTGTTCTTTCTTTGTTCTTGGTCTCTCCTCTGGCCTGCGTGCTGAGAGGAGGGTCCCCAACATGTTAGATCCATAAGAATCTTCATGCAGTTTGCAGTGATGGAGGCGGTCTCTGAGGTCTTTGTGAGTGAGGGTCTTTTGATGAACTACAACACCTGACACAGCTTTGCCTTGCTTGACCCAGTTGCTCTCCCAGTCTCAAGCAAAATTTAGTGCTGAAAGAGTGCCAGTTAGGTTCTGTGTTGGCTAGTTTTATGTCAACTTGACACAAGCTAGAATGGAAGGAACCGCAACTGGGAAAAATGCCACTACTGGATTGGCCTGTAGCAAACCTACCTTGCATTTTCTCTGTTGAGGATTGGTTGCTGATTGAGTGAAGTGAGAGGGCCCAGCCCATTGTGGATGGTGCCACCCCTGGGCTGGTGGCCCTGATGCACTAGGAAAACAGACTAAGCTAGCCAAGTGGTGAAGGCTAGTAAGAAGCAGCTCTCCTCTACGGCCTCTGCTTCAGTTCCTGCCTCCAGTTTTGAGCCTTGAGTTCCTTCCCTGATCTCAGTGAATGATAGACTACAAGTTGTAAGATTAAATAAACTTTCATCCCTGAGTAGCTTTTGGTCATGGTGTTTCATCCCAGCAGTAGAAACCCTAACTCTGATAGCTTCTCTTTTATTTTACTCTTTGCTAAAAAAAAAAAAAAAAAAAAAAAAAAAAAAATTCTTTAAAAACAGAGTGGAATCCTTTCAGACTCCTGCAGTTGTATCCCTGAAAGTAGTCATTAAAAGTCTGAATAGTTTCCATTGTGGAAAAGTTGTAAGTCTAATGTCGTGCAGAAAGCCTTTGCCTTGCCTGTCTTTCCTTTCCTGTATAAGTACTCAGAGTGGTGTTGAGCATGGCACAGGCCCTCAGCATCAGTAACTGAGTAGCATGGAGCCCGAGTGCTAGCTTCCTGTTGAACAATTTAGGAGAACAGTCATTTCAGTGAAAATCAGCTTATACAGTAATTGCATCCATATTAGATTGTTTTCTTATCTCCCCACAGCTATCAGCAGTTAACCAATTTCCCCCAGGGTTCGCCTTTAAATTGTTTTGTCAATAGATCTTTTATTGCTCCATCTCCCTCTCATTTATATTTGGATTTTCAGAAGGAGGGGCTTTCTTCTAAAAGTGAAACGTACTTTCTCTCTAGTGTCAGCTAGAACATGTATGAGTGTATCTAAGGGCAGTCCTCAAACTCTTTTTAATAAGTACATCTATATACCAGGCAGGGATTTTTTTCCCAGGCAAGGAATGCAGTGAATTAGTAATGATTTTTAATAGGCCCCTGTGATCATTTGTGCTACTCAGACCTGTGTGACAGTGCTTTGTAGTCATATACTTTTCAGCAATAAGCAGAAAGCTAAGCATTTTCACTTGAATTTTGAAAACTACATGACAAAAACTGTTTTACAGGACACTGTACTTACCTTTGACCACCTCCGCTCATCTGCCTGTACAAAGTTGTCTGGAAAAAAGGCATAGTTAGAGAATGTACTCATAGTTAGGAAATCATTTGAGCTGGGTGGGAAAAGGCTGGTTTTCCTCTTCATAGCGGGACTATTCCATTCTTGTCTCCCCTAAACATGCTATATGTTTTAAGCCTCAAGGAGATGATCACCCAAGGAGGCTGATAGCAGTGGAATAGGGCCACTGCTATTCAAAATTATTTTGAGTCTTTGAGTCATTTTGCAAGCAACACAAAGGTATCGTTACTTTAAGCATTTGCCTTTGTATTTTGTTAAATCAAGAAACTAACTTGGCCTGAGCACTATTTTCTTTGCTGAGTTTTGAAGACTGATTTTTGGCTTGGCTGCCAAACTAAGTTCTACCTTGGATAGTCTGTAACTATTCAAGATAGTTAAAGGATTTTCTGATGATTATGCAGGCGGTTTAAAAGAAGGATTTGAAAAACAAGGTAGGGTTGGGGATGTAGCTTAGTGCATGCCTATGGCACATTTGAGCTCCCATGTTCAATCCCTTGAACAGCCAAAATGAAAAATGTTCAATAACGACACACTTTAGAATGTCTTTGCCTGCATTCTTCCTTGAAGATACCATTAAAAGGAGAATGCTTGCTTGGAGGTTAAATTCTGTACCTGTGTGTGCAGCTACACAGTATCAAACATTTTGAAAAGAGTTAATTTGCTTTGTAATCTGTTGTTTATCTCTTGTTTAGCACCCCGACTGACTTTTTCCTAAGTTAAAGTAGAAGCTGTTTACACAGATCACATATCTCACCAGAACACTGTTAGGTTGAGAATGCATTTCATAGAAGCTTGAAATTCAGATCAATGAAACTCTAATTTATTTTTGTAATAACTCAGGGCCAGAGGTTGGTTCTACAATTCTATTTTCAGTCTTAAGACAAGAGCAAGATGATTCATATCTTAGGGCCTCTCACAGGAGCTCAATCTTAAGAATGGTGTCCTGAACACTTTATTTAATACCTCTTAGCAGAGATATTTGTTTTGTAAATTTTTTCAGGCTTTAAATAGTTATAAGTATGTTGTATGTACTATATCCTGCCCGTTTGTGTGGCTGTGACAAAATGCAGGAGACTAGGATGCTTCTAAAGAGCAGAAATTCATTTCTTACACTTCTGAGAAATGGGAAGGCCAAGAGCAGGCGCTGGCAGCTTTGCTGTCTGATGAGATTCCTGTTCCTGCTTCTAAAGGGATGGCTGTATCCTTCTGGATAAGGTGGAAGGATCGAAAGGGGCCTGAGCCAGTCCTCTCCAGTCTTAACATCATTTGAGAAATTGAAAATCCTCTAAAGCACACAAGTGAGGAGGACTATCCTGACATTAGCTTCTGCTGCAGGGATGGGGTGCTGATAAATACAGAGCTAAAAGCTCCATCCTACCTCTCTGCTGAAGCTCTCTTCACATGGCTCCTCTTCCACTCTGGAAACTAGACAAATAGCCTTCGGCCTCTTGGCTACTGCTTTGCAGTGTGGGAACGGCTCGATTATTATTACTCTCTTGGATGTGAGATAGTAGGCAAACAATTTAAAGACTCTCACAGGGAAACATCCAAGTGAAGGCCCATGTATGAAATGAGATGGAGCCTCCAATACCACACACACACACACACACACAAACACACACACACACACACACACACACACACACACCCCTCAGGTGATTTTTCAGAGAGATAAGGGCTAAACTAAAACCCATTCACTTTATATTAAGGATATAGCAGTGATAGGAAGCCTGGGTTTAGCTGAACGCTAATAGCTATTTGAAACTTGCCACACTTACACTTGATGAGTAGATTATCCCTAATGGGCCAAAGAGAATCAGGAGAGAGTACAGAGGCACAGGTAATCACTAATCCAGCTTTAGCACTGCTCTTCTCGGAAGAAAGGGAATAATTGTAAAGAGACCTTATTATTATTATTATTTTGATACAAAGAACAAAAGATTTTTGGCTACTGAAGGTATTTGTAGATAACGGAGCCTACTTTAAAAAGTAGACTGAAGACTGACTGGCAAGGCAGGAAACCTGAGCTTGTTTCCCTATTAATTCACTGTCCTCCCAAGAGTGTGTAGGACTCCCAGCACTGCCACTGTTAACAATGGCCTTGAGCAGATCATCTGCTCCCTCCTCTGCTGGTCATTGCTTGCATCCCTGCACAGCCAGCTAAGGCCCTGCTATACACTACTGTTCCTTCTGCCTGTAACTCGAAACAAATGAGATGTATTGTACCTATTTGTCAAGGGATAGGGACAGGAAGAATACACTTTTACAGTTATTGTATAGCCCCCCAATGAATGTGGTTAACTATAGGGTACTGTGTGAACATTCATATATACAGTATTTACAACTATACATACTGCTTGTCATGTACAATACACACAATTGTCACTTTATCACTTTGCATTCCAAAATTATTTGTAGTTATTATATTTAAATTTATAATACATGAATAAAAAGAATCAAGAGATGGGGGAAAAGAGACCCATCAAATTCAGTGACTACACTTGTTATAATCTTTAATCAAACAAATACACTCTAAAATAGATATTAGAATGGAGAATATCATACATAATCTATATAGTGGATGGTAATAAAAACTGTTAATCATATTGAAGATAACATACAACATTGTCACTATGAACTTTAAAGATATTCAGGCTGGAAGTAAATATTAAAGTATTTCTCTGACCAAAGTAAGTAATACAGAAGCAAATTATATACAGTAGAAAAGAGAAATGGAAGAGTAATAGCTATTAAAGATGGGTGATAAATTCAGAACCCATAACATTCTTTTTTATGTGAGATTTAAATTTTATACAAGAGGTTTAAAACCAAACTTGATAAACAGAATATTCATATGAGACTTTTTCTCAACTTCTACTTGAAAACTAGGTCAACACAGACTTCTTTATAATCCCTCTTAGTCTGTTGATTACTTTTTCATCCCTAATCCACTGTCCAAATGAGAATGTTCCCTCCCCGCTTTGGCTTCATTTAGGAGTTTCAGCATCATGGGTACCAGAGGCTGCTTCTCTTGTAGACATCAAAATGCAAGTCCTTACACAACTCCATGCCCGTGTCAAGATAGATATAATGTCTTGTGATCTATGTCCTATAAGCTATTTCCCCTATTCCTTGTTTTTAGCTCCCAGGGCTCTCTCTTCCTTTATTCTAAATTAATCTGTGCATCTTGATGGTATTTACTTGTTCATATCATAACATCTAGAATTTTTTACTTCTGTTAACTGCTGTGAGAAAGGCTAATTCCAATGACATATGAAGTTACTCAGAATCATAATTGCCATTCTCGGGGTTTGCCCTGAAAACTTCAGTAAAAGGATTTTCAGAGTCCTGAAGGGAAAGGGCAGAAAGGAGGGATAGGAATCCAATCCAGGTGGACAGAGGTCAGAGCTTCCATGTTAGAACTTTCAAAGAGGTCCAGTGGAGTAGATGTCTCCTTGTCAGATCAAAGAGGATACTTCAGCCCATAAAATGTGCAAGCTCGTAAGTGCTGGGTCAGAAATTATGGCTGTAGTCATCAAAGGTTTGTTGTATGAAATCTGAAGCATTTTAATTCTCCACACTGAACACTGCGTCCTTCTTTAAGTTGCAAAACAGATTGTATTCTTTTGCTCTTCCAGAGACTCCCCAGTTCTCTGCTGACCAGGTAGGAGCTGCCCCTGCTTGGCAGCCGCCTGCTCTGCAGCCCAGCAATTTAGCCTTCTGTCCACCATGCCACTCCACCTCTACCTTTCTGACTTGAGAATGTGCTGGAATTGTGTGCAGAATAGTGCTTCGTTTTAGAGATTTAGGCATGCAATATTTTGTTCATTCACAGAAAAGAAATGTAAGAATCTAAAGATACACAGTTTGCATTCTGAGATATTTGTTGTCTTCTTATTAATAGATGTTAATACTAGATTCTCCTCAACTTTTAAAAATTTGAAACAGTTACCATCAAAAACTAACATTGACAGCAATAAATGTATTCATTAAAACAAAACTTAAGATATCATACGGTGATGTTATACTTTGGATGAGAAATGTCCCCCACAGACCTACATATGTACCCAGATGGTGGTGCTATCTGGAGAGGTCTGGAGAGATAGTGGACACTTAGGGGGTGGGGCATAGCTGGAATGCACATAAATACAAGTATATACACATTAGTTTCAAAGGCATATTTCAGTACCTCATCAATTTTGCTCATAATTTGTACACCATACTTTCCCTACAAAATATAGTCTATGAAATGTGAGAATATGGTTCATACTCACCTAGTGGTTTCACTCCTCTTTGAGGTCCACTTCATTTACCAGAAAGTAACAGCAGCTGAAATGGATAAAAGTAATCCAGGTGTGGAACTTGGAAAATGTATCCTTTCAGTGAAACCTTACAATCCCTCAAAGAGTCACCTGGTTTGAAAAACAGCAGGGGGCTTTCAAGACTCACCTGCCCAAGCTGCAGTGAGCTGTTCACTATTGAGAAGTAGTACACAACTTCAGCTGAAGCTGATACAGTCTAAGACCCTGTTGGGCAGAGTAGGAAATCCATGAAAGTATCAAGTTCATGTAATTTTTTTCTCATTGTCTTGGTTTACTTTCTTGTTGCTGTGATAAAACATCCCAATAAAAGTGACTCAAAGGAGAAAGGGTTTATTTTGGCCCACAATTTCTGAGAGAGGCAGGGAAGGCATGGCCGGGAAGACAAGGCAGGGAAGACAAGGCAGGGAAGACAAGGCAGGGAAGACATGGCAGGGAAGACAAGACAGGGAAGACATGACAGGGAAGACAAGGCATGGAAGACATGACAGGGAAGACAAGGCAGGGAAGACATGGCAGGGAAGACAAGACAGGGAAGGCATGGCAGGGAAAACATGACAGGGAAGACAAGGCAGGGAAGACATGACAGGGAAGACAAGACAGGGAAGACATGACAGGGAAGACAAGGCAGGGAAGACATGACAGGGAAGACAAGGCAGGGAAGACATGGCAGGGAAGACATAACAGGGAAGGCATGGCAGGGAAGACATGGCAGGGAAGACAAGACAGGGAAGACATGACAGGGAAGACAAGGCAGGGAAGACATGACAGGGAAGACATGACAGGGAAGACAAGACAGGGAAGACATGACAGGGAAGACAAGGCAGGGAAGACATGACAGGGAAGACAAGGCAGGGAAGACATGGCAGGGAAGACATAACAGGGAAGGCATGGCAGGGAAGACATGGCAGGGAAGACAAGACAGGGAAGACATGACAGGGAAGACATGACAGGGAAGACAAGGCAGGGAAGACATGACAGGGAAGGCATGGCAGGGAAGACAAGACAGGGAAGGCATGGCAGGGAAGACAAGGCAGGGAAGACATGACAGGGAAGACAAGGCAGGGAAGACATGACAGGGAAGACAAGGCAGGGAAGACATGACAGGGAAGGCATGACAGGGAAGGCATGGCAGGGAAGACATGACAGGGAAGACCTGACAGGGAAGGCAAGGCAGGGAAGACATGACAGGGAAGACAAGGCAGGGAAGGCATGGCAGGGAAGACATGACAGGGAAGACAAGGCAGGGAAGACATGACAGGGAAGGCATGGCAGAGAAGACATGACAGGGAAGGCATGAGAGGGAAGACAAGACAGGGAAGGCATGGCAGGGAAGACATGACAGGGAAGACAAGGCAGGGAAGACATGACAGGGAAGACAAGGCAGGGAAGATGTGACAGGGAAGACATGACAGGTGCCTAGAAGCATGTGGCAGCAGGAGCATGAGGCTGGCTGATCAAACTGCATTTACATTTGGAAAGCAGTGACACTGGGAAGTGGGGTCATACTATAGCCTTTAGCTCTCGTCCTAGTGACTTACTTCAAGGATCACCTCTTAAAGTTTCCACAGCCTTACCAGACCACTCCATCAGCATGCACCAAGTGGTTAGAACATAAGCCCATCAAGGAAATTTCATATTCAAAGCACCACACTTGCTAAAGTTGTGAATTGTATAGTGTCTAAGAACTGAGGAATCCTAGGAAGACAGATAAGGCATAGGATAGGTATGGGATAGGAGTTCTGTGGGAATATGGTAGACTGGGTATTTTTTTCCTAACAGAGGTGGGGGGGCTTTCTAAGAAGACAGTTTGACTGTGAATATCCAAGAACCGTTAAGACTGACTTCATCAGTTTCAAACCCAGAAGTGTTTAAGGCCAACAATTACTAAAGAAGATTAAGGTCTCTGTAATTCAGGATTTAGACACTTTTAGAGTTAATAAACTAGAGGCTCTAGTCACTGCAGGTCCAGTGCCTAGAATTGTTAAACTGGCAGTTTGGAAATAGCCCAATTCTTTCTCCTATCTCTGCAGAAGTATTTGATATCTTTGACTTAGTGAATGCCAATGTAAAAGGGAGCTTAGGTAACAAGCCAGCTTACACTAAATAATTCATGTGCTAAACTATTTATTGAACTAAGTAGGAGCCATAAAGTCCAAAAGAGCCTAGACATAGCTAAGAAGTTGTCCCCAGTTCTATCTAGTAGATCAACTTCAGTTTTGTTAACTTTTTGTTGTAAATTACTTAGGTTGGGGTGCTCTGCACTGCAGTTCTTCTGGGGCCAAAACAGACGCCAGGGTTCAAGAGCACAAGCATGGGCTGGCATCTTACTAATTTTACATAATGACCTTATGGGTATAGGCCATTCCCAGCAGACTTGTGCATGGCGTTCTGTCCAGGAGGCAGCAGCCACTGGTTCAGAAGGCTGCTTTTGCAAAGCAGCTGTGGACTGCTACTTAAATTCATGCATCCCATATGGTGAGATCTCACTAGCATTAAAAGATGTTGCTTCTTAATATCTACAAAGTAGACACTTTCTCTCATTTCAGGGAGATCTGCCAATCATACAACTTTTAGGAGATTGAGTAACCTACAGAATAACGCCTACAAATACATCATAGTGCTTGTAAGCAAAGATAAACATATTGATCTGCTTAAAAATAAAAATTGGTTAGCCATGGTTGTGTGCATTTGGAGTCCTGGCTACACTGAGACTAAGGCAGGAGGCTTGCTCGAGTCCGGAAGTTCAAAACCAGCATGAGCTTGACAGCAAAACCAAGAATGAAAGAAAACCCTCAAAACGCAACAACGAAAGATAGAGATGGTGTTGCTCTGCAGGACTGAACTGAACAAGTCCCATAACCATTTGGCTTTCTAAGTTGCTGTGCTTTAACTTTTTTCATATATTTACCAAGTTCACCTCACTTGATTTCAATCTTAGTTTTAAAGAAATATATTGGTAATAAGGAAATTCCAAGTTCCTTCATATGGAATTATACCTGAGCCAAGGCTGACGTTTTTCCACAGAGGGAAATAACAGTCAGAGGTAGACAAAGACTTGAGCTTCTTTACGGGGGTTGTAATTGCCGTGCTCAGTGTTCCAGAAAATTACAGCCTAAGCCGTTCCTAATGTTTCTTTCACAGGGACTTATTTGTCCTCCTTAGCCATTTTGAGGGATATAATCGGGCAAGGGAATTTGCATAGATGATGTTTTGGAGAGATCTACTTTGTGTTAAGTATCAGTTCTCAAGTTGTATTGCTAAGACCGGGTTGAGAAATGAGATAATGTTAAGGCGTGGTTTGCCTTTCTCACCACTGCAGTTCTCACTGGAGACACCAAGGCAGTGGTTGGTAAATAGAACCACAGGCTTGCCTGCCAGTGGTCCTTTCATTCTCTACTGCCCCAAGCATGCAGTGAGTTATGGCTTCCTGCTGGCTTCATTTTATCTTTAATCCTAAATATTTTTGTGGTTAAAAAGGTAGGAAGAACTTGCATGCTACTGAAAGCTGACCAGATGCCCCGTGTTTCAGTTGTGAGCTACTGCGAAGCCTGTCCAATGTGAAACATGTTTACTAAAATGACTGGCAGGCTGCAGGTGTTCAGATATGAGCATTTTCATACTTGTTATGTGCCACAAAATTTGATCTTTTAAGTTAAAATGAAAATTTTAGACAATTACTGTGACCTTACGAGCTTTACTGGTGTCCTGTAATCAAAGAATATTCTCGCTGAGGTTGATGGTGATGTTTGTGAGTGTAAGTTTTCAGTATTGTGCCATTGACGTGTTCAGCATTTGAGAGCTGTAACTCTTGGAGCAATGTTTCCCAAATGTGCAATAACATTCAGGAAGCGCCAGCCACTATAGCAGGAGCAGGACAGGCAGTGATGTAGTAAACAGGTGCCAGTGTATGTGTGAGGATGGGTACTGTGCTTTAAGAAAACCATAAGACTGTCTGGACTGCTACCTGCAAGCTTTGCACAAGATAGTCACATAGTTCCTTGACTTGCTTAAGCCAGTACTATAGTGTCTCAGTTGCTGAGCTGGAGGAGTTTGTGTCCCACACATAAATTGTTCAAAACTTTTCAAAGGACTACCCACTTTGTTAATAAGTTAGACTTCGGTGTCTCATCCTTCCTTTTAACATAAGTTATTGGCCAGAAGCCATCTCATTTTTATAAACAGATTGCTAGCAGATAACCATCTGTTGCTTCCCCTTTCAAGTTCAGATAAGTATAAACACAGCTAGACATCTTTCTCTTATGCCCCTCTTCTCCATAGCTGCAGAACTCCACTTTAGTTCAAACATAATTAATAATTAACTGTGGAAACAGAAGTGTAAGGAGCCATGTAGTATGGACTAGTGTATTTCTCAATCCACACCAGAGATTTTCTTTTTCTTCAGTAGCAGATCAAAAAACTGATCAAATTGAGAAGACTTAGAGAACATGGAATGGTCACCCCTAAATGGGACTTATATTACACCCTCATTCCTAAGGGTTCATTACGGAAGAGGGGAGTGAAAGGTAGTAAGAGCCAGGGCTGGTGGATCACAAAGAAACAGTAGTTTCCAGATGCAGTAGGGCCTTTGTACGTATAAATCCATAGCAGTTGTGAGCCCAGAATCCACAAGCCCAAGCCAGACTAAACTCCAGCCTGGAAAGGTGAAGTAGACATGAATTCCTACCCCTAGCAATGGAGCTAAAGGCAACTGATTGATAGCTGCTGGGAGAGGGGTGGTCCCTGATAAGTCAAGCACGCTTCAGTGGAAGGCCACATATACAAAGGTATATTGGCAGCACAAATGGGACTGGGTGGAGAGAAACACAACAACACAGACACAATGGTGAGTGAGTAGGGAACCAGGAATAGATCTGGGACACTTGGGTACAGAGGTCAGAACTTAAATATAGGCTTCCTATAACTTGACACTTCAGATCAGCGTGCTTGTATTATTTATTGAACAGATCTTCTGTTTCCATGAAGAGATAAAGGGAATGTGAGGAGCTCTCATCTATGTATTGTTTGTCTGATTTCAGTAAATGTTTGTTGTGAGTTTCTTAAGATCAGATACTGCATTTGATTATGTGACTGGAATGAGTAGAGAATGCCTTTTAGTAACTCGAATTGTTAAGAAAAACAGAACTAAGAATGATAGAACTTGACTGCTTCTGTGGAGATATGTACTGAAAGAAGAGAAAGTGAATATCCCTAGAGTCCACCTGCTATATTTAACATTGACTTCATCCTTAAAGGATAACAACTACTGGCTCAAAGATGCCATAGGGAATGAAAATTCTGTACCAGAAAGAGGCTAAGAGTTAGAAAGCACTGTTTCTAGGAAACTATGCAAGTATCTGTATTCAAAAAACCATGCAGCCAAAACTATGGGAAGGAGAGTAAGAGAGAATTACATAACTGTGTCAAAAGAGTTCATTGATAAAAACATGATGACTATAATTTTGACTTCATAGTTTTTGCAGTAATTTTTAATATTTAAAAATAATTTTAAATTGCATCTTTAATTGCAAATTGTAGATTCAGAGAGAGGGGAGGTAGACAAGTCCTACCCAAGGAACTCTTGGCAAATGTACTCCTAGAAGGGTTATGTCCAGCCTTTGAACATTGTGACATGATCATCTTCAAAGTATACCCTAGAACGGTGTGAGCCAGTAAAAAAAATAATAAATAAATAAAAAATTAAACTTGTGAAAATAGTCTCACATAATTTAAGTTTATAATTTTGTGTTGGCCCTCATTCATAGCCATATGTGGTTCCATGTGGCTCACAGGTCAAAGGATGGACATATGTACACCATCCTAGTTGTCATATTTTGCCCGTTATGTTTAGGTTTTTGTAACCTTATCACATGTATCGATAGGTTCCACGTGACCAGTTTGGATCCCCATTACTCACAGGGAAGGCCAGACATGGTGGTATATACTTGTAATCCCAGCCCTGAGGAGACAGAGGCAAAGAAGATCCTAGGGACAGGGGTGGGGTGGGGGTAGAACGTTTCTGGCTTATCAGTCTAGCCTAGTCAGCAAGCATCACACTCAGAGAGAGATTCTGTCTCAAAAAAAAAAAGTACCACATTTTCTGTATCCATTCCTCTGTTGAGGGGCATCTGGGTTCTTTCCAGCTTCTGGCTATTATAAATAAGGCTGCTATGAACATAGTGGAGCATGTGTCTTTATTACCAGTTGGAACTTCTTCTGAATATATGCCCCAGAGAGGTATTGCTGGATCCTCCAGTACTACTATGCCCAATTTTCTGAGGAACCTCCAGACTGACTTCCAGAGTGGTTGTACAAGCTTGCAATCCCACCAGCAATGGAGGAGTGTTCCTCTTTCTTCACATCCTCGCCAGCATCTGCTGTCACCTGAATTTTTTATCTTAGCCATTCTGACTGGTGTGAGGTGGAATCTCAGGGTTGTTTTGATTTGCATTTCCCTGATGATTAAGGATATTGAACATTTTTTTCATGTGCTTCTCAGCCATTTGGTATTCCTCAGGTGAGAATTCTTTGTTTAGCTCTGTACCCCATTTTTTAATGGAGTTATTTGAATTTCTGGAGTCCAGCTCCTTGAGCTCTTTGTATATATTGGATATTAGTCCCCTATCAGATTTAGGATTGGTAAATATCCTTTCCCAATCTGTTGGTGGCCTTTTTATCTTATTGACAGTGTCTTACTACTCAGCTATTAAAAACAATGAATTTATGAAATTCTTGGACAAATGGATGTATCTGGAGGATATCATCCTTAGTGAGGTAACCCAATCACAAAAGAAGTCATTAGATATGCACTCACTGATTAGTGGATATTAGCCCAGAAACATAGAACAAGATACAATTTTCAAAACACAAGAAAATCAAGAAGAGGAAAGACCAATGGATGGATTCCTCCTTAGAAAAGGGAACAAAATACCCATGAAAGGAGTTACAGAGACAAAGTTTGGAGCGAAGAAGAAAGGATAGACTATCCAGAGACTACCCCACCTAGGGATCCATCCCATAATCAGCCACCAAACCCAGAAACTATTGCATATGCCAGCAAGATTTTGCTGAAGGGACCCTGGTACAGCTGTCTCATATGAGGCTATGCCAGTGCCTGGCAAATACAGAAGTGGATGCTCACAGTCATCTATAGGATGGAACACAGGACCCCCAATGAAGAAGCTAGAGAAAGTACCCAAGGAGCTGAAGGGGTCTGCAACCCTATAGGTGGAACAACAATATGAACTTACCAGTACCCCCTGAGCTCGTGTCTCTAGCTGCATTTGTAGCAGAAGACGGCCTAGTCAGCCATCACTGGGAAGAGAGGCCCCTTGGTATTGCAAACTTTATATGCCCCAGTACAGGGGACTGCCAGGGCCAAGAAGTGGGAGAGGGTGAGTAGGGGGGCAGGATGGTGGGAGGGTACAGGGAACTTTCAGGATAGCATTTGAAATGTATATAAAGAAAATATCTAATAAAAAAAAGAAAAAGAAAAAGCAAATGTTTTATTAGGTAAAGGACACCTCTCTTTAAGACTGACAACCTGAGTTAAATTCCTTAAAGCCACATGATATAATGAGAGAACTGACAATATAGAGTTTTTCTTTGACCTCAATATGTGCTTTGGTACACACATGCCCACACACATATGCACATGATAAATAAACACTGCCTTAAAAATTGGGCAATGAGCAATAGAGAAGAACATCTGATGTTGACCTGTGGCCTCTACATGCTCATACACATATGAACATGTGCATAAACATGCATATACTACACACACAACCATGCATTCCAAATAGAGGGGGAAAAGCAGGTTAAATTAACTTTATACAATACTAGTATATTAAAATTTGATTATATAGTTAACATACATTTTAAAATATATTTCTCATTATTTTTTACCAAGTCTTCAAAATCTATTATATGTTTTTGTACAATCTGGATTGGCTACATTTCAAGTACTATGTAACCACATCTGGTTAAGTTATTATCTATAGATTTGCACATATTTATTCTTAATGAACTGCCAGGACAAACATTTCTCCCAGAGCAGAGTCTTAAAAAGATGTTCATGCAACATCTGTACATTGGAAATACTGGCCTAGATCTTTGGAACAAGATCAAAATGACATCTATAGATTTAAAAATCATTTATAAGGATGAGTTGTCACAGTGTAGTCTTTGGTGGTGGTCACTGAGACTTACTGAAATCTCCTATTGACCTTTATTTGTATGTCACTGCAAGTCAAGAGGACATGGGCGACTATCTGAGAGGAACCTGAGTATCTGGATTTGGGGGCATATAAACGTACATGGACACTTTCAGACTTGATTCTGGTGTGAGGCTTCCCTGAGAAGAGAATCACAGGGTAAAAGAGTTGGGGATGGAGGAGGTTAGGGATATCCAGGCGAAAGAGAAACACTTGGGGAGTAAGACAAGGTGGGGATTATTCCAACAATGCAGAAACAAGATGGGGAGCTTTTACATATCATAGTCCTTATCATTGATGGTTTCAGTAAAGTGATCTGTGGCTCTTGTGGGTTCTGAAGATGAGTCAGTTGACAAAGGCAGAACTATGGCCTGTCAGCTGGAAGATCAGAGCTGGGTTAACCAGCAGAGAGTTGGTGAGCCTGCTAGCCAGGGGTGTGTTTTGTAGTTGTTTTCTATGTCTTTGAAAACATCTCTCTATTTAGCCTAGGCTAGTCTAGTGCTCACCATGTGGCTTAGACTCTCCTCAACCCACCCACCCCCATCTGCCTCAGCTTCCCAAGTGGCAGGATTATGAGAATTTCCCATCATGCATAACTATTATAATTAAATCCTTTCTACTTGCATATTATAGATCTTTATGTTCCTTTTCCTATGCTTCTGACTTTTAGCTGATAAAATTTAGCCAATTACATTTATATATACATATTCATTTTAGTTTTAACAACACTTCAGAATTAGAGGTTTTTACCTATCTCCAGCTCATTGTTCAAGAGTAAGTTAGAACTTCCACGAGTAGGGCTTAGTGCATTGTTACTTAAGGCTCCTTAAGCACTTTTGATGTACCAAGGATGAGACCTGCTAATAATGTGTTTTAGGAGCACCACTAAGCAGAAGATAGGACTATTCATCTTCATGTTCTCAGAGTCCAGCATATTGAAGCTTTCAGTAAATATTATATGAGTAGATCTAAAAGCATTAATGGGAAAAAAAATCTCAAATTTTAAAGATAGACTCACAATTGATGGAGCTATTCTGAACTCAACCATTTGCATTATCACTGGGCACAGTAAACTGTTTCACTGACTGAGCTTGTTCAAAGTCCCTGCAGTCTGAGAGAGACCATCACGACCTTATTTATTTTCTTTTTTTTATTGAAAATAGATTCTCATATGATATATCCAGACCACAGTTTCCCCTCCCTCCAGTTCTTCCAGCTCCCCACCACCCAGACCTCACCCCTACCCCAGAACCACTCCCCATCTGTTTCCTTTTCAGAAAAGAGCCTCCAAGAAACCAATAGATAACAGCCACACATAATAATAAAAAAAAATACAGAAAGACAAGGCAAAAGCCCTCACACTGAGGCTGGACAAGGCAACCCAATAGGAGAAAAAGAGTCCAAGAGCAGACACAAGGGTCAGAGAAACATCTACTCCCACTGTCAGGATTCCCACATATACAACAAGCTAACAGCCATAACATATATGCAGAGTCCCGGTATAGACCCCTATAGGCCCTGTGCTTGCCACCTCAGTCTCTGTGAGCCCAATTAAGACCCACTTAGTTGACTTGGTTGGCCTTGATCTCCTGTTGACCACCATTTTAAAGTAAGCCCCTCTGCCAATGGGCAAAGAGACACCTTGCCCCTCCCTGACTGGAGCACATGTGTGAACAGGTGAACTGAGCAACACAGAAAAGCTGCCCTAATGGCAAAGGCACAAGGTGAGCCAGCCTGAGGATGTGAAGATGGGAGAGTTGGCCCGGCCCCTTGCAGGCTGCAGCACTGGGAAGTTGGGCCCCGATTTTTGACTGGGCAGCACAGTAGAGCTGACTCTGGAGGCATGGGTGCAGATGAGCTGGCCTGGAGGGCATGAGAGCAGAACTGACCCTGCCCATGGCAGCATTGGGTGGCCTAGCAGGAGCAGTGCTGAAGAGCTCCTCTGGTGGTGCAGGGCTCTGAGTTGGCCCACCCCAAAATTCTATATCATCTATCTGCAAATGGTTGGGATGGGTGAAAGGGCTAGTCTTGCTCATCCAAAGCTTCAGGATCTGTATGACACAGGCCAACAACAGGATAACCAGGAAGAGTCCCTGTGAGAATCGAATGATGGTGTCACAGAAGCCAGAGACCTTGATTGATCCAGACCAATGACTCATTGCAATGAACATTTGCAAGTGAAGATGGATGGACAGAGGGACAGACTGTGGAAAACACTGTGATATACCACAGCTTCTTTGATGAGATGTTTTTCTGTGCTGTATTTTGGTTTGTATGTGTGTGTTTTATTTGGGGGAACAGATACAGGAGCGAAAGGCAGATATAAGGGGATGGGGAGATGAGCAGGACTGGGTGCATAATGTAAACTCACAAAGAATCAATAAAAAGTTAAAAATACACTTAAATTTCACTAAAAAGTAAACATGAATACTTAAATTTTAATCCTTTACATAACACTTTTTAGACAATCTATTTTGATTATTTCCCCATATCCCATTTCATCCCAGATCCTTCCCACTTCTATACTCACCCAATTTTATGTTCAATTTTTGGTCTTTTTCAAAAACAAAAGTCAAACAAACAAACAAAAAGAAAAGAAAGAAACAAAAACAAAAAAGCCACAAAACAACCCCACAAAAATGAAAATCAAAATCAACACTGTTTATACTTCCTTGCCATGATTCTTTTTGGAAAAGAAGTCACATTTATTTGTTTACATATCTTATGTGTATAAAGGGAGGACTCACCCACCACAGCACTTTGTGGAGGATAGAGGACACCTTCAGGAGTTGCTTCTCTTCTACCATGTAGGTCTGCTGGATCAAATCGGTCTTCAGGGTAGGCAGCAATCGTTTCTACCCTCCTAGCAATCCTCTTGTGATTCTTAAAAGTACTGTGATGGCTTTATAGATTTTCCCTTGAGCTCTTGCCTTTAAAAAAATCAGTAATAAGAGACATAAAGCATTCTAGAAAGAAAATAAGCTTGTAGCCACTGCATAATGCACTACCATGATCAGAATTAAATGAAAGTTTCTATGTTAGACTTTTTATAAAGCACTCCTTGCCTCAGACACAGTCACTAGCAGATAGGTACCTGTTCCTTCTCACAAAACCCACTCTTGAGGTCATCCCAAAAGCGGTAGCCGGGCTCTTTCACAAAGCAGGACCTGTCCATGACCTAAGTTGGAATTCCATAGAACATAGCTCCAAACTCCTGGATACACTGCGCTGTTGACAGCATCAGTTTGGGATCCCGCAGAATGCTACAGCTTACACTCATAATCTGCATTGTGTGAAAAGTGTGTTGTTTTAGATGACAGAAAAGGCATGTCCACTGAAGTACTCTGGGAAGGGAATTTATCTATGGAAGTCTAAGGAATTCTGGTTCACAGGACCAAATTTTTAGGTGTTTTGGTTATTACCAGTGCTGGGGATGTTGAAATTTCCTGCATAGGTATCATCCTGCCATGGAGCCCTGCAGCTGGCTGTGTCACAGAGCAGCCCCAGACACTGCTATGTCTTTGGTCAGGACACAGAGTGAAGGAGCTCGGCATCTCACACCACAGTACAAGATACTTCTCATATCTCTACACGGAACTGCTGCTGTGGGGATTCGGAAGTCAAACTTCTCCAGTGGCTCTTACCATTCTAATGATCATTATTGTTCCCACAGATGAAAAGAAGCGAAGAGTCGACAAGTACGCAGAGCCCCGAGGAGCAAACAGGCACCCTTCATTGTTGGAGATGTAGAAAATGCATTGCAAGTTCTGGTTGCTTCATGACTCCTCTTGAGACTCAAGTGGTTGAGGTGAGTTTTGTTGACTTCAAGGGTTTTAGACTGTACAAACATTGGAGGCACACCTGTCTGTACACACCTACTCTGCCACACCCGAGCATATGACAAATACTTTTTAAGATCTGGTACACTTCAGAGGGCGAAAACTTGAAACTTTTCATGTCAACATTTTATTGGATATAATTTGTATAGAATGAGACTAGCTTACAGCTTGGTAAATTTAATTAATTCTAATATATATATATCAGTTCAAGATATACAACATTCCCATGACCAGAGAAGTCTGTTTTACCCTCTTTCAGACAAGGCCCTCCCACTCCTAGGTACTCGCTGCAGAGCTCTGTCTCCATTGGCTGATGTCACCTATCCTTGTCTCCTTTCAAATGAAATAAAATCACGTGCATTCCCTTTGCCTTGTATCTGCCCCAGCATCAGATTTTAAAGTTTCACTTGTATACTGTGTGCAGTAGTTTGCTGAATTCTATGTCATTTATGAGTGTGACAATCACTGCTGTTTCCTGCTGAGGGACCTCAGTACTTACACATTTTCAATGATCTGTGCTTGTCGTTGTTGTCATATTAGGTGATAGAAATTTGTGTAAATCCCTCTCTTATTTTGTAGTTTTGGGGATGTATTTGGAGAGGAGTATCTTAGTCACGTGGCAGATATGCATTACGTTTTAAAGAAATTGCTAACAAGTCTTCCTAAGTGAGCATTCCAGTATCAGTGCGTGACGATTCCAGTTGCTCTCCTACTTTCATGTTTGCAGTCTGTCCATTCAGGCCAACGAGCAGCAGAATCAGCTACCCTTAGAATCAGCTTTGTATTTTTCTGGCAACTAATGATGGGGGGTGGTGGTACCTTTTCATCACTAATTGATTCAGAGCCACTCAATAGTTGAGTTGTTTAAATTTACATTATTTGTATTTCTATCATTTATTCTTCAGAGTAGCCCTCTGAGGAAGATAATCTGTTACCTCTACCTTAAGTGTAAGGAGACTGAGATACCAAGGGTAGATGATTGAGTCCACAGTGTGGAGGCAGTGAGCCTGGACAGCTCTGGGAAACACTGGGACATGACGTGGAAGGGAGTGATGCACAGTGCAGACCAGGCGTTGGAGCTTTAAGGTTTACAACAGACCTGACCCATGTAGCCTAGTCTGATAAGTGCCGGGGTAGGAATGGGAGCAGACTGGTGCCTGCACTAGAGCCTGCACCAGTGCCTGGGCAAGAAGGCTTCCTAGAAGAGAGACTGTGAAATATATAGACATACATGTATATATGGATTTTTAGATATTTTGAAAATGTAATTTGTGAACTGTAAAAATCTACTCATTTTAAGAATATAATCCAGTAATATTCAATACTTTCAATTCAGTTATTCAAATACCAACCAGCACCAAACAGTTTAGGAACTGAGACCCAGAAGTTTGTCATGCCCATTTGTCTTGCCACTGTCCCCAGCAGCTTCCAGTCTGCCTTTTCTCTCTGTGCATTATTAGTATAATGAGTATTCACCATTAAAATAATATATGTAAATGATTGAAACTGTCTTATAGGATAAAATATATTTATATAATAATTAAGTATATGTTAATTTTACATATACTAAAATATATCTGGTTATGCTGCTACTGGAGAAACAGAAAAATATTTAGAAATAACGAGTAAATAATGAAACATCTTAAGATTATGAACAAAAGATACCATCTAGGTAATCAGGCCAGAAAGAATATGAACAGAATCATCAAAAAGGTAAAGGAACCACGTGACCCACTCATCACGTGACCCACCTGTCATTAGAACAAGTAGCTGCTGGTTGTGTTCACGGCAGCCCCTGAGTTAGCACAGGTGGGTGATGGAAGAGTCAAACCAGTTCTTTATTAATAGTTCTGAAGTGAGCACTGGAGAGGTCCTTAGTTCTCTTTCCTAAACCCCTACATTCTGACACCTGCCCAGACGACTCTCCCCGCTGCAGTAAACACTGATCCACAGTGTCTTTGTTAAAAACCAATCCGCAGCTGAGGGTCTGTAAATAAAGACACTAGAGTGTTTATGCCATCTCTGCACAAATCTGAGAGGCAACTTTCACACAACAGCATCCTCTAGAGTTCTGTGATGTTCGAGTGCACACTGAAGGCCATGCCAGGTCCCCTAGCTCACCCTATAACATGTATCACTAATCAACAGTGCCCTTTTCAGGGTCTGGCTGTTTCTCCTTTCATTTCCACTAATGGTCCATCCTAGATGTCATGCCTGCCTTTTTCAGCACTCTCCTTATTCTGTTTGTGATCTGGCATTTTTCACATTGAACCAATAGGCATTCTGGGCCCCATCGTCTCTTGCTCCGTACACACACTGACAGCTGTCAAATCTATACTCATGGTATCAGCAACACTAAGCAACGTTAAACAACTTGTCAAGGTCACATAGAACCCAAAGGTGTAAGGAGTTCCATCCAATTTGGCCGAATTGTAAGCTTCTTGGGTCAATTTGTTGGTGCTGGGATGGTACTGTAGGTGAGGCTTCTAGATAACTAAGGGAAGATAAGTCATAAGGATAAGGCCAATCCAGCAGGGCTTCAGCTTATAAGGCAAGGGAGACTGTGTGAGGGCCAAGGGAAAAGGTAGCTGTCTACCCTCACCAGAGCCAGACAGCTTGTGCCTGACCTTCAACACTTAGCCTCTAAAACCATACAGAAGTACATTGCTGCTGTTGAGGTCCTTTTGTTGATGGAGTTTTATTACGGCAGCCCGAGCAGATTGGGCCCCCACAGGTCCTATTAGAGGCACTGGAAATTTGAAGACAAACAGAAGAATGATCTTTGTGAAGTTTCCAAGATTTATCATTCACTATAGTATTAATACCATATTATCATAATCACAGTTCTTTTATATTTATAAATCCATTATAATGAATATCAAGAATTTAAATTTCTGATTTAATATTTAACATTTAATTTTTTAAAATCATAAAAATATTAGATACTAGTCAATTAAAGAAGTGTTCAATTATTATCTGTAGAATTGGTAAAAGGAAACGTGTAGGGCCTGGTAAGAGTGGGAGATTGGCAGAATGCTGGGCTTATCTGCAAGGAAAAGGCTTTTCTCAGGAACTGAGCCAGAGAAGGCAGTGCAGGGCAAAGACCGTGGAGGCCTTCAGCAGCAGTGTGTTCTGAGTCCCTGAGCTGTGTCCACAGAACATTTGGCACTCAGGGTTAAAGGAGGGCTGATCGAGACGTGAAGCTGGAAAGATGGGCAGGTGCCAGCACTTAACTCAAACTAAACAGTCCGATCTGTGTCATAGATGAGAAGTCTCTGGTAGGGTGTGACTGTCATGGCCTTTGAATTCTGAAAGGATCTTGGTCATAGTTTGAAGAGTGTAGAGCACGGATGGAGGTTTCTCCCGAGCTCTCTCTTGCCCTTACTTTCTCCCTCTCTCTTGGCCCACCCTCCAGATCTCTTAATTAGAGCTTTTCATTCTGGAAAAAAAAAAAAAAACTTTCCAGGATACACGTGAATATGAGAAAACAAAACAAAACACAAGAGAAACAAAACAAAAACCCAAAAAGACAAAGAATCCAAAAAGTTGGGGGATTTTAAACATGTAACTCTTTAAATATTTAATTGAAAACAAATAACATTGCTAACTGATAGTCCTGTGACAGAGTTTGTCCCTGGCTGTGCACAGATGCAGTAGTTAGATGATTTGAGTTACTTATTTCTAATAAATTTGCTGAGATACTGTTATTGATTACACTTGAAAACTAAGTTTTAAACATTTGTCAGAATATTATTTAATGACATTAAATCATCTATATTTAAACATTCAAACCATACAGTGTTATTTAAAAAATTAAGTCCCATCCAAAGGAGAAAAAGAATATACATCCTGTCTGGACAGCAGAAGCCATTCCAGGTTCAGAAAGTAAACTGTCAGAGAGGTGCACTAGTGCCCCCTGCTGCTTGGATACATTATTTTATTTACAAACATTGTGTAACTATCTTCCTACAGCTCAGTGTGAAATTAGCTTCCGTGTGTGTGTGTGTGTGTGTGTGTGTGTGTGTGTGTGTATGTGTTTCCCTCTACCATGTCGCATCTCACTCGACAAAATCTCCCTAGTAAGGTTTCAATCTTAGTGAAATAGCCTTGTCTAGCATGTAAGTTCCCTATTGGCAAGGAGATGACCTGTTATGCTGTTAGAAAGGCTTTTAGTTCCCCTGGTCAGGATGCTTCGGAGTCTGTTATTCTCTTATGTTTATTATGTAGTTGCTTAGAGTACAGAACCGTGGCCTTCGTTATCATACATGCACACAGCACTGAACTTTTCTTGTATTTTCCCCACCATTGTGGTTCTGACTCTTTCCCCACTCTAGTTGACTTTACCTCCTGAAAATAGTCTTCATCCAGTTTGCATGTCACAGAAGAATGTACATGTGCCTGTATGGGCATATGTGCACACACATACAAAGATTAACAGACACATGTGTACACAAATATGCACATATACACACGTATGTACAGAAGGACATACATGCATATACACAGACATACATACACATGCACACATTCATGTACATACACACACAAACACACACACATACATATACACATACTTCTAGATTTGTTCCTCTAGCATGTAAGAATAGCTATTTAGGCAAGCACATTTGGTTTATATTAATAGTTCTGAAATAAAAGTGGTTTTGTTGGGATATCACGAAGCAGAAATAGCTTTCCAAATCTACATTTCCATATATACTAGTCTGTTGTTTTGGTTAATTTAAAAGTAAGTTTAGGTTTGCTTCTGTGAGAGTTGGAAAAAATGTCAATGCTTTAAATGTATTCAGGTGGGAGATGCGGTGCATGGTCCTAGAACCTGTACCTGCTACAGGATGCAGCAGCTGGAAATCCGTTGTCTGAGAACAGGAACTCTGAAGCGGGAAGGCCTGGATGGGATCTTTAAGTTATCTTTGAATATGTGTCCTTGACAAGTTTCTGAGAAGTGGCTTAATTTTCCTTGTTTCAGCATTCTTCTCTATAACGTGGCAACTGCCTAAGCAGTTCCTGGGGTATAGCGAGCATAACATCTGTATTTGCTGTTTAACCAAATTCACAAGAACATAAAACTTCACCTGTGAACAGATACGGTTTTGATATTTGATAATATAGGAACATTCAAGAATAATGTAAAGATTCAATAGTAGTTAGTGGTTAATTGGAATCATGATCAATATTATGTGAGGAATATTATTGTCAGTTTATAAGCTTAGATGAAATAAGAAATCAGTATAGAGAAATGACACATGAACAGCAAAGCTCCTGACGTGTTAATAAATCTTCTTACCAGGTCTTTGTGGTCAATGCTGTACCCAGTGATTAGTAAATATTGTAAAGTTGACTAACATGAATGTACTTTAATGTTAATAATCTATTATTGTTTCTGCCAGTGTGGAATTTTTTCTTTCATCTGTTCCTTCTCTTCTTTTATTCTTTTTCCTGATATGTAAACAGTCTTGAAAAGTCAGAGCAAATTCTGGACTTTCTCATGAAAAGGTGATCATATTTGTCAATTCCAACTTCCTTTAATCTATAGTACTTACCATGCATGTCCTTTTGGGTCTGAGTTACCTCACTCAGGATGATATTTTCTAGTTCTGTCCATTTGCCTGCAAAATGCAGTACGTCCTCGTTCTTATTAGCTGAGTAGTATTCCATTGTGTAAATGAACCACATTTTCTTTATCCATTCTTCTGTCGTGGGACATCTAGGTTGTTCCCAGCTCTTGGCTATCACAAATAAGGCTGCTATAAACATAGTAGAACATATGCCCCTGTGGCATGGTGGGACATCTTTTGGGTATATTCCCAAGAATGGTAGAGCTGTATCTTCAGGTAGATCTATTTCCAATTTTCTGAGGAACCTCCAGATTGATTTCCAGAGTGGTTGTACCAGTTTGCAATCCCACCAGCAATGGAGGAGTGTTCCTCTTTCTCCATATCCTCACCAACATGTGTTATCATCTGAGGTTTTGATCTTAGCCATTCAGACTGGTGTAAGGTAGAATCTCAGGGTCATTTTAATTTGCATTTCTCTGATCACTAAAAACTTTGAACATTTCTTTAGGTGCCTCTCAGCCATTTGAGATTCCTCAGTTGTGAATTCTTGGTTTAGTTATATACCCCATTTTTTGATTGGGTTGTTTGGTTTTTTTGGTGATTAACTTCTCAAGTTCTGTATATATTTTTGATATTTGCCAACTATCGGATGTGGGGTTAGTGAAGATTTTTGTCCCAATCTGTAGGTTGACAATTTGTCTTATTGACTCTGTCCTTTGCCTTACAGAAGGTTTCCAGTTTTAGGAGGTACCATTTATCAATTCTTGATCTTAGAACATGAGCCATTGGAGTTCTGTTTAGGAAATTTCCCCTTGTGTCAATGAGTTCAAGGCTCTTTCCCACTTTCTAGTCTATTAGATTCAATGTATCTGGTTTTATTTTGAGGTCCTTGATCCACTTGGACTTTGTACAAGGTTGAAACATATGGGTCTACTTTCATTCTTAATACATACAGACAGCCAGTTAGACCAGCACCATTTATTGAAGATCCTTTCTTTTTTCCATTGTATATTTTTGGCAGCTTTGTCAAAATTCTAGTGGCAGTAAGTGTGTGGTTTTATTCCTGGGTCTTCAATTCTATTCCATTGATCAACATGTCTGTCTCTGAACCAATAATACCCTGCAGTTTTTATCACTATTGCTCTGTAGTGAAGCTTGAGGTCAGGGATGGTGATATTCCCAGCTGTTCTCTTACTGTTAAAATTGTTTGTGCTATTCTGGGTTTTTTGTCTTTCTAGGTGAATTTGAGAATTGCTCTTTCCATGTCTTTAAAGAATTGTGTTGGAATTTTGATGGGGATTGCATTGAATCTATAGATTGCCTTTGGTAGGATGGCCATTTTTACTATGTTAATTCTTCCAGTCCATGAGCATGGAAGATCTCTCCATTTTCTGATATCTTCTTCAGTTTCTTTCTTGAGAGACTTGAAGTTATACATGTCTTTCACTTGTTTGGTTAGAGTTACCCCAATATATTTTATGCAATTTGTGGCTATTGTGAGGGAAATTGTTTCCCTAATTTCTTTCTCAGCCTGTTTATTCTTTGTATAAAGGAAAGCTAGTGATTTATTTGAGTTAATTTTATATCTGGCCACTTTGCTGAAGTTGTTTATCAGCTGGAGAAGTTCTCTGGTAGAATTTTTGGGGTCGCTTATATATACTATCATATCACCTGCAAATAGTGATACCTTTATTTCTTCTTTACCAATTTGTATCCCCTTGATTTGTTGTCTTATTGTTCTAGTTAACACTTTTAAGTACTGCATTGAATAGATATGGGGAGAGTGGGCATCCTTGTCTTGTCCCCATTTCAGTGGGATTGCTTCAAGTATGTCTCCATTTAATTTGATATTGGCTGTTGGTTCACAGTAAATTGCTTTTAGTATGTTTAGCTATGGGCCTTTAATTCCTGATCTCTCCAATACTTTTAACATGAAGGGGTGTTGTATTCTGTCAAATGCTTTTTCAGCATCTAACGAGATGATCATGTGATTTTTCTCTTTGAGTTTGTTTACATAGTGGATTACGTTAATGGATTTTCATATATTAAACCAACCTTGCATCCCTGGGATGAAGCCTACTTGATCATGGTGAATGATGGTTTTGATGTGTTCTTAGATTCAGTTTGCAAGAATTTTATTGACTATTTTTGCATTGATATTCATAAGTGAGATTGGTCTGAAGTTCTCTTTTTTGGTTGGGTCCTTGTGTGGTTTAGGCATCAGAGTAATTGTGGCATCATAGAATGAGTTAGATAGTGTTCCTTCTGTTTGTATTTTATGGAATAGTTTGAGGAAAATTGGTATCAGGTCTTCTTTGAAGGTCTGGTAGAATTCTGCACTAAATCCATCTGACCCTGGGCTGTTTTTGGTTGGGAGGTTTTTAATAACTTCTATTTCCCTGTGTGATATGGGCCTGTTTAGATAGTTTACCTGCACTTGATTTAACGTTGGTATGTAGCATCTGTCTACAAAACCATCCATTTAATCTAGATTTTCCAGTTTTGTTGAGTATACACTTTTATAGTAGGATCTGATGACTTTTTTGTATTTTCTCCATTTCTGTTGTTATGTCTCCCTTTTCATCTCTAATTTTATTGATTTAGATACTGCCTCTTGGCCCTTTAGTTGGTTTAGCTAGGGGTTTATCTATCTTGTTTATTCTTTAAAAGAACCAACTTTTTGTTTTGCTGATTCTTTGTATTGCTTTCTTTGTTCCTATTTGGTTAATTTTGGCCCTGAGTTTGACTATTTCCTGCCTTCTACTCTTAGGTGAGTTTGCTTCTTTTTGTTCTAGGGCTCTTAGGTGTGTTGTTAAGTTCTTAGTGTAAAATCTCTCTAGTTTCTTTACCAGGGCATTTAGGGCACTGCTTTCATTGTGTCCCATAGGTTTGGGTATGATGTGTCAACATTTTCATTAAATTCCAGGAAGTCTTTAATTTCTTTCATTATTTCTTCCTTGACCAATTTATCACTGAGTAAAGAGTTGTTCAGTTTCCACGTGTATGTGGGCTTTCTGTAGTTTTTGCTGTTAGTGAAGACCAGCCTTAGGCCATGGTGATCTGATAGGATGCATGCTATTATTTCAGTCTTCTTGTATCTGTTGAGGGTTGTTTTGTGACCAATTATATGGTCGATTTTGGAGAAGATTCCATGAGATGCTGAGAAAAATATGTATTCTTTTCTTTTAGGGTGAAATGTTCTGTAGATATCTGTTAAATGCATTTGGTTCATAACCTCTCTTAGTTTCACTGTGTCTCTGTTTAGTTTCTGTTTCAATGACCTATCCATTGGTGAGCGTGGGATGTTGAAATCTCTCACTATTATTGTGTGGGGTTCAATGTGTGTTTTGAGTTTTAGTAAAGTTTCTTTTATGAATTTGGGTGCTCTTGCATTTGGGGCATAGATGTTCAGAACTGAGAGTTTCTCTTGGTGGATTTCCCCCTTGATGAATATGAAATGTCCTTCTTCATCACGCTTGATAACTTTTGTTTGAACGTCTATTTTATTGGATATTAGGACTCCTGCTTGTTTCCTCGGACCATTTGTTTGGAAGACCTTTTTCCATCCTTTTACTCTGAAATAGTGCCTGTCTTTGTTGTTGAGGTGTGTTTCTTGTATGCAGCAAAATGTTGGATCTTGTTTGCATATCTAGTCTGCTAGCTTATGTATTTTTATAGGTGAGTTGAGTCCATTAATATTGAGAGATAATAAAGAGAGATGACTGTTTGTTCCTGACATGTTTGCTTTTGTAGGTGGCTTTATGTGCTTGTGGCTCTCTGCTTTTGACTTTGTTGTGAGATGCTTAATATCTTGTCCTTTCTTTGGTGCAGGTATCTTCCTTTTGTTGGATTTTTCCTTCCAGGATCCTCTGTAAGGCTGGGTTGGTAGATAGACACTGCTTGAATTTGGTTTTGTCCTGGAATATTTTGTTTTCTTCATCTATGTTGATTGAGAGTTTTGCTGGGTATAGTAGCCTGGGTATATTTGTGTTCTCTTAGAGTCTGCATGACCTCTGACAAGGCTCTTCTGGCTTTCATATTCTCTGTTGAGAAATCTGATGTAATTCTGATAGGTCTATCTTTGTATGTTACTTGACTTCCCTTGCAGGTTTTAATATTCTTTCTTTGCTCTGTGCATTTTGTGTTTTGATAATTGTGAGATGAGAAGATTTTCTTTTCTGGTCCCATTTATTTGGTGTTCTATTAGCTTCTTGTACCTTTATGTCTATCTTTTTCTTTAGGTTGGGGAAGTTTTCTTCTATGATTTTGTTAAAGACATTTTCAGATCCTTTGAGCTGGGAATCTTTGTCCTCCTCTATTCCTATTATTCTTAGATTTGGTCTTTACATTGTGTCCTGAATTTCCTGGATGCTTTGGGTTAGGAGTTTTTTATGTTTTGAATTTTCTTTGATAGTTGTGTCAATCTCTTCTACTGTATTTTCTGAGATTCTCTCTTCTATCTCTTGTATTCTGTTGGTAATATCTGTAATTCCTGACCTCTTATCTAAGTTTTCCATTTCCAGGTTTGCCTCCATTTGCATTTTCTTTATTGTTTCTACTTCCACTTTTATATCTTAGATCGCTTTATTCTATTTCTTCACCTGTTTGCCTGTGTTTTCTTGTATTTCTTTCAGTGAGTTATTGATATCCTTCTTACAGGACTCTACTATCTTCATGAGATAAGATTTTAGGGCAGATTCCTGATTTTCAGGTGTGTTGGTAAATTCAGAGCTTGCTGTGGTGAAAGAACTGGGTTCTGATGATGCCCATGTATTTTGGCTTCTGTTGCTTATGATCTTGCACTTGCCTTTCACTGTCTGGATATCCCTGATGTTTGTTGATCTGGGTGACTGTATGGAGTCTGCCTCATTTGTCTCTGGGTTGTTTCAGGTCTCCTGGTAGACTTTAGGCCCTGGCTGTAACAGACCACCTGTGGGACCTTCTAACTGGGGGCTCTTCACAGGTGCAGAGAAGCTGCTGATCTGTTGTACTGGCTGCAGTAGATCTCCTGGGAGGCCTTCAGACTGTTGGATCTGCCATGGAGCAGTCAAGCTGTTGTGCAACTGTGCTGAGTGCAGCTGATCCTCAACTGCTCTGAGTGCAGTGGGTCCAACTCATCTGAGTGCAGCTAGGTCCTCTAGGATGGGTTGGGATATGGAGTCTTCATGGAAGCAGACCACCTATGAGTCTGCCTTAGCATCAAGGACCAGGCAGAAGGGGTGGAAGGGATGGAAGGAAGTGGAGCGGCATTCAAGAGGGTGGGTTTTTGGTGGGTGATGAGTCCTGAGTACACAAGGCTCCCAGCATCAGCTCTGGGACTCGGGGCAGGGGGTGGGGGTTTCTTACCAACTGTTCTGAGTGCAGCAGGTTCTCTAGGATTTGTTGGGATATGGAGTCTTTGCAGGAGCAGTCTGTATGAGGCTTTTAAGAATTTGTTAGCTGTACGAATCTATGCAAGTATCACCTTCTAATGGAAAGAGACCCATTAATACTGGGATGTATTAACCCTGTTCTAAAAGCCTCCATACTTCATTCATCCTTTCATTTGTTTCAAAGGCAGAGGATTTAGGGGAAACGGTGTTGTTGACTTTAATTGAGTCTTTTCCAATAGATTTTTCAGAATTTTTATAAACAGATTAAAATTTGATTTAGCGAATTGTAGCCATATAGAAGCAAATTGTTAATAATTTCAGTTTAACAGTGTAGAAAACCAAACAAAAGCATGTGTGCTGTTATGTACATTTTGATAAATTTTCAAAGACAAAATAAAAAACAAACAAAAAGACTTCCACACCAAAGTGACTGATGTTGGTAATGACGAGAGTGACTGAAAATTACATGCCAATGCCAAGCAGGTGTCTTTCCTTCATCTGGAAAAGCCTCTATGGGTCCACTGTCTTTCAGGCACTGACCTGTGATCTGTGCGTGAAATGGTTACTAAGTATCCATTACATGTAGCTTGTTTCTCAATGAGAGTGAGACCTAGCAACTAAAGAAAGAAAGGTCACTACTTCAAAATTTGCATTGAGAATTTTCAGGAGATTAAATATTCCTTCCAATGTGAACAAAATAAAATTATTTTTCAGATGTTAGGATATGGAGAAAATAAAATTATACTCATTTTTAAGATACATGGGAGACTAATTTCCAGAGCCTACACAAATATTAAAATGTACAGATGCTCAGGGCCCATAGGTAAAATATTTACATGTAACTTTGTGCATCCTCATATATATTTTAAATTACCTCTGGTTTACTTATAATATCTAATATGATTTAAACTGTGTAAACACTTGTCATATGATATTGTTTAGGAATAATTACTGCTCATTCAGATGCATTTTGTTCAGAATTTTCTGGTTGATTGGATCCATGGATTTACAGGCAATGTATGCAGAGAGTAAATAACATAGAAAATAATAATATATTTGGGAATGTATGTAATTATAAATGATTTTTTTCTTCTTGGAAGAATGTATTTGTGATGATTACAATCCTATAGATACTAACAAGAACCAGTAGGGATATTTAAAGAGCAAAGTAAACATTTAGAGAGAAACATTTAAACAACTGCCAACCTGTTTGTTTGTTTGTTTGTTTGTTTGTTTGTTTTGCTTGTGTGCTTCAAGTTTGACAGTAGCTTTCTCAAACTTCTTAAATATTTTGGTGTTATAATGGATTCTCAGTTTTGTGATTTGTCCAATCATTCTGAACTATGTGTGATTTGGAGGAAGGCAGCTTATAATGCCTGAACTGTCATTGCAAGACGTTCAACATCAAAACTTAAAATGCTAGAAAAGGCAGATAATATAGGCATACAAATTCAGATTTAAAAAGATATAGATAGATAGATATAGATGGATATTAATATTTGACATTTATATATTTTTGTGTATATATATTTATATAGATTTAAAAATTTATTCATATATTTCGGGATTCTTAACCTCGAGGCACAGAGAATCATTAAGTGGCACATCTAGTGTGTCGTCACTGTGATGAGGAAGAGGTAAGTCAAAGCTTGAGCATCCCAGTGCCACTCATGATGGTGACATGGGACCCATGTTCTGGGATACACCTTTCTGAGATAGCCCTTCGGCAGACTCAGGATCTTGACCCAGATTATTTTCTTGAGTGCTACTTATACTTTCTCCAGAACTTGCCGCAGATTACTAGTTAAAGGCGACAGTGAGTAGCATCCACAGACTTCTCAGATTAAAGTTTGAAGTTCTAGAATTATCAGTGATTGCACAATGCTATGTTTCCCCCTGGGGTTCAGGGCGGGCAAGCATGGCGGCACACATAATTGTATTGTGTTACGAGTTTAAGAAAAATGACCCAGGTGCTTTCTTGTTTTTATGCAGTGCGCTTGCTGTTGAATGCGCAAGTAAGGACCCACTGTAACTTGAAGTGCTGCTTGATAAAGGTCGAGCTGTGTTTCCTTAAGATATCTGAAAGAACCTACAGGGCTTACTGCCCACCATGGTTTTAGCTTGGAACCCATTAGCCTGGTGTGGAAAAGCACGGTGTTCTTTAGACTGTAGTTCAGCAGACCTTATAGGCTGTCAACTTGGAGAACTTTGCCAGCTCAGTCAGTTGTTGAATCTTTGAGACTGGATCAGTAGGAGTAACCACTGTGTGTGGTTACAAAGTCTAAATAAGAAAACCCAAGTAGGACATCTCTGCTCGCAGCCCCTGAGACTCCCTTTTCTGTTATCTTTGCTATCAGTGAGAAGTTGGTTCCACATAGAAACTGTTCTCCAGGTGCTCTCATCCATATGTACAGCATTTATATGTAATAGTATTTGCATATAATCAATTTCTGTCCTGTGTAGGAGACCAACTCCTCAAATTAGTTCTATGTCCTAATATTATTGCTTAATACATCTTGCTCTCTTGTGGTAGAATTCCCAGTTGCCTTTGAAACATTCTAATTGTTTAAGGAAGGAGTTAATTGCTTATCTTTTGAGAAGGTTCAGTCCATTGTCACTGGGCTTTGTGTTCTGGGCCTGGAGTAAGACAATAACCCAGGTGTCAGTTCAGCAGAGGCTCCTCCTGTTATGACAGACTAGCTGGAACCTTCAAAGTCTTGTCCCCATCCAGTGACCTACTTCCTCTTGAAGTTTCCAGAAGTGCCCTCCCCCCACAAACAACAACAACCAACCAAAGGGAAAAAAAAAAAAAAACCAACCCAAAAACAAAACCAAAAAACCAAACACCAGCTGCTGGGTGCCAGAGTTGAGCATTGGAGCCTTAGGGCACTTTGTGCCCCCTCGGTCCACATTCTTTTCAAATGTGAAATATAATCATTCCTTCCCATTAACTCCAAAGTCTTCACTTGTTCCAGTCCGCTTCAAACTTCTATAGCCTTTCTCATGTAAATCAGATGTAGATGAGGCTGGTGCATTTTCCTCCCGACAGGAGTCTGTTCACACAATCAGTATAAGCCCTGTGGTTCCTAAAACACAATGTCCAGACAGGCATAGGAAAGATAGTCTCATTTGAAAAGGAGGAGAACGGACTGCAGGTCCCCAGTAGATGTGAAACCCAACAGGGCAGAGGTGCTGCCTCTTTATGGGAAACACTACCTTCATTGACTCCTTGATTCCGGGGAGGACCCAGAAGCCCCTGCAACCTTTTTAAACCTTCCCATATCCCAGTTTGCCACACTTTTGCTCTGCATTCCCTAAAGTCCTAGGACTCAGGGCAGCCAAATTCTTTGCACCTTTTTCCCCCCTAAAGAGAGCTTTTGGTAGTACTTGCTTGGAATTTTAATTTTGGAAAAATTTAATTAAAAACAACAAACAACAAACCAACCAAGCTCAACATAGAGCCTGTTTTAGCCTCAAGTGCTCCCTTTCTGCTTCAGACTCTTGAGTACTGAGATTCCAGGCACTCACCATCATGCCCATTTCCAGTGACCTCTGCTCCTTGTTCCTCATTTCACCCTGAGATGTCATCCAGATCACCTCAGGACCTGCATTTCTACCCATGTATGATTACCACCTACTAACCTGAAGGGCCTGGGACCTGCCTGCAGCTCCTTTCCTTCTGAACCTTCCCCAGAACTGCTGGGACCAGTTGATTCACAGCAATGTACATATTTCCCAGCATGCCCTTCCACACTGCTCCAGCCTCTCCCCATTACCCAGTGCCAAAGCCCAGTTCATAGGTTTGTTAATAGCTACACCAGGCTTGTCTGGTGCCAGTTTTTAGCCTGGTTCTGTTTTGTACCACAGTATGAAACACCACACAGACACTGCGTAACTTAAGCAGGATTTGTTTTATTCTTTTTAAGTGTTTCTCTCTCTCTCTCTCTCTCTCTCTCTCTCTCTCTCTCTCTCTCTCTCTCTCTGTATGTGTGTGTGTGTGTGTGTGTGTGTATGTGTGCGTGTGTATGTATATATATATATACTTGTGAGTACAATTAGCCACTGAGGCCAAAGCCATCAACTCTCCTAGCACTGGAGTTCTAGACAGTTGAGAACTACCCACCGTGGCTGCTGGCACTCAAATTTGGCCATTCTGTAAGAGCAGTTCTTGTCCATCACTGAGCCATCCCTCCAGCCCAGAGACCTGGTGACTTAAAGAGGAAAAAGAATCTTAACTCTTCTAGAAGCTAGGAAATGCGGTATCTAGGTCATAAGCATTTGCCTTTCTACCGAAAACGCCTATATTTATCTGAAAATGTTGTCAAATTTTAATTTTAAAATTTAAAATTTGGGGGCTTGAAAGATGGCTCAGTGAGTTCCAGACAGTTCTAAGCCATCATTCAGGTGTTGGGAATTAAACTCAGGGGACCTAACACCCTCACACCAAAGCATATAAAATAAAGAAACTTGTGTTCTTTTTTAAATCTGAACTTTTCAGAAAGGTAGTTTAGGTCAGGCCCTTAATGGGTTCTGTCTTAGTCAGGGTTTCTATTCCTGCACAAACATTATGGCCAAGAAGCAAGTTGAGGAGGAAAGGGTTTATTCAGCTTACACTTTCCACATTGCTGTTAATCACCAAACGAAGTCAGGACAGGAACTCAAGCAGGTCAGGAAGCAGGAGCTGATGCAGAGGCCATGGAGGGATGTTCCTTACTGGCTTGCTTCACCTGGCTTGCTCAGTTTGCTCTCTCTCTCTCTCTCTTTTTAATTTATTTTTTTATTAGGTATTTTCCTCATTTGCATTTCCAATGCTATCCCAAAGTCTCCCCCCCCCCCAAGGAGCTAAAGGGATCTGCAACCCTATAGGTGGAACAACAATATGAACTAACCAGTTCCCCCCCCCCCCCAGAGCTCGTGTCTCTAGCTGCAAATGTATCAGCTTGCTCTCTTATAGAACCTAAAGACTACCAGCCTAGGGATGGCACCATCCACAAGGAACCCAAATGTCCCTCAGCAGAGGAATGGATACAGAAAATGTGGTACATTTACACAATAGAATACAACTCAGCGATAAAACAATGATTTCATGAAGTTCACAGGCAAATGGATAGAACTTGAAAATATCATCCTGAGTGAGGTAACCTAGACACAAAAGAACAAACACAATATGCACTTACTGATAACAAAAACTAAATTCCACAAATCAACAAAAATTAAATTCCACCAATTTGCAGTTTAAAAACTTTGTACAAAAAAAAAGGTTAAAAAAGTCAGGAAACATCAAATTAAAATACATAATAACAAACAAAAATATTCAGGTTTTAAAATATTTGCAGAAATCAACTTAATTATCAATTTAAGAACTACTCTGCCTTCTATACATGGCATGGCATGGTAGGAGGCTAGATTGGGAAATGTTCCCACTGTACAATACTGCAGCCATTAGTGATCTTTTCTGCCTGTATTTCCCTATGCCCTGTGTCAAGAAAAGGAATCAGTGAGCCAGTTTCTACCTTGTTGGCGTATTCTTCTTCAGGAGCTATTAGGGAGCCACTGTGAAAGAGCTGGAGACTCTCTACCATGACCTCTCCTTTTCTAAGTTTTCACCTATGCAGTAATGTCCTCTTCATATGTTCATGCATTTCACTGCCCCTGTTTCAAGGCTCTCATCTTTGTCATGGAAACCTGGGAAAGCTGTCTTCTATAGGCTGAGCTGAAGTTTGGGCACCTTGGTTAAAGTTTCCTTAGGCAGCTGAAACATTTTCCAAAAGACTTTCTAGCTCCCATTGAAACTGTTTTCAAACTCTGTTGAGATAAGGTTTTTTAAAGGTATTATAATAGAAAAACATCTAAAAAATCTTTTATTTTTCTTTATTAAATGTATCTTTTATATAACACATAGAATGTTAAAAAATACATTTTAATGAGATAATGGGATATCTTGATTGTGTATTTATATTGAACTTTCTATTTCCTAATGGTTAAAAAACCTTCATGATCCTTCTTCCTTTTTGAAATAAATGCATTTTCTTGTCACCCCGCACTCACTGTACTGTGTAAGCGCACACTAGAGCTGCTTGCATTTACTGCTGTGAGTGCCCCTTGATCAGAGATTACTACTGATGATAGTTGACAGTACATGTTGTCTAGCATGGAACGATGAGTGCCTCATGTCCCTTTCCACTTTTAATTCACCTTGTCATGTCATCATTTTGTTTTTCTAAAGGAAGTGCATTGAACTGCCTGCCTTATAGATCTTACCAATGTATAAATAAATCACACTGCAATGTTTCATCCACGCCTACTAAGATCCAATGGTAGAAAAGTTGCCTTAATGCCCCAGAGGGTTCAGTTTGGGAAATTATACACAGATTATACATAAACTATTTCAGGTAGTCTTGGCTCCAAGTCATAAGCTAAGGTGGATGATTTAATGAAGTACGTTTTGAGTTGGTCAACCCAAGTACTTTCACATATCACTGTGATGCACAGTTAATAGATGGGTAGAAACTCCTCTGTTCGTTATTTTGTTAACCTGACTATGGTGACAGTTGTGTTATTGCCTCAGAAATCTTTAGAGAGCACTGTAATTTGGCAATTGTAGAACTATTCGGTATAAAATCTGACCCTGAGAAATGGCATGTAGGTAGGTAGGAGCCTTATCCTTTCAATGTTCCTCTTAACCAACACCTTCATGGCCTTTCACAGAGTGGAATGCACACCTAGGCCAGTCCTGAGATGCCTCACAGTTTCCAGGCAGTAACTTGCAGAAGAGAAGCTAAAGCCCAGAGATGTAAATTTACTAGCCTGAAGTCACATACCTAATCAAGATAGAAATCTTCACCTTGATTTGCCGAATAGCTTTCTGACGTGATGGGAAGCCATTATGTCTCAACTATTTATCACATCCTGTATGGCTACTTTAGACCTCTTTGGTGGAGCTTGTACAGGGAATGTGCTTTTATGGTTACCATCTTGGGGGATTTAACATGGGCTGCCCACCGGGAGTCTACTCTGTGACCCTTTGTGCTCACAGGTCAGGGTGTTCCTTTTCTGCGTAAGGAAGATACCAGTCACATAAAAGTCTCAGGGCCTCCATGAGAGGGAGTCAGGATCTCTTTCTCAACTTCGATGACTTCAGGACAAAAGGCAGGAGGAGAGCCAGAGGCCTCCTGTTTCTGCTGGTTGTCAGCATGTCAGATTGTGTTCACTCCCTTCCTGCCAATCATGTTTATTAATATTCTGATAGAGGATGCACATACTTCTTTATTGACAGTAGGATCCAAAGAAAGTCAGAGTCAGAGATTGAAGGTTGGGGACAGTTTCTACAAACAACACTAATGTCATACATGGATCTAAAAATGAGCCACTAGATATGTCATTCAGCGACAGTTTTTGAATCACAGGTAGTTATTTCCTGAAAAAGAAATCGGATCCTAGCTTTGGATGTGGGAAGAAGGGAAAGAAAGCAATGTGCATTTGATTTATTTAAAGTGGGGTTTTTATTTCTTATTCTTTTAATATGGAAATTGTGAAATAAATTCTGCAATGATAGTCACTCGTATCCTTTTTCCATAGCAGGACAGACATGAATCAGTTGATGCTCAAAACACCTGTCACCTGTGGCACATGAATGTAGACGCCCTTCCGGAGTGGATCAGCTGCTTGCTGCAGAAGGTGAGCTTCTTGGTTCCAGAGAAAGTGAAGACTACACACCCTTCAACCCAGTCACATGGGCTTCTCTTCCTTAGACGTGTTGTTTCAAAACACAACGAGGAATTCTGGTTCTCTTGATTACACTCACCTGCTTGTCCACTCTTTCTGGGGCACTTCAGTACTTTTCTGTACAACTGTGCACCTGATATTTCCAGCCTCTAAATGTGCGCCCAGATACTAACTAACCTGGTTTGTCCCATTTCTACTGTTCTTTGTTTTCAAGTGAGACATTGCCTAGCAACTGGCAACCGCTGTCCATCTTCTCACTGCCTTTCTCTCCCCTCTGCTTTATATGTCTATTTATGCAGACTCATGCACACAGCATTATATAACACTGGTGAATATGCATGTGCATACAGGGACATGCAAATATATCATCAAGCACACATGGTTACGTGTGCGTACACACACACACACACACTCACACATACACACACATACATACACTCAAATATACACACAGAGAGACACAGACACACACACACACACACACATATGCACACACACTCAAACATGCCTACAGTGAGCTTACTCTTTTCCTGTTAATTTCTAAGGACCTCCAACAGAATGGAAACAACATAAAACCAGAAAATTTTACTCTTTGCTAGGTCGTATGTCCTTTGCACCCAGAATAGTACAATACCAATATTGATAGTTGTATCACGAGAATGAAATATCTTTATGCATCCACCATACATACACACATTTAAAGTAAGCTGGATAATTAATGTCTCTTCTGCAGTGATGAAAATGGAAATGTTTTCCTCTCAGTAGTATTAAATAAAATAGTATCAGAAAAAGAACTCTCTTGTTAATTGAATGTTTTAGGTATTTTATTTTGCATTGTTAAATACTTGTCTTGAAAAGGTATAATTAATCTGACCTTTGAAAACCTGTAACTAAATTTCTTCACTGAGTAACTTATGTTTTTGTTTAAAAGTGCCACGTGGTGGCTCTCATTTGAATCCATGCTTAGATTTTGATTTCCTGGGAGCATGCTAGCACCCTGCTTCTAAGTGTCCTGAACTTCACAGAATAGATTACAACCCTACAGAGACCCCACTGTCTTTCTTGACAATTTTAAATCAGTTCGTTAATTTCTAATCTGAATATGGAAATGTACTATCTAAGCTAGGCGATTGATACCTCTCGGTTGTATATAGAAAACCAGGGAGCTCTTTCTTCTGTTGGCTGATAAAGTTTCCTCCCCCTGTGCTTGGCATGCAAGAAGTGAATCAGAACAGACACTTTTCTGTGGGATTTTACTTGCAAATGAAGCTCTGTAGACTGATTTGCTTCCTGGTTCCATAGAGTATTTTTTTCTTCCCGTTAGTTCACACTGTATCTGTATTCAGCCTATTGTTCAGAGACTTTCTTTAGGAATTTTTGGTTGTTCAGATAGGCATGATTTGTGGCAGGCATGTATCACTCTAGAAGTTTGTAGCTGGTTGCTTATCTCTGTTTTCTGGAAGGTTTGTTTCCATTTGCCGTCCTGTCTGCTAATCAGAACACAGAAGGCTAGCCTTTTCAGTAGCAGAAATGAAATGTGCATGTGATCGGCTTTTTTGTTTTTTTTTTTTCTAAACCCATTCTCTGGTCACTTTACAATGACAGCATTGTCTTTATTTCCCTTTACTACCTGTAGGCCCAGTGGACAGTTGGGAAACTGAATTGTCCTTTCTGTGGGGCCCGATTAGGGGGCTTTAATTTTGTCAGCACTCCAAAATGTTCCTGTGGCCAGCTTGCAGCTGTACATCTCTGCAAGAGCCGGACTGATCACCAAGCAGCACAGGGAGGGAGACTAATGAGACCAGCGCTGAAACATTTGCCACATCCCGGAGTCCCGTCAGGTTGTGATAAGGAAACTCTGCTGACAGGTGGTGGCTCCAAAACCAGAAACCACTGGCTTTTAAGCATGGCCCGAAACAGTAACGGCCTCGGAAGACTTACAGAAGCACTCTGCCTGGAGGTGCGAGCGACGTATTTTGAGATGAAGAATGAAAAACTGCTCTTCAAAGCCTCGGACCCAAAATGCCAGCCTTTTGTTCCTCAGCCTGACACCGGCAGGTGTCCTTCAAGAGCGTCTCACAGAAAGTCACACAGTTTGGACCTGAACATCAGTGAGAAGCTGATTTTATTACCCACTTTATATGAAATACATCGTAAGCCTACTGCCTATCCCAGGCTAAATGAAACGGGGCCCATTGACCTTTCAGGCTTGGCTTTACCGTGTAGTAACAGTAGCTGCTCCTTTCAAAGCCCACCTAGTTTTGATCCGAATATGCTGCTGCACAGACTTTCAGTGGCTCCCCATGAGACCCAGGCACAAAGGGGAAGAGAATGCCAGTGCGGCCTAGAAGCTTCTTCAGTCTACTCGGATCACGCTAACGCTAACAGCCTGCCATTCCTGATGGATCTGCCCTCAGCAGGGAGGAGCGTGCTGGAGGCCTCGGACCAAGAGGAGCACCTCTCCCAGCTGGACTTCCTGCGCTCTGCCAGCTTCCCCTTGGGCACCATTAACCACAGGCTGAACAACAGGGAGAGAAGCAAGTTGAGGACTCTGCGAAGGCAGCAGAGGCGCGAACGATGGCTACAGAAGCAGGTAAGCGCTTTGCAACCAGTTTAGCAAGAAATAGTGTCCCTAAGTACTGGGGTCTGTGGCACAGAGGTCAATGTGAATGTACGCATTCTGAAATCTTAGTCTTAAGTTATGAGATGATGTGTCAGTCTGTGTACACTGAATAATTATGCGGCCCTCTTCGCCTTAGCACTGTGTATATGTATAAGCACTGCTTCTGTGTTCATAGAGAGGCCCCTTGCTGCTTTCCCCAATGCTGCTAGGATATTAGAAGCCACTTACCTTATGATACTGAGACTGGATGATTGTCCCAAATATTTTAAATCTATTCCATGTTTGAATTGCTTTGCTATGGTTTTATTTCAGGTTGAATTTAAAGAAAAAAAAGTATCTTTCCAAATTTAAACTGATAACAATTCATTCACTTTGTATGACATTTATTTTAATTTAATATTCAAGACACTGCATCCATATGTTCATATGGTTGGACATAAATAACTTGACTGAGTGTTGAGACTGACATTTGTAGCAGAGCTGGATTCTTTACAGTTTGAACTCCTTGTGTGCCCCTCACAATGTTATCATGGTTCTGTGTATGAAAGCAAATAATAAAATTTATCTCCTGTGGAAACCAATTAAAGTCAGTGGCTGATAAGCTATGGAGTTTGAAAGTTTGGGAGCTAGTATAAACTCTTTTTGAAGATTACCTTTTTTGTTTGCTTAATCACAGGCAGTAGTTCTTATTAGTATGTTCTATATTAACAACATCCTAAGAATTAAAATAAAGAAAACTGAAGCTGCCCAGGTGACCTCATTATGATCCTATTCATAGAGTGAAAAATAAATAAATAAATAAATAAATAAATAAAAGTGCTGCGCTGAGTGCTTCAGACAGAGTAAGTAGGGTTTCCTTCGTCAGTTACGTAGCATAATTATAGGCATTGTCCTTTGCGTGTTTGACTTGTAACTAGTGAGATGATTCCAGTTTGATTATTTATAAATGATACCCACGTACACACTATAGAAATGAGGATGCTTTTGTATCATTCCCCATGGTGTTGGATCCTGTGAAGCTGTACAATTAAAAGTGTTTATGAAGAAGTTGGATCCTGTGAAGCTATACAATTAAAAGTGTTTATGGAGAAGTTTATTGATACCTAAGTAAATTGGAGATGATCATTCTTCAGAAAGAATATCTTCAAAACAATGTGCAGGGCTCTGAAGTAATTGTTTTGCAAGTAAAAATGTTTTAAAAATTGTGAAAATTGGATTTTCTGTATACCAAAGTGTTACAGTTTAGAGAGAAACAAGCACAGAGTAAAGTATTGAATTTTTGATAGATGAAATTATTTCTATTCATTCATACACACACACACACACACACACTATTGGCTAGTATGCTTAGCCGATTCATCAGAACTGAGGAATTTGAGTCCGATGTGCTACCTGTCAGTATAGCGACTAACAGAGAGGATCCTAACAGACGTCACTGGTAGACTGCGCAGCAGACAGGCACGTGCCGAGGATATGGTAAGCAGAAAATCTGTGAATTTATGATTCACACACATCATTGTCAGAGCTAGAAATAATGATAACTTCATAAAGTGTGTCTCGCTGATTCAAACAGAAAGGCAGATACTAGCAAGAGTTAATAGCTGAGATAAAATAATGGCACAGTTTGACAAATCATCCATGTTTAATCAAGATTCATTCCATGAACATTACTCATATGCCTGCTTGAGGTAGCAAGGCCTTGAGTAGTGACATCCGTCCAAACAACTCATTTTTGTTCTCTATTGTACGGGGAGGAACCCAGAGACGTGGCCTTACTAGGTGACTTCCCTGGCTCGGAGCCACGCCCTGGGCCCAGGTGCTCCTCTTGCCTTTTTAAATTTTTATTTTTTAATTAGAAAGCCACACACAAAAATCATGGTTACAATTATTAGTAATTAAAACTCATTTTTTAGTGAAGTTCTTGGTTGTGCTGCTGCGGTTTTGGAGACTGCCGTAGGGACTGCACTGTCCCTGCGGGCAGACCCCTCTATTGCCATGTTGGCCACTCTCCCGGTCTGTGGATTCAATGCCTTGCCATTTTTTAATGTTCATCTTCAGTTTTTCTCAACAGTGCTTCTGTTTGTTATCTTATTAATGATATTTGTCAGAGTTTCAAATAATTGGCTGGGAAAACTAAATTTCTGTCACTTGACATTTTAAGTGAAGCATTGTTTAAACCAGAAATATTTCCATAGCATATACCATGATAGAAATAGTATTAATATTTTACCAAAAATCTTAAAGCCCGAAGTTAGAGTATTGCTTCCAAGAGAGAGAGTGCAGCCGATTGGATAGAGTCGCTGCTCTGTTCAACAAGCATGCATTGACATCGTCTTTGGGGAAAGCATGAAACTGTGCTGTATTCAGCTACCAAACGTCCTTCCAAACAAACATAATCTCTTCCCTAATTGCCATTTATTAAAGATGTACTCACTCAGGATGTATAGGTCTCTGATAGAAATGCACTTTTAGGCTCGCCTCATGCCCCAGCAGAGAGAATTCAGCAGACCCCTTTGTTCCACATGCCTTTACCCATCCTTGATCCTCGAGGATCACTAATCTGTTCTCCATTTATTTGTCTTAACTACTGATGATACTATAAAGCTGTGACGTAGAAGTAGAGTCACACAGCGTGCACTCTGGAGACTGACGTTGTTTACTAAGCAAGCTTGTCTATGACATTTATCAATTGTTCCAGGAATTCCTATCTATGGTGTGTTCCTTTCCCTGCTCAGTAATATTCCATTCTGTAAATGAACCATGATTTCTCTACCATAAAAAAGATGAGTAGATTGTCTCAGGTGTTAGTCATGTATGAGCAGAACTATTATAAACTGATGTATATAACTTTAAATAAATTAATAATTTTTTTATTTTTCTAGGGTAAATACTCAGGAGTGGGCTTGCTGGATCACATGGTAAGTACATATTGAGTTATACAAGAAACTGTCAAGTAGGTTCCCTGGGAGACTGCACTGTGTTCTGAACAGCTGAGGATGGGATTTCTCATGTCTGTGCATCCTTGAAGCCGACAGCGGTTTTCTTTAACTCTTTGTGTTTCGGTCACTCTAATACTGTGTGTACTGGTGTCAGGCTTTTGGTTGTAACGCACCTGCCCCTTGATTTTTATATGTATACCATGTTTGAAAGCACTAACAGTATTAATATATTACTAAAAGTCTTAGTAGAAAGATAAAAATGAGATGAGTAGCAAAGAGAGACTACAGCCAATTTTCAGTAAGTCTCTTCAGCAAAGCTGAGGGGCGTCTTCTTCACACTTGTTGAGATATGTTCATTTGTGCATTTCTCTATAAGCCTGAGGACAATTTTATTATGGCTTAAAAGAAAAATATTGGGGGGGGGGGGTAGGCAAGTGGTAAGCTTCAGCCAGCCCAGTCTAGAGGAGGAGAACAGAGGAAAGAAGGAAAAGCCAGAAGTGTCAGGAAGCCATGTTGGAGAAGAAGTAGGTGGAGAACAGAAGCTAGGCTGCTCTTCTCAGCCTAACGTAGAAAACTGGCAAGACCTTGGAAGCTGCATGTCTCTGGCTCTGTAACAGGATATACTGCGAGTAGAGAAGGTAGAGTGCCTCATTAAAGGGATGATTTTCCCACCTGTCTCTTTAGCAGGGTTTATGGTGAGTCCCCATTCTGAGAAGTGGCTCCTCCCACCCGTGACTGGTCGATTGGCCCTGTGATAATTCTGTTCTCATAACTAGAAGGAATTTTCCCCTAAGGGAAAGGGTGGCAAGAGTTCTGTATTAATCATAGCTAAGGACCATTGATGCACACTTATCAACCAACCATGTTGGGAGGCCCACAAAATTCAAAACCCAAGCTCTTGCATAGCAAACAAGGCTAACCTTATAAGTACATAGGCCTACTCTGTCAACTGTTATTTGCTTATAGAGTTCTGGGATGAAGCTCAAAGATGAAAAATTCTCCTTCATTACACAAATATGCCCTATTGTAATACATTGCTCTTGATGTTGAATAGCATCCCTACATTGGCTTCCAACTTTTGTTCTCAGAAGCCCCCACAGATGCTACAGCCTAGGACAATGTGGTTTATCATCTGACAGTAATAGGGTAGCATTGTGCAAATGAGCCTTTGTTGCTGAGGCCAAGGTGTTGGTGGAGACCTGGGCAGAACTCTTCCTTGATTGTTAAAGTGTCTACAGGCTTCCCTTCATTGGTTTATGGTTCATCTGGCAACAACCGTGCTGTAATCTTGTCGTTTTTTTTATTTTTATTTGTATCTTCTTAGAGACGCTTTGTAAAAACTAAAAATGTTAAACATATATGTATGTGCATGCATCTGCCTGCCACATGTGTGTGGGTACTCACAGAGGCCAGAAGAGGGTGTTGCATCCCCTGGAGCTAGAGTTTGATGTAGATGTGTGCTACATAATGAGAGAGCTGGGAGCTGAACCCAGGTCCTCTGGAAGAGCAGCAGCACTCCTAACTGCTGAGCATCCGTGTAGCCCCCTCTCTGACACTTCCCTACTTCCTGACTCTACATCGGGAACATTCAGATCATCCAGAGTGGTCCTTTACCCCATTTCGAGGTCCTTAACTCACTGCAGATTGTTAAAACAATAGTCATAATTTCCAGGAATTAGGAACTGACCATGTCCACAGCGGTAGCCAGTGAGTATGCTGCCTCCCTCCACTCCCTCTGCAGATTCTTTCCTGAGTGCTTTTATTTCATTTCATCCTGGCCCCATTCTTAAGAGTTAATTTCTGTTGCTGTGTACATTCTTTGTAAGTTCTACAAGCCCACCTGGACAACTGAAGTTCAACCTGTGAGCCAACCTGGTGGGTAAAGGTACTGGCCATTAAACCTCTTGACCTGAATTCTGTCCCATGGACACAAGGATAGAACGAGAGAACTAACTTTGGCAAGCTGTCCTCTGACTTCCATACATGTGTGGTGGCATGAACACACAGAGCCAAACAAATAAAATGTAAGAATTCTTAAAAAGGCTTTTCACACCTTCCCCCCTTTTTCCTCTCTCTTTTGAGACAGAGTCTCATTCTGTAGCCCTGGCTGGCCTGGGCTATGTAAACTAGACCACCATCAAAGACATACAGATCCACCTGCCTCTGTTGGAATTAAAGGAATGTTCCATTACACGTGGCCTACTTCTTCTTTTTTGATGGCTGAGGAAAGCGTTTTATCATCCTGTATCTTTATTCTTCAGCCAGCCATCCTTTCCTTCTTTTAAATAATGCCCACTTGCTAGTTTGCTCTGTTGGAAACACCACTCACTATGGAGACCATAGTAATGAATAAAATACCTTTCTCCCTGTGGAGACCCAAGGCAATGGGGAAGATATATAGATGGTTATGGCTGATAGTATTCTTACCATACAGCATTGGCTAAGACCTTAGGATGTAGGTGAAAATCCAAGAACACAAATAGATGAAATACCAAGGCTGTCTGGGAAAGAGAGGGAGGGAAGAATATGCAAATATAAGGACGCTAATTACAAAGAAGGGGATGAGTTGATGGCTGATGGAGAGTTGTGATGCAGTTGGCTCTGTGGGTGCCAGGGAGCTGCTGGTCAGTTCTCAGCACAGTGCCCAACTTCACAGTGGAGACAGCTGAATGGATGCCCAGGAATAAGTTGGACCAATAAAACATGTTTCTCATACTTCAGCCATGGTGAATGACTTCAGGTAACTCTGGCTGCAAGTTGAATTCCCAGATGAGAGCCTTAGAAATTACCAGTAATTCTCACTATGAAGATTATGTTTCACTTGGCCTGGATCGTGCTTGTGTGTGTGTGTGTGTGTGTGTGTCTGTGTGTGTTACATTCAGGCTGCTTTCCTCTACTTGGCATTGGCAGGATGAGTTGATTCAGAGCAGGAGGTGAGAGGAAAGTGTGGTGGGAGCGATGTTATCAGCATTTCCTGAGCTGACCTGGAGGGACAGCATGCGATGTCTGCTGTGCGGGCTGATTTATGTGAACTGTTAAGTCCCCGGAGCATAAGGGAGCTCCCAGAGGGCAGGTTTGTGTAAGTGAGCATCCATCGTCCTGCTCAGAACCTGGGGTGGGAAACAAGGACTTCAGGGATCCAGGTGATCGTCCCAGTAGTGGATGTGTGCAGAGCCTTCTCCAAAATTCAGCTGTTGCCAACGAGGCAAGCTTAGAGTCTGCCTTAGCAGAAAGTTAGGCCATGAGAGCTTCTGCAGGGATACAGTTCTTAAAACAAAGGTCCACATGCATACACAACACACACACACACACACACACACACACACACACACACTTTGTTAATTCTTTGAGAATGCATATAGCTTGTTTTGATAGTATTTACCTCCTCAGCTCCTCCTAGACCCCCACCCACATTCACCTCCTTACCCATCCAACTTGAAGGTTTCTCTTTTAGCCTTTCAGACCACTGGAGTCCAGTTTATGTCACCTAACTACTCTTAGGAGTGAGGCTTTTTAACTAGGTCTGTCGACTCACTCTAATAATCCTAACTGTCAGGAAGCTGAGGCAGGAGGATTGTCCATGTTTGAGGCCAGCCTGGTCTACATAGAAAGCACCAGGCTAGAGGCTAGTTGGTGTTACATATCTAGACTCTGGTCTTAAAAATAGCTTTTTTTTCCCCAAACATGACCGTCCAAATATGAGTTGAACAAATATGACACCAATGGGCATGCCAAACTGGATGGAGAAAGCCCTTGAGGTCCCAACCATACCCAGAAGTACAGGCAGCCAAGTGAAGCTGGGTGTGGGAGAGGTGGGGGAGGTGATCTTCCCTGGGGACTTACCAATTCTTTGTTCAGTGCATGGTCAGTTCTGAAACTGTACATACAAATAATATCATAGAATTCAACAGATTATATTTAGTTATGTGTATGTGTATACAAATACACCTATGCATTTAATAACAACCAGTGAAAATGGAGGCCATGATCTTGTAGGAAGCAGTACACACACCATACACACACACTACACACACTACATGCACTACACACACACTACACATACACACATACCACACACTACACATACAACACATCACACACTACACATACACACACACACCACTCACATAACACACACACATACCCCCTCCCCACCCCCAAACATTTGTTTTTTTCTCTCAGCATTTGATTAGCTTGTTTTCTCAGCCTCCTGCTTTCTACCAAGTGAGGATGAAGGCAGGAGACCCTCAGCAGACCACAGGCCGGTGCCTCAATCTGGACTTCCCACTCTCTCCAATTGTGAGGAATAGTGTCTTATTCTTTATAAGCCATGCCATGTCACATGCTGTGATAGCCACACAGACAGACTAAGACTGTGGATCATTTCTGAGGCTAGTGAGTGAGACAGCCCCCGACATTGAAGCTTTGTGTTGTTCAATGAGCAGGACAAGTTCATGGCTTCAGCTCTTTCAACTTCAGACTCCGGGATATACTGCCTTACGCTTCCATTCTAACTCTTTATATATGGCTTCACTTACCAAATCAGCCAAAGCAAAAATATACCCAGTTGAGGTTCTCACTCACTGACCCATTTCTCCCCTTACATCCTTTAGGAAGACTGGTTACATTCAGGTAGTGTGGCCATAGAACACCTTAAAACTGTAGAACATCATAGGACACATTAAAGGTGTAACCTTTTAAGGCCACAGCCATTTACTGATTATATAACACTGTCTTAATTCTACCCCCCTTAATCATGTCTCTGCTGGGATGAAAGTTGTCATGCACTCTTCTCACATGCGAAGGTAACACAAGAACAGCAACCATGGCCCCTTGCTGCCAACATGCCAGGACCCTCGCTTTTGCCTCTGTAATCAACTATAGTTGGTCTCACCTGTAATTTTTTTTTTTTACAAAATAATATTTTAAAGTTAATTTTCAACCTTAAAAAGAAGGTAACCATGTTATACAAACTGCAAAAATAAACCCTAAAGAAGTTAAGTTTAAAAATAAGTCATTTAGATGTCAAATTTAAGAGAGTGATTATCTATCCCTGAAAGATAATCTGAGTTGCTATATAGAGGGCTGAAACTCTTGATCACATTTTATTTCTTACACTGGGCAATGCTCTCACAGACATCGTCTTTCCAATCCATCTTGTATGTTTACTGTTTTATAAATCATTAATGAACCATACTGCTGTAATAACATCATGCTCTACTTAGTCATTACTTTGCTGCAAAATGTTAGATCACTTGCTTTTGTTCTCCTTGTAAAGCCAAAGGGAAAATACAGATCATCCAGGCAAGGACTCTTGTATGGACAGGGCTTAACTTTTTAAAAGTAATTTTGATTTATTCCTTGATAGTTTCGTATAATGTACATGGATTATATTTAATTCTCATTCAAATTTCCCATGCCCTTCTCCCTTCCTCAGGACTCAGCCCTTTAGTAATGACCTTCTAATATGTCTTCAGAATAAAAACAGAATATTTAATAATCCATGATGAAAAATTTTCACTAAATAATTGTGAATCTGTGCTGCATTTTTAGCTGCAGTTCAGCTTCTCGGTTCTGTTTGTATGAAGTCCTAGTTTGTAAAGGTGAAATTAAACACCAGAGGGCACAAGTCTCTTGGAACAAAACAGACTCCTGGCTTTGCATGTAAGACTTTCATGTCCTGGAGTACACTATGGAAGGGTGTATTGTAATCCCTTGATGATTAAAAACGATGAGACTTCATCCTTTGTAAGACAAAGTTTACAGAGTCAATTGTAAGTTCTCCAGTATGTCTCAGCTAGATTCTGCCCCTGCTTTGGTTCTCCAGTTTTGTGGGGACATTTGTTGTCCCTTTGCTCAGAGGTAAAAAAGAAAAAAAAAAGAGTTTCCTTGGGTTAGTATTTGAGATACTTTTACATATATTTAAGTACATTGTTGGGGTTTTAAGTTTGAGGTGTTATTTGCAGTTTCCTGGAAAGTAGGCATGCTCCTGAATTCGAAATCAGATCAATGGCAAGCCATGTGCTTCACTGCAGAGGAAGGTGTGAGAAGAAAGTCAAGTAACTTAAGACGGGAGGAGCCATTTCACAAGGAGCTGCTCCTCTCGCACGTGTTTGTCATTGTTCTTTCATGCATTTGACAAACCATGCTCCCCCCACTCTGGAATAAAATGGTGCTTATATCAGTTTCCATCATGACAGCCAATAGCTTCATTCCATTTGTTACATTTTTATCCATTAAGCATTTAACACTATTCTTGTGTCATATGTTAAAGTATATTCTTGTGTCATAATGTTAAATTAGTTCTGATGGTTAGAAGTTTTATCTTCAGCCACAATAACTCATAATTTATCTAAGCTGTCTTCTATGAAGCATCATTATCACCTAGCAGAATAAATACAACACACATATTTTAAGGAAATGAAACTGCTGTTTCCTTCTACATATTGTGAAGGTGAATTGTTTCTTGTTACTGCTGTAATGAATTTTAAATTTAAAATAAATTCACTGTTTTAAACACACAAATGAATTTGGCTTCCAAAAGTTAGAAGTCTCAAATGTGCTGAAGGTTAGTCTCACTCTGCAAAATAAAGGCCCTATCAGGGTTACATTCCCTTACAGGTGTGCCACAGACCCTCTGGGCCCCTTTGTCTGCGTGGAACGGGTGTCTAGTCGTAGGTGGGCAAAGCATTGCATGAAATGACAGGCAGATGCACACAAGAGAGGTTGTGTAGAATCTGAATGTATTGTGTCAGGTGGAGCATCAAACTTTTTATACCAAAGAAATAACAAGAAACCAGGCAAAAATACAATCCACCAAATTACAGTGACGCAATACAAAAGGAATGTATACATCGAAAGAAGGTGGGGACCAGGTGCTGCCTCAAAAGAAGGGGGTCAGGTATAAACTAGTTTATTGTTAAACCCACCACCAGGGGTTCTGCACTAGCAGACCTTATCATGAATACTGCAATACCCCAACACCTTATTTCCTGGGTCTATAGAAGAATTTACCAACTTGCTTCTAATGTGAAGCTTGCTATACCTAGCTGTAGAGAAGATCTCTGTCTCAGTGGGATTCCCTAGCTCTATTATTCCCTAGTTTGGGTGAGAATTGCTACTGTCCTTGGTAAAAATTTTGTAGACCAGCTCTGAGCTACTGTCTTTGTAATGCTTAATTAGTAACTGAATAGGTAACTTCCTTTCTCCAGTCCTGCTGGATTTCAAGCTCAGATTTCAAGCTTGCAGGCTTCTGGGACCTTGGAACAATGTGGAATCATAACAGAATTTAATCTTAAAAGGCATTTATAATAAAATATTAAAAGAGAGCTCGTAGATCTGTACACCAGACTAACTCGGGAATAGAGTATGAGTATGAGAACGCCAAAACTCCAGGAGGTGAGCTTCCTTGAAACTCTCTGCCTTGTGGGTGGCTTTTAGGCTACACAGCCTGTCAAGCTGACTCGACCGAGTGTGTGGCACAGGTGATCCAGGCGAAACCCATGTAGAGTGTGGATGCCTCTTTGTACCTTTCTGGAATCATCTGCATCTTTGCCGTTTCTGGTTTTGATTCTTCTCTTTTCACCTTCCTTGTTTGATGGCCTGATGATTGCTTTGCCCCTTCCAATTGCTTTACAGTAATCTCTGTAAGACAGGGTGATTAGCAACCATGATCTGGTCCTTAATCCTAATTCCTCACTGCCACTTAGTGTACTCACAGGATTGGCTTCTATCAGGATGCGGGCATTCTTTGTGAATAAGACCAGGGCTAGACCAAGGCATTTCTTCTGTCTCCTGTAGTTAGAATTGCTTTTAAGTAAAGGCAGCATTAAAAAGAAGAGCTAGCTATGAATCTTGATGGCTTTTAGACAAATCAGTACTTTCTCTGAACTTACAGAGTTTTCTAAGAGTTTCCAGGAGCTGTGATTCGTTGATTATATCTTTATTTTTTTTTTATATTTTTATTAGATATTTCCCCATTTACATTTCCAATGCTATCCCAAAAGTCCCCCATACCCTCCCTCCCACTCCCACTTTTTGGCCCTGGCGTTCCCCTGTACTGGGGCATATAAAGTTTGCATGTCCAATGGGCCTCTCTTTTCCAGTGATAGCCGACTAGGCCATCTTCTGATACATATGCAGCTAGAGATATGAGCTCTGGGGGTACTGGTTAATTCATAATGTTGTTCCACCTATAGGGTTGTAGATCCCTTTAGCTCCTTGGGTACTTTCTCTAGCTTGATTATATCTTTATTATTATCGTGCCAGAAGTGATAATATTAGTCCATCTATACTAATATACCCAAAGCCTGTATTCATTTGAGTGGGGGAACCTCTAGATCAAGATTGACAAGAGGCAGAAGGCATAGTGTGAAAAGATTTCATGGTCTTTGGATATAGAAAGATGCTCATGTGGAACCGGGACTATGAGAGAAGAAGCTAAATTGAATAAAAGTTCACATGCATAACTTTGAAGTAGCTCTAGGTTATGTCCAGGCCTCCAGACAACGAGAGTCTGTTTGAATATTACAAAAACTATCCACAGACAAGAGGCAGATTAATGATAAAGAAATACTTTCAGTTGGTGTACCTTATGTTTGTTTTGGATTTTAACTTTTGTGCTTGTTACTAAATAAGCTCAGTACCATAGGAGTTTCTCCATGCAATATTTTGAACCAACTAAGTGGCACAGGAAAGACATTCTTGATTTCCTCTCAGATGATCTAAAGTTAAAAGGACATAGATTGTTCAGGTTCTATTATGGTTTGTTAACTAGATACAAATCAGACTCATCGGGAAGAGCTATGTCAGTTGAGGCATTTTCATCCATCACACTGGCCTGTAAGCAAATCTGTGGAACATTTTATTGACTGATGATTGATGTGAAAGGGCCCAGCCCACCATGAGTGATGTCGTTATAGAAACAGTTGCTGAGCAAGCCATGGAAAGCAAGCCAGGACCTATCATTCCTTTGTGGTTCTGCGTCAGTTTCATGCCTTGTGCTCCTTCCCTGACTTCCTTCCGTGATAGAATGTGTGTTACAGGTAAAATAAACCCTTTCCTCCCCACGTGGCTTTTTCTTAGCACAGCAGTCAAACAAGGCCGTAGGTGGCACAAACTTGCCTGATACTGAGGCAGCGCTCACCCATTCGCTTCATTAGTACTTATTGGTCCTTTGGATTTGAGAGCTGTTTAGTTCATTAGCCCTTTGTTGACTTGATAATTTGTTTTTCAGATGTTTAAGTTCTGAAGTTCTTTTATGTCCTAGGTATTAACCCCTTGTTTGCTGTACAGTTGGCAAAGATTTTTATCCAATGATTTCTTCCTTGCTATGCAGAAGCTTCCCAATTATTTTGCAATCTCATTTGATGTTTGCTGCAGAAAATGTTAAAAAGGACCAGCAATCTTCCCACACTACTGCTGGGCACCAGTGGGCCACATGGCTCCAGCTGGGTGACCTCAACTTGGAGGTCTCTCTGGGCTGGAGTTCATTGGAGGATCTCTGCCATGCCAGCCCCATACAACAACAGTCTACCCTGCCCCGCCCCCCCGCACCCCCCCCCCCCCACACACACACACAATGACCATCCACCCATCAGTCAGCTGCCACAACTCTCTGCCCGGATGCAGTCCCACCAGCTCTGTCTCTAACTAGCCCCATGCATCGACCTGGTTCTCTTGTCTCTGACTCTGCTAGCTCCTTCTCAGCAATAGACCCCTGTAATCAGTGGTCCCACATTCCAGTAACCAAGTAAATCAAAACTCTTGAAGTTTATAATTAACCAGTCAGACTTATGTATCAATAAATTCTCAATTGGCAAGATGCCAATACAATAATTTCAGAACCAATTGATATTGATAAAAGCTGCCCACCTAGATTGGACAAATTATCCCAATTATTCTAACCGTTACGATATCATAACTGCCTATGGCTATTTAAAGCCATGCTGGTTCAGGTTCTTCTTCCTGTCCCTTCACCTCCATCTTGGCTTCTCTCCCTCTCCTGAGAGGCTCTCTGTCTCTGCAATGCTTAGCTCCACCTCCCTTTTCCCTCTCCAATCACAGGCCTCCTGCTGCACAAATATTTTAAAGTAAAGTAATCCTGTCACAGACATTTTTGTCATTATTCCATGTGCTATTCAAGTTCTTTTAAAAAAACTTCTTACCTCTGCTTGCATCATAAAACATTTGCCTATCTTTTCTTCTAGTAGTTTTAAAGCTTCAGGTCTTACCTTATTGGAGACATCTTCAATTTGCCTTTTTGTTTGTTTGTTTGTTTGTTTGTTTTACAGAGTTAGAGATAGGGATCTAGTTTCCTTCTATGTATGGAAATTAGTTTACCTAGCACCATTTGTTAAAGAAGCTGTCTCTTTAAGTTTGTGGACCTGTATAGGTTGTATTCCACTGGTCTACATGTCTGTTTTTATAATTGTACCATGGTGCTTTCTTTTTTATTTTTAACTGTGGTTCTACGTAGTAAAATTTGACATCAGGAGCTGTGCTACATCGAGCATAGTTCTTTCTACTTAGGATTCCTTTGGCTATTTGGAGTCTTTTGTGGTTCCATATCAATTTTAATTTTATGTTTGTTTTTAGTTCTGTGAAGAATGTCATAGCCATTATTCTTATTGACCCGTCTAGCAGGTCCAGTTATTCGAGGGTCTCGAGGGGACCTTCTCCTAAGAACCAAGTGGGGGGAGAGAAAAGACGGACACACCAAGTGCGAGGAACCATTCTGAATAGCATCAAGGTGTCACTGTATTAGCAAGGCTCAAGGCTTAAATGCACAAGCTAAAGGGGAAGTACTTCTCAGCAGGAGGGGTGGGGCAGCAGAAATTTTTCTTTTGGCAACTACACGGGGAAGCAGGAACTTGGTGGTATCAGGGTACATCTTGTGGTCAGGACATCCGGCACTGACTTAGGACTGGAACAATCTGTGGTTGTTCTCGGAGCTGTGCATCGGTGGCCCGCTTTTTGACCCCCTTTTCTTCTGGGGGGAGGGGAGAGGCCCAATTCAGAGATCAGGACAATTGTGTTGTCTTTGTCGCTCCCAACAGCTTATGATGATATAACTATTTTCACAGTACTAATTTTGCCAATCTGTGAACATGGGAAGGCATTCTACCTCATAGCATCTTTTCCACAAGTTTTGGAAGGAAATAAAAAGTGATACTCCAGAGAATTAAAAGGAATTAAAAAGAGCACTATCTGACATGGAGGAATATTTGATCTATTTACAGCATTAAACCAGCCTCCATATTCCTTTTAGCCAATGCCTAATTCAGAGCAAAGTTCTAGCTGTCATCTCTCATGTAAAAGCTCGAGAAGTAAGGAGATGGTTTAATTTTTTTTTCTTTTTAGATTCATACATCTTAAGGAAAAAAACATAAAACAAAGCATATCCCAAACATATAAGTAGAAAAGTGCCACATGCTGATAGAGAAGCAACAGCAAGTTTTCCAGAAACTCTACCAAGATCATTGGTGATAGCTTGCCTAAGGAAGAGATGTTCCCATGAAGATAGAACAGCCTTCTGTTAGAAATTGTCATCTAAGGCTTTCATGGCTAGATGGTCTTCCACCATCTAGCTTCAAAGACAGGATGATTTGCTTGTTAGGAGTGAATGCAGCTTGTGACTGTAAGTTGAATCCAGTGTTCATTGACCATTATGCCAGGGCCCTCACGTCAAGTGAGGTTTAATTTGCTTGTAGTCTGTAAGTGAACAACCAATCTAAATAGCAGTGCATCTGTTTATAGCATGGCTTCTCAATATTTTACTCCCAAGTGTGAGACTTCTCTGGATAAAAGAAGGTTCATTACAAATATTACTCTGCTGTTCATTGACAAGTGGCTCTGTCATCCGTGAGCCCTGGTGGAAGAATACAGTAAAAGTTGAGTAGTTGTCATGCCTGCTGCCCCATCAAGACTTCTGTAGCGCATGGATCGGATCGTGCAGTAGTTCTGACTTTCAAATGTTATTGAAAAGAGGTATTTATTTTGTAAGGCTGTAACTGCCCTAGATAGTGATTCCTCTGAGAAATCTGGGCTAAGTAAATTGAAAACCTTATGGAAATGATTCACCATTCTAGATTCTGTTAAGAACATTGTGTGATTCATGCGAGGAAGTAAAAGCAGTAACAGCATCTAGGAAGAAGTCGATTCCAACTCTTGTAGATTACTTTGAAGGCATCAAAACAAAAATGGAAGAACAGATGCGATGGAGAATCAGCAAGACAGATAGACTGTCTCCAGAGGTGGGACTACCATCTCATGGTGAAGGTTCAGCTGCTAAGGACTTGCTTCTGATGAATGAGCAAAGAAAGTGGGCTTTGTGGTGTCTCACCATCCGCAACAACGGGTTTGGAGTATCACATAATCCTACTTGGTAAAGCACTGACAAGTTTGGCAGGATTTAAAAATGACCAAAAATAGACACAGTGCTGTCAGGCATGGTCACATGGTATTATCTTGTGAAGAGAAGAATCAGTCACCCTCCCTGACAAGTTTCATCATTCCCTTTTTAAATGATTTCTTTGTTTTAGCAAATTACTGTTGCCACTTGCATTATCAGTAACACTGCCCTGTTCAGGAATCCCATTAAGACAAGAACCTCTGCCAGCAAAAAGGGTCCTGGCTCCTGAAGTTTAACGCGATCAGATCATTAGCATTAGGAAGGAAGGAGAGAGAGAGAGAGAGAGAGAGAGGGGAGGGAGGGGAGATTTTCATCCAGACTTCCTGAATCACAAAGCCCCAGAGTCCTTGTTATATATTTCTAAGATTTGTCTTAAAATTATGTGTATATGTGCATACAGGTTTATTCACATGTGACCGCAAGTGCCCCCAGAGCCAAAGAACAGGTGTTGGATCTCCTGGTAGTGGATTACAGGTGGTTGTGAGCCATTCAGCATGGGTGTTGGGAATCGTTCTTGGTTCCTCTGTAAGAGCACTACATGCTCTTAATGGCTGAGCCACCTCACCTGACCTGACTGTTGCTGTTGCTGGTTTTAAAAATACTAAATCAAGGGCTGGAGGGAAGGGTCAGCAGCTGCAGACACTCGCTGCTCTTAAAGAGGATCCTAATTTGATGCAAGCATCCATGTGACAGTTCATAATCACATGTAACTCAAGTTCAAGGGGTACACACATGGTATACAAACATACATGTAAACAACACAAAACTAAAGTAAATGAATTGTAGGAGTTGGAGGGCATGTAGGACCAGAAGAACACAGCCCACTGAGTCAGCTAAGGAAGCCTCACATGGGCTCGCAGTGGCTGAAGCAGCGAGTATGAGGCCTGCATGGGTCTCCACCAGGTCCTCTGCATACATGTTATGGCTGTGAGCTTGGTGTTTTTGTAGGAATTCTAACAGTGGGCATGGATGTGTCTGACTCTAATGCCTGCTCTTGGGATTCTATTCCTCCTATTGGGCTGCCTCATCCAGCCTCAGAATGAGGGCTGTCACCTTGTCTTGTTTGTATCGTGTTTTGTCCTCTTTGGCTGTTGTCTCTCGGAGGCCTGCTCTGTTCTGAAGGGATCTGGGAGAGAACAGGTGTGGGAGGGCTGTAGGGAGGGAAAATGGTAGCTCGATATATGAGAGGAGAACCTATCTTCAATAAAAAAGAAAAAGAAGAAGAAATAGAATAGAAATGTTCTTAAAAATAGTAAAACAGTAAGTGCCCCTTTTCTTCGGGTTTTGTCCTTTTGGTTCTGGTCTGGTAGCTATGAACAGCTTATCAGCAGCTAAAGTGAAGGGTTCTTTCTGCCATGTTGGGCTACTCAGGTCCCAGGAAGCATTCTATTTTTATTAATATAACAAAACAAACTGAAAATCTATTCCAATCACCTGTGCCTTTCTGTCTTAGATTGTGCCATAAAGACATCCTGTGACTTATCATATTTAATAACAGATCATAAGACCCCAACTCAGAAGAGGTCCAACTGGAGGGAATATTTCACAGAGGCCAAGAAAAATCTGGACACTCCAGCCCAAATTTCTCTGCTCAGTATATTAGCATTAGACCATAGCTTTCTTTATTCACCTGCAACCCTTTTTGGCATGAGAAAATTTTACTTGACTCCAGTCATACAGATATATAAAATAAATATGTAAGTCAAACATTTACCAGTAATAAATAATAAAGAAATTTATTTTAAAATAATTATTTGGAAAACATACACTTTTCCCATATTAAGAAAAATGGTAATTAATTTGACTTGTTTAATTATATATGGTATTCAAATTTAAAACAATTACTTTATATACACATAAATTTATTATTTATTAGCTATGAAAAGAAAATGCACAGAGAGATGGATGTGCATTTACATCATGAGTAAAGTTTGGACTGAATATTTGATGTTTCATGATGTATAACATACTTAACACTTTTCAGAGTTGATTACTATTTTAGTTTGATAATTGCTAGTGTTAAGAACACTATTTTGCATAAACACCTGGTATAAAATAGTATAAGTATGGTTAGGGCCATTTCAGAACTCGTTGGAAATACTATCTAAATCCTAATACAAATTCATTAACATGTGTTTTTATAAAATAAAGTCAGCTACTCAAATACCAATTTTAAAATCATGCATTCGAACACAATAAAATCCAAAAATACATTAAATTTTGGAACTATTCTAGTTAATTCTAATATATAACCATGGATGAAAACTTTTTTATAAAATTATTTTTATTTACATATGTGAGTTTCTTTTCTGCATGCATGTACACATATGCACCACATCTGTGCAGCATTTGTGAGAACAAAAATAGATGTCAAAATCCCTGACACTGGAGTTACAGATGGTTGTGAGCTAACACATCATGCTGGAAACCAAATCAGGGTCTCTGGAAGCAGCCAGTGATCTTAACTGCTGCTACATGGCCCCAGCCCCATAACAGCTGAGTGGTTTGGTCTAAAGTCTGCGTTAACACACAGAAGGTCACTTGTTTCTTGATGTTAATAGACTACACCAGCCAAAGGTCAAAGGATAGAAATTGATGAATGATTGTGAATCTTCTTAAATGTAAAGATGGACTTCAAAGTGAATACTTTAACTTTGGAACCAAAGAATGGTAACACTGAGGCCAATAAACAATTGCCGTACCAACCAAAGCATCAGAAACTTCTCTAAATCTCTTTGTGTCCCAGGTACAGCTGTGGTCCCTTTAGCTGTGTGACTCAATGTAATCTCAAAGATTCCAATAAACTGTCACCCTATTATGACTGTTTTAGAGATGAAGTTAGGTGCCATCCAGTAGGCGGCTGGATCTGGAATTCAAACTCACACTGTGAGGCGCCTCACCACTGTGCTGTGCCTGGTGCTTTTCATTGGATTTCTCCGTTCTTTTAAGGCCTGATTTCTCACACGTGATAATGTGCGAGAAAAATTGTGTTGTCCATCGTTATGAAGACATGGGCAAATGGTGCATGTCTCTGGCTAAGTTTCCCATCATTTAATGAATCATCTACTCCCTCTAGGTCTTGGTTCAATCCTCAAAAAATACTAAAATATATTTCTTTTAGGTTTATTGGTAGGACCAAACTGAAAAATGTTTATATGATGTGCACTTAACATAGTAAGATGCACAATCATTGGGGCTGTCATTGTCATGAAAAAATAAAGTGAAAAATGTTGCCATTTAAGATTGTCTAGAAGGTATTGGCAGGCATATTCCAGTAGCTGTAGGTTTCTGTGGTTAATCAAGTAGAAACTTTCAAAGGAGACAATAGAAACCCATGACTTATATAATATAGATAAAAATAAATCATACTGATGGGTTAATTTGAAATGTTCTGAATTATACAGTTTAGGTAAAGATCTGGATGGAGCTGGTGTGTTACAAAGTTGAAACAACATATATAATCACCAGGTCATCTCTAAGGACATTCTACTTCAGTGGAGTACAAAGAGGTCCTCAGGAAAGTTCATTAAGGAAAAATTAAGAGGGTCTCCTGGGATTTGAGTGCCCAGCAGTGAAGATGCCCAAGAAACAGTGAGTCTTGGGAAGTGACTCTAGGGTGATTCTTCATATCTTTGATAACCGGCTCAAGTGTTTAAATTACACGAAGTCACGTTGCTCTCTAACAGTAAGAATGGAAGCTTCTAGCATCTGAACACATTTTTATACATTGCTGTCTATCTGAAATGAGACGTTTGGGAAGATATGACATCATCACAGCACTACCTGCATAAAGACAACACCTTGTGCTTTTCCTTTGATGCCACCTCCACACCAACCTAAACCACTGCTCTCCCCTGTTACTTCTGGGGTTCCTGCCTGTGGCAATAGTGCATAGGACTCTTCTCATTTTAACACTTGTTCATGTCTCCCAGCCAGCCTCCCTAAGTAGCCTCTTCTTTCTTCTCAGTCTGTGTTATTAAGCAACAGCTCCACATTTATTTCCTTTTATTTCCTCAACCCAAATCACCTTTCCCACAGCTCCCCACCCACCCCCCAGTAACTATGTAGATTATCACTCAAGGGCCTTGCTTATCTGGCATTAATTGTATTCCACAATTCCTGTATGTAATTTATAGCTTAGCCAAATTGAACTCCTTTAGAAAATTTAAGTTTATTCTTCTCTCATATATTACATCCCAACCTCAGTTTCCCCTCCCTCCACCCCTCCGAGTCCCTCATCCCTCACTACCTCCCCAGTCTCCCAGCCATCTGCTCCTCGTCCATTTATCTTTGCAAAAAGGCCTATGTTCAGAGGGCTTAGGTCAGACCCATGTAGGCTCCATTATTGTCTGTTCAGTCTCTATGAGCCCATGAGCCCAGCTTAGTTGATTCTGTGGGTTTTCTTGTGAAGTTCTTGACCCCTCTGGTTTCCATGATCCTTCCTACCCATCTTCTGCAGGATTCCCTGATCTCCACCTATTGGTTGGCTGTGGGTCTCTGCATTTGTTTCTGCCAGTTGCTGGATGAGGCCTCTCTGATGACAACTGAGCTAGGCACTAACCTATGAGTATAGCAGAATATCAATAGAATTTATTTCATTGACTTTTTTTCTTTGTCAGTCATGTTTGGTTTTAGCCTAGGTTTCTGGGCTATTCAACCTCTGGGTCCTGGCACTCCAGGTGGTGTGATTGGTAGCATCCCTCACTTGCCATGGGTCTCAAGCTGGATGAGTCAGTGGTTGGCCACACCTACAATTTCAGAGCCACCTTTACCCCAGCACATATTGTAGGCAGAAAAAAAATGCAGGTTGAAGCTTTTGTGGCTTGGTTGGTGTCCCAATCCTTCCACTGGAAGTCTTGCCTGGTTATAGGAGATGGTCAGTTCAGGCTCCATATCCCCCATTACTAAGATCTTGCCTGGGGTCACCCTTCTAGAATCTGGGGAGTTTCCATTGCTCTAGGCTTCTAGTTCATCCCAGAGATACCATCCCCATTCCAGTAGTCTCTGAGGACTCTCTCCCTCCATCCTCCCCAACCTGATTCCTTCTGCCCACCCCCATCCCCAGTCCACCCACAATATCTATTCTCTTTCCCTGTCCCAGGCCCTCTTTGAGTCCACTTTGTTACTGAGCTTCTCTGGGACTGTGGATTGTAGCATGGTTTTCCTTTACTTTACAGATAATATCCACTTATAAGTGAGTACATGTTTGTCTTTCTGATGGACTTCTTTCTACACATTGAATATTTTAACCTCTTAGCTTCCTCTCATGCTTACTTGTCTGAATTGTTCTCTCATACACAGGGCATGTTTTTGAAATGCCTATCACATATACATGGCATCCTTTCATAACATCCTCCATCTCCTGTATATATAACAGTAAGTCATTGTGTTCTTGGGTATTACTCTCAAATATGTCCTGTTCCCTGTATTATATATTTTTGTTAAGTGAGGAAGAAATTATCAAACTAGGTCTCTTTCAGTCCTCTTTGGACCTCTAGCATAGTGCTTTGGATTTTGACAGCCAAAAGAGAGATGTTATATGAGTGGATACAGTGTAGAAACTATTTCCTAACTGTTTGTGAAGGCAACATACTGAATGATGACAGTTTTGATGAATTCATTTATGCAGAATATATTTTGTGTTAATCTAGTTTTCAGAAGTTTTCAGAACTGTGAGTGTCTTAAAACATGAGCAATCTGACAAGTAAAAAAAAAGTCTACAGTTTGCAATGGAAGATGTTCAGGAAATTTTTTTAGCAAGTTATTGGCTGATATGACAGTTCTTACATGTATTTCTTCATTTCTATTTCTGATTAGGAATTTGTTAGGGAATTATTGAGTGAAAACTGAAAAAAGTTTACCAAGTTTTGTTTGGTTTCTGTTCTTGTCTTACTAAAGTTCATAAACTGTTACTTTGTTTTTAGCCTTAAGGGCTGGTGTTCTTTAGACTGTTGCATTGGTTGTCCATTACTAAATAGTTCTCCAACATTTATGAGCCTGATACAATCACAGTTTATTTGTTCATCATCTGGTTGGTCACTTGAGTGGACTAGTATAAACTACCACTCCTTCTTTTGGTCCTACTCACATTATCTCTGTCAACTGGATTCAAAAGGTTGCACAGGTCAGGACATCAGTATTGGTAGACAGTTTGGCCTCCACTTAAAGAAAATGAGAGTGCAGCAACCATTGTGAATATTATAGTGCTAACTGTTAAAATAGGAAAGAGTCACTTCCTAATCCTCTGGCTCTTATAATCTTTCTACTCCCTCTTGAGAAATATTCCTTGATCCTTAGGCATTTTGCATGTGTATCCATTGGGACTTAGTGCCACAACCTGTATTTTGATTGTGGTTTTCTGTTGAATGCCTCAGTTTCAGAGTGAGGTTTCCTTGATGTCGTGTCACTACAACACTTGACTGCAGACATAAGGACAAATACTTAGGATGCAAGTAGGGATCATTCTGGTTTAATAAAGTGGTTGTAGCTTCTTCTCGAAGAAGACATCACTAGCCTTGGATAGTTGGTTAGGTTTCTAGTACCAGGCAGGATTTCTCTCTTGTTGAGCAGGTATTTAATCCTTTTAGAGAGATATTGGTTGCCACCAAGGTATGTATGCCACTACCCTATACTCAGGGTTATTGTATCATCTTGGTGGTTGCTGTGGTTCATAGGTGTCATAGCTAGGTAAGACTGTTGGTTGCTTCCCTCCCTTGGAAGTTTTCATGGGGCCTCCTGGTAACATGCAAGCTAGATCTGAGGCCGGAGATATTCAGGTCAGTTCCAGCTCAGATCCATCTGGGCCCTGTGTTGGAAGTGAATGGTGTCTCCAACAAAAGGAACTTACTTTACGCCATTGGGAGCAACCAAGGACAATAACAATAGCCTGTAATGTTTAAGAATGAATGGAATGTCAGAAGCTATACTTCTAAAGTCCTACCAGCATGACTGCCTAAACATGACCTAAACAAGAACAACAACAGATGTGCCAAAGGGGTTAAAGGGAACAAGCACGAGGCCTCAGCCCTTTATGAGGAACTACAGGCAACTAAGGAATGCTGAGAGCAGGAGAAATAGTGTTCCCCAGGGAAGAGCACACCGATTGGTTATTTAATATCAAATGGTCAGCCCTGAAAACATACACACACAGGTAACAATAAGCTGACTGAGCAGGTGGTACTTGGGAATATAAATGCATATACATATAGTCATGTAATAGCAATCAATGAAAAAGGCTACAGATTTGAAAGAGAACAAGGTAGGATATAAGAATGGTTTGCGGGGAGAAAAGGGAAGGAGGAATGATATATTATAACCTTCCGAGGAAGAAAAACCAGGAATAATAACCCAGTACACTAAATTCTCTTTCACATGAAATTGGAACTCAGTGACTCAAATAATTTCCCAGCATTAAAAATTCCCAGAACTGTTTTGAAAAGCTAACTGGGTACAGCTTGCAGTTGGGGAGAGCTAACATAGTATATTAGGAAAAGAAATCCAAACAGATGGAATTTGGATTTTCTGATGCTGATGCAAAGAACCCAAGCCAGGCGAGCCTTGGTTTCTTCTGTTCAGTGCTTTACCTAGAAAATGAGAATTAAATGAGATTCTGAGCCATGCAATGAGTCATTTAGTTTATAGAGAATTTTCCTTTTAATAAAAGTCTAGGAATTTCTTTTTTTTAATTTAATTTTATTTTTATTAGGTATTTTCCTCGTTTATATTTTCAATGCTATCCCAAAAGTCCGCCATACCCACCCCCCACTCCCCTACCCACCCACTCCCACGTTTTGGCCCTGGGGTTCCCCTGTACTGGGGCATATACAGTTTTCAAGTCCAATGGGCCTCTCTTTGCAGTGATGGCCGACGAGGAATTTCTAATACAGTCCGTTAAAACCGTGTGAAATTACTCTTTCTTCTATTTATTTATTGTGCAGAGGGTACCACAATGCAAACATGGATATTGGTTCTCTCCTTCCACCATGCAGGACTTGGGGGTTGAACTTTGGTTTCCAGGCTTGGTGACAACTTTCTTTACCCACTAAGGTATCTCCCTGGCTCTTCTTTCTCGTCGTCTTATATGGCTATCTTTTCAAAATGACAGTTCCCTTGCCTCAGTATACTTTAAGTAACTATTTTTATCAAAAATTTTCCTTGAATGACTATGGAGATGACTTAGTTTTGCTTGTCAAATAAGCGTGATGACCAGAGTTCAGATGCCCAGCTCCTATGTAAAAGCCAGAGAAGAAGAGAAGAGAGGAGACACATGGGCCCCTGAAGCTCACTTGGCCACCTAGGCTAACAAATCCGTGAGCTCTAGCTTCAGGAAGAGACCCTATGTCAAAAATAATGTGGAGAGCAATTGAGAAAGGCACCTGATACTGACCTCTGACCTCCATCTGTGTATGCCTGCTTGTACTTGCCTACCTCCTCACCCAGAGCTTATGAACACATTCATATCATACACGCGCAGACAGACAAGCATGCATATACATACAGACTGACTGACGGACACACACACACACACACACATACCTTGAAAACGTTGTGATATCGTTTTAAGTAACACACACACACATGGCAGGTCTTAAAATTACATTACAACCGCTAACAAAATTGAGAAGCAAACACCAAGATTTTACAAAGCTTTAGAGTCATTTTAATATTTTTCTCTAAATATTTGATCATGCATTTCTATATAACAAAGCACTTTTTCCTGTATAGCATGGCACTTTTCCCACTGAAGAGAAAACACATACAGAGAGTTAAAGACAGTCACACTCAGGACAGATTTGCCTGTAGTTCTGGGACAATGGCTGCTCCGCTGAACCAGACACAACTCCAGAGGATTCTAAGATGGGCAGCGCAGCTGGGGACATGTATAACATTTTGCCTGGTTTTTCTGTGAAATGTTTAACACCACTTGCTAGAAACATGGTAGTCTTTTGTAATTCTTAGTTTCCATCTTACATGTATTTAGCACTGTCACACAGTTGAATATTAAATATTTGATTCCTTCTTCCTTCAACCTGCACCGTGTCTGATTGACTCTCACTGTTGAGAATTCAAATCTTACTCGATCCTTGAGTTGTAGCTAATATACCTGCTGCCAGTCAGGCTTTAGGTCTGTGGATCTTCACCTCTGGAGGATGTTGTACACGTTTACTCCCATCTCAGCCCTCCGTGTCTCCTGTTGTGTCTGTCACCTGCCAGCACACCCCATTCAGCGTTTACCAAACTCAGCTTGATCTATTTTTCTCCCAGGTCCATACGCTATATAAGTATTCCAGTATGCAGTTATTTTCCATATTGGTTTATCCGTATAGCCTCCATTTAAGAACTGTCGACTCATTTTAAATATTAAACTTTAAATAAGTTACCAGGAAGATTCACCTGAGTCTCTGCCACCTCGACTCTGTAAGCTTTGTGTGAATGCCTCCGTAAGCTCTGACCCATTCAAACTCGACGAGATCTGTCATTCAGCTTAATATCTGACAGGCAACAATAAAATCTGAGCTTGAGGATTTTATTAAAATTGCCTGTGAGTCGTAACTTCTCAGTAACGCAGTCAGCGTTGAGAACAGTCACGTAGAAGGAATCTGGGCTAGAACACAGAGGAACTGCTCACACAGAAGCGCTTGTTCCCACTCCTAGCACCAAGTACAAGGAAAATGTTGGGCTTTGTTTTCTTTTCAGACTTTTAAAACATTGCGTTTGACTTTATGTACTGCACTTTGATTGAAAACACAAATTAAATGGAAAGCCATTCACAGTAATTGGGGTTCTAAATTTGTGTGAGGAATAAAGACCCCAGACAAAGTCATGTGAGGTTCTCATAAGTTTACCTGAGGAAATGGGCCAGCGAGCAGCCTGAAGACACAGACTCACTGTGAGCATATGACAGGAAGCCGCACATGTCATGACGATCAACCACCCCTGTTAGTCGCCGCAGAGCAAATGCACTCCCCATGGAGGGAAACTACACAGCAGGGAGAGTGCTAAGTGATGCACAGCGGTCACACGGGGTCACCCTAGACATGGGTCAGGGGTGTTCCAGCACCAAAACGCACTCGGAAAGAGGACTTAGCCTATTGAAGCAGTTCTGTCTATCAGAACTTATGAACACGTCATTTTGCCTACCATTCCCAGACTTCTGCCAATTAACCCCTTACTGTTTTCCCTGTGGGCCACTCCCCAGTGGTTTCTGTCTACGGTTTTTGGTTTATTTTGTTTTTGACTTCTGCATTCCCCTGAAAAGGGTGAGCTGCCAGCCGTTCCTCCTGTAAGGAGCACGGGTTGCGCTTTTCAGCTTCCTAATAGATAACTTAAAAATGCATTCAAAATTAAGCCTAAGTAAGCTGTCAGCATGATTTCTCTACTGTTATTTTTGTTCCTTTGAGACAGGGTCTTACTAATAATCCCCTGCCTCAGCTTCCCAAAGGCTGAAATTACCACTGTAAATCCCTATTCCCAGTCAAGTATAATCTTAACCGGTTTTTGAAAATGAACATTATTTTCCCATTATATTAAACATGGATTCTTTTCTCATACAATATTATCTGACTAGTTTCCCCTCCCTCTGCCTCCCCATCTCCTTTCCCACCAGCCACACCCCCATCTGTCATTCATTAGCAAAGACCATGGAGAAGGAAAATTTTGAAACTGAAACTGAATACTGAAACACTTCAAGATTATGTCAGGTACAAAGGTGATATTTTGCTACCTGAACAATAGGAGGTGTTTATTGTTTACGCCAGAAGTACTAAGGGGTTTAATTATTCATGGCCCTTAAATAAAAATATGCAGTGATATTGTATAAAGTAAAGCTGCCCCTGTCCCTAGAGTTTGCAGATGTGGCTGCTGTGTCCCACATAAACCAGAAGGTGGCAGAGAGGAGAGAGGCTGTGCTGATGCTCAGTGTTCTGACCTAGGAACATTTAAATGATAAGTAGCCTAACATTCCCTGAGAAAAGCAAGGCTGAGACAACCATCATCCCAGCGCCCGGGAGCCTGAACAGGGATATCCTGAGATGACCACAAGTCTGCTGCCATGCAGGGCTTGCAGGGCAGAGTAAGCTCAAGGTGACTCCTGCCTGGTACCATAATTCAGAAGCAGGGCATAGCACTCCTGAGACCAATCCTGAGATGAACCCCCAGACACTCGTAGACCCCATGCACCACCAAGACGAGCAAGTAAGTAGTAGAGAAATGGAAGAGAAAGAGAAACAGAAGGATGTGGGAACAATGGAGAGAGGCAGAAATGGAGATGCAAGTGTAGTGAGAAATGTCTGATGTGAGCAGCCAGTGATGCCACCTGGGACCATAGTGGGGTCCTGGCCTGTGCTGCTATTGGGGGCCATGTCTAGGTCTCTAGCCTTGCATCAGAGGTCTGTTACCACCAAAAGCCAGGCAGATGTCCCTGGTCAGGGCTGCAACCCAGAGATATGTTGCTGTCTGAGGGCAGTAACTGGCCCTACCCCTCACCTGGGCATTGTGGGAGAGCTAGCCCTAAGTTCATGAGAACAGGAGACCTGACCCCACCACTACCAGCTGCAGTAGGGCAATCGACTAGCACATTTCAGGAGCTGCGGGTGAGCTGGCCTGAGGGTACTAGGATGGGAGAGCTGGCCCTACCACTCTTCTCCTGTGCAGTAGTGTGGATGAGGGAGAGTTACCCTCCTCCCTCTCACTCCTCACTGTCTGCTGCATATGGGAGCCCTGGCTCTAGGGCATGATAACAGGAGAGCTGGCCCTGCCCCACGCTAGCTGCAGCACTTGGGAGAATGGGTCCTGCAGCTTGACTGGGCAGCACAGTGGAGCTGACCCTGATGGTGGGGTCCTAGTTGAGCTTGTTCCAAAGGCATGTGGGAGAGCCCTGCTACTTATACGCCATGTGGTTACATGGGTGAGGGAGAGATGCTGCCCTCATCCCTTGCTACCTATGGCAGGCAGGAGACCTGGCCCCAAGGCCATCAAAGTAGTAGAGTTGGCCCTGTGTGCTACAGCACTTAGGAGCAGGCCCTGCACCTCACCTGCACAGTACAGTAGAGCTGGCCCTGGATGTGGGGGGTCGAAGTGAGCAGGGCCCAAGGGTATGAATGTGGGAAAGTCACCCCTGATCTTGTCTGCTGGGTGGTGGCTAGGCAAAGCTGCCCTCCTCCCTTCCCTTGTTGAGAGTGGAAGAACTGATAGCTAGCCATGCCTCTCACTAGCTGCAACACTGAGAGAGCAGGCTCTGTACCTCCCCTGGGCAGCAGGGTAAAGCTAGCCCTGTTTGCAGGATTTGCTGGGGAGCCACCACTGAAGGCAGAAGAGCAGAAGGGCTGGAGGGCTGACTAGCTCAGGTACCCCTCTGGCCCAGATCCAAGCTTTTGAATTGGCTCACCCCAACATTTTCTTCATCAATGAACTGCTGGAGTGCAGGAAGAGACTGGTTCTACAGATCCAAAGCTGCAGATTCTCCATGTTACAAGGCAACAACAGGATATCCAAGAGGAGTCCCAGAGAGGACCCAGTACTGATAGAATAGCAGAAGCCAGAGGCCTCACACCAGAGGCTCCCACAATGCGATTTTTGTTTTTCTCTGTTAGGGGCCAGATTGCAAGGGTGGAGGGGGGGTACCAGGGCAGGGAGAGATGAGTGGGCCGGGGTGCATGATGTGAAATTCACAAGAACCAATACATTTTTAAAAATTTGGAAAAAAATTAATCTGTCTCAGGAAAGTGAAATTTATTATATATAAGTTGTTTAGAAACAACATTTAGAAGTATTAGTAAGGGACACTTAAATCATTACAAAATTAGAAACAAGAATATTCATGAATTCATTTGTGTCTGTATACACATACTTCTTTATGCCACTAACAGAAGAACCGTTTTCTCAAGTACTTTCCCACTCGCATATGCGCACACTGGTATTAAACCACTTGGTTTTAAAAAGAACGTCAAGACCATTGAAAATCTTCAAGTACAGCTTTGTTATGTACAGCAAACTTAATTGTAGTTTTTAAATATTTGCAGATCACTTTATCTTTTGGGAGGAGGGGCATATATACATGGCACATGTAGAGGTCAGAGGTCAGCCTCATGTCTGTTCTTGTTTTATTCCTTTATTGAGACAGGATGTCTTGTTTGTTGGTACATTAGTTTCTGGGGTCTATATGGACTCTAATCTTGTCAAAGGAGGAACACTGCTGTGCTCAGATTTGTGGGAACTCTGGAGATCTGAATTCAGATCTTTATGCTTACCCACAAAGTACTGTGCTCATAGAGCTGTCCCAAAGCCTGCACCTCCTGTGATACTACATAAAGGACCAAAAGTGAGTACAGAGCTTCATCTTTAATGCTCTGGAACCTAACAGACAAGGGTTGAAGCACACTTGAAAGAATAAATTGTCTTACCTGGCTGTCACACAACCTACAAGGACTAGAAGTTGTCTGGACAATCTCTTCAACATGGAAGTCTAGCAGTAAACCAAGCTAGCATGTGATCTGTGGGAGATAAAAGGCAGGAAAGGAGAAAATTGTTTTGTAGAGGGAGCAACTATTATGGGGAGCCTGAGAACAGAAAACCCTTTTGTCCCAGGGGGTCAGGTTGGAGCCAAGAAATAGACTGGAGAGCTCTAGGACTCTATTTCCCTAGAACACTGCTGAAAGCAAGGGGACAGACACCTAACAGGCATAAGGAGCACGACAGGGAGCCTGGCCAGAAGGCAGAGAGAGGAACACGGTCCAAGCTATAATTGTATTACATAGACAGGTTGGCTATACATACTATTCAGTGTTCTATCATGTACATCAGTGATGCTCTGACCCTAGGGCTTAAAGATGTTCATACACTCCATATCTCTAAGACTGGTTAAAATAAAATGGTCTTGCCATTCTCAGATTTTTGTTGTGGTTGTTTGTTTTTCTAACACAGGGTTCATGTAACCTAGGCTTGCTGCGTTTTAGAGCAATTACTATTCTTGGCATGGTATAGATACAGAGACAAGCTTTCTGTGAATTGGAAAATCAGAAAATAGAATACCAAGGCAGTCTGTGGAGACCTCTAAATAACAGTATCTATAGAAAGAGACCTTAGTGGACCCAACACAGAGTTGTTAGATCAGTGCCCACTAATGATGTTTATTTCAGACTTGAATTACCCAAAAGCATACCATCTGAATGTGTCAAGAGCTAGACACCAGTGTCTGTGGCATGCATGCACCCCACAAGACTTCCAGGAGAATAGGCCGGGCCTCAGACTGTTGTAATTCACACAGAATTTGACATTCTTAACTAATAATCTGGTTTGTTCTTAGAAAACCATGCTGCACATAAATAGAAACTTGCTCTTGCTATCGTTTCAAATGATGTCACTGTTTCCTCAGAAAGGCTTCCACCGTAGCTTGTCCCCAAATGGGCATAGCCATGGTAAGAGACGGCATCTTTTTGGAAACAACTTTCCTTTGATGTTTGCACAGTTTTGTTATGCTCATTTTCTAAGAGCACAATTTGAAGTCCACTCTGATAACAGATTCTGAAGTCTAGAATCATTTTTACTGACTGGAAGTACAATGATTTATAGTAAATATCTCAACATTGACTCATCGTGCTTAAAGGAACATCGTAGCAATAAAATATATTCATAATGGTTATTGTTCTCTCCCACAGCCTGCTGGCAGCAGTCATCCCTTGCTTTGATTTGGAGAATTTGCCCAAGTGCAGATGGGATTATACTATTTGCCTCTGTGAGATTACCTCACTAGATAGAATGCATTCAAGACTTGTCCATTGGTTGTATGTTGATGTACATGGCTGTTGCCTGTGAAATATGACAAAAATAAATAGTATTGCAATGAACTTTCAGACATCTTTCAAACCCTGCGTTCAACTCTTTTGAGTATAAATACCCAGAAATGGGGCTACAAGACCATACGGTAGTTTCATTCTGTGAACCTTTTTTGAGGACCTGTCATGTCTGCACCACCCTCCCCAACACACAGCAGTGTATAAAGCTTATTCTCCTCCACCTGCTGACCAGCACTTGCTGTTCTTTTATAATCACCACCCAAACAGAAATGGGGTAAAATCTCCCCGTGGCTTTTATTTGCATTTTCTTAAGGATTAATAAGTGGAGTTTTTCTCTGTGCACTTGCTATTTGTATGTCTGTTTCTATAGAAGTATATATTGTTTTCTGCCTTAGTGTGAGAAGGCTTTTGTATCTTTAACTATTGAGCTGTAAGAGCCCCTTGCATCCTCTGTAGATTAGCCTATTACAGGTGTGTGGTTTGCAGATTTTTTCCTATTGCACAGCTTGTAGGCTTGTCTGTTGTTTCCTGTTATGCAGATCGTTTTCTCTGATTGGTCCCACTTATTTACTTTTGTTTCTGTTGTTGTGACTGTGATAGCACAGGAAGGGAACCCCTGTAATTCTGACTACTTCTTTTTCTCATTTGTAAGATGCTGACATTTTAAATTTTGTGGATTGATTTTACAGTAGTGGCAGTTTTTATGGGTGTTGTGTTTACTTTGCTTAGTGAGATCATACTGTTGATTTTTCTACCAGTTAAACATGTGGGGGAGGGGGGAGACATATTTTAGGGTCATTTTGTTCTGTGCGGCCCAGTTGTCACACAGCATGGAGTTGTTGTAATTTCATTACTAGTCTACTTTGTAACCTGCTATCAAGAGTACAATCCATGGACAAAGGACATTTCAGAACTTGCTGGAAATGGCTTATCTTTATCCCAGTCTGCCTAGAGGTTGTAGTGTTCATGTTAATATGTCTAGCAGGTGGTTCCTTGGCCATGTACTGTCTTTGGCTACTTTGTTTCCTACTGTTCCTGATCAGCAAACAGCTGACTTTGTTTTGGTAGCAATTGCTTTTGTTGCATGCTACATTTTTTTCTACCCCCCTTTTATTTTTGAAAAATTGACTGTCTCTCTGTCTCTTTCTTTCTTTCTTTCTTTCTTTCTTTCTTTCTTTCTTTCTTTCTTTCTTTCTTTCTTTCTTTCTTTCTCTCTCTCTCTCTCTCTCTCTCTCTCTCTGTCTCTCTCTCTCTCTCTCTGTGTGTGTGTGTGTGTGTGCCAAATCAAGAATGGAGTGGTCTATAAGGCAATTGTCTTAAAGCATTGCACCCCAATTGAGTTAAAAGCTGTTTTATTGATTGCGGTATTTTATAGCTAACTGAATTATTAATTTGACTTCATTTGGCAGGTGGAAAGTTTTAAAACCAGAGATCTTATTGCTCTCTGGCATAGATCTCTTACCTTTCTCCTAAAGATATACTAGTGGTAATGAATGTTTTATAATCTACCTGCATGGATACAAATACATAACTACTATCTTTAAAAACAGACATCTTCATTTGAAGATGCTTATTTTGTACAGTCCTTTTTCATGGAAAACAAATATGCACTCTAAGTGGGAAGCAGAGTGAAAGTGCTCAGAGGTGTTTGCCCACCGTAAGAGAATGCCTTCGTCAGTAGAAGATGCTCCAGCACTGTTCACCCATGCGCAGGTGTCTGCCAAGGCCTACACCCAAGAGCCAAGTAGACTTGAGTATATTTTCTTGGTACATTATTTCTTTTCAATCCCCTCTCCTTTTGCAGGGAGATGGATTCAAATAAAAAGGGATATTATATCTCTCCACATTAACCATCAATATACCAACACACCAGGAGCATTTCAGACCCTGCTTTCTATAAAATGGTACCAGTTTTGTAGAGTATGACATATATAGGAAAACTGTACAAATTATATCCTGTTTTTAGAGACCAAATAAATGTACTAGTGTAACAAAAGCTTCCTTGTATGTGTCTGTCTTTGGGTCCATTGTCTGCATGCAGCTGAGTATACCCATGAATGCAGACCAATACAAAATTGAATATTTACTTTAAACATTTTGAGATTATGTGTGTGTGTGTGTGTGTGTGTGTGTGTGTGTGTGTGTGTGTGTGTTATTTGTTGTTGTTACTCAAGTTTTTGGTTTTCGAGTGTGAACTTTGTAGATTATGTCAAGTCCCCACAACATATCTGCTGGTGACCTTCAGTAAAGCTGGTAAGTTCTGATTTATCTAGTATTTCCACCACTATTTATGACAAGCCTTGGTGAGTCATGTGCATGTTGATGAGAACATCTTTTGTTTATAATAGACTAACATGAGGTTCTTCACTCCTAAATGGAGTTATTGTGCATGTCGTCCTGAGCTGGTACACCTGAAACAGCCCTTGGCTTGAATTTCCCAATAGAACTGTGACAAAGCTGCCTCAGCATTAACGTTAAACTTGCTTTGTAGCCAACACTAGCCTTCAACTCTCTGGGATTAGAGGATTGAGGCATTATGTCATTACTTTACAACTTCTTGGCAGTAAGTACTGTCTGAAAGTTAGCTTTACTACAGTGCATTGCCTTCTGCGATGCCACCAGTGGCCTTCTATCTCCTCACTCTCTGTACCATACCTACACTGATCCCCTTGAACACATGTATCATGGCTTCTACCTCCCACCTGCACCCCTGGTAACCCCATGAGTTTCTCATTCATTCACATTGATATCCAAATATCCCTCCCTACCTCTCTTAAACAACTCAAACTTCCTAATGCGTTTCCCCTTAAATCCTAATGATCTGCTATGGTCTTAGCTAAGGGTAAAAGAGCTGAGCTTTTCTAGAAGTGCTTCCCATTTCCACATTAGAAGAAGCAAGCCCACATGTTTCATCCGGGTGAGTTCCCTGTACACTGACTGACAGAGATCCACCCGTGTCCGGGTGGGTTCCCCTGTACACTGACAGCGTTCTACCCGTGTTTTCCCCCCTCATCTTTCCTCTCTTCTCAGACAGCAATCTCTGCACTTTGTCAGCCAGGAGCAAACAGAGTTCCACAGAAATCAAAGCCATACAGCAGTACTTCTGGGTTTTCATCTGGTTGAATACCTTTTTAAATGATATTGTTTTTAATTCTCTATATAAATATATTCCGAAAGAAAAGGCCCCTGAAGAAAGCTTTTGAGCTTGGCTTTTTGGTAGGAAGGGTTCTGACAAAGTGACAAAGTCCACTGACAAAGTTGTGACATTAGGCATAAAACTCATGCCTTTAAAAATTCAGTGAAGCTGGTTATATTGGTGTATATGTTTATTCCCAGCACTCAGGAGGCAGGGTTGAGAGGATATCTGCAAGTTCAAGGCCAGCCTGATCTACATAGCAAGTTTGAGGCTAGTTAAAGCTACATGGTAAGGCTCTCTTTAAAAACAAACAAAAATAAAAAAACAAAAACAAAAACAAAAACCAGAGAACAAAAGGTATTGAGTTGTACACGCTCACGTCTGTTGCACTTAGAGGCGTGTTCTCTGTGTCCCCTTACCCAGGGGTTTGAGCAGGGACACAAGTGAATGTGAATGTGTGGGAGGCCTGTATCTACCTACTCTGGCCATTGATGTGAAATGAGCAGAATAAAGGGCAGAACGTCCTCAGTATCTAATGGAGGTCATGGGAGGGGTTGGGGGGGGGGGGCGGGGATGAAAACACATTGTTCTCATGCATGGCTATCGAAAATCTTAATCCTAAATTCAATGATGCTGATAGAAAGCAGGGCTGGAGGGCCAGCTCCTGCCTTAGACCCAGGCTTGGTGCCTCGGATTCAGGCTGGTATTAGCAGCCAGCCCTCTGACCCTCAGAGTTGTAGCCTCAGACTACAAGTTGTGACAGATTTTCTTGGTTCTAAGGCTATTAAGACCTTGAACTCCCTGGTTCTCCAGCAGGCAAACGGCCTACTGTGGGTTTTGAAGCTTACGTAACTGATGAGAGGCAGAGAGAAAAATACATAAACAAGAATTAGCATGGCTACATACTTTATGAACACCTGAATTATCTTCCCAAATTCACTGAAAGCCACTTTAGTCAGACTGAGAAGAGACTCAAGTTTGAAACAAAAATTATGGAATTTTGTTGACTTCATTTCCACAGAGAGGAAAAGAGCGTCAGTGTCTGTGAAATTGCTAAGGGAAATATCCAGCTATGAAGCATATGCGTTACAGCTTCATCTCAGCTGTGTAGTTTTGGTTCCGTTTCTCCAACAAGGAAAATACAGATGTACCACTGATGCTCAGGATTCGCCATGTAGAGCCAAAGGTCATTTTGCGAAGACTAGAGGAAAGCAAAAGAAGATGCCCCAGTGGAACTCCCTGCGAATCTTCCTGCCACAGAAATGCCTTCCCAGTCTTTCTCCCTGTCCCCAACCAGGGAAACCACGGATACCTCCCCAGCCAACAAGGAAACCGCATGACAGCTTCCAGTACAGCACAGGAAGAAGGGATGTGCTGGAAACTGTGCAAACTGGCCTTTTTACAATGCTCATTGCAGTGCTTATGTGTCTTCAAGTTCAGGGTCTTCTGCTGCTCTGTTTAGTAGCTGGTATTGGCTCTCTGCTGTATTAGTGCCAGCCCCATTCCAGTCTGAGGCAGTGTGGTATGGAGAAAGCTGACATCTGCGTTGTAGAAAGACCAGGTATAGAATGTAACATGTGATATCAGATGATGATGTGGGCCTTAGACACTGGTACCCAGGGCCAGCCAGATATCCATCGCCACATTTTCCACTCTTGTCCCTTTATACTAAGCCCTGAGGCCTGAGGTGATAGCACTTGGACAGCAAAACCCTAGGCTTCATATTGCCACATCAAACTTGGTTCCCAGCTCATACCTCCATTGGATTAAATCCATTGGTCTTCGGCTCTAGTCAGTGCTAGGCAGCACGCACTTCTGACACTTCCTGGAGGCACAGTGGCCACAACTGGTCTGTGCCACTGACTTCTCCTTTCCTTGGGATTCTCCCAGGGGAAAAGCTAGTTTATGAAGACTGGAATAGGTGGAGACCTTCTCAGATAAACAGGAATCAATACATAGTTCAAGGGGTAAAAGCAACCAGGGAAACAGTCTTTCATCAAGTCTTTACTGAGACAAAACCTGTATCAAAGCAAAAGAATAGCCTGAAAAACAAAACCAAATTCTGCACCTCAAGGAAGTAGGCAAACAAGAACTGAGCCCCAAATCAGAAGGAAGTAATAATGGTCATTATAGAAATTATTGAAAAAGAGACTAGATCAGCAGTTCTCAACCTGTGGGCCACAACCCCGTTGGGGTTGGATGACCCTTTCATGGGGGCTGTATATCAGGTACTTACATTACAGTTCATGACAGAAGCAAAATTACGAAGTTGCAATGAAACAATTTTATGTTTGGGGCTTACCACAGTATGAGGAACTGTATTAAGGAGTCACCACTTTGGGAAGGTTGAGAGCCGCAGTTCTAGAAAAATAGTTACAGAGGATCAAAAATGATGAGGAGATTTTTAAAAAGCAAATCCTTACTTAGAGAAGAAAAAAAAAATCAAAATTGGAAATGAAAGGGCATAATAGATACAACATCAGTATAGCATTATTAGAAACATATATTTGTTATCTAAAACCTTTAATATAGAGAGAGTTTTTGTCAAATAACTCTGCTTACTTTGTCAGTTTTCTGCATACAATGAAAAGATCATATGAATTTTGTCATTGTTTTGGTATACCATGTTAATTTTATTTCACTTATAATTATAAGTTTATTGAGTCAAGTGCATTTTATGATACTTGACCATTAAGAAAAATTTCAAAATGTTTTATGTGGGTTGCAAGTATTTTATTAAGTATTTTGCCTGTGGGCTTAGAGAGACATTATACTTCATTTTTCTTAATTGTACATTATTTTCTGAGTTTAATATCACCTAGCCTTATGAAGTAAATGTGTAATAATTCCTACTTTTTGATTATTTTCGCCACTGGGTTTTATTTAAGTGTTTGCAATAATTCAGTAATGGGGCCAATCAGGTTCAGTTCTTGTCTTTGTCTGAGACATTTTATAAGTAATTTAATCTCCTTTCCTATTAGTCTGTTTAGATTTTCTTTATTCATGATCCAGTCTTGGTAAAGTATATGTATCAAAGAGTATGTCCATTTCATGACAGCTGTCCAAATGTTGGCATATAAATGTTTATAAAGTAGTGAGCTCTGGAGTCTTATATAAACAAGGTACTCTAAATGGTCTCAGGAAGTCACATTATATACTTATTCATATATATATATACATATATATATATATAAAACAATAATAATCAAAGAAAGAGGCCATCAAATTAAGGAGCATTGGGCATGGAAGAGATTGGAGATCATTTTGCCATTTTCCTTTCCTACCTCCAATACTGACACTAGTTAGGAACTATGGTTTAATCCCAGGGCCACATGAATACTAAATTAGCACTGTGTTCAAAATAGCACTGGAAGTTTTGCCCAGAACATTAAAAATACCCAGTTTATAAAGGAGGAAATGAAAGTGTGCTGTTTATAGACTGTTCTATCTTACTGACAGAAAATCCTTTTATTCTAGCTTCCCATCTTGAAATAATAAATGAACTTCGTAAAATGCCAAGGCACAAACATTAAATGATCAGGGCGTTTCTGTATGCTGATAGCAAATCACCTAAAAACCATCAAGAAAAACTTGTCTGAAATAGATACAAACAACAGAAATGAAATAGTAGGAATAACTCAATTGAACAGAACCAAACATTTCTACACCAGTGAAAGAAATTAAAGAATCTACAAATAAAATGAAAAGATAACCAGTGTTCAAGGGCTAGCATGATCAATATTATTGATGTCTGCACTTACCCAAGTGTTGTACATCTCAGTTAAAAGTTCCAGTGATTCCTCATAACAACAGAGAGGCAGCACTGAATAGCCTTCCTTTGGATTGTACTCAGGAGTATGTGCCAAACACAGGAAAACAAAATTCGACCTGAACTTCATTCCCACCAGATTCAACTCAAGAAAATAAAAGACTTCAGTATAGGACTCAAAACAACTTCCAAAGGCAACAGAAAAAAAGGCAGGTGTCCTGGCACTCCTGGAATCAAGCATTTGGGAAACAGGGAAGTTATGAGGTTGAGAGCAGCCTGGGCTGCAGGTAAAATGGAAATGTAAGGTAAAATCACTGGTATTCTTCCAGGTGCAACATCTGGCTAGAATGCCAACATGGGGGCAATAGAAACAAAGTATTTGTCATTACTTTTATTATTTTATACCAAAGTTGAAAAAGACCATATGGTTAATACCATAGGAGAAACAGTATGCAGATGGAACAATAACATGTAAATTGAAGAAAATGTTTGCAAACTCCATAAGATGAGGTGGTATCTACAGTATCTAAGGAATGCTAACAACTTTATAGCAAAAACTGCCCATTTTAAAAAAATATCAAAATAGGCATTTCTTAGATGAATTCTAACAGAAATGTTAGAATTGTTCAACATAATTATTAAAGAATCAGCCGGGCGTGGTGGCGCATGCCTTTAATCCTAGCACTCAGGAGGCAGAGGCATGGAGGATTTCTGAGTTTGCGGCCAGCCTGATCTACAAAGTGAGTTCCAGGACAGCCAGGGCTATACAGAGAAACCCTGTCTCGAAAAACCAAAAAAAAAAAAAAAAAAAAAAAAAAAGGAATCAGAGTAGACTGCAGTAAATATTACTTCTATTTATAATAGATAAAATATATTAACTTTTGGCAAGGAAATGGAGAAAAAGGACCCGTACAAACTTCTGATGGAAGTGTAAGTAGTATATCTGTCATAGAAAACACTGCAGAAGCCCTCTAACAATTACAAATAAAACCACCATACTGCCCTCCTCTTGTGTATAACTCAGCAAGTCACATCAGCACCAGCATGGCCATATTTATTGCAGCACTAGTCACCGTAGCGAAGATATGGAATCAATCAACTTGTTTGTCAGTGGATAAGTGGATACAGAATATGGTAGGGCAAGAGAGATGGCTCAGGAGTTGAGACCCTTGGCTGCTCTTTCAGAGAACCCAGGTTTGATTCTTGATACCCAGTTAACAGCTGGGTATAACCCCAGTTTCATGAGATTCAGTGCTCTCTTCTAGACTACTTGGGTATCAGGTATATACTCTGTGTATAGACCTATATACAGATCAAACATCTGTGCACATTAAATAGATAGATAGATAGATAGATAGATAGATAGATAGATAGATAGATATTTGAAAAAGTATAAGATCTTTATATATCTTATATTTAATATACATTTTAAATGCTCAGTGAAATAAGCTAGGCACAGAAAACAAACAAACAAATACTGTGTGATTTCAGTCATGGGGCATCAAAAGCAATTGCTGTCCTAGAAAGTGTTAAATGGTGACGTGTGGGTTGTTGTAGGTACAGAGTACTGTGGACTCAGTATATGCAGAATTTCAGGTAGCAGAGTAAACTGCAGAGAGGGATTGCACAACACAACCACTATCGTTAACATACTGTGTTCCTGAAAAATGCTAGAATGGATGTAAATTATTCTCACCACAAAATTGGTAACTACACGAATTAACTAGCTAGATATAGTCATTCATCAAAGTTTATGTGGTTTATACATGTGTAGAATACATACACACAATTTCATTTAAAGAATGAAAATAAACGTTAAAAGTGGGGCTCGGGGAAATGGCAAATATGTAGAAAAGCCATCTGTTTTAGTGCCAGCTGCAGAGTTGGGTATACAAAGAATGGTGGTGGGGAAGGCTTCCCAGAACTGAGTAGTCCTAGTGTAGAAAGCTACGAAGTTTTATGTACGGCATCTGAGAGGACAGTAGAGGACAGTCGGCCGAAAAGGGCTTCACAGTATTGCAAACTGACGGGCTGATGGCCAGGGGCCTGATAGGTGCACAAGGTTCATCACTGGATTCTGGGGCATACTGACCAGAACAGTTAGTTCTCTGGGCAAGTGAGTTCTCAATGACGGCAACGTTGGCAAACAACTTGTAGGAGTCCTGTGTCTCTGCCTCTTTTATTTGCGATGGCTTCATTTGTGTAAGCTCTGTACCTCCCAAGCCCTCTCTGGGATCGTGCTCAGTAGCAATCAGTCAGCACAAATGTGACTCCATGGTTTGTTAGTTTGCTTTGGTGTTTGTCTTAAGAGATAAAGAACCTGAGGATGGATGGGTTGGGAGGTGGGGAAAGGTCAGGGAGGGGAGGGAATTTGAGGCATGGAATTACTAACGATTAAACTTAAAACATGATACAAAAACCAAAACCAATAAAAACTAGTTTAGTCCATTGTGAGATGCACCAGCATGACCCTGAACCTTCCTAGGTAACAAAGAAGGAAAGAGAAGCACATTGTGTTGTCTGGAGCGGCCCTTCCCCATTTTAAGTCAAGTCTGTGGTGAGTAGGTATCAAGTAAAGAATCTCCCCTCTCCCAGCAGCATTGCCTCGGCTTCTTCATTACAAGATGCTGCACACCATCATAAGGCGACCTTACACTTGAGGTTTAAACAAATCCTACAAAAGGGAAATTTGACTATTTTACCTTGGTAACACTTTGTAACTGTAATGCTGAAAACTTATTTTTAAATACAAAATAAAATAAATAAAATAAAAATTAGTACAGTGTCTCCTGGGGTCTTTCCCACAGTGTCCCAAACCCTTCCAGGGTTTGTGACCATGACTGAAGCAGACTTCTGGCCTCACTGAAACTTTTAGCTCTTGTGGGCCAACCTGGAAAAATGCTGAACCTTATTCTGTCTGTTTCTTGGTCCACTCCGTGGCCCGGAGCCACTCTCCTGAGCTCTGTGAGCATTTCCTGGGGTCATGGAATCCAAGTCCTTATCCAAGTCCTGAGTGCTCCTTGCCACTGCATGTCCGAGTCAGAGGATGGTTTGCACCAAGCATCCCACGGACCACTGAGATGACATTTATATGAGAGAAGCTGAGGCCTGCAATCTTAGAAACTAAATGGAGGTAGGAGGATCAGAAGTCTAAGGTCATCCTATACTACATAGTAAGTTCTAGCTAGCATGAGCTATGAGAGTCTTTTTCTAAATGACACGCACACACACACACACACACACACACCTACACACACACACCTACATAGATGGGTAGATAGATAGATAGATAGATAGATAGATAGATAGATAATTTATTAATAATTCCTTCCCTAGTAGACCCATATTGATGATTTATTTTTGTTTAAATTGTAAATAGTCATCTCATGCTTAGGGTTATCCGAGAGTCCCTGGCATTTTGCAATATTCTTTATGTAATATTTTATATTTTATATTAAAAAGCATGTATGACAGCTAAGCTACAGAAAATGACAAGTGAGAAGTTGAAGACAAGTGTGAAATTAAAGGGAAAGGAGAGAAACTCCAAAATAGGAGGGGAAAAAAGCCAACTTCCTTTCTGGAGTTATTATAGGGCCACAGCAAGAACTGGACAAAGGTTGACATCATTTCTATTGAGATTGGTTTCTTCTCTAGACTGTTATGGGCTGAGCCAATGGAGGGCTAAGGTACTGTGTGATGTCCCCCTGACTCAACAAGGGAGATGATTATGTGCAAGTCATGTGCTAGGTACCTAGTTGGACCTGTCTCTGACTTAGGCTGTGTAAGTTCCTACCTTGATTGTTTGGCACTTAACTGACCTTTCACTTCTCCCACCATGCAGGTGGCTCAAGTGCTGTTAATTAGACTAAACTGTCTTTGATCCCACATTTAGGAGTTAGCATGCTCCTAAGAGGTAGCTGTATTTGTTTCTCATTAACTCCTTGTCTGGGTATGGTCTACAGACTTGGGGGCTTTCTTCACAATCTGTTAAAATTTGTTGCAGTTGTAACAGAGAAATAGTGCCCAACATATACTTCTTAGGAAGGGGATCATGGAAGCTGGCTAGCCAGCCCACCTACACTATCCTTGCTTTTTAGAGTTTCTGTATCTTATCAGATTTGCTCACCTATCATACCTTCCCAAAAGAAAAAGGGAAATGCATAGTTGGCTTAGGTTGGGTAAGGAGCTGATATACAATACCCTGGACTTTATCAGAAGAGCATCATGACAGTGAGAGCCATCATTGGACCTTGAACTGGGAAAGCATTAGAAAATGACAATACATCAGAGGCTACATGATGGGCCTTAAAAGCTTTTCAAAATACTCATGGGAGGAAATGTGGAGACAGAGTGTGGAGTAGAGACTGAAGGAGACTCCATCCAGAGACTGCCCCACCTTGGGATCCATCCCATATACAGTCACCAAACCCAGACAGTATTGTGGATGCCAAGAAGTGCTTGCTGACAGGAGCCTGATATAGCTGTCTCCTGAGAGGCTCTGCCAGAGCCTAACAAGGACAGAGGAGAATGCTCACAGCCAACCATTGGACTGAGCATGGGGTTCCTAATGGAGGAGTTAGGGGAAGGACTGAAGGAGCTGAAGCGGTTTGCAACCCCAGAGGAAAAACAACAATATCAACCAACCAGATCCCCCGCCCCCAGATCTTCCAGGGACTAAACCACCAACCAAAGAGTACACATAGAGCTACCATGCCTCCAGCTGCATATGTAGCAGAGGATTGGCCTTATCTGGCATCAATGGGAGATGAGGCCCTTGGTTCTGTGAAGGTTCAATGCCCTAGTTTAGGGGAATGCCAGGGTGGGGAGGTGGGAGTTGGTGAGTGGGTAGGAGAACACCCTCATAGAAGCAGGGAGAAGAGGGATGGGAGAGAGGCTTTCCGGAGAGGAAACTAGGAAAGGGGGTAACATTTGAAATGTAAATAAAGAAAGTATCCAATAAAAATAATAGTCAAAACTAAATAAGTGAATAGCTTCCCTTGAATCCTTGAGAAGACTCATGTAAAGATATCACACAATCTTCCCTTCCCTAGCTAGGAAGCTATTGACATTTGGTGGATGCTAGCCGAAGGATTGTCAGTTTTCTTTAGGTGTATTGTCCCTGGCAAGTGGATGGCCCCACACACATGTGCATATGAACAGTACAAATTAGACACAGCAGGGGATAAAAATATTTTAGGATGAATGCTGTAATTACAATGTCAAAAATAAAAGAAGTAAAATTAAGATAACTAGTAAAAGCCTATATAAAAGCAAGTAAATATTAAAATTAAACTCTTAAAGAGGACATGAAGTTGAGGGGTATAGGGCTGGATCTGAGAGGAGTTAGCATGATCAATTGTCTGTTTTTGTGTTCATCTGTTTAATAAATTCAGCGCATTTTAAATAAATTGCCTCCTGGGTACTAATCAAAGAAGTTAAACAGGTTAGCATAGCTACTAAGGCCAAAATGTTGGAATCAGAGTAGTACTACTGAACGTTGGCTCTTTCAGATATTAGCTGGCAAGTAACTCAACCCCTCTGGCTCCGTGTCCTGATCAGCACATTAAAAGTAGCATTACCGACTCCCTAAGGTTATTTTGGGTTTTACTATTACATAATACACTTTAATTTTTAGAATAGACCTTATATACAGCAGTCATTTGATAAATAGCTATTATAATTAAAATTAAACTTTATTCTGTACTAACTTTGTCCCTATCACTTGGCTGGGCCATCTCTTCCCAGGCCTTCACATATTCTTAATGGCTTCACTAATATTAACATAAAAAGTATAACTGAATATTTAGATGTTATGAGCTTAAAACTAGCCCCAAACTTTCTACTTTATGGGAGGTATTTTAAATTCTGTTCAGTTATATAAAAAGATGTCAATAATCAAGATTATAAAGGACAGACCCTCTTAAGCTTCAGGAACACCCGTGTGCCTTTTAGAGACCCCAAACCTTAGGGCATCTACCTTTAGCCCTTTTGAAGGACGTCACTATAATGTAGTAATTGGGTGACTGAGATCTGGTAACTAGATAAAGATGAAAGGCCTAAAGGATAATTCATCTGTCATTCATTTCCTTCAGACACAGGCACCAATATTGATGGTTTGTTTCTGGCAATGTACAGGTCTTCATACAGGAACTGTTTACTTAAGGTCGTCGTTTTTGTTTAAATTGTAAATATTCACTTTATGCTTTAGAGAAATCAAAGAAAGCCTCTGGCATTTTGCAATGTTCTTTTTATAATGTTTTATATTAAAAAGCATGCATAACAGTTAAGCTACAGAAAATGAATTCATCAGTGAACTCTAAAATTAAATTTTGAAGTGAAAAACTTATGAGACAAGCTGTTGTAAACCTATAGGGATAGTTTTTTAATATCACTCATTTTTCTTATGTAATCCTTTTATTAGAATATGTAATCAGAATAGATGTAACTGATTATTAAAGTATGGCAACCTTTAGGCATAAAACAAAGTATTCCCCCCATATGTAGAAAGCAGTGGCAAACGTTAATTCTTATGCTTTTCTCCCGTCATTAATAATTAAGTGTAATTTCTGGATTCAGAGGTCCATAAGGGAATACAGAAAGTCATTTGGCCAATATACCTGAGGCTCTTGGTACGATACTTGATATCTCAATCTTTGTGGGGAGAGCCCACTTTACAGCCGGCTCCAGTTGTACATTTTCCTATGAATAAATTATGTTCTCCATATTTCTAAAGAAAGGTCATGATTGTCTTAATCAAAACATTTTGAAAGTATCTTTGAAATATTAATCAGCTTTAAGGTAAATTATAATTCTTGACATTTTTAAAAGCCTTAAACTTTATCCATTTAAACAGGAAAAAAAAGTAGATATTGAGTGAAGTGGAAACTCATGGTATATATCACACTCTTTAGCATTTCCTGAAAGCTCCATAGAGAGTGCTCTGACTGAGGGTTGGAAAATGGAGACAAGACAGAGATTGTCCTCTGGGTTTTCAGGGACAGCTGAGGTGGGGATAGAGGCTGTGGGGCACCGCCATTTAGTGAGGAAACAAAGGAAGGGAAATGGAGGGACATCAGACTGCAGAGGGGAAAAGGCGCAGGGAGGGTTTCTGCTTGGGATCCCTGAAGGTTTTTGGTTTTTTTTTTTTTTTTTCGGGGGGAGGTTGGTTGTTTTGAGGCAGGGTTTCTCTGTGTAGCCTTGGCTGTCCTGGAACTCACTCTGTAGACCAGGCTGGCCTTGAACTCAGAAATCTGCCTTCCTCTGCCTCCCAAGTACTAGGATTAAAGGCTTGCGCCACCACTGCCCAGCTTCCTGAAGTTTTTAATAGTGGGTATTGACTAGGCGATTTCATACCTCAGGAGCCTGCAGCCCAATGTGGATTTACCTCAGTGTCTTGTAACATTGTTAGAAAGGTGAGTTAGGGGAACACTATGACTAGCAACTAAAATGGAAAGTTTTGCAGGGGACACAACCATATGACCATTTTATGCTTTGCTAAATAAAGTTAAGAAAAATGTAATAAGGTTGTGCATTTTAAGTTACTCAGCCAGAAACATGAGGGGTGGGTGAGAGGAGGGAAGAGGAAAATAAGGCTTAGAGTGTGGGGAAAAATGACTTGAAGCCATGACTCTCAACCTTTCTAATGCTGTGACCTTTTAATACAGTTCTTCATGCTGTGGCGACTCCCAACCATGAAATTATTTTTGTCACTACTTCATAACTGTAATTTTGCTACTATTATGAACCATAATGTAAATATCTGATATGCAGGATATGTGTATGTGAACCTGTGAAAAGGTCAGTTGACCCCCACAGAGATCACGACCCACAGTTTGAGAACCAATGATTCAGAAGGTTATTACAGAAATTCTAATAAGAAAGTTTGAGAGAATAACCAGGAAAAAGACATGACAAACGACAAATCTGAGAGCGTCTGAGCAGGGCATGTCCTAAACAGTGGTCACGGTTGACAGAGGGAGAAGACTGGAGGGGGTTGATAGATCCATCTAGGGTGCTGTCTCCTTAGATCACAGAAGCAGGCAATGCCGCCAGGTTGGGAACCTGTGGACCTGTGGACTGGGGCATGCATGGAGACGTATACAGAGTTTGATTTTATGTTTAAGTACCAGATGCAATTTGGAGAAATCTCTCAGGTGACTGGGTCTATGGAAGGAACCCAGGTAATGTGCAAAATGAAGAGTTGTAGATACACCTTGAGGAAATAAATGAGGCGTGGACAAGGCAGAGCCTGACACAATAGGCTGAGGTTGAAGTATGAAAGAGTGTTGTTTTTTGTTTTTTAAGTGATGACAAAAGGCAAGGGCAGAGAGAGGCTTATGTAACAGAGGTATGTTAATGGGCATATTCTTACTCACTTCCCTACTGAAAGCTTGTTTTTCTGGCAGCTAGAAGAGCTGTGGCCTGATGGTAAGGAGGAGTGGACCGCCCCACTTCCTTGTCTCCTAGCAGAGATGCTGTGGGAGCAGTCTCTTGGGAGGAAGGAAAAAGTTTCAGGCCAGACAATGAGAGCAGGAAGTGGAGGCTAGAGAGCCCTGGGAAAGCCCAGAATACATCAGAGGGCATGATGGGAAAGAAGTCTGTGAGAGAATGGTACGTGGAGAAAGAACACAAGAAACAAGTACGAAGAAGAGCCATGTGCTTCTCTGGGTTCTCATTAAGTGGGTTCTCATAGTTCTTTTTTTTTTTTTTTTTAATTTATTTTTTACTTACTTTACATCCCAATCACAGACCCTCCCCTCCTCTCCTGCCAGCCCTACTCTTACAAATCCCTCCCCTCATTACCGCCACTCCTTCTCTTCAGAGACGGGGAAGCATTCCTCGGGTACCAGCCCACCCCTGGACATATAGTCCTAGTAGGACTAGGCACATCCTCTTCCACTGAAGCCAGACAGGGCAGTCTAGTTAGGGGAAGGGACCCCAGTGACAGGCAACCAAGTCAGAGACAGTGCTAGTCCAGTTGTTAGGGGACCCACATAAAGACCAGGCTGCACATCTGCTGCAAGTGTACATAGGTCTAGCCCATGTATATTCTTTGCTTGCTCCTTCAGTGTCCGTGACCCACCCCCACACTGGGGCCCAGGTTAGTTGACTCTGCAGTTCTTCTTGTGATATCCTTGAATGTTCTAAAGTCTCCTAGTCTCTGTACCTTTTCCAGTTCTAAGTCTCTGTGTTATTTACCATCTACCACTAATGGAAGATTTTCTTATGGAGGTTGAAAAATGTATGCATATCCATATCTGTGGGTGTAATGATAATTCATTAGGAATCAGTTTAACATTATATTCTTTTTGCAGAATAATAGTAGCATGTCCTCTAGGGCCTGTGACCTGTCTAGCCACAGGCTCTTGGACTGATAGTTTGTTAGGTGTGGATTCGATCTTGTGGGGCAGGACTAAAATGCAGTCCGAAAGAGGGTTGTTGTTTCTGTAATGCTTATGCCACTGTTGCACTCTTTCACAATTGCATGTGAACATGGTTTGTCAGGACAGTGTGCTGGAGCTTACAAAGCTCACTCCTGGGGAACTTTCATTATTGCTTTTCTCCTCTGGAGGCATACACAGTACATTCTGGCACTATGAAAACTCACCAGGAGGAAAGGAGCTTTTAGGTCAGGACCAGCCTGATATCACAGTGTTCTATAACTCAAGTATGTGGTGTTTTCAGCAATAGGGTCTTACTGTCATGTTTTGGAGGGTAACAAAGAACATTGGCAACAATAGCCTGTAATATTTGGGGACCTATGGGACCTCAGTAGACAGAAACTCCAAAAGAAATAACCCATTCCAGGCAGGGGAGCTTTTATTTGTTCACTTGTGGGGATAGCATCACCCCATTATAGGGTGAATAATTTTAACTTCCATATATAAATAAGTGTGTGTGTGTGTGTAAGTTTCCACATTAGTAGGATTCCATATGATTTTTTTCTAAAAGATCGGTTAGTGTTATTTAACCTTCCCCTCCATACCTTCCCTTCCTCTACTTCAATTTAGCCTTTCCTGTTCCTTTATTCTGCTGTAACCCTTCATGGCACTTCATTCTGTCCCCTTAATTGAATCCCCTTCTCATTGCTCCTCAGTCATTTTCTGTCCTCTGTCTGTATTTGAAGTGAAATTTACTTATCTGCATATTCATAGTTGATATCCACATATGAGAAACAACATGTGACATTTGTCTTTCTGGGTCTATATTTCCTTACTCAGAATGATTATTTTCAGGTCTACCCATTTACCTGTGAATCTCATAATTTCATTTTTCAAAACAGCTGAGTATTATTCCATTGTGTAAATGTACCACATTTTCATTATCTATTCTTCATTTGATAGATATGTAGGCTGTTTCTACTTCCTAGCTATTGTGAGTAGAGTATCAGTAAATATGAATGATCTGATATTTCTAAAGTAGAATACAGAGTCCTTTGGGTATATGCCCAAGAGTGATATAGCTGAATTACATGGCAGATCTATTTCTAAATTTCTGAAGACCCTGCACACTGATAATGGGTTCACTAATTTGCACTCCTACCAGTAATGAATTAGTGTTCCTTTATTCACACTCATACCACCCTTCTGTGGTCATTAGTTTCTTTTGTTTTTTGTTTTTTTGTTGTTGTTTTTGTTTTTTGTTTTTTGGGTTTTTTAGGGGGCCATTCTGATTGGAGTAAAATGAATTTTGAAAGTTGTTTTGAGGTAGCTAATGATGTTGAACATTTTCTATAAAGGTTCTCAACCATTTGTAATTTTCTTTTGAGTCTACTTTTTTCTCTGTTCAGTTCCATGCCTAGAGTCTTTTTATTTATTATTTTTTTTAGTTGTTTGACTATTCTAGAAAGTAACCTTCTGTCAGATGTGTAGCTGATGAAGTTTTTGCCAGTTTTGTAGGCTGTCTCTACACTCAGATGATGGTGTCCTTTTCGATACAGAATCTTTTTAGTTTTATGAGGTCCCATTTATTAATTGTTGGTCTTGATGCCTATGCTCTCAGGACACTGTTTGAAAAAGGCCTTCACTGTATCAATGAGTTCAAGAATATTCACTTTCTACTCTATCAGATCTTATGTTGCGATATTTAATTCCTATGGAGTTGAGTTTTGTGCATGGTGAGAGCTAAGAATATAGTTTCATTCTTCTACATTGAATCCTGTTTGACCCAAACAACCAGTTGAACATGTTGCTTTACCCCATTGTTTATTGTTGTACTCTTTGTCAAAAGTTAGGTGAACATAGATGGATAGATATATATCTGAGTCCTAAGTTATATTCCATTGTTAATAGCATCAATATATGAAGTAAGTCTTACCAAGAAACTGAAAGACTTATATGATAAAAACTTTATGACACTGAAAAATAAAATGAAAATGGGGTAAAAAATATGGAAAGACCTTCCATGCTCATGGATTGGTAAGATTAATATAGTGAAAATGGCCATCCCATCTTCTGGGATTTGCAGATTTTAATGTAATCTAAGCAAAATTCCAATGAAATTCTTCACAGAGATTAAAAAGCTAATCTTAAATTTGATATGGTAACAGAAAAGATCCGCAATAACCCAAACAATCCTAAAAAATAAAATAATGGCTGGGTATATCACCATCCTAGAGAAATCTAACAAGATGAATTCTTAATTCTGAGCATCTGTGCTCCAAATGCAAGGGCACTCACCTTCATTAAAGAAACTTTACTAAAACTTAAAGCACACATTGCACCTCACACAATAATAGTGGGAGACTTTAACATCCCACTCTCATCAATGGACAGATCAGAAACTAAACAGAGACACAGTGAATCTAACAGAAATTATGGACCAAATGGATTTAACAGGTATCTATAGAACATTTCACCCTAAAACAAAATAATATGCTCCTTCTCAGTACCTCATGGCACCTTCTCCAAAATAAACCATATAATCGGTCACAAAGCAGGCCTCAACAGATACAAGAAGACTGATGCATAATCTCATGCATCCTATCAGATCACCACGGACTAAGGACTAAGGCTGGTCTTCAATAACAACAAAAACAACAGAAAGCCCACATACACATGGAAGCTGAACAACACTCTACTCAATGATAATTTGGTCAAGGAGAAATAAAAGAAAGAAATTAAAGACTTTTCAGAATTTAATGAAAATGAAGGCACAACATACAAAAACTTATGAAACACAATGAAACCAGTGGTAAGAGGAAAATTCATAGCTCTGAGTGCCTCCAAAAAGAAACTTAAGAGAGCTTACATTAGCAGCTTAACAGCACACCTGAAAGCTCTAGAACATATACCCAGAAAATGCTCCAACATGTAATAAGGACACATGCTCCACTATGTTCATAGCAGCCATATTTATAATAGCCAGGAGCTGGAAATAACCCATAGTCCCTCAACAGAGGAAAGGATATAGAAAATGTTGTACATTTACACAATGGAGTACTACTCAGCTATTAAAAACAGTGACTTCACAAAATTCACAGGCAAATGGATGGATCTAGAAAATATCATCCTGAGTGAGATAACTCAGTCACAGAAGAATACACATGGTATGTACTCACTGATAAGTGGATATTAAACAGAGAGCATGGAATACCCACGGTACAACTCAGAGAGCACATGAAACTCAAGAGGGAGGAAGACCATAGAGTGGTTGCTCCAGTTCTACTTAGAAGGGGGAACAAAATAATCAAGGGAAGTAGAGGGTAGGAGGGACTTGGGAGGAAGTTAGGAAGGGGAGGGGAAAAGAGGTGCAGAATCAGGTATGGGAGGAGATGGAGAAGATGTACAGAGAGGTCAGGAAATTGAACAGAGGTGTGTAGCAATGGGAGATGGGGAACTAGGGGTAGCAACCAGAAAGTCCCAGATGCCAAGAAAGCAGGAGCCTCCCAGGACCCCATGGGGATGACATTAACTGGAATACCCTACAAAGAGGAGGGAGATACTATATCCAGAGGTTAGGCATGGACCCCCTGTGGAGGAATGGAGCCACCCACTCATCTCTAAAGCTTTAACCCAGAATTGTTCCTGTCTGAAGGAAATACAGGGACAAAGAGTGGAGCAGAGACTGAAGGAAAGTCCATTCAAAGACTGCCCCACCTGGGGATCCATCCCACATGCAGACACCAAACCCAGACACTATTGCTGATGCCAAGAAGTGCTTGCTGACAGGAGCCTGATACAGCTGTCTCCTGAAAGACTCTGCCATATTCTGACCAATATGGATGTGGATACTCACAGCCAACCCTCGGACTGAGCACAGGAACCCCAATGGAGAAATTAGTGGAGGGACTAGAGGAGCTGAAGGGGCCTTATCTAGCATCAGTGGGAAGGGAGGTTTTTGGTCCTGTGAAGGCTTGATGCCCCAGTGTAGAAGAATGCTAGGGCAGTGAGACAGGAGTAAGTGGGTGGGTGGGGGAGCACCCTCATAGAAGCAGGGTAAGGGGGGATGGAATAGGGGGTTTGCAGAGGGAAAACCGGGAAAGGGGATAACATTTGAAATGTAAACAAACAAAATATCCAGTTTAAAAATTAAAAAACAAAACAAAACAATAGTATGAGGCCTGTGTTCATTCCAAAGAGTGAGTACCACCCACTTCTACTCTTCTCTGTTTCCTGGCTCAGTCTCCCCTCTCCACAGTGCATTATGGGATGAGCTGATCTCAATTGCCCTCCTCTTCTGGAGTGTATATTAAATGCAGACTGTGTCAGTGACCAAGTAGGTAAAACAATATAGAAACGGTATCCCATTGATTTCATACAGACCTGTTTAAACATATGCAGGAATAGCAGCTTTATCTCTGGTTGTTACAGATCACAAATCATTTCCCAGATCACTTATCACTACGCTTCTGTCCACAGGCTACTTAGGTAGAATAAACTCTTCCTTGCTTATTGTATCATTTTACAAATCCCTGATACCAGTATGTTTTACTCATTAAGTTTCAGAATACTATAAATAATTTATGTGTCATTTAGAGCATTTTCTTTTCTGGGAAAAAAAAGGGGGGGGCCTCACTCAGACATAATGAATTTATTGGCTTCTCTGTCCTTTCTGTTTATCCCTAAAAACACTGTTATCTGATTAAATGTTGTAAACATATGCTTTAAATAGCAGTTTCTCTTGAGCCTTTTATAGGTGATTACTATTCAGAGATGAAGACCATCCGAATGAGGACAAAGGCAGTTTATTCGGAGCTTTTATAGCTGAGGCCTCACCCCTCCCCCTCCTATCTTCCTCCCAAGTCCCTCCCATCCTTTACTTCCCTTGAGTATATTGTTCCCCTTCTACGTAGGACTGGAGCATCCACTCTATGGTCTTCCTTCCTCTTGAGCTGCATGTGGTCTGTGAGTTGTATCATGGGTGTACCACACTTTTTGCCTAATATCCACTTATCAGTGAGTACATACCATGTGTGCTCTTTTGTGATTGAGTTACCTCTCTCAGGATGTTTAGCAGATGCTCAGAGGCAGGCAGAGGGACAAGGAAGCAGAGGAGTCAGAGAGGCTGCAGGTGCACCTTGACCGGATGCTGTTGGCTTTGGTTCCAAAAGACCAAGTTTTGTTTTTGACATCCACATTGAGCAGCTCAGAACTGCCTGTAATTCTAGTTCCAGAGGATCTAGCACCTTCTTGCCCACTTGGGCACATGAACACATGTGACATATATACATACAGACATGTAAGTTTTCATGCAAGTAAAATTAAAAGTAGATCTTTAAAAATATGTTCCTGCTCTTTTATCATGAAAATATACTTTTTAGAAATACCTTAGTAAATGTTAGTGATGAAGTCACATAAAATAAAATAACAGAAATTGATGTCTAGTATTGTTTACCTAAGAGTAGACCTTATTTATTCTGGAGAACTCTGATCTCTGCTGGACAAAAAAAGTCATAACTATCTGCTGACCAGCACAGCAAATATGATATTGAAAAATGGGGAATTTTTGTCTTAGTCTTTTACAAGAGTCTCAGAAGGAAGGAAATTGGTTTTTTGGCCCTGTTGACTCAGAATAGGACACAAAACCCCAATCAGATATTATCATTCTATGCCCACACATTGCTATCGACAGCTTTTGTCTGGGAGCATTGCTTTCAATGGCTCTCTGCCTCCAGAAAATGATTTTCCCACATCTTGTGCATGCACACATTGTTCTGCGTCAAGGACATGAATAGGTCATATAGGGGAAATAGGGAGCATAATACATTGGTGACTCCAAAGCATAGTAAGATTGATTACATTGCTTTTCAATTACAAACAGGTCAAATGCACAACATATAAGCAAAATGAGTACATATTTATAAATGATCTCAAATGACATTGTTGACTTGGTGAGAAAGAGGTTGGGTACAAGGTGATTTGTAAAGGCAAGCTTCAAGCAACATGTCTCACGGCAGTCATTCTCACATGTGGTAATGTGATACAAATACAATGAGGAAGATACATTTATTCTTTCCTATGTTATAGATAAGGGGGCATAAGCAATGGAGTCATTTATCTAGGGTCACTCACCTAATGATGATGGAAAAAAATTTGAACCCAGGGATCTTGGCCCTATAAGTCCTATTGACAGTGAAAGAAATATCATGGAAATAAGTCGGGTTGTTGGGTATCATGTGCACATAGGCTATCATGTGCAGTGTGCTGTTCCCTACCTGGAGATAGACCCTACGTTAGACTCTCAACTTTTTAGAGGACAACACAAATTTGTTTCATGGTATCCCTAAAATGGCATGCTCATTGCTGTATACAAGCACAACTGCTTATGACTTTAAAAATCAGAAAGCATTGCCCCTACCTGCATTGTGCCCCAGTACAGGGGAATGCCAGGGCCAAAAAGTGGGGGGCGGGGGTATGGGAGACTTTTGGGATAGCATTGGAAATGTAAATGAGGAAAATACCTAATAAAAAATATTTTAAAAAAGATAATGAACTGTGATAGTCCTCTTTAACATAGGTTAGTGGGATCAAAATGACTTACTAGTATTAGATTTGCCTAAGTGATTTCCATTGTGATTTTGGTGTTTTTCTACTACTGAAGATTACACTACTTAGTTAAAATAATTTCTATGACTTATTGACCAGAAGACAAAGCTATATTGTTATTGATCTCAGCCAGTATCATCTCTGTTCTCAGAAACTTCTTATGAAGTGTCATTATTATATACACTGAATGCTTTTCTCATATTGGTGTTGCCTTTGGTAAGTATTACATCTGAGTAGTGATCTCTGTCATATTACTTACAGGATATAGTTACTAAAAGGACACATTGTTTTAATCAAATACCTAGGGAGATTAGAGAAATTGTTAAATCACCTATTCTTTAAATTTCCTGCCTTCTTCCTTTTTAATCACATTCAAAAGTAAATAAAAATAGTCAGAGGGGAATTAGATTGGCAAAACCACAAGACAGCCATTGGAACCAATGCCCTGGCTCTGTGTTGGGTAATATACAGCACCCACTCATTTTACATTGCTCTTCATACACTCCAGAAATGATTATCCAAAAGCTAGCATCTATCCTCCTCCATTTGAACCTGCTATAGGATTTGTAGAAATGTATCTCTTTCCTGCCACTGTGTCCCTTAAATTTTTTTTTCTTTTTTTTGGTTTTTCGAGACAGAGTTTCTCTGTGTAGCCCTGGCTATACTGGAACTCACTTTGTAGACCAGGCTGGCCTCAAACTCAGAAACCCGCCTGCCTCTGCCTCCCGAGTGCTGGGATTAAAGGCATGTGCCACCATGCCTGGCCTTAAAATTTAATATGAATTTTAAATCTACAGTTTACTGGGAATAGACTTTTTAATCATGAAAAAAACTTAAATTAATTAATGTCTATCTAATTGAAGCACTTGAAAAGCTGAGCAGGAAGATTGTCACAAGTTCAAGGCCAGCCTGGACTACATAGTGAGGTTAAGGCAAGCCTAAGCCATAATGGGAGATCGATCATTTACTTCTTAAAACAATAGAAGTAATAAAAATAACTCAGTTAAAATTCTATTGTATCGTTTAAGCAACCTACATAGGTGTTTTAGTTGGGGTTTGTATTGCTGTTAACAGACATGATGCCCAAGGCTACCCTTATAAAGGACAACATTTACTTGGGGCTGGCTAACAGGTTCAGAGGTTCAGTCCATTACTGTCAAGGCAGGAAACATGGCAGTGTCCATATAGACACGGTGTTGAAGAAGGAGCTAAGGGTTTTATATCTTATTCTGAAAACAACCAGAAGACTTCCCCTGGCCAAACTCGAGCATATTTATGAAACCTCAAAGCCCGTTCCCACAGAACACACCCCCTCCAACAAGGCCACATCTCCTAATAGCACTACTCCATGGGCCAAGCATATTCAAACACAGGAGTCAATGGAGGCCAAACCTATTCAAACCACTACAATAGGCAACACTAATTTCAGAAACACAATGACATTGATGTATGGAGTCCTTAGAGGATTTTGATTTATTTTATAGCTCTCATGTAGAAAATTTATTTTAGCATCAAGTAATGTATACTGTGAGTTAAGAATCTTAGCCAGAGTCCCCAACACTTCCATGTGAGAGACAGTTGCTTCCTATCTTCCCTTTACTGCTCTCTGTCTTCTCCCTAGGCCCATCTGTGGTCTATGGCTGATACCTCTACCAACTGGAAAATTCCCACAGCCATGGACTTCCGGGTCTATGTCTATTCAGACATGATGCACCGAACCCTCAAGAGACTGGAGGGTTTAGAGGTCAGGTGGGGTGGGGGTGGGGGCATCCACATGGAGATGGGTGGAGTGGGGAGGAGGTGTGAGATGTGCAGCAGTTAGAGGGTGGATGGGGAGGGGCAGGGAATGGAATATGGAGTGTAAAAAATGAATTACATATAAAATTAAATTAAATTAAGAAGGTTTCTAAACATCTTACAGAGAATTTATGTAGGGGAACATGAGCCTCTTTGTATATCCTCCACTGACATTTCTGTATTGACATTTTTGATCCAGCCATCTAAGTGAATCTTTAAATTCTAAAATTATAGTACCTCTTGTACATATAAAAAAACATATCAAAGATTTAGAAGTTTACCCTTTAGATAATGGCTGATTGAGGACTAGAAACATAGCTCATTGAGTAAGAATACTTCCTGTGGAAACAAGAGGACCCATGTTCAAATCACAGCACTTATGCAAAAGCCAGAACTGCTACACATGCCAAGAACCCCAATTCAGAACACAGGGGAGGCTGAGACAGGTACAACCCTAGAGCTTGCTAACCAGTCACTGACCTAAGAAGGTACGTCCCAGCTCCACTGTGGTACCAAGTCGCAAAAACCTATGTGGGAAATAGTAGAGGAAGATACAGTGTTCCTGGCCTCTTCATGGTCATCCATGGGCTGTCATGCCTGCACACATGAGTGTATAACACACACACACACAGAGAGAGAGAGAGAGAGAGAGAGAGAGAGAGAGAGAGAGAGAGAGAGAGAGAGAGAGAGAGAGAGAGAAGGAGGAGAAGGAGGAGGAGGAGGAGAGGGAGAGGGAGAGGGAAAACTGTTTGAATTACAGAAAGAACAAATGTGTCCCTATCCACAGCAAAATTTACTATAGCTGTTGCTCATTTTTCTGCAAATTCAGCTGCCAAAAACTCAGGCCAGCTCCTGTCATCTCATTTTTGGACCACAGAAAAGGAGTCTTTGAGAAGCTGGACTGCTTGTCATTCCTCTCAGCTTCTGTGAGACACTTACAGAGCTGCCAGCTCTTCCTTAACCCTCCTTCCTCCAATGTTCCTCTCATCAAGCAACCCTTCATTAACTGATCCGTACATAGCACAGCATCGCCGTTCTCTTCTGAGGGAACTGTCAGCTCACATTCACTTTACCTCTCGGGCCCTGCTGTAACAGCTCTGCCACGCGATACACACCTGTCTGCAGCCACTTCCTGTCCAGTCTCGTCCATGTCTTTCATGTCCTGTGTTCTGCTTGCCTTCTCGATGCCCTGTAACTTCCCTTGATGAATGGTTGCAGAAATCCCATGTAACAGCAGATTTGCTGTGTCTTTCTCTACTCGTTTTTTTAACTTTTTTTTGACATGTCTATACTATTTTTATGCTGTCTTAATTTATGTATTCCTCGCTTAAACCGATCACATTTTTTTCTGTCATAATTTTAAAGGGGAAATATGTGATGCTTTTATTCTCCCTAAAATTTCCTGTGATGGGTTGTCATGCCAGCTGCAACCCACATGTGGCAAATTTGATGTACCTATTCCATGTCTCTTCATGACTTGTAAAGCACTGCAGTGTCTTTTAAGTGTTCCTGTATGTTCAGGTAAAAGCCTGGGAAAGGTCTGTTTCATCTGTAATGAAAGCATAAGTAATTTTCAGGATCCCTCGCTGAGGTCCCAGGGTGTTTGTCTGAGATGAACTGTGATTCAAATTAGCCCTACTGCGCTAATCTGTGCAGTGCACACTGGATTACAGGAGCCTTTGGGACAGCAGTTCTCAATCTTCCTAATGTTATAACCAACCCTTCAATACAGGTCCTCATGTTGTAGTGACCCCCCAACCATAAAATTATTTTTGTTGCCATTTCACAACTGTGATTTTTGTTACTGTTATGAATTTTAAGTATCTGATATGCAGGACACATGATCTGTTCAACTCCCAAAGGGGTCACAGCCCACAGGTTGAGAACCACTGCATTAGAGACTGTGATTAGCCGCTAGACCATTCCTGACTTTATTATCAAGCCTCAACATTTATTTTTTGAGTTAGGCTGGCTTTCCTGTGAAATATCCCAGGTACTGGCATATATATATGAAATAATGACCTACTAGATAAAAATTGAATGTGGAACACAGAGGCAGCCACCATTTTCATTTATTGCAGGCATTGCTACAGGAAGCACTTTAGGCATTTATTGCCTGGCTAAAATCCATGGGTAAGATAAAGTCTGTACATAGTTATTGCTAAGAGTCACACCCTCTCTCCTCACTTCTCAGTGCACAACAAAACAAAAAAACTGTTCACTCTTTCTTATTGGGGATTGGAAGGATTTATATATTTCACAGCAAGACACAAGGAGTTGTGAATCTCCTTAGAATAAATGAGTAAACCATTGAGATTTCCATATCTGCATTCATAAAGCTTTCAGATAGGAGTGCTGCTGCTGCTGCTGACCTGTCCCTATGGGATGAAGTTAAACACAGAGCTTCAGCAATGTCAGAGTCCACATGAAAGAGCATGGTTGGTCGTTGTCCTCATCCCTTCAGTTGTAGGGAGGGGAAAAGGAACTCAGATGAACAGTGCTGTGCTCCCATCCCCACAGTGAAAAATTGCAAAGTATTCTCCTAGGTGACATGGGCTCTGTGTCCCTAAGACCCTAAAGAGGTTGTTCTTGTAACTCTTAAATCAGGTAGGTTGGCATTATTCTAATTGTGCTGATGGGTAAATGGATTCAGATGTTAAGTAATTTGCCTAAGATCAGTCCATCAAGTGAGAAAACAAGGAACTCAGTTTTGCCTTCCTGAAGCAATATACTTCTAAATATTTAAAGCATTTATTTCTATTTCTTACCACTAATGTTTTGGTGGTTTTCTTTTTGTCTTTTCAAAATTATATTTTTATTTACTGAGGAAAGCATATAATTCTAAATATACTACAAATGCATGTTATAGTAAATTTATATTTAATTTTTTTGTTTTGTTTTGGGGGGGTTGGTTTTTTCAAGACAGGGTTTCTCTGTATTGCCCTGGCTGTCCTGGAACTCACTCTGTAGACCAGGCTGGCCTCGAACTCAGAAATCCGCCTGCCTCTGCCTCCCAAATGCTGGGATTAAAGGTGTGTGCCACCACCATGCCTGGCTATATTTACTTATTTTTAATTTTGATGAATATAAAGATGATATTAAGTTATATCTACATGTTTGCATTGCAGCCTCCAGGAAGCTGAGGCAGAGGGATTACTGTGTTTTTGAGACTATATCTTGGGCATATTGCAAGTCAAGACCAGTTTGAGCTATGTAGCCAACCTCTGTCTCAAAACATTTTTTAAAAAGGAAAAACAAGCAACCTGTAAAGTTCTTTTAAGACAATTCAGTATTTTTAAAAGTTCATTTATGGGCTGGAGATATGGCTCAGTGGACTATTCTTCCAGAGGTCCTAAGTTCAAATTTTAGCAACCACATGGTGGCTCATAACCATCTGTAATGAGATCTGATGCCCTCTTCTGGTGTGTCTAAAGACAGCTACAGTGTACTTAAATATAATAAATAAAAATAAATCTAAAAATTAAAAAAGACAATTATACTATTTTCATTCATTCTGGAGTTAAGAGACAAAGACGGGATTAAACCATAAAATACTTAATTTCCAAGAATCATATATGGGCTAGCACCAAGCCTAACAAACTAAATTTATCCCCAGGACCCACGTGGTGGAAGGAGAACCAACTCTGTACTTTGTGTGACACATGTCCCCACATCATGCACATAATACACCAAATAAGTAAATGCATGCACAGATAAATATGTAAATGCAGAAGATCAGACATCTCATGGGGCATTTTATGTCCTTAGTTAAATTTCATATGATTATTGGTCATCTGTTCTTGTTGGAATCAAGAATAAGTAGGCAAGTCAGTAACTTCAAATTACAACAAAATTTATCTTTGGTGTGAACCCTGATTATTACATAATTTTATATAAAGGTCATGAAGGAAAACCGCAAAGACAGCAGTTAGTAGAGGTTGCCATGCAAGTATGAGGACCTGAGTTCAGTCGCTAGCATCGGCATTGTATGCCAGACGCAGTAGGGGCACCCTGGGAATCCCAGCAGTGAGGAGGATGCAGGTGGATCTCTGGCTGGCTGACCAGGCTGTCTACCTGAATTAGTGAGTCCTGGGTCACCAGGAGAGCCTGTGTCTCAAAAACCAACGTGTACAGGACCTGAAGAACAGCACTAAAGGCTGACCTCAGGCCTCCACACTCATGCGCATACACACATGTATATGCCCATACACATGTGCAACCCAGGCTTAAACACTGCTCCTACTTTTCTCAATATAGTGCCTAAAAGGAAAGTCAGCTTGTGTGATGATGTCATCTTTAATCCCAGTACTCAGGAGGCAAAAACAGGTGCATCTCTGTGAGTTTGAGGACAGGCTTGTCTACATAGTAAATTCCAGGACATCCAGACACCTGTAGAGAATCCATGTTTTCTTTTTGTTTTTGTTTTTGTTTTAAAAAGAATGAAATAAGAAATTTTTAAAAGTTAGTATTCACACTAGTCATTATATGTATATATAAAATCATGTATAATGTATGTTATCATTAAATATTATATGTGTGTGTTATTCATTCAACATTGAGCAAGCATTACCAAATAGAATATGGATTAGGAGTGATATTTCAGGACTATACAGGAATAATGAAGGACTTATTTTAGAGTTCCTTTTTTTCTTTTTTCAGTTCAAGGCTTCCAAATTAGAGGGACTAATTTAGCCCACAGCCCCAATAATGGACACTAGAGTGCAGATGACTTTCTGGAACCTCTTTATCAAAGCCAAGGAGGCCTTTGATCCACATTTGTCACACCAAGCACTCTCACTTGTTTACACACAGAAATGAGAGCTTTATTTATGTCTACAGTGTATGTGTGTGTGTGTGTGTGTGTGTGTGTGTGTGTGTGTGTGAGTGAGTGAGAGAGAGAGAGAGAGAGAGAGAGAGAGAACCCTTCACCTAGTGTTTTACTCAACCATCCCTGAAGTGAGACTTCCTGCATTGACTGGTTCTCTATATTCATTAAAAGTAGGGGTTTGCAGTGATATAAAAAGCTCTTCTAGTTATTTCTTAAAATATGTAATTTTTGATGGCTCTTATGGAAACTGGCATATGTTAGAACTCCCAAACCGTCAAATTTGGAATATGTATTTATGCAAATTTAAAGTCATACTCTGAGACAGAAATATAAATTCTTATGACACAACAATGACATTTGTAAAAGTTTACATTTCTTTAAGAATCATACATTTCAAGGATTCTGAAAGAGCTATATTTAAGATGACTTCCATATGCTGTTTTCTTAATCATTACTATTATCTAATAAGCTTAATATCTAAGGTCTTTCTATGACATAGTGTGAATGCTATGTCAGTCTTATAAAAAATAAAGTAGTTTTGTGAAGATGTTAAATAATATAATGAAAAGAAAATAATTTATTCTTAGTACTAAGTGTATTCTATAGAGTTGGATATTAAGAACTGTGATTTTCATCATTTTCATATTATCTTCCATGCAAGATATAAAAATAGTGCATATTATATATTCGTTTGGTCAAATAACTTGTCTGATCACACATGTTATGTGGGTTAAAAAAAGGAATCTTAGTCTATGTAGAGTCAACACGCCATCCCCCTCAGCCTATGTTTTCACGTTTCTAGTGCTTTCTAAGTGTCAGGATGTTGGTAGAAGAGATGAGTAGTTGGCCTGACTGATGCCTGTTGAGTATTCGGCCTCCCAATTCCGTGTAGTATCTTCCTTGTGCTGACTAAGCAACCCTTACTGTCTACTCATGATGCCTCAGCACCATCCTCCATTGTTCCTTACTCCCCTGTGCATGAAAGAATTCTGGAGCCTTGCTTTCTCTGTAATTCTGAAAATAGCACGATGTAGGCGTTCCTTGCCTACACAATTCTGGGCAATATTCAACTCAGAACTAGGAGAAGCATGAGGATCAGGTAGAGATCTACCAATGTCTTACCATAGCACCTTTGTGTAGTGCTTGTTGAGTGCAGTGTCTTTCCATAACGCTGCAGTGTATTTATCGTGTGTGTGTGTGTGTGTGTGTGTGTGTGTTGACTGCAGAGGGACAAGATAGGAGGAGCCTGATGGAGATGCTCCAGATCCACCACTTGTGCTGAGAATGATACATACACTTGGAAAATAAAATGCTACATGGTTTACCAAGTTAACTTCTTTGTTAACTACATACTGTGTGTTTTCCATTCCTTGGGACACCAAAATATTATCTGCTTCTTCCCAAAGAAGAGAGAGGGTCCGTGGATTAATAAAACTGCAAACAACAACAACAGAAACCACCTTGGTTTATATATACATGGGTTTTATGTGCTGCAAAGAAATATGGTAAGGCCTAAGGCAAGGGAAGAAGCCTGTAAGCTTTAGAAGAGAAACAAGACCAGCAGACATGCCTCGTGTGTGTGCACGAGATGTGATGCAGCCTGACTTAGGAGGGGCTGCATCAGTGTTTTCTGGAGCCAACTGATAGACTTTTGTCAGAGATGGTACTGAGTAGGGTTTCTTTCCCAGCAGACTCCCAATGAGACCTCTTACCTATCTAGTAATCAGAAGCAAGGCCTTTTATTTATTGAGTGATCTTCATAAGAAATGAAATACTTCATCTCAAAAACTATGAGCTTAAGATATGATTTATTTAAGACATTAAAGAAAAAAATCGAAAATGTTCCTTAGACAACCGATGTTACATTCATTGGCTCACATGGGGATTATCTCCCGCTGACTTTATTTGAAATGTCTTAACTCCCCAGTGCAACCAGTCAACTTCCAAGTCCTTGAAATCTGCAGATTAATCATTGCCCCTTCCTTGCACTTGGTTCTTACATCCCCTCCTCGCCCTCCCCTTTTTTAAGATTTAGTTTTAGGGGTGTGTGTGTGTTATGTGTGTGTACTTGCATGTGTGCACGCATGCACACACTTGAGAGATAGGGCATGTATGGGTACAGGTGCCTTCATAGTCCAGAAGACGGTGTTGGATCTCCTGGAGCTGTAATTACAGGAGGTTATGAACTGCCTGCTGTGAGTGCTAGCAGCCAGACTTGTGCCACCATACACATTCTAAGCCACTGAACCATCTGTAGTGTGTAATGTCACTGAGCCTAGTTGTAATTCTTCTTTTAATATTTGATAGGTATCTCAAGCTGTATTTCTTTGCCATCTGCTCCTAGAGAGTTCTGTGTTCTTTGGAGATCGTTGTGAAACCTGAAATCTTCATGTATTCTCTGTGTTCCCAGGAGATATGTGAATGTCTAGCACCTTAACATATCTCTACTTAGAGAGTTTTTGACTTAGTAAATGACCTACTTCTGAAAATATGCCTTACAGTATCTATTATACAATATTACTTTTAGTCTACCTGAGTATATTATGGTCTTTCATAAATTTTGTTATGGTTAGTGATGTCGGGCACAGTGTATACAATGAGAATAGATGGGTATTTCTGGGCAACCCAAATACAGACAAGTAGCTCATTTCACAAGATGGCTACTGTATAGCATTCTGGGCAATTTCTGGGTCGCATGATATGATACACTTTCTCAAGCAAAGCCACTGTGCCAATTTCAGGTTATCCACCTTAGTAGGCTACAAGCTTACACGGATTGTGGGATTCATACAGTGCAGATTGCCAGCATCCACAAGTATCCTGGGGCTTTCTCTGACTCATATACCTACAAACAGGAGACTCATTTTACCTCACCCAAAGAACCAGGCTGACAAATACTGTGTTTTGTTCCTCTCACTATACTGTTGGCACAGGTCTCTGAATATGAAAACATACCAGTTCCTCTCTTGCTCATCTTTGGTGGACCACCAATCACTCATTTCAGAGTGTAGCTACTTACCTGCTACTTTGGTTCATTTTGTGGAAGAGGAGGTTTGTGTTAATTGTCTATTTAGCATCTTGAATCTCTAAAAGAAATTCTGAACTAAAACCACAGTGTGTTGCAAATGACATCCTCCATGAAGAAATATTTAGTTGTTGTGGAAGAAGGCACTTAAAGTTTCTAATAATCTTGGCACATGCCAGGATGAATCTTTGCAATATTCTGTCTAATCTTTGCTTTTTGATCTATTTGATTTCACTTATCACATTTGTCAGTAGACATACATTAAATTACTTTCAACATATGCCCACTACTTTAGACATAATCACAGATGCGAGAAGCTGGCCACACTAATATATGAAGACACACGTTTGGTTCTCACTGACTTTACCCAAGAATTCATAGGGAACACTGCAGTTAATCTAGAAAGCGTTTACCGAATGCCACTGTTTACCCTGGGATTCTGCACTGACGCGTTGGACAGTTGTACACCCATTTGATCTTTGACTCCAGGTGATCTCTGTTTCTTAAACATTTTAGAGTACCTTATCGATTGAGTATGAGAACCAGTTGTCTGCTCTCAATGCTACCAGTTATAGAATTTCCAAATGTCGCCTTCCTCCTTTCATGTCTGGGATCCTCTTTTCCCTGAACTTATCTTTTCCTTTTTACCATGTCACATGAGACCAACAGTAGCCGAGTCACATCAGTGAGTCCTTCCTAAGCTTGCTTTGCTCACTGTCTGACTCCCAGTTTATCGGAGGTGACAGTTTCTCTCAAATGCATGCCAGGACAAAAGTGAGTTGTCACTTTCTAGCACCTAATAGCAGCTTACTCACTATATGAATATGCAGTAGTTTAGACTGTGTTGTATCGATACTTCTGTTCCTGAACCTGCTTTCTCTTTGTCACCTCCAGTGTGATAATGGACTGCTCCTGCTTCCCGGTGGCTACCCACAACAGAATTCTTTCTTCGGTTACTTATTGTCCTCTGCTGTGTTTTAGTGATGTTTAATCCTTGTATCTAGAAGGATAAAGCAACCACTGTTGGTGACCTGGAAGAATTATAAACATGACACTATGGAAACTGATTAGATATGGTTTTCCTTATCTTTGCTCACTTTTCTTGGAGTAGTCTGATGTCCGTGAGTACATTAATTCCTTTGTAGGTAGAAGCATATAAATGGATACATGGATGCCTCATCTACCCCATCCATGCTGCCTTTCCATAAGCTATAGCATAAAGTTCTACAGTTGTGGGTGTTGGCCAGAACTCAGCAACTCCCTTAAGAGCGTGTGCATAAACATCACCATCTACTTTCTGTGGAGTTATTACATTTACTCACAAATTGTAACATGTTTAATACTCAGTTTGAAAATCTAAGAGTGAGGACGAGTGGGGTTTTCAACAGGTAAAAGAGCCTACTACCACTCTTTATGACAAGAGTTTTAGAGCCAGACTTCACATGGTGGGCAGAGAGAACCAACTTCTCCAGGTTGTTCCGTGGCCTATGGCATACACATACACATATAAAATAAATAGATAAATGTAAACAATAAACATCAAAAATCTAAAAGCTATTTGAGGGAAAAAAGTATTGCATTGATTAATATATCATGGTAAGAGGTAGACTCACTAAGGAAAAGCATGAATGTTAAAACCAGAGCCAACTTTTTCTGACTGGGGAAACTATCAAAAAGCTAACATGACAATAAAGATGTTTGTTTGTTTGTTTGTTTGTGTGTTACATTTTTATTTATTTTGTGTGTACTGTAGATCAGAGGACAACATGTAGGGAGTTGGTTCTCTCTTCCCACCATGTGAGTCCTCATCTCTGTGCTTGGTACTTTTACCACCTGAACTACTTCTACCAGCCCAATGGGTTTCCTTTTTAATAGAAGGAAAATCTGTAGAATCTAATAAGTACAATACAAAAGACATCTTGGGAAATGAAGTAAATTTAAACTAATAATGATAAACATACACACACACACACACACACACACACACACACACACACACATATATATATATATATACATATATATATGAGAATATGTATTACCTTGTTTCCACTGAATGAGTAAAACCAGCCAATAGGTAATGTAATACAAACTATCCATAAATCATTATTAAAAACTGTCGACTCTGCCGGGCAGTGGTGACGCATGCCTTTAATCCCAGCACTTGGGAGGCAGAGGCAGGCGAATCTCCGAGTTTGAGGCCAGCCTGGTCTACAGAGTGAGTTCCAGGACAGCCAGAGCTACACAGAGAAACCCTGTCTCGAAAAACAAAACAAAACAAAACAAAGCAAAACAAACAAACAAAGAAAACCTGTCGACTCTGAAACAGTGGATAGGAAACATTTCACATAGCACTTGTTACCCTCTCCAAAGACCATTTACAGACAATAAAAAATAGTTAGAGCCCTTTCCCATCTAGCCTAGGACAAGTTTTCATAAGTCTCAACACAAAACTTAAAGTTATTATTCATTTAGTAATGGTCACTGCTTATTTAATTAATTTGACCTAAAACATGAAATTTGTAATATTTCTGAAACAGTCATATCTTTAAAAGATATACTTATACAGTGTTAACATTTGACATAGCTGAGAAAGTGATTCAGTGTTTAATAAAGTGTATGGGTAAGTTCCTAGTACCCACATCAGGTGACTTCTACTGCCTAGAACTCCAGCTTCAGGGCTCTGAAAGTTCAGGATTCCTGGTCTATCTGAAAAATGCTGCTGACAGATCATGGGAAAACAGTCTGGAAGGTGTTCTGGATATGGCTGCACCCAGGGCTGCTACTGTGTGAGCAAGGAGTCCCCGCCTTATATTAAGAGTGGAAGGCAAGTTAGTGGGATGAAGAGAGGATAGGAAATAAGAAGCAGAGATCACCTACAACATGCTGAGTCTCTTGGGAAGTTTTACTGTTGAAATCGAGAAGAGAAAGTCAGCCTGCACTAGAGAGGCAGTTTTTCTTTACATACTTGTTTGGGTGTGAAGGTTGTGGAACATGCATGTCACATTCACTGAGAGGACTGGGCTAGCTGAGAAGAGGGAGTGAGCAGCAGGAATGAAGGCAAGTACTGGCTCAAATAAAAGCAGAACTGCATCCAGATAACCTTAAATGCTTTTGTTTAAATGGGAAAATACCAGCCTCTAAGGTTTAAGACTTTTTATTATAAAGATTTCTAATGCATCATAATTTTATCCATAGGCTTAATATAGCTCAAGTAAAAATTGCAGCTTTTAAACCATGACATGACAATGTAATTCTAAACTATACACGGTCAAGGGATGGTCAGGAACAACCATAGCACTGTTGAGCTATTAAAGGCTTTCAACAGTCAGATTCTGAGTCTTACTCTAAAATTGTAAATTATGATTATGGGGCAGGATTGGCAATACACTAGTGGGCTGGGATTTTTAAAAAAAGACAGATTTCTGCTGGTAAGGTAACTCTTCATTGTAGTGTACAAATGGAAGTTCTTTGTGGAAAAAAATGCAAAATCAATTAAGCAAGAGGATGATACTTGTCTGTAAGGTTCACCATACATAAGAATCATTCTCAGATACATAATATCTTTAAATAATACAAAGTATAAAAATAATGCAAACTTAATAGCCCTGGAAAAGGACAATGGTTCTTACATAAATACAAAATGGAAAAAATAAAATATAATAATGTGGTCCAATTAAGAATGCATTCCATCAAAGGATGATACTAGGAAAGGAAAAAAGGCAAACTAGAGCAGAGAAAACCATGTATAATACATTACTCAGGACCAACGAATAATGAGGTTCAATACAAATGTCCCCATGCCTAAAAGAAAAGTGAAAATTCAAATTAAAAATAAATTAGCTCAAACTCAGCTGTGTTCTTTTATGAAATGAGAATGACTATGGAAAGTAAACATATCTAGATAAATAATAACTTATACCATGGTGTTATTGCAGCACAAACCACCAGGTCTTGGTACTGCAACACAAGTACCATAGACTGGGAAATCTATAAGGATAGGAATGTCTCATACTCTTGCAAGCAGGAAAGCTCACAGTCTAGGTCTTAGAAAGGTCAGTGTCAGGTGAAGCAATGCAATCCTCACTGACAGAAGAATGGAAGAATGAAAGGGGTGAGTTTACTCCTCAGCCCATACATGGGTTTCTAATCCAGTTCCTGAGAGTTCTGCTCTGTGACTTATCACCTATGTCTCACCCCTTCATGCTGTTACACTGAGGAATGTTCAGTAGACGCTTTCAAGAGATGAACACTCAATGTGTAATAGAGGGTTCGGTAGTTAATTTCTGTTCATTTGTGTCTCAAGCTTTGTTTTCTGTATACATCTACATCTCCCTGCATACTAGAGATATTTAATAAACCCAAAGTCCTTTCAAATCTCACTCACTGATCTCATCATGGTGAGGAGAGAAGAAGTCAATTTTGATAGTTTTTCCCTGAATATATCCTAGCTTGAGAAAACCTCCCCCAAGACTTCCCCAGGACCTACAGAGTCTGGGGTGAGAGAAGATGAGAGGAGCAGATGAGGAGGAGGGTGGCCATGGTTATCATCTTCTAAATTTGAGCTAAGTGTTTTCAGTGGATCACCTGGTCTAATCCCCACAGCTTCACAGCTTGGGCAACTCTGAGCTTAAACAATAGGAACTCTTCCTCTACACTTTATGCTGCCTCTCCCAAACTATTGCATGTGGGAAGAGAAGTTCCTCATATTTCCTAGCCACAAAGCTAATCCCATAATCAACCCACATTGCTTTGCCAAGGCTCCCTCCTGACATTCCCTTAACTTTGACAGGTTTTTGGCATTGAGGCCCATAAAGATGTAAGGGGTAGACGGAGAAGGGTTCCAGGTACAGTGCAAGAAGGAAGAGAGACTGATGTCATGGCAACATTCTGTAACTGATGACAGTCACCATTTTCATTGGGGGTGGGGGGATATAATCTCAGTGCTGGTAGATGTAACTCTTAACTAGTACTGGTCAGAATCACAGGTATACTTACTATGCTTAGGTATGGTTTAGTGCTTAGTTTTATATAGAAATATTCTATTTTCTCTTTCTTCTCACTTTAACAGATTAAGCTTATATCACTTGGAATGTGTTACAGAAACAGATACTATAGGCATCTCATAAATATTTTAATTTTAACAAAATATAAAGTCACCTTCTCTCAGGGAATCCAGCCTCATCCTAAACTAAGACAATGTTTCCCTTGTGTGTTGCAGACCGTGAGTAATGAGATGAGTACAGATGAGGAAACGGAGTTCCCAGAGGAGAAGGACAGCTACATGTGTGCAGTGTGCCTGGATGTGTACTTCAACCCCTACATGTGCTACCCCTGCCACCACATCTTCTGCGAGCCCTGCCTACGAACTCTGGCCAAAGACAACCCCGCAAGCACTCCCTGCCCACTGTGCCGGACAATTATTTCTAGAGTCTTTCTCCAGACAGGTAATGTTCTCTTTCATTATCACAGTCAAGTAATGTTTTCTGATTATCTCTTGGCTTTGTCTCAAAAGGCATAATTGTGCAATCAGTGAAAACCATCCATGATGTGACTTCTGCTCTAGTGTATAAAGCAATGCTTATCCAACTAATAGTGCTATCCCAGAACCACAGGTGAAAGCAGGACTTCCTGCTGACCTCTAGCTCTGCACTCGGATCCTGCTAAGCACCTAGACAGCTGCTGTTATGTCTCTAAAGACACCTCCATGGTGACCTGAAGCAAAACTGCTCACTTCTTAACCCTCTTGTTGGCCTTCTGCTGCTGTTTCTGTGTCCCTCGTGTCTGAGGACAGTTACCCAGACTCCCAAATCTCTGAGCCAGGAATGCCTAATGTTTGGCACTGTTACGTGATGTTGTTAATTATGAATGTGTTGGGCCTCTGATCTGCCTGTGCAAGGAGACTGTTGCAGAATCACTGCCCGTCTCGTGACCAATTGTGTGCTCACCAAGAGCACACAATACTACCCAGCAGAGAAATGTGGTCAGGGCCCAAGTCTCTCAGCAGTTACTCCTCCTTTCGTGGGAGCATAAGCATCAAAGATGGAAAGAGGAAAACTGTCCCTAAAAGGGCAGAAGCCTACAGGATGTTCCTATTCTGTCTTGTGACTAGAACATGGATGTGGGAAGAAAGGATTCGGCTGTCATAGCAGATCCTGGCCACAGTGCCATGAGCTAACAGGGGAGGGGAGAGCACCTTATCCCCAGAGCTACTGTCACCTACCAAGAGCTTGTTTTGATGGGATGCAGCTGTTTGTGATGTCCCTACCTCACAGGATCTCACTAAACACTGTAGAGTGTTCAGATCGATCTTACCCATGTCTTCTAGGATCTTGTTTAATACAGATAGCAGTTATAAAATGTATTTCCTTCATGCCTGAAACTAATAATGACTAAATTCTCTCTTGGTTTATTTTCAGAAAAAAAAAATTCACATTTTTCTTTATTTTCAAATTGTTATTCTAAAATAAGTCATTTTAACAGTCTCTTTAAGAGAAAACTATGCATGCTTTTCATTTATAGACTGATAAAATAGAGGGTGTCCTTCTTACTACCTCAAAAAGATTTAAGATAAAATCTTAAAAAATATGTCAATGAAATACTAAGACAAGGGAAATAAAAGTTGAATGGAACACAGACTACATACAGGAACAGATGCAGATGCATAAGCTGTGGGGTCCTCCCAGTAACTACAGGTTGACATAAGCTGTGGGTTCCTCACAGTAACTAAAGGTTGACGTGTGCCATGGGGTTGTCCCAGTAACTACAGGTTGACATTAACCATGGGGCCCTCCCAGTAACTACAGGTTGACATTCACCATGGGGCCCTCCCAGTAACTACAGGTTGACATTCACCATGGGGTCCTCCCAGTAACTACAGGTTGACATTCACCATGGGGTCCTCCCAGTAACTACAGGTTGACATATTCCATGGGGTCCTCACAGTAACTACAGGTTCACATAACTACAGGTTGACATTCACCATGGGTTCTCACAGTAACTACAGGTTGATATAAGCCATGCAGTCCTCAAAGTAACTACAGGTTAACATTCACCATGAGGTCCTCCCAGTAACTACAGATTGACATTTGCCATGGGGTCCTCATAGTAACTATGGGGTCCTCCCAGTAACTACAGGTTAACATAAGCTGTGGGGTCCTCCCAGTAACTACAGGTTAACATAAGCTGTGGGGTCCTCCCAATAACTACAGGTTGATGGAGTTTTGATGTTCTAACACATAACAAAAAAGTACAAGTAAGTCATTAAAGACGTAATTTTCATGATCCATTAGAAGGAAAAATATGAATTTTTAAGGATAAGCAAAGGAGTTTCTGGTACTTAGTCCTAAGAAAAACTTCCGTGTGACTTCTCTGAAACATATCAGGCATAAGCAATGTCCTCAAATACATCCTCAGAGAAAATGTAGCATTAAGACTTCTCTTTGTTGCTTATGGTATTTTAAATAAAACCTGAGGAAATACCAGTATAAATTAGAGAGAGCCATATTGCTAATTGCTAAAGCAATATGGCTCAGTTTTCTTGTTAAAATAATTTCAGGTAGTAAGCTCAGACTCACCAGTGTTCATTCATACCATTTCAGCACAGCCTTTAATGGATTGCTTTACACAGTATTGTATTTGTCTGTCTGTGTGTGTGTGGGGGGGGGGAGGGTGAAGGTGCGAGCATGTGGGGTGTATGCATGTCTAAACTTTTCTCATTGTTAAACCCAAACTATGAGATCATATGAACAATGTTTTTAATTTGTTTCCTTGTTTAACCTAAAGTCCTTGTGTTTCTTGTAATGACATCGTGTTCCACTTGGCCCATTTACTTTTATGGAATATTTACACTTTTTATTTATAATTTTATTTGTACATTAATGGCCCACATGGATAAATGTTTGAATACACCATAGCATGCTTCCTTGTGATGAGCTTTGAGAAGCAGAGGTAGCTGTTAAACTCTTGTCTTAATGTAGACCATGAATTATCAGTAAGAGCAGTGTGTGAGGGCTTGGTCTCTACCACCTTGGTCAACTAGTTTTCTGTTTTAAATTCCCGACCATAGGATTCTTTTATGTTTCATGCCACTTTTTGCCATATGTGGATAGCAATCTTGCCCCTTTGTCATTCACACCTTAATTTTTGGTTCCAATATTTTACCAATGTGTCAAGTATCTAGATTTTGGGTTGGGTTGGTTTTCTTTTTGGTAGCGTCAGTTGTTTAACCTTTGTCCTTATTGTTAATTCTTAGGTAATAAAGACCCTAGCAACTCTACAAGTTTATAAGCCTTCCCTTTACCTAGGTTTTAAGTCACATTCTGTTCTCATTTTCCCACTTTTCCTGGGGTGCTTGGCTTACCTGAGGATAAAGTGCCATTCTGCAATCCTTAGGCACATGTCCCAGCAACACTTAACAAGGCATTGCCTCTGTGCCAATGGAACTGTCTCTCCTGGCAGCTGTTTTTGCTACTGTGTCAGGAACCATGATCTCACTTCTAATTATTTTAGTATTTGTATATAAAAACTAGAAAGTTTAAATTAATTTGAGGATGAGTGACATTTTAGTGGATATTTTATAAAAGTGATTATTATAGTTTGTCACTTTTCAGTAAAGTTCTATAATTCCCTTTGTAAAGGCTCTGCACAGTTTATATTGACTTTATGTGTATGTAGTCATTGGTTGTTATTATAACATTGATTGTTTTCTTTTAGTTTTGGCTATTTTTATTGATACGTTAGGAAAAAGTCACCTCGTCTCGCATTCTTCTGTTTCTGTCATCTGACTTAGTGTTAGGAATTACTTAGTGAATAAATTAATCATAAAAATTTCCTAATGTTATCATTCTGATTGTGAGTAGACCATAGGATTGTTATTGTCAAAGGTTATAGCAAAAAATCTGTCCTTTATAGCACCTGAGGATTCTACACAAGTCCCTTGTCTCAGGCTTTTTTTATAAAAGTGCCAAAAATTAGCCCTGATGATGGTTGACCGGGTACTTCTGGATCCACTGCATACCACATGGAAAGAATGAATTTGCAGTCCTGCCTCGCAATAGCTGTGTGTATGTTAACTCCAGAACAAAGCCATAAATGTAGAGTGAAATAAAACTAAGTTCTTAGAAGAAAGCATAAGATTTTAACTTCGTGAACTTTGATTAAACAGTGGTTTCATAGATACAGCACCTAGGGCACAAACATTCAGAGGAAATGGATAAATCAGACTTCATTAGTTTCTTTTTTAAGCTTTACTTTAAAGTAGATACATCAAAAAAGGGCAAAAAACAAAGTGAGGATCTTTTTACAAACATCCTGACTAATAGACTTGAGGTCCATATGGAAAGACCCTGTAAGTTACCCAGAAGGTGGGAATATCCCGGGTATTACAGGGGGTAATTACAGAGTCAGTACAGCTACTAGACAATCACTCACACCTCCTGCCCCCTTTCCTATTCACAGTACACCCTGATCTTAGAAGGAAAGCCCTACCTGTGTTCTAATATTTTCCTCTTCTCAACCAGCCTTCCCCCTTTGACTGTCTCCCTAACCATGATTCAGTAGAATTCAGTATAGATAAACAGATATAAAGAAATTGCAGTCCTTGAAAATCTCTCAACAAACAAGGAAATAACATTTAAGCTAACCTGAGACTTTAGACTTTAAGCATAAAGGAGAAATATGATACCGCATCAGAGTTGTTTTAGCTGTCACATTAAGATGCCATTTGCTTTTAAGCAGCAGGGCAGAGGCAGAGGCATTTGCAGCTTTTGGGACAGTCCCAAATATTTCTCAATTATCCTGTTTCTGTCTGACCTTCCAATGTCCTACCGGACTCTCTCCAGGATGTACAGCTTATCAGCAAGAATATCACACTTTTTAATAACCTCTTTTTACTGTGACCATCTGTGATTTGCCTTGGTCATGTCCAAATTTATGGGAAGGTCATTTCACAGTTTCTCCAATTCTACACCAGCAAGTCTAGTCTATTAATTCTTATGCTGATGTGGCTCTGGTTCTGCTTCTGTTTGTTCCTCTGGGATTCCTTTTTTCCAATTCATCTCATATAGAATGATCTCTGCCTCTGAAACCCATACGGATTCGCTATCAGGGAGACTATTTGGCTGTGTCCATTTGTCTTCTGTGTAGTCACTCCAAAACTTTAATCTATGGAAGTGAACATTCTTATTATTAAAAATAAGAATATATACAAAGTATTTAAAGTATGGTTTCTCAGACTTCTGGCATCTTTGTACCATCTTTATAAAATTTACTCTGTCCACATATTAGGAGAGACTTTTTTTCCTATCTAAGGGATTTTATGAACATAATTGTCAAGTATTTATCTTAGCCTCATACTTAGCAATATGTCTGTGAATTTATTGATTTGATATTCTAGTTTGTATCTAATTTAGCATAAGTGGCAGTTATAAATATCCAATCTTATCCAGAATCACTTCAAATGTCATTAATGGTTTATAACCCAATCTCTGGAAAACATTGACTCACACTTACAGAGACTTGCCTCTAGAAGAAAAAAAACCCAAAACATTTAAAACCCTCCTTAGGAGTGAGCTAAGTAGGAGTAACAGATCACCCATGTGGCATCTGCTGTGTTACCTAGGCTATCTCATCCCCCTGGATGAGTAACCATCTCTCCTAAGGCTCCCAAGGAACTGCAGCTACTGATGCACAATACTGCATTTCTTAATTTTCCCTTAAGCTCCTCTAACACTTGATATTTTAACCATTGAAGTGTGTTGCTTTGACTGCTTTACAAAATACTGTAGCAGTGTTATGTAGCAGGGTCAGACCTTCACCCATAATTTGGGAGCTTGAGACAGAAGGATCACTGAGTTTCTGGACAGGCTAGACTATATAGTAAGCTCCAGGCCCACCTGGGATACAGAGTAAAACTTTGTCTCAATCGCCTGAAATAACTAAATAGCTTAAACTAGTAGCACTAAGTGAGAAAGGAGAATGAAGTATTTCTTTTTACATAGAATACAGAGAAATGTGGATTTTGCTAAAGCCAAGATTTTCTATACTAATCACCTCTGAGGGGCCACAAATGTATCCCTTCCCATAGCTTTCAGAAACGTTGTCTTGAAATGTAATTTACAACAACATATAACAAATGTTACAACACTATGAATGCTTAACGTTTTTGTCTACAGCATTCAAAGAGCTCAGTTACTGTTGAACTGAGCTCAATTCCATAGATAGCATTTTGGAATTTTCATCATGGGCGCAATTGGCCATCCTTGAATAAAGCTGAAAATAATTTTCCAAAGCTACCAAAAGATTTGGTAATCCAAAATAAATATAATTGTCTGAGGCAAAATGTTTGGTTAGATGTAATATTAAATAGTCTTTCTCCGTTATGTAACTGTACCACATTTTCTGTGTCCACTTCTCTATTGAGGGATATCTAGGTTGTTTCCTAGCTCTGGATGTCTTGAAGAGAGGAGTGCTTAACTATGGTTGAGCAAGTGTCTTTGTGATAACAGGAAACATTTTCTGCCCATAGCTCAAGCTGGATCCTGTGGCAGGTTAATTCCCATCTTCCAGAGGAAACCACCACGCTGATTTCCATGCTGGCAGTCCCTGCAGCCGTGGGGAGGCGCTCGCTCCTGTATCCCACACCCTCTTCAGAGTGAGCTGCCGCCTATTTTACTGACCTTAGCCACTCTGGCAGGTATAATATCGAATCTCACGGCAGTTTTGATTTATAGTTCCCTGATGGCTAAGGATGTCAAACATTTCTCCCAATGTTTCTCAACCATTTGGGGTTTTTCTGTTTAGATCTGTACCTTCTTTTTAGTTTGGTTATTTTTTTTCTTGATATCTGATTTTTTGGGTTCTTTATATATTTTGTGTATTAGCCCCCTATCAGATGTATAGTTGGTAAAAAATAAAATAAAATATTTCTCACGGTAGTCTCTGATATTGTTCAAATCACAGTGATCTTTGCCATGCAGAAGGTCCCATTTATTAATTATTAATTGCTGATCCTAGTGCCTGCATTCAAGACTATCCCTTGATCTCTCTTCTATCAGGCACAGTGTACCTGGTTTTATGCTGACATATTTGATTCTTTTTGGAGTTGAGTTTTATGCAAGATGTTAAATATGACTCTATTTGGATTTTTCTACATACAGCCATCCAGTTTGACTAGTACCATTTGTTGAAGACGCTGTCAAAAGAGAAACAAACACCAAGCCAGCCACAAACTCTTATCTAAAATGCTGCACTACCTGCAAGATATGCAGGAGTAGCTGACAACATAGAATGCACTCCACAGTTTGTGTGTGTGTGGGGGGGTGTATGTTATATTTTGTTATAGTAAAGAGGGCTTTTTGATTGTTAGTTTTTCCTTTGTTTTGTTTGAAAGGGTGTGTGGTGTTTTGTTTTCTTGTTTTGAAGAAGGTTTTGTTCTACTGGGTTTCTATTTCAGTTTTTGAGAAAGAACTAAAAGTTGGATGGGTAAGGATGGGGAGAGATTCTGGAAAGACATAGGGAGGAAAAGAATACAATAAAAATATATTTAAATTTTAAATTTGTTTTATGTAGTAAAAGTCATTAAGCAAAGTCTTTGAATTCTAGCTTCGTAACTAAAGGGTTAAAATATCATCATACCAACTCTTTCTTTAGTCTGGTACACCATTACCTTAATTATATTATGAAAACCAAATATTGTAGTAGCAAGTGCTAAAGGGAAAAATGTAATCAAAATGAACAAAATTTCAACAAAAGTTTATCTTGCTAATGACAAGAACTCCTACATATCACAGAACTGCTAAGCATAAGTTGCTCTCAGTGATAACTACAGTATAAACTCTGTAGCTCCTCTTTGACAAAATGATAAATAAGTGGAGTGTGGCCTTAGACTTCCATCCCTGTTTTATGTCTCTTCAGGCTGAATATTTAGCTGCAGAATGGTACTTCCCAAAGCAGATTTAATTATGAGTGAATGGGTCACAAGGAAAATACGAAAGTCAGATTGAAATTTACTTGATGAGCCTGTATAGGTTAGGTTTTGTCAGAACTGAGTGAGAGTCCTGGTTGGCTTTTCCTCCCAGCATGTAAGTCCCATTAGACTCCGAGTTAGTGGCAGATCTTCAATTAGCACATAGTAAGAACTCCCCAGGCCTAAAGAACTGGCCCCATGATTATACCGTTCTGTCTTACCTTGTGCATTTCTGTGATTGAAACTGGTAATTTCCCATTAAATTTAGACCTTTACAACAGACCGAGCTTTCTCTACCTTGTTGACACTAAACATTTTGAAGTGTCCTGAATGTATGCAAAATGCATTTCAGTAGGAGTGTTAGCATCCATTTCAAATGGAACTTTCTTGCCCTTCCTGAAGAGGTATACATAATTATTGCCTTGAAGCCCTGAAAATAGCTTGGTAACAGCTTGTTAATTTCCATTGCTTTTCAACAGTGTCTAGGTGTCAAACATGTTTACCCTTCTCCATCCCTGTGTGAAGGGGATCTCAGATGTGCTTGACATAGCATTTTAACCCAACCTCACCCTTTCCACTGTTAAACAAAACAAACAAAACTGGATTATATTCCCCAGAATAGTAAAAAACATTCTAAGGACACTTCATAAGGCAGTAGTTCTCAACATTCCGAATTCTGTGACCCTTGAATATAGCTCCTCATTTTGTGGTGACCACCAACCAGAGATTTTTTTACTTCTAATTTTTTATTGGATATTTTATTTATTTACATTTCAAATGTTATCCCCTTTCCCAATTTCCCTCCCAGAAAACCCATATCCCACCCACCTCCTCCTACTTCTATGAGAATGTGCCCCTACTCACCCATCCACTCTCACCTCCCCAACCACACATTCCCCTACACTGGGGCATTGAGCCTTCACAGGACCAAGAGCCTCTTTTCCCACTGATGCCCAACAAGGCCGACCTCTGCTATATATAAATCAGAAGCATGGGTCCCTCCATGGGTACTCCTTGGTTGGTAGTTTAGACCCTGGGAGCTCTGGTTGGTTGATATTGTTCTTCCTATGAGTTGCAAACCCCTTCAGCTCCTTCAGTTCTTTCCCTAACTCCTCCATTGGGGACCCCATGCTCAGTCTAATGGTTTGTTGTGAGCATCCACCTCTCTATTTGTCAGGCTCTGGCAGAGCCTCACAGGAGACAGCTATATCAGGCTCCTGTCAGCAAGCACTTATTGGCATCAGCAATACTGTCTGGGTTTGGTGTCTGTATATGGAATGGATCCCCAGGTCTCTGGATGGCCTTTCCTTCAGTCTCTGCTCCACATTTTGTCTCTGTATTTCCTCCCTTGAGTATTTTGTTCTCCCTTCTAAGAAGAACTGAAGCATCCACCTTATTTTTTGAGCCAAGGACTCTCCTTGAACCTAGAGTTCACAGATTGGCTGACTGGCCAGGCAGGTAGGCCAGCAAGTCCCAGGAATCCACCTGTACATCTCTAGTACTGGGGTTAAAACTCTGTGCTTTCATATCCAGCTTTTTATGGGGATCAAACAAGTATTAATCCTTCCATGGCAAATACTTTATAGGCCTCTTCCCCATCCTGTCATAATTAACTTTGATTTTTATGGAAGGATTGCATTCAAATGCTACAGTTTCAATGTTATTACCAACACATTTATTTATGATCAAGGTGACCTATACAAGGAAGAGTTTGTTTGGAGTTCACAGTTCCTAGAGTCCATGACCATCATAGCAGGGAGCATGGCAGCCAAGCATGGCACTGGAGAAAAAGGCAAAGAGAGCTAACTGAGAATGGTATGGGCTTTTGAAATCTCAAAGCACCCCCCCCCCCACCTCCTCCAACATAGCCATGCCTTTTAATCCTTCCCAAACACTTCTACCTACTGGGAACCAAGTACTCAAATATATGAGCCCATAGGAACCATGCTTATTCAAATCAGCACACATGGAAAGAAAGTATTATACTGACTGAGCCCCCTCCCCAGCCTCTAGTACTAACTGGTTTTTAAATGAAAGCACGACATACTACAGTTTCCACTGATATTTCCATTGTGTTTAACTAAGTGTCTCATCTGAGCAGATGCAAAGCTTTCAGTATTTTCTAGTATATTCAATAGGATTGGATATTGATTGTATCTGCCAAGTTCTAGTGTACTTTGTAATAGGAAGTAAACATCCGGGGCCATCAAGATGGTTCATCTGGCAAAGACAATTATCGCCAAGCTTGATGACTTGAATGGAATCTCCAGGACACACACAGAGGAAGAAGAGAACCTACCCCAACCCTCACGCCAAAACTGTGGCATGCATGGACCCCTCTGCAACACACACAATAAATAAACTACTATTACTACTACTTATTATTATTATTATTTATTATTATTATTATTTAATTTTTTTTACAGTCCAGTCATTCCCCTTTCAGTCTGCCCTCTGAGTGTTCCTCATCCCATTCCTTCTCTCCCATCTCCAAGAAGATGTCCCCACCCCACCCCCACCCCCACCCCTACCCTATCAGACCTCCCCACTCCCTAGGGCCTCGAGTTTCTCGAGGGTTAGGTGCTTCTTTCACTGCGGCCAGACCAGGCAGTTCTCTTCTGTATATGTGTTGGGGACCTCGTATCAACTGTGTGTGCAGCCTAGTTGGTGGCTCAGTGTCTATGAGATCCTGGGAATGCAGGTTAGTAGAGAGTGCTGGTCTTCCTATGGGATCACCCTCCTCCTCCTCCTCCCCCTCCTCCTCCCCCTCTCCCTCCTCCTCCTCTTCTTCCTCCTCCTCTTCTTCCTCCTCCTCCCCTTCTTCCTCCTCCTTCTCCTCCTCCTCCACTTCTTTCAGATTTTCCCTAATTCAACCACAGGGGTCCCGAGCTTCTGTCCATTGATTGAATGTAAGTATCTACATCTGACTCTTTCAGTACTTGTTGGGCCTCTCAGAGGCAGCCATGCTAGGTTTCTGTCTGTAAGCACCCCATAACATCAGTAATAGTGTCAGGCCTTGAAGTCTCTTCTTGAGATGGGTGCCAATTTGGGCCTGTCACTGGATCTCCTTTCCTTCAGTCTCTTCCCCATTTTTGTCCCTGCCATTCTTTTAGACAGGAACAATTCTGGGTCAAAGTTTTTGACTGTGGGATGGCAGCCCTATTCCTCTACTTAATGTCCCATCTTTTTACTAGAGGTGGACTCTACTAGGTCTCTCTCCCCACTTTTGGGCATTTCATCTAAGGTCCCTCCCTCTGAATCCTAAGTGTCTCTCAAATTCCAGGTCTCTAGAGGGTCCCACCATTCCTATCTTCCGAGGTTGCCTGTTTCCATTCTTAATGCTAGCCCATTAAATACATTTTTAAACAAAACAAACAAACAAACAAACAAAACAAGGAGGCCTGTGCTCTCCAATTGGTAGTAGCAGCTGAAAGTGACACAGAAAATCTGTCACCTTTCTCCTGTCTCAAGCTTGTCCTTGTTTTTTTCATATGTTGTTTTAAGAGATGTCATGTTGGATGTTCCATTTGTTGTTGCCTATGCCTAGATTTTTAACCTTAAATGCCCCTGAGATGAAATAATACATATCTATAGGATAATAGCACCCTTCAATAATGGTACTACTCAGGTTTATAGAAATGTAAGGTAAGGCTTAATACATTTAAATACTATTACAACCAAAAAAGAACTTAAGATCATTCTACCCAGTGGCTATCAACTCTAGCTGTGAATCAGAATCATTCAAGGAACTTGTTAAAGAGAGGCTTACAGCCCACATACACACAGTGCTGACCCAAATTAGCTGGATGAACGTGCCTTTTTAGCAAGTGTCTTAGTGATTTTGACACCTACCCAGGCATTTTGAAAATGTGGATTTAATACAATGTCCTAGACATAATTATATTTAATTAATCTCTATCCCTAAATACATCATCAAAGTATCAGACACATAGCAGATCAGAGTGAATTTCTGCTAGAGATTAGGTGGGAAGCAGAATTAAAAAGCAGCTTGCTAGCTGATAGAGAACCCCACAGTTAAAAAGCCTTAAACCCAGCTCTAACTTGGCCCAGCAATAATTGCAGCAATGATTTCCTGATCTTCTCTCGCCTACATGTCTCTCTATTCAAGTGTAGCAAATAAAATCACCCAAAATGATCCGTCTCACGAGATCAGGCTGTAGGCACACAGGTGCATGTACAGCTTCAACTGCAGTGTATCTTGCAAGCTGTAATCATTGCCATAATCATACTGTTCTTCTTTGTTTACCCTGAATGTTATCTAAGTATTTCACTGCGCTGATTTTTTTTTAAAGCTCACTACCTGTTAAGTTCCTTTAAGCCAGAAGTGGAGTAGTGTTGTGGGGTCCATTTAAATCCAACATAACTCAAACACTAGGCCAATGTAGATGACAAAAATTAATTGTAATCAAGCTGCCACTGACCAATCAGGGCCACATAATGAACTTGAGAGGTGAACTGTGACCCCGAAGAGAAATTGCACAGCATATTTTAAAGATGAGACCACAAATCATGGAGGAGTGGGGCAGTCATATTTTGATGTAAGGGGTTGAGCAACAGAGTTCTCACCAATCAGGACATGAGTAGGTTCCGAGGATCATGAAATCAGGTTGACCCTGCCAGGAGGATGGAGAAGTTGTCCTTGAGATGTGTGGACTCAGACGACTGTTTCTTACAGTGGAGACTGCTCAGCTCCCCTAGGACCTGGGACCTTGAACTTGGTTTCTCACTATGGTTAAATGGAGTCTGAGAGTGAAGTGCTGGCATTTTGAATGGTTCTCTCTCGCTCGTCCCAACAGTAGCTCAGGCACCATTACTGATTGGACTTTTCCCATCTCCTCCTAGAAAAAGCTAATGACTGGCTTTTATATTTTTTAAATCTTTTTTTTTGCCAGAGTTCAGTTATATTTCCAAATAAGTTTTTAAATAAGAGAGAGTTTGTTGATGTCCTTGTTTACTACATCAACATTTTGAACTTGGTAGGGGGTAGTAATAAACAGTCTTGAGTTAACGATGCTTCTCTGCTTAGTTTATGTTGTCTGTGTCTTGGAATCTACCTTACCACCTCGGTCTGTTTATGAGGGCATTTAGAATGTTGTGTTATTTTCCCTAATGGTCAATAAAATATCACCTATCAGATACTTGAGTTATTGGGAAATTATGCAAATTAAAATCAGTAGCCCTGGAGGACAATGTTATAAGTCATTGATGGCTTCTGTTCTCAGCTTCAAGAGTGTGAATTGCACAGAGGAGGCACGGTGGTAATGATTCCACTTAGTCAGGAGATGAATAGTCACTTGACTGAAGGGATGCTCCTGGCAGTGGACTGTTGGAAAACAGGTGTGTATCCCTGAAGAAAAGAGCACAAGGATCCTCACCCTGAAAGCAGTTAGGCATTTAAACATATAAAGGACAAAGAGTATAGGAGCCATAGCAAGCCCAGGTTATATAAATATCAAGACTAGAACTTTCCTTTGTTCTCACTCATGTGCTTGAGTTACTGGCCCACAGCTATAGATTCAGGGATGGAGCAGGAGTCGCCGCCTTCATCTATGGCCTTGTTAAATGTACACTCCTGAGTGAGATTGTCTTTTGTCTTTCCTGAGCATCAGCATAAGGCAGTAATAGGTCAAACATAAACAGTTGTACGCAGCTGGAATAAGCCAAGGCTCAGAAAGAAGAGGGAAAGAATCCGGAGGTGCCAGGTGATAGATACATGGGATCATTGGTGATGAAGATAAAGGTAGGCGGTTGATGGAGACGCAGGCTGTTTCTTGTGCCCTCTCCAGTACAAGCCTCTCCAAGGAGAACTCTTGCGAGAAGTCAGGCTCAGGTTAGGCCTGCCTGCCCTTGTGTGGCTCTGGCTCTCAGGCCATCTGCTGTTTGAAGGAAAGGTCATGCATAGCCTCAGGTTGGCCTGTGAGTTCTTTTCTGCTGTCTCTTGGTTCTGTTCTTTAGTGTGCAGCAGTCCTCTGGACAGCAGACAGCCTGTGTGTACTGTCATCTCGTTGATCTGCATGACTCCCAGTGCAGACGCTTCTCTTTCTAAACATGTGTTCTGTGTGTAAGCAGTTCCAAAGCTGCTGCAAATAGGAATTTGGGTGACATATTAGGGATTTTTAAAATTACATACATTTTTACATTTATAGACTTAAAGAGATCTGAATTTATTATTAAAATCGTATGAAACTCATTTGCATTCTTGCCATTTTATTCAAATTAATGATCAGAATGCTCTTTTCTTCCCTTTTACTCTAGAACTGAACAATGCCACAAAGACATTCTTTACTAAAGAATATTTGAAAATCAAGCAAAGCTTTCAGAAATCCAGCTCTGCGAAGTGGCCCTTGCCGAGCTGCAGGAAAGGATTCCATCTCTTCGGAGGTAAGGAAAGCAACCCAAAAACCAAAGCTGTCTGGTGGGCGTGTCCAGGCAAGGGCTCCCAGCGGCTTCCTAGTCAGAAATGCCAGTCTCTACATCAGTCACTTTCGGGAATTTCGGTAATAATGTCTTTGTAAAAAGCTACAAGTACATATGAAGAAAAGGAATATCTATATGAAAAATAAAAAATTAATATGTACCTAATTATATGGACATGGTAAAGATCAAATTAGCTAACATGAAAGCACAGTATACATTATAGCTAATGGCACCATGTAAACAACTATCAAAATGTAAGGCAGTCTCAGACCTCTACTTCAGTTTCGAGAAGGTGTTACTGCATAGCCATACAATATAAACACGGAATTTAATTTAGTGTTTTATAAAAGTGTTATCTGACAGAACATGAACCATTATGCAGTCTTGGTGTTTACTGTTTGAGTATGTACACACATGTGTGTGTTGTGTGAGTTCATGGGGGAGGGGGGCACATGTGTGTACCTGTGTATGAAATGAACTCAGCCCTGATTGTATGAAGGTGGAGGTCACAGATCAATGCCAAGTGTCTTCCTTTATCTGTCTCCACCGGTTTTGGAGTTCAGTGAGACTTGAACTGCTGTTTTAGATGGTCAGGCTTGCCGGTGCACCCCTAGGAGGTTCGTGTTCTCTCTCTCTCTCTCTCTCTCTCTCCCTCTCTCCCTCTCTCTCCTCTCTTTACAGCACTGGACATCCTACTATCCCTAGCTTTTACTTGAGTTCTGGGGATCAAAACTCAGCTCCCATGCTTTCATAGCAAGCACTTTACCCACTGTGTCACTCCTGAGGCCTCTGCATACCACTTATCATTCACGAGGCCCGATAGGAAACATCCAAATAGGGTAACTGTGTTCTTAGGGACCAGGGACCAGGGACCAGGGACCATGGAGAGCTACTTAAGGTCAAGCATATCTGTTCAGCAAATAAGAGACTAGGACATATGCATGCAGAGTTTGTATGGTTGAGGCAAAAAACAAATTGTATGCAAACTCTATTGCATTTGAAGTGAAGGTTTTAAGCAGCACTGGGCAGGGATGGCTGCTGCTGCTGCTGCTGCTGCTGCTCCTCCTCCTCTCTTCTTCTTCCTTCGTTCTTTCTTTCTTTCTTTCTTTCTTTCTTTCTTTCTTTCTTTCTTTCTTTCTTTTTCTTCTTCTTCTTCTTCTTCTTCTTCTTCTTCTTCTTCTTCTTCTTCTTCTTCTTCTCTCCTTCTCCTTCTTTTCTCCTCCTCCTCCTTCTCCTTCTCCTCCTCCTCCTCCTTCTCCTCCTTCTCCTCCTTCTCCTCCTTCTTCTTCTTCTCCTCCTTCTCCTCCTCCTTCTTCTTCTTCTTCAGAATTAAGATGTATAGAATGAAAGAGTAAGAAATGTTCACATCCAGTTGCTTCTATGGGTGGACAGTACAGCTCAGTCACAGAGTTTGAGGCACACAGAGTGAGGGTCAACTTTCTGACCTGACTTAGCAGACAGCCCCATAGGGCCCCTCTGTAGACAACATCTTGCTTTTTTATGTTGCTGTCTGTTCCACACAATCCCCAGTGTCCCTCTGCATCTTCTGCATCTTACTTTTCCTCAGATTGTCAGACACCAGATGAATAAGCAGTTGATTTCTTCCAAACTTAATTCTTAATACACTTTTGTGGAGAAAGTTCAAAGTAGCTTTATTACATCACCCAACTTAAGAAATACATCACTGCCACCAATTCAGCCAAGTGGTAGAAGAGCTGAGCAGCTGGTAGCCAGCCAAGTACAGCAGCAAGCCACGAGGAAAGAACCAAACTTCACGTCTCCAGTAGCGTAAACAAGAGTCCAAAACCATAGGACATGCCCATTTATCTTTCCTCTATAGAACAGTGTTGTGTCCAGGACCGGGTGGGACAGAGACAATATAGGGGTTGGCTTGCTGTTGAAAGAGCCCTAGACAAGAGGCTCCGGCAGTTTATGGGCCCTGGGGTCAAACAGAGAGAGGAGTTGCGGGGGGAGGGGGAGGGGGGGACTTAGGTACTGAGTTGTGTTAGAGGTAGAATATCTTCAATCTAGGAGAGAGAGAAAGAGAGAGGAAGGGGAAGGAGAATGGGAAGGGAAGGGGAAGGGGAAGGGGAAGGGGAAGGGGAAGGGGAAGGAAAGGAAAGGAAAGGAAAGGAAAGGAAAGGAAAGGAAAGGAAAGAAAGGGATCAAGGAAGGGAATCAGTATGCCTGCATGAAAGCATGAGCAACTGGGTCATGGGACCAGCCTGCCAACCCTACAGAGACCCTACTGCACCACTGTCACCAAGTCTGCCATACAAAGGGCAGCTTCTGCAGAACCCAGCAGGAGAATTCTCTGTAATGGCCTAAGGTCAGGCCTGAAAATCCCTGCATAGGATTTTTATCATGAACTACACTTCTAGCCCACAGAGCATCCCAAAGCACCTTCCTCGTTCCCTTTCCTTGACCTCCTGCTATCCTGGAAAGGGAGGGGGTGGGGAGGCGAGGCTTTCACCTGTGGGTCCTAGGAATCAAACCCAGGTCATCATGCCTGACTGTGGTTGCCTTCAGCTGCTGAGCCATCTCAGTGACTCAGATTTATCATTTTTATGCCAGCATACATATATATATATAATACCAGTGTTATTTATACTTGCTTTTACACTTTTGCATTGATAACAAATATGTATATTCTAAACTTGCTTTGTCACTCATTATTTGGTTTCTGAAATTGATCTATTTCAGTAAAGAGCTTTGTTCCTGAACTGTGGCCAGTTCTGTGGCTATACCAAATGTACCCATCCTCTAGTGAAGGACAGTAGAACGCCCAAGTTGTGTCAGTCTTTGTAACACTGCTATAAATGCCTACGTTTTCCTGGGTCATAAGAGCTCCTCTGGACTATGTGCTCAGAGCAGCTTGATGGTCACATGAGAGTAAACCTACACTCAGTCACCTACATCAGTGTCCTCCCTATGTGGACACCCTGGCTTGTCACCACCTCTGTCAGCCACATTTACAATTTTCAGTCCTTTAGATTTTGTTAGTCTGATGCCTATAAAGTAAATTCTCACCGGAAGTTCTGTAGTTTGGTTTATTATCTTTTTAATTTTATTTGAGTGTTTTGCCTGCATGTGTTGTCTTTGTACCACATGTGTGCCTGGTACCTGTGGAAGCCAGAGAGAGACTTGTATTCCCTGGAAGTGAAGTTACAAGCAGGTTTGAACCACCATTTAGTTGATGAGAATGAAAGTCAGGTTATCTGCAAGACCAGCTAGCGCTGCATTGAGCTTGTGTGTGCTGAGTGTGAGCATGTGTGTGCTGGCGCACTGCTGGCACTGTTAACCCAGGGCCTTGTGCACGCTAGACAAGTGTTCTACCACTGAGCTACATCCCCCAGCCTCACCTCAGTTTAAATTCGCATCATTATGATTGTTGATGGAGGCTGGATACAGCCTTGTCCTTTCATAGTGATCCTTGAGTTTCTTCTCTGAGGTGCTCATTTCCCACTTGTTTGCTATTGGTTGGCTTTGCAATACTATCTGCTACTTTTTCCACTAATTATGTTTATGGCTACAATCTTTTTTTAGGTTATAAATTAAACATGTATTAGGGACATTTGAAAGTCTGGATACAAGGGAGTAAAAATATTTAAGGTGACGTGCAGATAAAAAGAAGGAACGGGAAGAATAAAGAGATTGGCGGTGGAGTTCCTAAAAGGGATGGAGTTAGATGTCAAAGGGGAGAGATAGATAATAGCCAAGGGCTTCCAGAGCGTATGAAAGATGCCCAGCCACAGGCAAGAATAATAATGAACCCAAGCTAGCTATGTTCAAAGAAAGCTACACCTGGGCTTATCAGCTAAAACTGCTAGAGACAAGAAGCAGCACTGTAGAGCACTCAGGGCAGGACCTCTGGTGTCAAAGGAGCCAGGACAAACCACATCCTCCCCACAAGTGATGGAAGACAAAGACAAAGCAGTTAAAGGAGAAAATTGCCTTCAGGGATTCCCCTGACCTCTGTTGGTACCACAAATCAATCTTTTTTAATCTCATAATAATAAAATATTATAAATTATTACTATATGCTGATGATGACTTTGAAAACTCTTAGAAAATCATAAAAGTTTATGTTTATTTTAATAGCATGGAGTTTAACTTATTGCTACAAAGGATACCCCAGACCCAGAATATTTAATAAGAACATCTGAATCACTTGAAGAAGTTCCTTGAGCTTCTTCTTTGAGGTGCTTATTTATTTCCTACTTGGTTGGCTTTGCAATACTAGCTGCTACGTTTCCACTAATTATGTTTCTGGCTATCATCTTAATATAGCTTTGTGTTTTTCAATTTATGGAGTCTTTCAGTACATTATAGTTCATTATAGTTCTTCATTTTTTGTTCTTACCTTTCTAGTGTATATACTATTTTAAAAATTACTTTTCCCCAGATCATTAAGATTTTTTCCTTTAAATGTTTTAGTTTTTAAAAACTATGGAATTATAGTACTCTTTTTGGTTTTTCAAGACAGGGTTTCTCTATATAGCCCTGGCTGTCCTGGAACTCACTTTGTAGACCAGGCTGGGCTCAAACTCAGAAATCCACCTGCCTCTGCCTCCTGAGTGCTGGGATTAAAGGCGTGAGCCACCACGCCCGGCTATAGTACTCTTTAATATCATTTTTTACAAATAGGAATCCAGTTTTCTATGAGTTTTGATAATCCTTCCCACCCCCACTTTTTAAAAACAATTCATCACTTCTCCACTAATATGGAATAACATACAAATTTCGGGGGGGGGGGCATTTCTAGAGCTTGATTGGGATCCATGTGTCTGTCTGTCTCTCCGACAATACTGTACTGTCTCAAAACTAAAATTATTATGTTTTAATGTTCCCTCTTCCAGCTTGTGTTCCTTCAAGGGTATATTGGCCGTTTTTCATCCTTTGCTCATTCAAACGAACTTTAGAATCATCTTGTAAAGCTTCATGAAAAACTTTGTTAAATTGGAGGAATAGGGTACTGCTATTAAATATCTAAACTGTGCTTAGACTTTGGTGGAGCACTAACCTAGCATACAAGAGGTACTAGGTTCAGTCCCCAATACTGTAGATAGATAGATGGATTGATGGATGGATGGATGGATGGATGGATGGATGGATGGATGGATGGATAGGTAGGTAGGTAGGTAGATAGATAGATAGATAGATAGATAGATAGATAGATAGATAGATAATAGAAACACAGATACATACAAGAATACATGCATATATACATATATGCATGCATACATATATACATACATTCTAATATCAACATAAATAATTTGGGGAGAATTGAAAGTCAACAGCAATAACTTCCTACCCATTAATGCTACGGCCCATCTCTTCCTATAATCTTCCTGTAATCAGTTAGATGACTTCCTTATTTCACTCTTCTATAATCAGTTAGATGACTTCCTTCCTGAATGTCCACTTCTTTGGCCCCTCTATACTAGCTTTATCATTGGTCTCTTCCCTGCTTTTGAGCCTTGCATGCAGAAAATGGCCAAACTCCCCCCATGCAAAGTACCTGTCACTGCTAGACCACATGCTCTCCTTTCCTTTTAACTTCCCTCCAGCTTCCTGTCCCCTTCTTGTCACTCAGCAAGCCCGTTGTACTGGATTTATTTAATATTCATTTTTTGTTTATAGTCTTATATAAGGGATAGTACTTTCTTCGCATACACTGTTTTGTTTTTAAACAGAAAGGTTCCTGTATTGCATGTTTCCCTGATGTTCTGAGCCACCCTAGTGTTTCCAATGTGTGACTCCTCCTTAGGCCTCTGTCAAAGTGTGCATCTGCCAAGTTCTATCAGTGTGTTCACTCACTGGAATCTAACACTCCCAGCCTGCTACCACTAAAATAACACTTCACAGAATATCTTAGCGTAGACCATGAGAGTATTTACTGCTGTGTAGACTCAGGAGCAGCAGTCTGGGTCACAGAGTTCAAATCTGCCTGTGGAAACAGTGCTGTCAGCCCTGATTGGCCAGGGTGATAGCTCTAGTTAGCATTTGGAAAAGCCAGGGACTATGACAGATGACAGCTGTTGGCAGGTGAGGCCTCAGTCATTATTTTGGTTTCCATTTTGTGATCACTAACAGTTTGAGATCTGTTAAAGTTTGCCTTGTCTTTTGGAGGACTCGTAAGACTATCTAGATTCTCTTTCTAATTGGGCTGCTACCCCCTCCCCTCGATTCTCCAGGGTTTCTTATGCTTTTTGTTCTACTCATTATCAATGTTAATATTCTCCATTGGGTAGACACTAGAAATATATTACCGCATTATCATGACATAAAAAGGTTGTACGTGTTGCCCTTCGGTATGAGATCTCTTCACTTTGATGTAATTAAATCCACAGTGTTTCATCATTTATGCTGTAGATTTTAATTTTAAAATTCTGTCTTGTCCAAGGTCAGGAGGTTCTCCCTTGGATATTTTTCTCTGTTTACTGCATTTTTCTTTAACTTTCACATTGAGGCTTTCTTCTAGAGCCACCTCTTACACTCTGTTTGCACGAGGTTCACATCTCCTTTTGAAGCGGTAACTCGCTTTCCACAAATATTTATTTTACAGTATCATTGGGTTTAAGATCATTTATGAACTACTGATTTATAAAAATATTGTTGAATATGAGATAATTTCTTCCTACCTAACAACCTGACTGACTAAGTCTTCTAATTAAGTCACTGGGTACTTTCAATAAAACAATTCTATGGTTGTCTTTACTAGTGATAGAGCATCTTGAAATCTAGGGCACTTACTTTTTTTCTGTTTCCTTGCCAGACTTTATGATCTAGTACTCCTGTCTGATCTTAAACAAAACAAACAAAAATGAAAAAAAATGCACCTCCCAGATTTTTATAGGGCCATGTTAAATATTTACCACAGAGTGTAAGTGTTATGCTTGGAGCCTGCACCCCTTGCAAGAAACGTTGTCCCCTCTGCAGTCTCCTGCTTTGTTAACAAAGTTTTACGTCTGAGACTGTTTTGTGTGCCTCAAGAAACACACACACAGCTCTCCCTCCAGTCTCTCAGTGCACAGTACACAGTGCTCCCCTACTGGACTACAGCCGATTTCCCTGTGTGGATTCCTGCTCTGCGCCACGGATACATCTAGATGATCATTTTGCATACTGCTATATTTGGTTAACATTTCAGAATTTTACATTTGCCTTTCTAAGAGTGTATCTTTTTGTTAAGGAATGTTTTTTCCTACTTTCAAGTTTATTGCAATAAAATTGTTTCTATATTTTAATATATCTTACTCCATCTGGTGGCTGTATATCCATAACTAATGCTGTTGGTGAGTTCACATTACTTACAAATGCTTTTTGGCTCATTTAGATTATCACTTCTTACTGAGTTATCATGCCTTTACTTTGTCTCTTATTGCCTTCTGCTTAACTTTCCCCTATTCCCGTTGGACTTATTTTTCTTTTTGTTCTTTACTAAGATGATCCAGAAGATGATAACTTTTAACCTTTTTACTGTGTTATTTAAGGGCATAAGTTTTCCTCTAATGTAATTTTTACCCTTCATTCCTAATTACTTTCACCTGAAATCACATTTTGTACAAAGCAGGTTCCTTTAAGACAAGTTGGCTATGGTCTTATGGTTACACCACACAATTCCACACCCCACGCCACCTGTGCTGTGTTCAAAGGCTCCCTAAGAAGTTACAGTCCAGCTTCATTTCTGAATTTGGTTTAGAAAGAAAGAGATGGGGTAAGAAGAGGGAGCTTGTGAGAGAAAATAAACATTCCAACCTCTAGATCTAAATATTAATGTTTCCGGGTGAAAATATAACTTTGTTGCAAGTTTCCTAACCACAGCAACTCACATCAACTATTTTGAACTCAACATTTTCATCATTGGCACATTCCTTTGTAGCTTATGAAATGATCTGTACTAAATAAGCAGACATCTTTCTAATCACTTTCTTCTCACAAACATACACTTTGTGTATTTATATATATAACCAATAATATTTCCTGAAAAGAAATGCAGATAGTCTAGTAGAGTATAAAACAAAAGTGTGCTTTAGCAAGTCCAGCTGTGCTGACCAGCTGACGGTCATAGATGTCCCTGTGAGGTACCTTCCATTTCTAGGCAATAGTTTCCTTTATAGTGTTCCACCTTAATAGTGTCAAACTGACAAGGTTTTCAGTCATATTAAGCTAGTCCTCCAGAACCCACTCGTATATGTGTGTGAGGGAGAACTATTCAAAATGATGCTTGTACTTCTGTGTAACATACTCACATATTTGGGCAGATGGAAGCTATCTGATAATTTGTATTTAAATCTCCTCACCATAGAAAAATATAAAGAAGCTCCATATTGAATTCTTTTACTAACTATACTTAAGTGAAAGAATTCTAAAACAACCAGCTAAAAGTTAGGATCCCATGCCCTGATTTTGTTGGTCACGTAAAACGCAGAGGTCAGAGATGTAAACAGGACAGATGTATCCATTTCTCAGAAAGCCTAAGGAACAGTGCTGTTTGGTGATCAGTTGTTCTGAAGGTGTTAGATTGCATCCACAAGAACAAACATGTCTGGGGTAAAGCAAAGAATACCCGCACGGAAAAGATTGCTTGTCTGTAATAGAAAACACCAGCACACGTGCTTGGTCAAAAAGCATGAGTTTAAATGTAGGCTAGAAATCACCTTTGCAGAATGTTAAAGGGGGAATCAGAGACTTGCAGTGTGCTTTGGCTTCTAACTGAAAGGTACAGTTGCCTTTACAGCTACTCTAATCGGCAACAGCTTCATTCATGGGAACACTATGGAGAAAAACTACGAATTCTGAAGTTCCTTTCCTTTCTATTCTGATAGAGTCTGGTTCTGTTCTCACCAGTGTCACTTACATTGACCTTTAAAGCAGCCAATCCCATAGCAAGGCCCACAGCATCATATGCTACTTTAGAAACAAGTTGAGAAATAGATTCCCACTGTTATATAGAATTCTGATGGGTTAGAGGATGGGTAAAGTAGCTTGACAGCAGCTGCATAGACTGCCTCAGCTATCACACTTGGAGGTAGACATCTAGTCTCTGCTTGTCACATGGGTGACAGGGAGGTCAGCACCTTTCAGAAGAAGCTGTTCCATTTTAACAACTCTACAGATAAAAGTCTGCATTGAATGGAAATCTGCTGCCTTACAGCTCCCTCTCTTTGGCTGATCTGTCTTAGTGTAGCATTCTCCTATATGACTGTTCATCCATAGACAGACTCATGCAATAGCTCAAGGGCGTTCCTTTGACTATTCCTAAGGATTTCAAGAGCCAGTTCCAGAGATGCCAGAGAGGCAAAATGATACCAGTTGGATGCTGATAAACTAACTGTCCGTGTGAGGCCTGGAAGTGGTAAATGAGTCATGATGTTATCATAAGAGATGTAGGGCTAGCTCACATCTATCCCTGTTACTCCCATTCATTTTCAAAGTTCTCATTGTAATTCTGATATTGGGCCACTGAAAGCATGATCTGTGTCTAAAGGTAAATATTTCAACTAGACAGTGAACTAAAAATGAAAGCCCTGTTTGTTTCTACCTTAAGCTTATGAGACATTATACGTTTTAATATAATTGTGCATTTTATCTAAATATCTCTTCATAGCTACTACTTTGAAAATTTCCAACAAGATTTTCGTCTCTTGATCCTTTTCCCCCTTCCCTGCCTGCGTTGCCCACACTCACCCCACACACTCACAAGTGATGCACAGCACAGCACTCACAAAAGCCAGCAGTGCTCTGTTTCACATTTATAGGATTTGCTTGGTTGCCTATGAAGTTGCATATTGGTAGAAAATGCTGCCTGAATTTTAAAACAGTATATAATACGTATTTGCTTACCTATGTGCACACTTCAAAAATAAACCCATTAACCACAGACCTCTGAAATTAGCACAAAAAGACAAATTCTTGTGGGAAAAATTATTATTGACCGTGGCCCACAGTTCATAGTTCTATACAATGAGCTGTACCAATGCTTTCCCTAAGTGCAGTGTAGACCGCTCACCACATGAAATGGTCAAATGTATAAAATACTGATAAGTAGGTTATTGTACTTCAAAGGAAAGCTACATGAATTCATCACATTCAAGCTCAAACATAACTGTTGATGCCAATAAGCAATGTCATTTGACGTAAAAAGAACTTCATAATTATTCAGGTTTTCTAAAGATTCCCAATATGAGACAGCCCTACTGAAGCAGTGAAGGAGACGTGCACTGGGAATCACACAGGAAAACATGCATGTTCCTGGAGGTGGGGCTTCAGTGAGCTGGTTGTATTAACTGAGATGATGCTAGGAGAGTGTGCTGTATTTTATGTTGTAGTCATGGTGTGCAGAATACACAGGTGTGGTGGTAGGTACTCAGCCCTGGCATGTGGAGATAAGCAAGCAGCAGGAACATACTCGGAGGGTACAGATGGGTCTCTGCTCTTGCTACCAGTTATTCTAGGTGTTTGCCAATAATTGGAACATTTTATGTAAACGTGGCAGCCCTCTTATGTGCTGTGGACCTGTGACATGTTTGAGACATGCTATAAAGAGGAAATGGGAACGGGTGAGCCCTCTCCCACTCCAGCACTGGAAGAGCATCGATCGCACATGTTCCACAGGAACAGAGACAGCGCGGGTAGATGAGGCTTTCTTAGAGGGATGAGGGCCCAGCTTATGAACACAAAACCAAAGGCAGCTACAAGCCCCAGGGAAGAGCGTGGCAGACAGAAGCTGAGCTTCTTGCTGCTGATACCAAACAGCGGAAAGTTGTGTTTCTAAGCACGGTATGATTGGGATCAAGGATGTAAAGCCGTCATTCTCAGTGCCAGTGCTGAGGAAATGGTAAATGCCAAAAATGCACATTCATAAACAATACACCAGAGCTGTGAAGTTCATTCTCGGCAAAAGTTCTGGTTCATTGAGAGACACCCCCACGCTGAGAGACACCCCCACATTGAGAGACACCCCCACGCTGAGAGACACCCCCACGCTGAGAGATACCCCCTGCTGAGAGACACCCCCACGCTGAGAGACACCCCCTGCTGAGAGACACCCCCACGCTGAGAGACACCCCCACATTGAGAGACACCCCCATGTTGAGAGACACCCCCACGTTGAGAGACACCCCCACGCTGAGAGACACCCCCACATTGAGAGACACCCCCACGCTGAGAGACACCCCCACGCTGAGAGACACCCCCACATTGAGAGACACCCCCATGTTGAGAGACACCCCCACGTTGAGAGACACCCCCACGCTGAGAGACACCCCCACATTGAGAGACACCCCCACGCTGAGAGACACCCCACATTGAGAGACACCCCCACATTGAGAGACACCCCCACGCTGAGAGACACCCCCACATTGAGAGACACCCCCACGCTGAGAGACACCCCCACGCTGAGAGACACCCCCACGCTGAGAGACACCCCCACGCTGAGAGACACCCCCACGCTGAGAGACACCCCCTCATCGAGAGACAACAGCACCTACACCAGAAAAGCTAATGTTGCTGCTTGTGTACATCACTGTTTATATTTTCTGGACCTAGGAAGTAAGTGAAGATCATTCTTGCCGCAGGGTGAGAGGTCTGCAGCAGTGAGAGAAGTCTTCAGGGGTTCTGATAGCTGTGTGGACTCCGTCCTCTGACTGGAAACCAGACACAAAGCCAGTTTCCTCACAGGCATCTGCAGAGAGCCAGGCCAGCTCTAGAAGCCTGCTCAGAAGGCAGAGTGACTCTTCCAGTTCCTCTGTCTGATTGCTTGCAGATCTGTCAGTATGATGATGTTGGAGGCGTCAAGAGAACGGGCACAGGTCAAAAGGGACGCCTCACAGAGTGTACCTAGAAGGCAGCATGTCATTGACATTACTGTGAACAAACTGGCGAAGGGCAAGATTTTTAATTTTTATTTTTTTTGCTAGCACAAATGTGTGTTTTGACAAACTGAGAAACTGATATAAACTGAGGTAGCTTTCTAAGACACATAATAGAAACACACACATATAATATATATGTGTATATATAATACATATACATATGCATATACATATACATATGCCAAATAGGTAATGGGATTCAACTAAAGCACTGGCCTCTCTCACCCAGAGAATCTCATCTTCACATCCTGTGGGAAAATCAGTAGAAAAACCCTGAGCTACTAGAACTTGTTCCCATGAAGCCATGACATAGAAAGTATAAATAAACAAATGGCCTCTGTTCTAGTTCATTATGATGAAGAAAAATATGGAAAAACAGGCTAGGTAAAAGAGAGGGGATTACTAATCGAGCCACAGCTGGAGATGCTCCATGGTGAAGAACACTCACTGGATGCTCTCAGGGAGGATCCTGGTTTGGTCCCTAGCACTTACATAGTAGTTCATAACCTTTTATAACCCAAGTTCCAAGGGAGTTGATGCTTTCTGGCCTCTGCAAGAACTACAGGCATATGATACACACACATATGCAGGTGTTCACACACACGCACCCAACCACACACATTCAAACACTCATACACATGAAATAAAAATAATCTTTTTAAAATTATATAATGAAGACTGTGCAAATTATAAAGCAGGCATTCCATAACCATGATGCGATTCTGGTTTATTTTGGTGCATGATGTTTTCAATATATTTTTCAATATATATATATATATATGTTTATGAAAAATGTGTTAGAGAAGTTGAGCAGCAATATGGACAGCACATAATGTGGTTGATGTCCCTGAAGAGATTAGACAGGAAACAGTATCAGACAAACTCAGTGTCAAAAATTTCCAAGCCCTGATAAAAGACATCAACATATGTGGCTAAAACTCAGCAAGCCATAATGAAAGCCACACCCAGAGAAGGCATGCTCAAAGCTGCCAAAGCTGGAAGGCAAGAGCCAGGCATGGTGGTGCGTGCCTTTAATCCCAGCACTCACTCAGGAGGCAGAGTCAGGAGGATTTCTGAGTTCAAGACCAGCCTGGTCTACAAAGTGAGTTCCAGGACAGCCAGGGCTATACAGAGAAACCCTGTCTCGAAAAACCAAAAGAAAAAAAAAAAAAAACAGGAAGGCAAGAGGTCTGTCTCAAGGACACTCAGAGAAAACAGTGTTCCCTACCAAGTAGTGAAGGTGACTGGCCTCTAAACAGAAGCCAGGGCCAGAAGACACTGAATGACATATTTAGTGCGCTATGACAAAAGAGAGCAACAACAACAACAAACAAAAAAAATCAAAAAACCCTGCTGACTGTCCAAGATGAAATGAACACCATTTTGGGCATCCAGCAGACCTGCACTCACCTGCAGGGGGCGTTTACAGCAGTGGGAACCACTTCAGTTGGAAGCAGGGGACTTCAGCAGGAGGGAGGAAGCAGGAGGCAGGTTTAAGTATATGCAAATGTTCCCTCTTTAAATTCAGCTGCAGCAATATCTACTAAGCTGACACACTGGAAACAAACCTATATAGTCACAGCCAAGGCAATGGTGACGTTAAACTGCTGCAATGGTCTCATAAAAGTACCATACGCTGTAGTGAACCAGGTTTGTACATTTACTGCCTCGAGTCACTGCACAAAGAAAATTGAAGGTGAGCAAGTAGAGATGTATATTTTATGAGAAATTTGTATGTCCACTCCTAAATGTGTAACTCCAGTCAACCAAGCAAGCCTTGAGTAAAAGGCACTCTGCACCGTATCTGAGCAGTGTCCTCTGAACTACTACAAGGGAAACTCGCAGCCAGTAGAACTAAGAATACACAATGACTAAATGCAATGCGCCATCTTAGCTGAAAGCATGTAAGTCCATGCTGGCAGACACTAGAATTATAGACTATAACAATAACATGGTAACACGGGTCCATGAATTGTGTCTTGTAGTGCCCAAGTATGAGATATTAATAATAAGGAAAAGCAAGTATGGACTAGATGGGATCGCCACACTATCTTGTGAATGTGTGTAAATTTGAAGCTGTTCAAAGTTTAACATCATCAAAAGCACAGCTAATGTGGAGAAACTGGCAATACAATGTGATTAACCCATCGGAAAACAATGTGAAAAGGCAGTGGAGAATGGGAACAGCAAATATGAGCATCAAATTAAAAGAGCCAACTAGGGTGCTATTTATGAAACTATTTAAATAGAAGGGTACAAAAATATTGACTGTAGGAAAACACAAGGGAAATATGTGCATGTGCGCACAGACATAAACGCAACATACATGCAATGCAGGGGTGTTGTTCCCTCCCCCCCTCCCCCCCCCCCACCCCCCGCTCCCCAGGGAGAGGAATAGGTAGTCTGAAAGGCTGAAGTTTAGAAATCAGTGGAATAAAACTATGGTTTGGGCCTCTGTTCAACTCTGCCTCAGAGGAGCACTGCTGCCTGCTCTCCTCCTGTGTCTTGCACTGCAGCAGATGCCCTTGCGTGGCCTCTGTGAGGCGAAATAAGCTTTTCTAAAGCCGATTCTCAATTCGAATCTTTTTCTGCCTGTCATGGATTTCAGCAACAGAATCTTCACATCCACTTTCTCCATGAAGCAGGATCGATTAAGAAGACTGGGAGCCTGGTATGCTGGCCTAGTTGTACTCTTACTGTGGATGTAGACTAAAGAGGAAGCAAGAAACCTCTTGCTTTTCATTTACCACAAACCTTGCTTCTGTAGGCCTGCTACTGGTTGTCTTTTCTTTAAAGTGATGTCTGAGACTCACTGGGCTAGCAAGCAATTCTATAGGAAATGTGATACAGCCTATGAAGTACAGTATATAGGAGCCTAAGAACCTCAAGATGCGTCTTCAAAAAGATTATCTTAGCTTACCTGCCTCATTTTCAAAAAGCAAAGCAGTGAGGGCCATACCATGTGACATGCCACATAGCTCATCTCCAAGGGCACTATTGGCAGGGGTCTGTGTGGAGGTGCTGTCTGGAATCCTATAGAGTGTGGGGTAGTAGGTGTGGAGGAATAAGGGGAGTGGGAGAAAATCTGTGTCCTGCCAGAATTCTGGTGCTCTGGGCAGGCAGACGTGTGGAAGGACTGCTGCACGCTTTCCACGCGGCCCCAGGTGGGTGTCTGGCTGTGGGAGGCTACTGACCCCAGCTCAGTGGGTGGTGGACAAGGGGCAACCCCAGGTACCAGGTTCTCAGCCTCCGGCATCCCAGACACAGCTGGACACTGCAGAAGAGCTGAGAACAGAATGAGCCCTCCCCACCCCCCAGCGGTTTGTTCATCCCCAGGGTGGAGGGCAAGGAGAGAGGGAGGCGCTGTGTGGTTCCCACATGGGTTGAGAGTCCTTGGTCTGGTCCATGGCTGGAGCACAGGAAGGCCTTCTGGCAGGAGGTTAGACATAGCTCTATAGAGGAAAGCCTATCCCATCGTTCAAGCACAGCAGGCCTTGATGAGCAGAGACTGTCTATGGTTTTAGGGCTTTATTGTACAAAGGCAGGGAGAAGGAGAGAAGGTAGAAAGAGAAAGACCGGCCCTTTCAGCAAAATCTTGCTAGTGTATGCAATGATGTCAGCGTTTGGAAGCTGATTATGGGATGGATCCCCAGATATGGCAGTCTCTAGATGGTCCATCCTTTCGTCACAGCTCCAAACTTTGTCTCTGTAACTCCTTCCATGGGTGTTTTGTTCCCAATTCTAAGAAGGGGCACACTTTGGTCTTCGTTCTTCTTGAGTTTCATGCGTTTAGTCTCTTGTGAGACTATGCCGGGGCCTAGCAAACACAGAAGTGGATGCTCACAGTCAGCTAGTGGATGGATCACAGGGCCCCCAATGGAGGAGCTAGAGAAAGTACCCAAGGAGCTAAAGGGATCTGCAATCCTATAGGTGGAACAACAATATGAACTAACCAGTACCCCCCTGGAGCTCGTGTCTCTAGCTGCATATGAATCAGAAAATGGCCTAGTCGGCCATCAGTGGAAAGAGAGGCCCATTAGTTGTGCAAACTTTATATGCCCCAGTACAGGGGAACACCAGGGCCAAGAAGTGGGGGGGGGGGGGAGTGTGTGTGGGACTTTTGGGATAGCATTGGAAATGTAAATGAAATAAATACCCAATAAAATAAAAGAAAAAAATGGCCACATGGAAAAAGGGGGGAAGGGGGGGAGAGAAGGAGGGCTAGAGATGAGAATAAGAAAGGTGAGAGCTTAAAGAGTGTGAGGAGGGGCCAAGAAGCTCCTTTTATAGTGGGCTGGGCTATCTTGCTGTTGTCAGGTAATTATGGGGAGGAACATACCTGGCTATAGTCAGGTACCTGTGGGGGTGGAGTCTAGCCAGAATGCCAGAAGCTTGGGACATTGTCTTCGTGACTGATGGTCATACACCTCTCCTGTGGGGCTGTGGGGGCTGTAACTTCAACAGGAGCCAGAGGTCCAGGAGACATGATCAAACGCCTTCTGTCCCATGTAGGTGGAAATCGTCACCCATTGGGTCCCCCTCCCAGGGGTTCAAAGACCTATGCTCCACTGAAGACCAGGCTGTCTGTGTGCAGCCCGACAAAAGAGCATTGCAGAACTGCCCATATATGGCCACTGTCTACTTTGTCTTTTCCCTGATAATAATTATGTGTTGGCTCCTTGGTCCTGAGGACAGCCTCATAATTATGGAAGGTCACTGCCTTTGACAGGGGTGCTCCTTGGCCCCCATGCCTTGTTATATCATAAAGCATCATGATAGCCTGAACATTTCTACAAGGACAAAGATAATCAAGAAAGAGCTACTCCCTAAATAAAATGAATTTTAAATGTGTTTATTTTAGATACATGGAAGAGATGTGCTCTGTTATTTCTTAAGCTATTATCAGTGGAAAATCTACTCAAGATTTAATTAATGACTTGAAAATTGGAATTGCTTTTTAAAGCCTGGGTCACTTCCAACCTGGAACACTCCTGAGACCTCTTTTGACACATGCAGAAAATAAGAAAGGAGTATATTATAAACAACTTGCTGCCTCTATCGAAGTGAAAGTTTGAGCAATTATTTGATACACCACTCATGTTATTGCCAAAAGCCCACTTCTGTTCATGAGCCATTATTTTTTATACATGTGTGTGTGTGTGTGTGTGTGTGTGTGTGTGATAAATTTGTTTTAGAACCAATAAAATCCTAAGAGATTTTTTACTAAATTTTTTCTGGCAGGGTATGATTATATTTGTGTAGTTAAAATATATTTCAAATGGAATAAAATAATCAGCTTATAAGAAATCCTTAGGAAAAGTAAAATGTTGGTTTTGTCTCAATCACTAGAGTGGACATTTAGCTTAATGGCACAGATAAACAGCAAAAGCTGCTGGGGTGGAAAATCGCCAGCTTCCATGTTCTCAAGCCAGAACCTCGGGAATTGGGCTTACCAAACCAAAACAGCCATAAAGGAAGTCAACTCACATGAGACAGAAGTCTTAATCTCATCTTGGAAATACTCAGAATTCTCAACTACCTTTATTTGAAAAGTAAAATGTTTCTTTGTATGTCACGTGTGCACCCATGTATGGAGGCCAATCTCAAGGTCCCTTTTGTAGAAGCTGGCCTTCTTGACCTTTTGAGACAGTATCTCTCACTAGGTCCTGAGTCTGGTGCTCACCCATTAGGCCAGGACAATTGACCATCAAGCCCCCAGGAACTCCCTGGGGTGCCTTCCCAGTGTGGGATAACAGGACCATAACTAGCTCTGTACATGGGATGAGACTCAGGCCTCTTGTTCATGCTGTAGCTTTAACAACTGACCTATCTCCCAAACATAGACTTTCCATTCTTTGCCACATGAAGGAACTGAAAAGCTAAGGTTTTGTTGTTTTCTTTGTTGGGGGGGAAAAAACCCTCTGATTATGTTTCTATTCTTTTGTTACTTAGAGTTTAAATGAATCCTAGTCCTTAGGCAAATCTCAGACCAATTAAGTCAAAAATCTCTGGAGAGGAATCCCATCTTAGATTTCTGTTGCTGATGTAAAATAGCATGGAGGAAAGGTTTACTCCACATATACTTTCAGGTACCACTCCATCTATGTAGGGAAGCCAGCACAAAGACTCAAGCCGTGCAGGATCTTGGATACAGGAATGAGATACGAGGCCATGGAGGGGTGCTGCTTACTGACCTGCTCGCATGGATGGCGCGCTCAGCCTGCTTTCTTATCCCACTCAGGACACTGCCTGGGGTAGCACTACCCCACAGTGAGTGGATCCATTTCACATGAAACGTTAATCAAGAAAATGTCCCACAGGGTGTTTACCAGATAGCTCATGAAGGCATTTTCTTAGTCTCTCAACTAAGAAACCAGCACAGGTCAGTGTTATTTAAAGCCCTCTGAGTGATTTCTGTGTTCGTGCAGGGCAGTAGGGTTGGCATAGACTCTAAAAGCAGTAGAATTGGAAAGTCTTGAATGGAAAAGGACCTTGAATGATCCTTTTTTAAAAATCTCTGACTTTCAGATTGTAATGTGTGAATTATTACGAAGAGTGAGATTCATCAGAGGGAATATGACATTATAAAGCGGTCAACAGAGTCTGATCTTACATAAAAATGTTGCTAACTATATACTGGTATAGAAGCCTACTACAGTGGTACTTTATAGTCTGTGGGAGTTTCCCATTTGTTTTGGTTAGAAAATAAGAATTTAATTAAAAGTGCAGTCCAATTTTGAGAAATTTGCAATCTCCCAAATTACAATTTAGTACATATACTGAAAGCACCATGCTGGGAGAAAATTTTATGGTATTTGAGGACTGCTTATTACTACCAGCAATGCTGTGTCTAAGTCATTAATTGTACTTTCCCTTTTTTGCATAAAGTACCATGTTTTTGTATTTTTTAATTTTGAATTTTTTTTCATTTTTATTAAACATGGTCTTTGACAGTTTCATACATGTATGTAATACATGGAATGTAATATATGGACATAATATGTGTATGTAATAACTCTGGTCCCATTTCCGTTCCATCTCTTCCAAACCTCTCTTACCCTTTGCATCCCATCTGTCTGCCACCACTTTGTGCATGATCCACTGACTTAAACCAGGAACATCCACATGGGCATGGGATGGAACCTTCCACAGGTGCATAGGGGACTCACCAGGGGCTGATCACTAAAAGTGATGAGTCTTCTTCCAGCATCTATCCATACCCAACAGGTCCCCATGATCTCACAGCCCATCACCTTGACAGAATGTTGGCAGCCCTTGCATCAAGTCTGCCCAGCAGCCTGCTGCTCTGAGTTCATGGCTGCATTCACCATGTCATGTGATACCATGAAGACAGCAGAAGAGAGGACAGAAAGATCTATGATGAGACAGACAATAGGGAGGAAGTCCGTGAAGTGCTGTCTGTGCTACAGAGCATCAGACTGTCAAAATCCACAGGACAGAACAAAGTGTGTTAATGAATGGCCACTAGGGGATTCACAAAAGAGAAAAAAGTGCCCAAAATAAGTGACAGGCGTGTCAAGGAAAGTGAGGTCTCGCTTCTCCCTTGGGAAATGTGAGGCATGCACACACATAAAGATGATTGCTCCTTTCAGAGCTCTGTGCAGCTAATGGAGCGGCCACCATGACTTACCACAGGATGTTGTATTACAGATGTTTCCTTTGATTCCACAGGGCAACTGACTTATGGCCTGAAACAAAAGAACACTAAAGCAGAGGTCTACTCTCACAAATTTCAACAACTACTATTGTATGAGCTTATTAAATTTTATAGGGTAGTATGAAAGCATTTTAAAGTTCATAGTGTCATTTCTCAGTGAAACTTGCAAACAACCAAACACTTTGAAACTTGAATTCTTTACCTTGCCATATATGTTACAGTTTTTATCACTCAAGAATAAAATGTTAAGTGCAGAAAATCTTCACAGGGATGTTGGAAATGAAACAGTTTTTATTAGTAAGGGATTTATTGTACATCATGCTTTAAGTTTTCTAAGGTTGTACTGTAATAATGATTCCATTAAAAAGTAATGAATATCACTATTTGGTAAAAAATGACATTTTGGTAATATAAAATTGACGGTACTGTTAACTGCTTAAAATATTTGTTGGGCTGAAATATTTTAGAGGTAGGCTAAGCAGAACTCAGGGTTACAGGTGAGTTATGGGTTTTATGTTATAATTTGAAAATATTTATTTACTATTCTATCCTCAATCCTATATTCTAACCAAAGAGAACATTAACATATTCCATTAAGACATATTTTCTTTTGTTAATTTTTCTGATCTAAATAAGGCTGTAATTTCTCAAAACATTCCAAAAAGATTTGAAATAACTTGAAATTTTGAATCCACTCTGAAATAGCTATTATCCTTTTCTAGTTACTGTAGTCCAGATTCTTTATTTGGTAAGTCCCAAGAGTTCATACACATCAAAAAAGAGTAGATAAGTGAATTCTCCTTAAAAGAAAATTACACACACACACACACACACACACACACACAAACTGATAGCTCTATGTGAGGCCCTCAGGGCTCTGTTGATAATGTGGCTGTCAAGAGAGCACTGATGTTGGGAATTCTACATGCCTGTGGAAAGAGGACATCTGGAAGCAATAGTGCTTTGACTCGAATTCTGAAAAGAAAAACATTCTCTAAAAATGGCAAAAGTGTTGCATCATAAATTGAGTTGTCATTGAATTAGCAGAGTCTGACTTTTCTGAATATTTCCTATTGGTTTAGAATTCAAAATACTTAACTAGTACCAGAAAATCACTGCATACATCAAAACAGAAGAAAATATATTCCCTTTTAGCTTCTAACCAACTATGTAGATTATAAACCCAAGTGTTACATGATAATCCTGGGGCAAGTTAATTCACCACCCTAATAACTTATATTTATAGATGTAGAATTGCAGAAAATATTTTGATTTGAAATGGATCTCACAGCTTTGATGATACCTCAAATATTTAAGCCATGATCTCCAAGATAGATTTGTCCAGTAGTAAGCTTTAATTATAATCTAACTCCCTCCCACCATCCATTTTCTGCTTATTTACTCTTCTAGCTGACAAAAAGCCTGGAAAACAACTGGCCACTCCAGTGTTTCCAGAGCTCTGCTTATGCATCACTGTTCACCAGTGCTGCTAAGGTCCCAGCACTGCTGAACACTGGCACATCCAGCCAAATGGAAAAGCCCCCACACCCAGACATACCCAGATGTCTGTGCCAGCACCTTTGGGTGCAGCTGAGGCCACAGACAGGTTAGAATATAAGGTGTTGCTCGTTCTTTAAATGTCATAAGGAATTTTAAAAAGACATATATGTCTGTATTTGTCATATTTATACACACACCAAGCTGGGGCTAAATACAAATTTGATTTGAAAAATAATTATCTTTACAAAAAAAGCAGCATTTTGGATATTTTTGCATGAGATATCATAATACTGGTATCTTTTTTGTAGCTCTGTCCCAACTGAAACTACAGTTCAAAAGTAATCCATAGTAAGCTAGCCAAACTCAAGTCTTTCTTGATTTTTAATGTGTAAAGTGGAGCCTTCCTGATAGGTGAATAATTTACTAAAGGTTATGATGACCCAGAACGTCCTGTTCCAACATGCATGGGTATTTCCTGGTAAACTAATTCACAACATGGTACAATTTGGTGTAAAATGAAATGAGACCTTGGGCTAAGCTTCCTGTCACAATTTCACCAATAAACTTAAAATTTTAACATATCATTAAGTGGTTATAAATGGAAAATTTGATAAACATCCTGTGATGGTTTGTATATTCTTGGGCTATTGAATGGCACCATTTGGAGGTGTGGCCTTGTTGGAATAGGTGTGCCCTGGTTGGAGGAGGTGTGTCACTGTGGGTGTGGGCTTAAGACCCTCACCCTAGTTGCCTGGAAGTCAGTCTTCCACTAGCAGCCTTTGGATGAAGATGTAGAACTCTCAGCTTGGCCTGAGCCATGCCTGCCTGTTTAATGCCATGCTCCCACCTTGATGATAATGGACTGAACCTCTGAACCTGTAAGCCAGCCACAATCAAATGTTGTTGTTTTTTTATAAGACTTGCCTTGGTCATGGTGTCTGTTCACAGCAGTAAAACCCTAAGACACATCCACTTTATTCTGTACTCAATATTAGTCAGAGAAAGAAGTAAACAATCAATTTCTGTTTCTCCGGGAAGAAAGACATTATATTTTACTGTTTGGGGAAAGGTCCTCAAATCTGACTATGAAGTTGTTTCATTGAAACCTTCTGAGTTGAGACTGTAACTAATGACTGAGTATCTGCCTGGTGTGTGAAGGCCCTAAATTCAATGGTCCATATTTCAAAAGTATAAAAAGGAAAAGAATAAATACTAGGCCCACATATACTTAATAATGTTAATTTAAAAATAGAAGGATGTTGGAGATATTTATCCAAATCCTATAAAGCAATCACCCTAGTTAACACTAATCTCACTCTATCAGTGGTTCACAACCTTCCTGATGCTGTGACCCTTTAATTCTGTTCCTCATGTTACAGTGACCCCAACCATAAAATTACTTCATTTCTACTTCACAACTGTAATTTTTCTACTATTCTGAAGCGTAATGATCTGTGTTTTCTGATGGTCTTAGGCAGTGCCGGTGAAAGGCTTGTTCAGCCTCCCCAAGGGGGCACAGCTCACAAGTTGTGAACTATTGCACTAAATGACTTCATAATTCCTACTTCGTTTCTTTTTTAATAGAAAAAGTGTACTTTTAGCATTCATCATGTTTATCCTAGAAACAGAAATAAAAATAAATTATAGCTAGCATATTGTGGTAACTTTTTAACAGATCATAAAAACCTAGATTGTATAGAACTATAAACATAGTGTCATGCTATGTTACCTAGTGGAATGAGAATTATATTACTCCCAAACTAAGGAAAATACTAAAATACATAGAGCCACATTCATTTCTGGTGTAATATAAAAGTTAAACACTAAGCCCTGCCACAAATTAATTCTTGATGTTTTTTTTTAAAAAGATTGAAATCATTTAAGTATCTGCTTTAAGCACAGCTAAGAAAAAGAAACGATTGATTCCAGAACAGAAAATAAAACTCTCTCTACATACAGATGGCATTGCAAATGTATATAGAAAGTCACAGATAATTAAAAACCTGCAAATACTAGTAAACAAATTTAGCAATATCCATTGTAACTGAGTGTGGTAGTCCAAGCCTGTAATCTCAGCACTCAGAAAACAGAGAGAGGCAGGAGGATTACAGGGTTAGGGTTAGTCTGTTACACTACAAGGCTTGAGAATGCAAAAAGGTCATTTAAAAGGCAATCCATACAGTAGTATCTAATAACATGCCTGAAGATTATAGGAGTTCTGAGAGGCAATAAAAAATAGAAATTAATGAAAAAAATTATGTGACTGGATTAAAAATATTAATGTAATATATATAAGTACTACACAAAGCTAATAATAGTTTCAATTCAATGTGTATCAGAATATTAACAGCTGTTCTTTAAGAACTAAAAGATGAGTTTACAAATTCCTACCACAATTTAAGGACTCCTGAGTAAATTAAGAGGGAAAGGTCTTAAGCTGGGTAGATGGCTTGTGGGACAAAGGTACTTGGTGCCAAGCCTGATGACCTCGGTTCAAAGACTTTCCCTGGACCCACATGGTGGGGGAAGAGAACCAACCCCCAAGGTTGTCTTCTGTCTTCTATGAATGTCCTCAGGCTCATGTGTACACAGGTACACAAAATAAATAAACAAATCAATACATGGGAAGACACTTTAAGTAAAGAAATGCAGTATTAGCAATTTCAAAACTTACTATAGATGTATAGTAGTTGAAACAGTATGGTATGATCATATGTAAAGCTAAACACATTGGTGGGAGAGATAGAGACTCAAAACATACCATATATCTATAGACAATAGGTGTTTACTGGGTGCTAAGTCCATTCAACAAGGAGAAACTTTTTCAGCAAATTATGCAAAAGAATACAACTACATTATACTACATTAAAGAAAATGAGCAATGTATTGTGTTTGAGCTCCCACCAATAATGTTAGTGTAAATAATCGCTGTGTGTCCATTAAAATATATTATTAAACATTAACTTCAAATGGAGCAATGGCCTAAGAATAAGGCCTAAACACCATATAGTTGTGCAAATAAAGCAGAAGGCTGAAGCTCTAAGCTCAGTAGACACTTTAGATACATATGAAAAGAACGAGCAGCGAAAGATACAATAGGTAAGCTGTACTTCATCACAAATAGAGTTCTGTGTAAATCACATTTATCAAGAAAATAATAAGGGCAATATAAGAAAATATTTGCATACTCCACAAGCACTTAATATCCATTATATATTAAAGAAACACTTCAGTAAGAAATCGGCTTTGAAATAGTTAAAGGATTTGAATCAACACTTCTCCTAATGAGCCATGCAAGTGGCTACATTGTGTATTTAAAGCTTCTCAATATCATGTATTATTATGGAATTAATTCTGGAATTTGAAGCTACAAGATGACTTAGGCATGATAGGGTGGCAACATCAATTAAAACAGAAAATAAGAAATCCTGGCAAGAGGGAATTGAAATTCTTATACCTTGCTAGCAAAATGTAAAATGGTGCAGCCCACCATGAAAGCAATTTGGAAGATCCTCAAAAGGCTGAATGTAGAATCACCATATGACTTTACAGTTCTACTCCTGCATGCATAAGCGCGCGCACACACACATGAGTTCAAACAGGAGCTGAAACAAGGTAGCTGCAAGCATGACAGTGTTCATTATTCCATTGTCCTCAGTAGCCAAATGGTAGTAAGAAGCCAAGTATCCCTGTGCAGTTTAATGGATAAACAAAACGTAGTGTGTACATAGAACAGGTCGGAAGCAGGTCCATGACCGTACACACTGCAGTATGGACACAAGTCTCATGATCCCACCGATATGTCTGAAATAAGTGAACTCACAGAAACAGACCGTAGATCAGAGATAAGCAGAGTCTAGGGAAGAGGGGAAGGAAGCTCCTGCTTGCTGACTATGATTCTGTTTGAGGGTTACGGTGGCAGGTGGATTAACAGTCGTAATGGTGTGCACAGCCTTGGGCATCTAATTAATGACATTGACTGAGTTGTTCTGTCCAAGATAGTTAATAGCAAATTGTGTGTGTGTGTGTGTGTGTGTGTGTGTGTGTGTGTGTGTAATTTTAGCATAGTACTTCTCACTTGGTTATAGATTCAAAAACCATTTTACTTCATAATTCAGCATGGTAAAATGATAAGATCCAAAATCTAAGTGTGCTAGAGCGATAAGTAATCACATTTTAACTTCTATATAAAAGGCCAAATTCTGCAGGCTTAATACCTTAGACTTGGGGACTTGAAGATGAAGATGAGGATGACATTTGAAATGCAAGTGCACTAACTTTTCAAGTCTATTAACCAAGCAAGTCTATACCTATCTGTGACTATAAATATCTCGCTCCACCTCCACTAAGCCCTCCTTCCATCAGTCAGCCTTCCACACACAGAACCCCTTACGTAATGTGAACGATGCAGAGCGGTGAAACACCGGGGTTTGTCCTTCGCCTGGCCCATCCCACAGGAAAAACAGGGCATGTCTCCTTCTGAGCATTATTCCAGGACTCTGTAAAGAACTTTTTCCATGAGAACTTCAAACTGTCTTTTCAGTGTATTCATAATAAGATTCAATCACTGCGGAAATACATTTGAAAGACTTGATTCGGGACATGCTTCAGTGAGACACTAATGGCTTCCCCTCTTCACTGAGTTTTGTGCTCATGGGCGGCCACCCACCCATTCACGCAGCAAATACACCATACAGAAAGTCACGGAGAACCAACACTCTGCACGCTGCTCACACCGCCGAGTGCCTCGAAAGGAGCTCCTTACAATCCTTACAGAAAAGATGAAGTGGAGCTATATTTTGTAGGGGAAAAAGGTCACAGCCCTGTTATGTAAGATATGAGAGTCATCATTCGGAGGTAAAATTCTTTTTACAAAATAGAAACAGTCACTTCTGGAAGTTTAATGGATTTTATACACCTTCAAAACCTAACAGCAATTTGGAAGAGTTTTAAATGGGTCTCTCTTGCTCCTTGATTTCACTGAAGTTCATTTCATTAAGATTGTTTTTCTCATAAAATAAAACCAGTCAGATTCTGTCTGATAAGTTAGTTCATTATTTTTTGTTAGAATTCATATTAACACCAAAATACCATTCCCTGGACTGCAGGCTGCTCCGTTCCATGTCAGCCATTAGGACAACGGAGCAGCCACTGTCTGTCACATGACTGGCTGCTGCGGTGGATGAAGAGACCCCTGCAGCATCTAAAAGTGATGTTTAAAAAATCCATCTAGAAGCACATATTTGTTCTTTGCAGTCATTTTAAAAGTCAAGTGTCATAGTCGTGTCTGGCTTCCAGCAGCAAAGACATAAAAATAAGCCCCAAACTCAGAACAAGACTAGAATATCCATGAAGGATCCAAAGCGTAGCCTAGCTGTGAGACGTTTCGCTCAGTTTATTTGAATGTATATAATAAGATAATATTAATTGTTACATATATGACTCAAGACTAGAAAACATGATATTAAATCAACTGGTGTTAGGTTTTTGTAAAATCTCAGCACAAAAGAGAAGGAGGAATGAAGTTGCACCCCAACACAAGAAGCCACTGCAGCTGCCAGCTGACAGGAGAGGAGCCCTCAGTTTTCTTCGCTGCATTGATCCATCAGTGTGGTCCATCAGCCACACTCCAGTGCAGGTTTTGTGCTCAGGAGTGGTTGGCCCACACAGCCAGACACCATGTTGTTGTTTTTTGAGAGAGAAATAATATTAGCCGGACAGGTAATGAGGTGGGGAAGAACCAAGGAAGAGTTGGGGGAAGGAAAATAATATGATCAAAATATGTTGAATGAAATTATTATCAAAGAATTAAAACTTTATTTTAGAAAAAGAGAGAGATTATCTCTGCATCTGGGCAGACTATAGACTCAAGTAGTTTTATGGGATACATTAAGAAACTTTCAAGGACTCTAACTTTATGCAAACTGTTCCTGCAGCTAAAAAACAATTACAAGTTTTCGAGTGTCCAGAACTGTTAAGCCTCAGACATTTAACCTGTTTACAAGTTAACACATTATTTATCCAGTTTCATGGATATTTGTGAAGTACACAAGACTTCTGACAGATTAGCCAGAGAGGCAGCCTTTGTGCAAGATACCTGAGCCTCCTGCCCATCGGCTATCTCACAGGAGAGCAGGTGTTGTCTGTGTGTGTCATGGGGTGAGAGACACAGCACAATACCGAGCTTGTGAACCTGTCTTTAATAGCAAGCACTAAGTGTACTGTGCCTCCAAACTGTGCAAACCTTCTCTCTGCTCTAGTGGGAACACGTTATCTTTCACAACTGTGTACTATACAAATATCACTGGAGGGATAGGCCAGAATGCAGACATTATCTCTGCTTTCAAAACATATTGACACACAACGATAGAGAAACCTTGTCTGACCACAAACGTCTTTTACAAAGGCAGTAAAGAAAAGACATGATACACAAACCAGGCAAAACCAGGAAAGCAGTATCTCAGACCCACTTCCTCTTTAGTGTGAAGAAATATCACATGAAATAGGAACAAGGTAAGCCAGTTAACAGCAGGCAGTATGGCACTGGTAGTGTGTAGAAAGATGTGATTTTAAAATATAAACATGGAGGAAATCTATCGCTTTAGTAGACTTTAAAGCATTAAGAACTAGAAATTATTATGGAAAGTAAAATAAACCAGGCACAGAAAGACAAAATACCATGTTTCCATTCATATGGTTATCCTGTGTTTTAATTTGTATATATGGGAGATATGAGTAATGGAACAAGAAAAGGACAGTAAGAAGAAAAAAGACCGTAAGGCAGGAGAGATGGCTCAGTGAGTGGATTTATAAAGCACTTGGCACGTAAGTGTAAGAAGCAGAGTTCTGATCCCCAACACCCAACTATGTTCACAGTGCTTGGGGGTCACCCGATGATGTTCACAGTGCTTAGGGGCAGGGGTGGGATCCCAGGAGCAAGCAGGACAACTGACTACCCTGATAATCCTGCTCTGCTTGGTGAGAGACCTTGACTCAGTCAGGGAAGGCCCTCCACAGTGACCTCAGGCTTCCACAGTGTGCAAGGCACATGTGTGCCTACACACATGCAGACAGGCACTCACACACATACTATAACAGTTAAAAAGAAGTCTCAACAGAGAGAAGCAAAAAGCAGGTGATAGAATGTGCAAAGCAGGAAGACAGAGAGGACTGTCGGGGACGGACGAGGAGACCAAGGAGAGGCTTGGAACCTGGGGCACAGGGCGAGGAACACAGTAGGAGGACTAGTAAGAACAGTGCATGGAAACTGCATAACATAACCCATTTATAATACATACTAACTTTAAATACATTAAAAAGCTATTCCACATTAGAAAAATTGGAAAATATAGCTGAATTCATCTTATTAGCAGACTGGGAGGTTCGGGGGGAGGACTGTGTAGACATCCAAATACACATAGACAGTATCTTGAGTTGATAGAGTATTCATAATATTGGTACAAAAATACACAATTTAAGGTTCCTTGAAGATTGCAATTTTCATTATAATATCCTTTCTCATGCTCCCACCCTGGAATGATAAGCCCTCCAGGATGCATGAACATGGGTCTCCTTGCTTGTTTATACTTTAATACAGCATGGTTGAAATACATCCATACATACACTGGATCAAGTAATTCTTAACCCTGGCTGTACACAGAAGTTTTATGTTGCTCATGAAAGTGAACTCCAGGTTCAGAATCTCGTTGCTCCACTGACTCCAATTCAGACATATTTCTAGCGTGGCAGGGTTACAGATATTCAAGTATTTGTATGCCTCACCATGGATTCAGGGACACTGATTCCGAGATGATGTCGTTTGTATGGGGGCAAAGCATGGCTCCTGAAACAGAAAAGACTTAACAGCTATTACCGTGATTAGTGGCACTCAGAAACCAGTCCCTATCAGATGAAATCCTTAGCCTACTATTTATTTCATCTTGCTAAGGAGAAACTAAGGTTTTAAATTTAAATTGATTTAATTTACTGATTAAATCAGTTTAAAATAAATCAAACTTACATGCTATGAGGACGATAATTTCTAAGAAATTATCAGCGTTGAAGACTGAAATTCTTTATTTAGTATTTTCTTTATTTATGTTTCAGATGTTATCCCTTTTCCTAGTTTTCCCTCTGAAAACCTCTTATCCCTTCCCCCCTCCCCCTGCTCACCAACCCACCCACTCCCACTTCCTGGACCTGGCAGTCCCCTATACTGGGGCATAGAACCTTCATAGGACCAAGGTCCTCTCTTCCCACTGATGACTGACTAGGCTATCCTCTGCTACATATGGAACTAGAGCCATGAGTTCCACCATGTGTTTTCGTTGGTTTGTAGTTTAGTCCCAGGGGGCACTGGAGATACTGATTAGTTCATACTGTTGTTTCTCCTATGGGGCTACAAACCTCTTCAGCTCCTGGGGTACTTTCTCTACCTCCTTCATTGGGGTCCCTGTGCTCCATCCAATGGATGGCTGTGAGCATCCACTTCTATATTTGTCAGGTACTGGCAGAGCCTCTCAGGAGACAGCTATACCAGGCTCCTGTCAGCAAGCTCTTGTTGGCATCCACAATAGTGTCTGGGTTTGGTGGTTTTCTATGGGATGGATCCTCAGGTGGGGCAGTCTCTGGATGGTCACTCCTTCAGTCTCTGCTTCATACTTTGTCTCTGTAACTCCTTCCATGGGTATTTTGTTACCCCTTCTAAGAAGGACCAAAGTATCCACACTTTGGTCTTCCTTCTTCTTGAGTTTCATGTGCTAGATCTCAGAAGATGGAAAGATCTCCCATGCTCATGGATTGGCAGGATTAATATAGTAAAAATGGCTAACTTGCCAAAAGCAATGTACATATTCAATGCAATCCCCATAAAAATTCCAACTCAATTCTTTATAGAGTTAGAAAGGGCAATTTGCAAATTCATCTGGAATAACAAAAACCCTAGTATGGCAAAAACCATTCTCAACAATAAATGAACCTCTGGTAGAATCACCATCCCTGACCTCAAGCTGTACTACAGAGCAATTGTGATAAAAACTGCATGGTTCTGGTACAGCAACAGACAGGTAGATCAGTGGAATAGAATTGAAGACCCAGAAATGAACCCACACACCTATGGTCACTTGAACTTTGACAAAGGATTTAAAACCATCCAATGGGAAAAAAGAGAGAGAGCATTTTCAACAAATGATGCTGGCTCAACTGGCAATTAGCATGTAGAAGAATGTGAATTGATCCATTCTTATCTCCTTGTACAAAGTTCAAGTCTAAGTGGATCAAGAAACTCCACATAAAACCAGAGACACTGAAACTTATAGAGAAAAAAGTAGGGAAGAGCCTCGAACATATGGGCACAGGAGAAAAATTCCTGAACAGAACAGCAATGGTTTGTACTGTAAGATCAAGAATTAACAAATGGGACTTCATAAAAATTGCAAAGCTTCTGTAAGGCAAAGGACACTGTCAATACCACAAAAAGGCAACCAACAAATTTGGAAAAGATCGTTACCAATCCTAAATCCGATAGAAGGCTAATATCCAATATATACGAAGAACTCGAGAAGTTAGACTCTAGAAAACCAAATAACCCTATTTAAAAATGGGGTACAGAGCTAAACAAAGAATTTTCAACTGAGGAATACCGAATGGCTGAGAAGCACCTAAAAAAAAAAAAAAATGTTCAACATCCTTAATCATAAGGGAAATGCAAATCAAAACAGCCCTGAGATTCCACCTCATACAGGTCAGAATGGCTAAGATCAAAAACTCAGGTGACAGCAGATGCTGGCGAGGAGTGGGGAAAGTGGAGCACTCCTCCATTGCTGGTGGGATTGCAAACTGGTACAATCACTCTGGAAATCAGTTTGGTGGTTCCTCAGAAAATTGGACATAGTACTACTCGAGGATCCAGCAATACCACTCCTTGGCATATACCCAGAAGATGCTCCAACATGTAATAAGGACACATGCTCCACTATGTTCATTGCAGCCTTATTTATAATAGCCAGAAGCTGGAAAAAGTCCATATGTCCCTCAACAGAGGAATGGATCCAGAAAATGTAGTATATTTACACAGTGGAGTACTACACAGCTATTAAAAACAATGAATTTTATGAAATTCCTAGACAAATGGATGAATCTGGAGGATATCATCCTAAGTGAGGTAACCCAATCACAAAAGAACACACATGATATGCACTCACTAATAAGTGGATATTAGGTCAGAAGCTCGGAAGCCTGAAATTCTTTATGGCAGGCACCATATCAAAATACCTTTAGATCTTTGCTAAATTATAGTTCATATACTCTCCATAAGATTTAATAAATTGGTTTTACCATGTGATATCCTGATGGTGTTTTTAAGGTCACCAACTGACTTAGAGAAAAAAAAAATCAATGAATTTGAAGGAAAGTAGAAATTATTTGAGCTAAGAATAGTGAGATTAGTAATTCAGAAAAAAAAATATATATATATACAAAAGGCAATGAGGTTCCTCCTGTATCAAAACCATGAGTCTGTCTATTACTGAATGTTCTTTGTGGACCATCCCTATGCTTGGGTTAATTCATTCCATCCTCATACTGGACGTGGCATTTGTGTTTGTGTAGCCATCATTGTCTAGTGGAGACAAAATTAAACACGGAGGTTTGTATTCTAACGTTTTCTAATAGGATCTCAGAGTTTACTTATTCCTACAGAATATCTGTCAAGTGCGTTTTACACTTTGATTCAAAAACAGCCATTTAGAAATTCCAATGGAGGAGTTAGGGAAAGGACTGAAGGAGCTGAAGGAGTTTGCAACTCCATGGGAAGAACAACAATATCAACCAACCAAACTCCCAGAGCTCCCACGGTCTAAACAACCAACTAAAGAGTATACATGGAGGGATCCATGGCTGCAGCCACATATATAGCAGAGGATGGCCTTGTTGGGTGTCAATGGAAGGAGAGACCCTTGGTCCAGGGAATGCTTGATGCCCCAGTGTAGCGGAATCCCAAGTCCGGGAAGCTGGAGTAGGTGAGTGGGTTGGGGAGCACCCTCATAGAAGCAGGGAAAGGGGAGATGTGATAGGGGGTTTGCAGAGGGGAAACAGTGAAAGGGGATAACATTTGAAATGTAAATAAATAAAATATCAAATAAAAAAGTAAAGAAACTAGAAGGAAAAAAAAAAAGAAATCCCAAAGATTGTAAATTCCCACTCTCTCCCTCCTTGCTTAAAAAAGATTCAAAGAAAATGAGCCAGCCTGTGGTCACTATCTAGTTCACACATAAAAACCATCTCATCTAATTGGTGCCATGCATTGTATCTCCCCCACTGTCTCCTCCTGCCCTCTTCCAGATGTGCAGGATATAGGCACACAGGAGAATGGTAACGCTGATAGGGTGGAAGACACTATCACAGCACTCAACTCAGCCGAGGATGCCTGAGAGAGCAGCCGTGGACCCCTACCCATCATGAGTCGGTTCTTGTCCTGTGTCCACTCTGGCTCATGTTCTCTGGCATTAGTATCACTAGTGCAATACATACTAGCAATGTTAGTTACTTGACCCATGCACTTAAGTTCTGACCAGTCAGCTTGAAATCTGAACAATGCAGGCCTTTACAGCATCCTTTTGGACCAAGGAAAAGAGCCCATCTTTAATCCTAACAGTGAGTTGTAATGAGCAGCGTTGCCTCATCTCTAGCCTGCATAGGTGGAGACGCTGTGAAAGGTGATAAAAACTCTGGGACTTTCTCTTGGTGCCTTTGGGTGATTATGAGTGTGAGAAAAGCTCCCCCTGCCTCGTCTTTCTCCTACAGTACTGACTTCAGCTTTGTAAACAGGAAGGCTGCTGAGATTGGCATTCTCTTATCTCGTGATAAGGCCCACAGGCTGAGTGCACAGCAGTCCAGCTCCTCTGAATGAAAAAAGATAGCACATATGTGCTTTACCCCACAACACAGAAAAATTAAATTTAAAAAATAATATTTTATGTCTTTAAGAACGTTATACAGTGTATTTTGACCACCTCCTCATGGATACACTCCCACATTCCTAGTCACTTTTCAGCTTCTTGGTTGGTTTGGTTTTTTTCTTTTATTTAATTTTTTTACTGGTTATTTTATTTGCATTTCAAATGTTGACCCCTTTCTGGTTTCCCCTCCACAAACTCCCCATCACACCCCCACTTTGCTTCTAAGAGGGTGTTCCTTTAGCTACTCACCCACTCCTGCCTGAGCACCCTCGCATTCCCCTTACTCTGGGGTATCAGGCCTTCGCCTTCAGAGGACCAAGGACCTCCCCTCCCACTGATGCCAGATAAGGCCATCCTCTGCTACTTATACAGCTGGAGCTGTAGACCCACCCATATATACTCTTTGGTTGATGGTTTTTGTCCCTGGGAGCTCGGGGGGTGGGGGGGGGCTGTCTAATTCGTCAATACTGTTGTTCTTCCTATGCGGTTGCAATCCCCTTAAGCTCCTTCAGTCCTTCCCCTAACTCTTCCATTGGGGTCTCAGGGCTCAGTCCAATGTTTGGCTGTGAGTATTTGCACCTGTATTGTCAGGTGTTGGCAGAGCCTCTTAGGGGACAGCTATACCAGGCTCCTGTCGGCTTCTTGGCATCCGCAATAGTGTCTGGGTTTGATGTTTGCAGATGGGATAGATCCCTAGGTGAGGCAGTCTCTGGATGCCATTTCCTTCAGTCTCTGCTCCATTTTTTGTCCCTGGGTTTCCTTTAGATAGGAATGATTCTGGCTTAAAATTTTCTTTTAAGCCCATCAAGTCCAATGTGTTTGCCCAGAGCACTTTAGGGACGGGGCCTACTCTCGGAGCATGGTTGATGATCTAAGGATCACCACACTTAAAGGAGATTGGCTGTCTCTCTCCCAGCACTTACTAGCTGCTGCTAGCTGCTGGGATAGGAAAAAATATTTTAGTAATATTTAATGAGGCCTTATACCAGAGTGTGCACATGGTATGTGATGTTAGGGAAGGAAAAGCTAGATGTTTGACAACCCAGCAAGGCTGACTTCATTACTTTGTTCCTTTTCCACATGTTGCAGTATACTGAAGGTGACACATTCACAGAGGGGCTTAAATAGAGTCCTATAAATAAGCCTGTTTGATTGCTAACAATGCAAAAAAAAAACCCCAAAAACAAACAAACAAAAAATCTGATATCATCCTAATTGAGCTCGTTATAGTCTATGAATGTTAATAATTAAAAATATCAAGTGAAATGATAGGAAGTCAGGTAAGGATGATTACAGATTGTCTAAAACCTGCCCATATTCCACTCTAAAGCATACACTGTTTTCCCTTTAACTGGTCCTTTGTGGTTTCAGCCTACATACTACAAATAAGTCCATAGCTTGACACAAACAGCAGCAAGAACTGTTCCGATTAAAGAGGTTGGGCTTTAAATAGCCATGCCGAGAGCCAGGTGAATCCACCCTTGCTGTCTGAATTAGCAGCCAAATCTGGAGCAGGCCACTTCACACACTCAGTTGCTACAGATGATGAAGCAGAATTTGCTTTGAGCTGGAGCCTCATCTGACCTTGACCACCCATCACTAGCAAGTGCCAGAAGCTTTTTCCATACAATCAAATAGTATATTTTACTGCCTTCTTCTACAGTAATTAAGCAATAAATAAATAAATAAAGTATGCAATAGCTAAACAAAAATAAAGTTAATAGTGAGGTATAGATCTTCTTAAATGTTCTTTGTATTTGGTAAGCTTAGATATTACATGTTGGCTGTTTTGAGTTTGCGTCTCTGTTGCTATGGCAAACACTATAAACGGAAGCAACCTGAGGAAGGAGGAGGCTTATTTGGCTTACAGGTCACAGTCCATCACCCAGGAAAGCAATCGGGAACCTGGAGGCTGGAACGCAAGCAAAGCTTGGAGACGAACACTGTGCACTGCTTTTCACCCTCTGGCTGCTCAGCTGCCCTTCTTATAAAGCTCAGACCCACCTGCCCAGCAGTGGCACCACCCACAGCGTCTCAGACTTTCTCACATCATTTTTCAATTAAGGAAATACCTCAGGGTGATGGCTACAGACTAGTTGATCTAGATGATTTCTCAATTGATCTTCCCTCTCTCAAGGTGTCTCAAGCTGCCAGTAAGTTAGCCATTACATTGGCCCACCAACAAAACCAAGTTTCTGCTGGTCAGGTTGTACTAAGGCACTAGACACTTAGCTAGTAGTCCACCCAGAATGTCCTGAGATGTGGTATTTTTCAGAAATTTATCAAGGGATTATATTTTTCTCCGCCATTCAGTCCCCTAAGAAGGCCCATAGTTTGAAGACTATGAAAATTAAAGCTAATATTCTTTGTATTATGTCTGTCCAGTTTACTCAGGGCTAAAGCATGAATACATTCTCATAGAACTCTGCTCAAATAACTGCACAGAATCGTTAAGGTGGAAGGTACAAAAGTCAGCTGGTATCCAAGGGGACAAGCAGAAGTTCCAGCAGCAGTTGTGATTGGGGCTTAAATTTAGAAAAATTTGTAAGTGAAAATAACCTTGACAAGTTATGTCAGATGATGCCAATGTTATGAATAATGTGGTCCAGGTCACTGATCCAAGTGTGTCTGCTGCCCTGCCCTATGTACCCCCCAAACTGGGACTTCTGACACTTGTTCATTTTTGAAATATCAACTGTCAGACACCACCCAATAAAGCCAGGATGGGCTTTGTCAAGAGCTGAGATACTACTGTATATATACATATATATATATATACATATATATATATATATACATATATATATATATATACATATATATATATATATATATATATATATATATATATATAAAATCAAGTGTTTGAGTTCAGTGAGCTGGAAAGTAATTTTCCTCCGGTATCTCCTAGGATTCCACAGGCGCGCCGCCCCAGTGACACGGAGGCAGTTCCCGCACGGCGCTCACAGGATGGACTACCTGCACTTCGAGGACGACAGCCGTGGATGGTGGTTTGACATGGATATGGTGATCATCTATATTTATTCAGTGAACTGGGTCATTGGATTCGTTGTTTTCTGCTTTCTTTGCTATTTTTTCTTTCCGTTTTAGGAATCGTTGTACTCTGCTCTAATTGAACAATCATAAATGTAAACAACAATGGCTTGAACATTTTCAAAGTGTGCTTCGAAGTTTTTATAATATTGCATTATAAAAATTGTTAGTGTTTATAGAAATCCTGAGGGTAATGGATTTATTTATTAATTTCTTTCATGTAACAACCTAAACTTTATTCATGAGCTGGTCTCCAGCCATTAGAAACAGTGCACTACTAATTCATACTTTTTACTTTAGGACTTGGGGCTCTGATTTTACAATGTCATTTTTATACTTACTATGATTGTAAAGACTGAGGTTTTACCTCCATTTAAAAATAGTAGAAAAAATGAATAATCTGGATGGATACCATCATTATTACTAAGATGTTTAGTCAAGCACTATGTATTCTTAGGCAAATGATGTACGTTAAAGATAGACCATATTCTCTGGGAACTAATCAAGCAGGGTATATATTGCATTTTGATTTCTGAATATCTCTACTTCTGTCTCCTATTACCAAAAATGTGACTATCCTTTTGTAAAGACTTCATAGCTTTGGTGCAACATTTTTAACTATTGTAAGAACAAAATATTACATGCAGTAAGACTAACACCCAAGAGCTATGTTTGAGAGCCATATTAACACCTTCCAACTTCACAATGAATCACTTGAGAAATAACAAATCTGACTTTTAGTAACCTTACTGATCAGTGCATGTCCAAACTGTAATTAACCTGGTGATTCATTTAACTAGACAGTTGTCAACTATATTGTCAATGTGCAATAAAGAGTGGCTTTTACATTTTTATTGTTTTTTGACTTAATGTGTGGAATAAGGAGTTGCCAAATGGAGTTATGGAATTATATAAAGAAAATGGTATTCTATTCTATTACAGTTGTTATAGTTAAGTTCTTTCCAAGAAAAGAAAACATATAACCATAACAACGTGAGCAGGAGACGGGGACAATATCGGGATTCAGAGTGAAGAACACTAAGCAAAAGGAGACATAAGCCAATGTGTTGACTCAGACAGGATTTTATAAATTAGCAGTAATGAACTGCTACTCCACCCTTTCTGCCTGTCTTGCTGTAACCTGATAAGAAACATGTGACTTGTGGCACTAATAATACCACCACCGTTCAAAACAGATACGCTGCACCAATTTAGACTGTAAATTGCCAAAACGCCAGCACAATTGTTGATTACATCAGATAAAAGCCCTAGATTGATAGTGCAATTTTCTAAGACATACAAAAGTGGTGTAGATTATTATTCTAATATTTATCTCTGTTTTCACAATTACAGTTGTAAAAACCATAATCAACTATATCAGACCCTTCAAATCCAGAAAACATAAAATTAAATACAATTCACAAAGAGATGCATGCTTGTGTTTATAAATGAATATCTATATTCGCTATGTTCTGGATAAAAACAATGTGGATATGGGAAACCATCGCTGCTCCCACAGTACATGCACTGATCAAACAATTAAAACACACACAGGGACGATGTATTAAGAGCCTTAAAACCAAATGCAGCTCTTTTCCAGGCAATTCATGGCTTGTGTGCCCTAGAAAGTATGTCTTGATTCATGCCTAAATTGTTTTAGAAGTTTTTTATTATATGCAAATTAAGAAAATAAGAATAATATTTCACAGAAAACATTCATTCACTTGTCTCTGGCACTTATTAGTTATTATTGTGTACCTGGGACCTAAAAACAAACATCTGTCTGCCTGTCCTAACACTAAAGTAATTACATTGGGAACATTTATTATAAATCTCTAATTTTACTTTAAAATAAGTTTACATTTTATACCACTGGAGGTAAAAGCTACAGAATACTAAGTGTAGTGCTTCCTAGAGCTCCCACTTTCTGACAAGCTAGATAGGCCTGATATGTCCATACACTGGGACAGGTAGGGATCACAGGAGGATGGAGGGTAAGCATGTTGCTGAGACTTTAGCCTGTCTGTTAAATGCATAGCATGCACTCCCTTCTGTCCCAGATCAAGCATTTTAGCATCTACAAGAGTCAGAGCACCTGAGGTCGTCCAGGCAAAATGATGATCACTTGACCCATCCCAGAAGTCATCTAAGCCTTTCCCTCTATCTGGAGGCAGAACAGCCAGGCTCCTCTCTGGTCGGTGTTTGCTCCCTTCTGATCTCCAGGAACCCCAGCTACAGCGTAGCCTATCTCCCACACTTTGACTGGGTGACTCCATATCCAGTACCATAATTATTTTCCTTCTGCATTCTAGCATACAATAATCAGGCGCATCTGCAACCACTTTTAACAACTCAGCCACCTCTTTAGCCCCATAAACTTAACACAAAAACTCACTGTGAGCCTCTCCAGCATCTTTCATATAATCACATAAAATTTCATTTTCCAATCAAGAACCGAAGAAAGGAAAAGAGAAATCCTAAATCTAATGAAATGCAATATTTGTCCCAGTAATATTATTTTAAAAGTTAATTCCTATGATTTATCACCAACAACAATTTCTGTTTCTATGGAGCTTAATAATTTGGAAGCTTAATTTTAAACACACATATATATATTCATAATAATAAATACCTGAATGAGCTACATTTCTAAATACTTTAATCAAGTCATTTATTTTTAATGAGAATTTCATGTATACATATAATGCATTCTTGAACTCTGATCCCCATTCCCTCCTTCCGGTTCCTCTGTGGGGAGCGGGTGTGGCGGCAGTCCCAAAGGCGCCAGGGACTGCAGCTAAGTCATATGACTTGCACCTGACTTCCTCATATAAGACACAAACATCTTGAGTGCTGCGCAGGTGTACCAGGATACAGGTGAATCCAATTTGGTGGAGATTTGCCCCTGCTGCCCTGATTAGCTGAAGCTGTGTGCCTGGTGAGGTGGCGTGGCCTGCTGTGCGTGGATGGGAACTGAGAGTATATAAGAGTGAGAGGCCCGGGTTAGAGGGAGGATTATTATTCGAGAGAGGATTACTATTAGGGGGGAGATATAAAAACAAGGGAGATATAAACAAGGGAGATATAAACAAGAAGAAACAGGACTGAATAAACGTGTGCAGAAGGATCCTGTAGCAGCGTCGTTCTTCCTGGCCTGTTGAGCGCGCGCAACAAGTGGTGCTGAAACCCGGGAAAAGAAACATCTTCAGGCAAGAGTGAAGACCCCCTGCTACAGGGAGGATTCAGAACTGCATAACGGGGAAGAAGGGGTTAATAAAGGTTCTCATAAAACAGACTGTTGAGAAGGATCCGGCGTGGATTCAGAACTCTTCAGCTGGGGAACGGTACTGATGAAGAGAAAGAAGAAAGATGAGGACTGAATAAACTGCTGTTAGAAGGACTGGTGGTCGCGTCGTTCTTGCTGGTTGAGAGTGGGCGCGACAATTGGTGGCCTGTACGGGGAACCAACTCCCCCACCGAGTTCAGAACTTTCAGCAGTCAGTGGTTGCTGGCAGGGTAAGTTCATGGTGAGTGAAACTTGGGACCCCAGGAGTTTGGGAAGGACCTCGGATAAAATAGAGGGGAATATAAAGTTGCCAGGAAGCAGGCACAAAGTAACGATAAGGTTCCTGGCTTTGGGACAAGTTAAGGTTCCTGGTTTGGGGACAAGTTAAGGAACTATGATAACCTCAGTGTAGTGATCAATAGATCCTCGCTGTGTAGTTATGCTTTTTTCTCCCATTGACCCTTTGTGGGTAGGTCTGATAGTTTTGGTCTTGTTTGTTCTGATATATGGACTCTGTTACTGTTTGAATCAAGAGGCAGTCAAGACAGGTCAGAAAATCCTTATAGAGCAACAAGAAAGTATGTCGGAAAAGGAGAAGGGCTTAAAAAGAAAAAGGAAAAAGAAGACACAGTAAAATCAGGTGGACAGAAAGGACAAAATAAAAGAGCCGAGGTGGAGGAGGAAGGCGAATTAGCTTCTGCTCCCCCTCCCTATGCCTCCTCAGCAGCCACCTATAGGTGGACCTTCTGTCCAGAGATTTGGCGTATTGACTCCCCAGATGGACACACAGGTGATTGAGGTTATGGTCTCATTACCACGAGGTATTGTGTCCATCTCCCCTGGGGATCGAGTAGATCAGGTGTTGACGTGGGCGAGAGGGTCTGTTTGTGTGTTTCCACAGGACCAGACGGAACCTCTTTGGGTGCTGGAGAGATTGGTGAGACGCTACAAGAATGAGGCTCCTGATCCAGTTGCCCCTGTGGATGTGGTGGATGATCCCACAAGCACAAAGGATGGAGCCGAGATGGGAGATCCTTTCAGTGTTCCAGAAGCCGATACCAGCTCGACATGACGTTCACATTTTTCCATGCCTTTTTGATCCCTGAATTTCCCTTAAAGAGATAGCCCCTCTGGCTATCTATCCCTTGCTTCAGGGAAGATGAGCGGGGATGAGAGCCCTGGGATGTATGCTTGTTATAGTGTGTGTTTTTTTTTGTGTTTGGCACATGTGTTAGGTGCAGAGTGTGCGGCCCGCACTTTCGCCATGGTAGCGTAGGCTTTTGCTGCAGTGGAGGCGGGACAATCTCCTCAGATTCGGTTTGCCGCTCTAAAAGAAATTATGCTGCGTTATGCCGTGGGGTGCGAGGCTAAGCACTGCACAGAGGATAGCTTGCTGTTGGCATCCTGTGGAAGGTACGTCTGATTGCATGAAGGTTCAGTGTCCTAGTTCCCTTCCCCTAGGAAAAACGACACGGGAGCTGGCCAAGACCTCTCTGGGTGATGAGCCTAAGGGATGGTTTTGTGTAGGGCCCCTATGCTTGCACACTGGGGATCAGACCTCTACCTTCACCCATGAGGCTTGCTTGCAGCAATTAAGATCTGGCCATAGGTTAATTAACATCCTGGCCTTTTGATGCACCTGCCACAAGCAAAACACAATCTCCCCAGGAGTGGCTTGGCATGATTGAGAGGTAGTCAGTGATAAGACTCCCTGGGCATGTCACCAACCTAAGACAGGGATCAAACCAATGCTGTTTGTCACCCAAGGACGGGTAAGGGGCATGGCTGCGGGGGGCTATCTACAGACATTCTCTCTGCCAAAAAAGAAAAAAGGGGGAATTGTGGGGAGCGGGTGTGGCGGCAGTCCCAAAGGCGCCAGGGACTGCAGCTAAGTCATATGACTTGCACCTGACTTCCTCATATAAGACACAAACATCTTGAGTGCTGCGCAGGTGTACCAGGATACAGGTGAATCCAATTTGGTGGAGATTTGCCCCTGCTGCCCTGATTAGCTGAAGCTGTGTGCCTGGTGAGGTGGCGTGGCCTGCTGTGCGTGGATGGGAACTGAGAGTATATAAGAGTGAGAGGCCCGGGTTAGAGGGAGGATTATTATTCGAGAGAGGATTACTATTAGGGGGGAGATATAAAAACAAGGGAGATATAAACAAGGGAGATATAAACAAGAAGAAACAGGACTGAATAAACGTGTGCAGAAGGATCCTGTAGCAGCGTCGTTCTTCCTGGCCTGTTGAGCGCGCGCAACAAGTGGTGCTGAAACCCGGGAAAAGAAACATCTTCAGGCAAGAGTGAAGACCCCCTGCTACAGGGAGGATTCAGAACTGCATAACGGGGAAGAAGGGGTTAATAAAGGTTCTCATAAAACAGACTGTTGAGAAGGATCCGGCGTGGATTCAGAACTCTTCAGCTGGGGAACGGTACTGATGAAGAGAAAGAAGAAAGATGAGGACTGAATAAACTGCTGTTAGAAGGACTGGTGGTCGCGTCGTTCTTGCTGGTTGAGAGTGGGCGCGACAATTGGTGGCCTGTACGGGGAACCAACTCCCCCACCGAGTTCAGAACTTTCAGCAGTCAGTGGTTGCTGGCAGGGTAAGTTCATGGTGAGTGAAACTTGGGACCCCAGGAGTTTGGGAAGGACCTCGGATAAAATAGAGGGGAATATAAAGTTGCCAGGAAGCAGGCACAAAGTAACGATAAGGTTCCTGGCTTTGGGACAAGTTAAGGTTCCTGGTTTGGGGACAAGTTAAGGAACTATGATAACCTCAGTGTAGTGATCAATAGATCCTCGCTGTGTAGTTATGCTTTTTTCTCCCATTGACCCTTTGTGGGTAGGTCTGATAGTTTTGGTCTTGTTTGTTCTGATATATGGACTCTGTTACTGTTTGAATCAAGAGGCAGTCAAGACAGGTCAGAAAATCCTTATAGAGCAACAAGAAAGTATGTCGGAAAAGGAGAAGGGCTTAAAAAGAAAAAGGAAAAAGAAGACACAGTAAAATCAGGTGGACAGAAAGGACAAAATAAAAGAGCCGAGGTGGAGGAGGAAGGCGAATTAGCTTCTGCTCCCCCTCCCTATGCCTCCTCAGCAGCCACCTATAGGTGGACCTTCTGTCCAGAGATTTGGCGTATTGACTCCCCAGATGGACACACAGGTGATTGAGGTTATGGTCTCATTACCACGAGGTATTGTGTCCATCTCCCCTGGGGATCGAGTAGATCAGGTGTTGACGTGGGCGAGAGGGTCTGTTTGTGTGTTTCCACAGGACCAGACGGAACCTCTTTGGGTGCTGGAGAGATTGGTGAGACGCTACAAGAATGAGGCTCCTGATCCAGTTGCCCCTGTGGATGTGGTGGATGATCCCACAAGCACAAAGGATGGAGCCGAGATGGGAGATCCTTTCAGTGTTCCAGAAGCCGATACCAGCTCGACATGACGTTCACATTTTTCCATGCCTTTTTGATCCCTGAATTTCCCTTAAAGAGATAGCCCCTCTGGCTATCTATCCCTTGCTTCAGGGAAGATGAGCGGGGATGAGAGCCCTGGGATGTATGCTTGTTATAGTGTGTGTTTTTTTTTGTGTTTGGCACATGTGTTAGGTGCAGAGTGTGCGGCCCGCACTTTCGCCATGGTAGCGTAGGCTTTTGCTGCAGTGGAGGCGGGACAATCTCCTCAGATTCGGTTTGCCGCTCTAAAAGAAATTATGCTGCGTTATGCCGTGGGGTGCGAGGCTAAGCACTGCACAGAGGATAGCTTGCTGTTGGCATCCTGTGGAAGGTACGTCTGATTGCATGAAGGTTCAGTGTCCTAGTTCCCTTCCCCTAGGAAAAACGACACGGGAGCTGGCCAAGACCTCTCTGGGTGATGAGCCTAAGGGATGGTTTTGTGTAGGGCCCCTATGCTTGCACACTGGGGATCAGACCTCTACCTTCACCCATGAGGCTTGCTTGCAGCAATTAAGATCTGGCCATAGGTTAATTAACATCCTGGCCTTTTGATGCACCTGCCACAAGCAAAACACAATCTCCCCAGGAGTGGCTTGGCATGATTGAGAGGTAGTCAGTGATAAGACTCCCTGGGCATGTCACCAACCTAAGACAGGGATCAAACCAATGCTGTTTGTCACCCAAGGACGGGTAAGGGGCATGGCTGCGGGGGGCTATCTACAGACATTCTCTCTGCCAAAAAAGAAAAAAGGGGGAATTGTGGGGAGCGGGTGTGGCGGCAGTCCCAAAGGCGCCAGGGACTGCAGCTAAGTCATATGACTTGCACCTGACTTCCTCATATAAGACACAAACATCTTGAGTGCTGCGCAGGTGTACCAGGATACAGGTGAATCCAATTTGGTGGAGATTTGCCCCTGCTGCCCTGATTAGCTGAAGCTGTGTGCCTGGTGAGGTGGCGTGGCCTGCTGTGCGTGGATGGGAACTGAGAGTATATAAGAGTGAGAGGCCCGGGTTAGAGGGAGGATTATTATTCGAGAGAGGATTACTATTAGGGGGGAGATATAAAAACAAGGGAGATATAAACAAGGGAGATATAAACAAGAAGAAACAGGACTGAATAAACGTGTGCAGAAGGATCCTGTAGCAGCGTCGTTCTTCCTGGCCTGTTGAGCGCGCGCAACATTCCTCCCCACTCCTTCAAACTTCCCCATCCAGATCGTTTAAGTCCACTGAGTCTGAATCCCCTTAGTGCTAACTGTGTGCATGAGTGTCAGGCTAGTACATTGTGTCAAGGCTCTCCGGGTCTACACTGAAGAAAACTGACTCTTCCTCTCCCAGAAGCCATCAGCTGCTTGTAGTTCCTCAGTTCCCACTGTGTGAGCCCCACCCCCGCCCATGCTGGCATCTTGTCTGGATGACTCTAGTGTAGGACTTGTGCAGTCCCAGCCTCTGTGATGTCACATGTGCAATGAACCTGCCATGTCAGAAAAAGTTTCACTGAAGTCATGCACGATCTCTGTCTTACAGTAGTCTCTCTACCACCTTTGCCATGGTAACCCCTGAGCCTTGAGAGGAAGCGATATGATAAAGATGTCCCACTTAGGGCTGAGCATGCTGCTTTATTCTCTGTCTTTAGCCTCTGAACATGGACCACTTGTGGCTTTTAATATTAAGCATTATCTACTGCACAAAGATGAAGGCTGAGAGAAACACTACTCTGTGGTTTTAAAGGAATTACTTAGGAGATGGTTTAATGCGCATGTCCATTTCATAGAACAGTAACAGTGGTTTCAATTTCAGAAATGTGCTTGGTGTCTTATTATTCAAGTGAAATCAAAATGACTTGTGGTGATTAATAATGTCAATTGCATGGGATTTAACACCATCCTAGAAGCAAATCTCTTGCTTTGTCTATGAGGGACTTTTCTATAATACATTACTGAAGTAGGAAGACCCGTGCCCAATGTAGGCAGCTTGATTTCATGGGCTGGAGTGCCAAAACAAAATACAATGGGGGTTGGGAGGAGCACTCGTCTTCTCTCTGCGTCCTGACTGTGGTTGCACTGTGACCAACAACCACCTCAAACTCCTGCCACCATGACTCCTGTGCTACAGTGAACTGTACCCTGGAACCATAAGCCCAGATAACCCTTCCAACTGTCCTTAAGCTGATTTTTGTGAGGGTATTTTCATCACTGAAATGAGACAAAATAATTTAATCCATTACTTTTGGGAGCAAACGTATCTACTCTTATCCTCTATTATCAGAGATGACTAAGAGGTGATGTAAGTTCACAAATTCACTTCTGAACATAGGGAGCGCACACCAAAGCAGAATGAGCTGGAAACTGCGCACTGAGCTCTAGCTCCTTCCATTAGGTAAACTTGCACTTCCCTTAGCTGTGGTACTGTGCACAGCTCCTGTGGCCACCACCAAGCATGAAGATAAACACTGAATGCTCCTTTTACTTCCCACCAATTAAAAGAAGGCCCACATGGTCTTCCAAAAACAGATGTGGTTTCTGAAAATAACAGAAGACTTAAAGATAGGAACTTTTTACTTACAAACAGAATTTTTAAAAACTGTCAAAGAAAAAGTAAATCAAGGAAGTATCGCCAATCAGTTACTCATTAACAAGCCAGTTGTGAATTTGGTCTTGTCTGATTTTAGCTAATATTTAAGTCTATTTTAGATATCATACTACTGCTTTCTCTGATTTCACTGTAGTAAGAAAGGAGGCTTCAGTAGGAACAACAGTAGTGAGTACATTGCATAAAGCCCATGGTTTGCAGTCATTAATATAAAAGTTCAGTACTTTACCAAGAAGATATGTTCAGGTGCTGTATCAGAGAATTCCAACAAGGTCAAAAGAGTTAATAATTAACCAATAGTGAGAGGATATATATGTATTTATTCACTCATTTGAACAGAAAAATAAGCAATACTAAGAGAAAAAAGGTTACTATACAAATAAGTACTGTGAAGAGGTGAGCATGAATTTCATTTAATAATAAACACTATACTGTTTACACTTTAATCACAAATGTTTGTGTTTCTGGCCCAACACAATGAAGAGTCAAAAGTTACAAGACTTGATAAAATTTAAATGAAAAGAACATTTAGAGCAATATCCCTAGAATTATCATCAATTCTAGAATGATACATGCAATCAAGATTCTGTTACCATGTCTAACACTGCTAAACTTGGTCCGATCCATTTGAGCACTAACAAAACATACCAACTCCATTACAGTTAGTCAGAATCAGAGGTCTCACGTGCACTGTCACTAATGGTGGGGAAAGTTCTCAGGCCTTGCTGTCTCGCAGCTCTAAGTTGGTGCAAATGTTCTTTCATGTCTGGAGAAATATGGAAGATTCTTCCTTCTAGGCCAGGCACTGCAATTACTCCCAATGGCCCATCTGTTTCTTCCTCAAAGGCTAGAAATGCAGAAGAGCCAGTTATACTACGCATGCGCTCCAAACAGACGTTCTAAAGTCATAACAAAAGCTTTATTAGAAAATACGAATTGAAATTTATAAACAGTAGTGAGATTTTGTTTCTCCATCATCACAGAATTCATCCATGAACAAAAGTACATAAAGCAATTTATGAAATTAATAAACAAAAAGGCGTCAATTCATTTTGACTTTAAGATATTTTATACTTAATAAATGTTTGAGAAAATAGATATGCTTACCTTCATTTGAACATTATACAATGAATGCACATATGGAAATATCACATGATACACATGATGCAATTTTATGTCAACTTTTTAAACCTTTAAAGTATTACTACATAATATCTCAAAAGGATTTACTTCATAATTATATTTTTAAGTTTTCTAGACTTTGGTTCATGAGCACTATATTTACATCATTTCTATCTCTCTTTCCATGGCAACTCCTCCCATTCCACCACCCCCTCTCAAATTCATGATATTTTTTAAATTATTGTTAAATATATGGTGGGTGGGTGGGTGGGTTTTACAGCTTGCTGAGTCTATTTAGTGGTGATCATATGTGACAGCTGTCATTTTCTCTTCCATTGTACATTTTTGAAAAATAATTAGACAGAAAATATGGCCGGCATATTAAAAGAACTCTTTTGTTTAAAAAAAGCTAGTTCATTTTACTTCCAAAAGGTGTAATTATAACTTCTAGAACTTGGATATATTTAGGAATATAATTATTTATCAACGAATCAGCCAATTATAAAACTAATTATGATTTGATAAGATTTGCCTTGGATTGTTGTTGATGTGACCTTAAAAAGAGAACTAAGTTTCTAAACTCAGTAAGTGGGGACTTGTATTCCAAGGCACAGCATCTATCAAGTAGGACAAGACAAAATGTTTAATTGGACAGAAGTAAGCTAATTTGGCAGGTTATAATTTTTTCATCTGGATTAGAAGGTAAATGTTCCAAAGGTAGTTGAAGATTGTGAAGCGGAAAACCCTGAAAAGGACACGATTTTCTAGACCGTCTCTGTTCTCCATAGCTTTGGATACCTGTGCGGGCCCTGTGACTTCTCTCCCTTGCACCTGTCATTTCACCTTGGAAAATACAGGTCCATTTTTATTCTCTTCACACGTCAGGACGCCCACCGAAAGATGAGAGTCTAAGAAACATTTATTTAGGCAGCAGCACATGAAACGTGACCATCCTGTCTGTCACCTGTGAGGGATGGCGATTTGTTTGTCGTCGTGATCAAACTCATCCGATGGCCGGAAAGACACTTCTTCTTTCCTTGCAAAATTTTTATGGATTCAAAGTGATTCATGACGACTGTAGACAGCACCTGAGCTGTCTCGGGGTCAAACATCCGAGGGCAAGCTCTAAACATACTGTAGCCATCCTTCCCCTGAAATGCCAAAACAGAACTCAGGTTCCACGCCAGGGGTAGTACAGCAGACATAGATTTTAAATGTATCCCAGTGTTGAAAGGAATTCCTTACCTTTGTACATAATGACATTTTCTTAAACCTGAGTTAATATACTTTAAATAATTGTCCTACTCCATAAATCTAGACATGGCGGCTGTGACCCTGTTGTGACACCTCAGTTGTTCCATGGCCGTGAAAATAGGCCCCCTACAGTCTCCAAAGGTGGTTGTGAAATAACATTAACAAAGAGGGCCATTAGGATGATACTGAAGAATATAATCAGAAAATTTTTTTGTGTATGTGATTTTTCAAGACAATGTTTCTCTGTGTAGCCCTGGCTGTCCTGGAACTCACTCTGTAGACCAGGCTGGCCTCAAACTCAATCTGCCTGCTTCTGCTTCCTGAGTGCTGGGATTGATGGCTTGTGCCACTACTGCCTGCTCTAATCTGAAACTTACTAAAGGGCTCTCAGGATTAGAACACATAATCAATGCATCTTACAAAGTTCCTCACACTCCGGACTGTAGATCAAAGGGAGGAAAACACAACAAATTCTTATGTAAAGTCCTTAAAACATAGTCATCTGCATTTCATTCTAAGTAATGGAGTAATGTGTACGTAATTAAAATATATCTAAAGTAGAAATATTAACTGTTTTAGGACTACTTATCATTAAATTTGAATTTAGCAATCCAATTTAGCACTTTGGGGCTATACAATTCCGGCTATATTTGCTAGTCATTTAGGGAACAGAATTGCTATGCATGGACTTTAGAGGGCCTGTACTTTTACATCTGATAATAAATAAACAGTGTAATTGTGCTTGTATACCATGAGATAAATTTTATTCACTTCATGAATTATAAAAATGCAATGGAAACATATATTATTTTCTAAGTGTCTGAATTCATGGTAGGAACCTTACATGTGTGTGGGCATAGCACCAAACAGTCCGTTTTCTTAAAACCTTTCAAAGGAAAGCATTCTTACGTTTGCAATGTACTCCTTGATGGCCAGCAGATAGACTTTCTTCCTCTGTAAGTACTGTCCTTGAACTTTCACAGTGTCTCTTATGACTCGATGGCCTGGTTCTGCATCTGGATCAAATCCAAATTCTAACCCAGCAACTTGAGGAAACCTGAAATGTAAAAACGACTTCTTCTCACACAGTTCTGCACCACACTAATCAGAAGTGAGAGAATGCTAGACTTGGTCAGCATCTCCCCTGAGGCTACTTGTCAGGCAGGGTGCACACAAGCTGTGTGCATCTCCGCAGACTTGCCAAGTGAACTTTGGTTTCAAAACGTCAAACAATAAAAGCAACTCTAAGTAATTGTATCCTTACTTCGAGAATTTCTGTTCTCCTAGAACTCTGAATTCCTGTGAGACCACTGCCTCAATTTCCATCCTGCTACGAAAGGGATACAAAAATAAAATAGACACCATACATGTATCTTCAAAACGCTGCCTAACTACAGCCCCCATAAGCTTCAGAAACAACCTGACACACCTATTAGTGTTTACTATTACTCCCATCTTTAAAAATGACTCACTGGGCTTGGTAACACAGACTGAGAGTTTGAGAGACTGAGGCAGGACGATCACAAATTCAAGACCAACATTGACTAAGATGTGAATCTGAGGGTCCTCCTGGGTATCCTGTACTTTACAGTCAATATCCACTTATCAGTGAGTATACATCATGCATGTCTTTTGGGGGCTGGGTTACCTCACTTGAGATAATTTCTAGTTACATCCATTTGTCTGGAAAATTCATGGTGTCCCTGTTTTGAATAGCTGAATGGTATTCCATTGTGTAAGAGAACCGCATTTTCTGTTCTCGCGCTTCAGTTGAAGGACATCTGGGTTGTCTCCAGTTTGTGACTACTACAAATAAAGCTGCTATGAACAAACATAGTGGAGCACGTGCCCTTGTGGTTCGGTGCTATATATGGCCAGGAGCAGTATAGCTGGGTCTTCAGGCGGAACTATCTCCAGTTTTCTGAGAAACTGCCAGATTGCTTTCCCAAGTAGTTGTGTAAGTTTGCACTCGGCCAGCAATGAGGAAGTATTCCCCTTGATCCATTTTGATCTTAGCCATTCTGATGGTGTGAGATGGGATCTCAGGGTTGTTTGATTTGCATTTCTCTAATGACTAAGGATGCTGAACAATTCTTTACATGCTTCTTGGCCGCTTGAGATTACTTTATTGAGAATCTCTGTTTAGCTCTGTACCCCCTTTTCAAATTAGGTTATTTGGTTTGTTGGTGTCTAATTTCTTGAGTTTTATACATATGTGTGTGTGTGTGTATGTATTTATATATATATATATATATATATATATATACATATATACATATATCAAACATAGGATAGATAGATAGATAGATAGATAGATAGATAGATAGATAGATAGATAGATAGATAGATAGAAAGATATTAGATATTGGCCCTCTGTTGGATTCCCAACAGGGCTGCCTTGTCTAGCCCCAGTAGGAGGCCAGACAAGATCAGATGTATGGGCATCTACCATGAGAACAACAGAGAGGGGTGACAAATCTGTGATGACAGATGAAGGGTATGCTAGGCAAAAGCCACAGAACACACAAAATACAGAATAAAAAAAAAGAATCAAATACAAAATAAACACTAAGTATTTAAACATGCAAAAACAAAAATAATTTAGTAGAGTCAAAAGGTTTCAACTCACAAATAGAGAAATTATGAAACTAAATATAAGCCACAAATTGTATTCTATCTTATAAGTATCTAATTTAAAGAACAATGACTTGCATAATTTAAAAATAAGTGAGCACACAAAAATGAACAACACAAAGACATATCCAAGAAACCTGGACTGGGTGTATTAAGCCCGCAGTATACTCCAGAGCAAAGAGATGAAGAGACAAATGATGAAAGGGAATATTATTCTTCTCATAGAATAGGCAGCTAAGTATTCTAGGCTTCACAAGCCATACTGCCTTTGTTACACAAATACACAAATCTAACTCAGTGTATTAAGTCACAGAGAACACCTAAATGAATATGTCTGGTTAAGAGGAAACAAAGTTTATTTACAATAATAGAGACAACTGAATTAAACAACAACAAAAAAATACTATAGTTTTTTTTTTACCCCTTCACTGTATATAATAAAATGGCCAAATAGTCAATATGGTACAACATTGAATATATATATGCATACCTAATACCTAACGAAACTGAACCAAGACCTAAACAAATGAAAGAGAAAAACCAAGTCATGACCAAATGAAGCATTCCATGTTCCTTATTAAATATTACAATTGGTAGAAAAGTTGCAAGGATTTAAGAGGAACAGAAACATTCACCACCAATTTTTAAAAGTATATATTAGAATATACATGAAAATTTAACTAAGACCATGAAACAAATACTCTAATACTAAAGAATGGAAATCCTACAAAATAAGATTTCTGAGTAGAAACTAGAAACCAATGGCAAAGGTAACAAGAAAATCTTAGAAACTTAAATATGTATCCATACATAATGAAGAAAATATCAAAGAAAATTAAGTGTTATGAGCTAAAAAGGGTAAGAAGAAGAATACAATATATCAACCATCTTATAATGCCACGAAAATAGTGCTTATAGAGAAATTTGCAAAACTGAATGTTTGTATTAGAAAACAATGATCTCAAAGCTGTAATTAAACTTCTACCAGGAGAACAACAGAAAGGGATGACTAATCTGAGGTGACAGAGGAAGGGTATGCTAGGCAGAAGTCCCGGGCTGTTGGAGACACAGGTTTGAGACAGCCTGTGCATTGGGAGGTAAAAGATGAGATTTGTAATAAATGAGAGAGCAGAACTACAGTTTACATCTGACAGGTGGCTTGGGTTTGGAAAGGCAACACTGAGCCAATGTGAGAAGATGCCTCCAAAGTGCTTGACCTCATTTGCTGTGGGCTAAGGGAACTGTTTAAGCAGGAGCACTACATTGACTACTGGTGTTTTTAGAAAAATAACTGGTGCATTAACATGTGAGGAGTGTAGTCCCGTGGAAGGCCTGTTGGGAATAGACACAGAGAGGTTTCTCAGCTGTAATTACCTAGTCAAATTTCAGGTGGAAGTTGATTAGTTTATATGCAGAAGTATTGTCAGAAATTTGATTAAAATTAGATGCAAAGGTATTCTCAAATATCTTTAAATTGCATGAGAAAGATAGCAATATTTGGCATCAATTAAACTACCCTTCTAATTATGTACCAGGCTCAGCACACTCTGATTAGTATTGCTTATCTTGTATGTCTATCTTCGAACATCAATTTCATGGTCAGGGCCTAATATTCATCTCTCCATATATATACACTATTCATTTCCCTGAAAATCATTTTTCTACCTCTAATTCCATTTATAAGCAGGCTAAAAATCATTGTCTCATTGAATTTGCCCACAGGCAGACAAGGCTTTCCTTATCATATACTGTACTGGTTAGTTTTTTGTTAACTTGGCACAGACTACAGTCATCTGGTAAGAGGAACCTCAATTGAGATTGGTCTGTGAGTGAGCCTGTAAGGCATTTTCTTGATTGAAGATTGTTGTGAGAGGCCCAGCTTGGTCTGTGAGTGAGCCTGTAAGGCATTTTCTTGATTGATGATTGTTGTGAGAGGCCCAGCTTACTGTGGGCAGTAACACCCAGCCCTGGGATGATGGGCCAGGGTGCTATAAGAAGGCAGGCTAGGCAAGCCTTGAGGAGCAAGTCAGCTAGCAGTATTCCTCCATAGCGTGCCTCCAAGTTCCTGCTGAGAGTTCCTGCCCTAATCATCCCCTCAGGGATGAATGTACAATGAATGAACTCTTTCCTCCCCAGGCTGCTTTTGGTCATGGTGCTTTTTATCATGGCACTAGGAACTCTAAGATACATGTCAGTTATAAGAAATATGGTGAAGCTGAAGACAACTTTTGGGTAAATTTACTTGCCTTGAGTTGAGGAAGCAACACTGGAAGACGGAAGGGCATTTTTAGGATGGAGGTAAGTAAAAAGTTGCATCAACTGTTTTCCAATAATAATCATACTCTTATCTTATTGATATCATTTAACCTGAAAATTTACTTCTGCATCAACAAACAAAACTAAAATTTAGCATATTCTGTATGTTTTAAAGTAAATGCACTTGGTAGAATATGCAAATTGATGTGTATTACCTCACATAGTCACTGTTATTAAGCACACTCAACTTACATCATTTTTAAACATACAATATATCCTAATTAACTGTAATCATTGTGCTGTGTAATAAATCTTTGGAACTATTCCCCCTATCAACTGTAATTTTATATCCCTGGGCTAATATTCCTGCACTCCAGCTCTGGCAATCTCCATTCCACTCTATAAATAACGTAAGATTTTGAGGCTCCGTCTGTAAGAACATGTAAGTCAGTAAGAGTTGTTTTAAGAACAACCTTTACAAAAGGGTAAAGACAGAGGCGCATCTGAAGAAGACAGACAAATGGCCAATAAGTACATGAAGAGATGGTCAGCATCAGCAGCCATCGGAGAGATGCCAACCAGCACCACAAAACCCTGCTTCACGTTAACTAGGACAGATAGCAAGGAAGGGAACACGGGTTGGCAGGGAAGTGGAGAAACTGAAGCCTCTAGGTGACATCCTGCAGGGACAGTGTTAAAGCAGTGCAGTCACTTTGGAAAACAGCCTGTCAGGTTCCATAGGACTCAGCACTTGGAATCTGACATGTACTGGACACCTGAGAGCCCAACCAACCCTGCATCTGGATTTTCACAGCAGCAGTGTTTATAATGGTAGAAAAAAAGGAAACACTTGAAGTGTCCATCAACTGATAGTGAAAGAAAGATGAAATTTCAAGACCTGTAAGTCATATAAAGTACTCAGAAATTGCTGGTTGTTTGTGAGCCTAGAGGCTGCCTGGGGCTGAGAATAAAGAAAAACAAGCCCGGGTATGCCCCTTAGTTAAAACATTCCTGGGAACATCCTTGACCATAAAGATAAGAGGAATGTGAGGACATAACAGGGCTATCTGAACTGAGTCAACAACTCACAGAACTCTGACACCCTGCACGTACATGTAATTTTTTTGCTGATGTTTGAATAAGCCAATAGTGTGTCGCTATGCTGAATTCCACACCCCTAAGCCCCTTACCCCATAAAAACCCCTAGCTTCCGAGCCTCGTGGCCGACATCCATTATCTCCTGTGTGGGATACATGTTGGCCTGGAGCTCCGTCATTAAACTACCTCATGTAATTACATCAAGGCCTTTTCATGATTCTTTGGGTGCCCGCCGAATCGGAAATTGAGTGGGGGCTTCCCCACTAGGTTCTATCAATAGATGGGTGAGTGCTATTACCCACATATGGGGGTGTTGCTCAGCAATAAATAGAAATAAATACGGGTGCATACTACAACGTGGATGAACCTTGAAAGCATGCTCAGTGAAAGAAGTTCTTAAAGGGGTCGCATTACAGGAATGGCTCCTATAACTGGCATACCAGGTAACCAGGGAGATTAAAGGAGCCCATGCTTGCCTAGAGCTGAGGCTGAGGGGAAGTAACTGGCAGTCCCTTTGCAGAGTGATGAAATGTTCCTGAATTGATTCTGACAATAACTGTACAACCCTGAAAAGCTAGGAAACAACTGTACAGATTCACTGGCTGAATCATATGGTATGTTAATGTTCCGATACATATTTTAACCAAATTTGACATAGAAATTTATGAAAGCATGAAGTGTTTCTCTGACTTCTTTCTCCAGAGGATTTCTTTCATATTTTTTCAGCTTATATTTCTTGGCACTGTGGTAGCCTAGGTGTGATATGACAATACCTAGATTGTAATGTTCTCAGATACTTGATTTAAGGCTATAACACAAAGGAGAAGCACCTAAGTCTACTCACTTAGCCTCATCTAGCTAAGAATTCTAGTGAGATCTGGATATGGAAGCTAAACAGCAAAGCACTACTTTATTTTTTAAATAATCTGAAGGAAGTTCAAAGGTGGGTTTAGGTACTTAAATACTAAAATTAAGTAGTGCATAAATATACTTGCATATCACTAAAAGTAATACTGATTCTTACTTTTTACATGCCAATATCTTGTCACTCTCAAGATCCTTTAGTAAAAATAGTGAGAGATTCTTTTAAACTATGCTTACATTTTTATGGATTTTAAATTGTTAAACCATTTTTAAATTTGTCTTTGTACAGTCCCATTGTGAAGTTAAGTACATAACTTAGTAGCAACATATGAACATACCTGCCATCCAGAGCTGGGTACTTGTAAACCCCATTTTCAAGTGCTTCCAGCAGCTGTGCACCCGTTGCTCTGACAACTAAAACTGGGTCCACAATGGGGAGTATGGCCAAAAGGTCATGCAGAGTGAAATTCCCTGGCGGGTGTATTCTGTCATACCTGAGAGTACCTACAGTGATTCCAAAGGGGAGAAATGCTTTCATTTTCCCATCCAGAAGTGCTGGGATGATTCAGTGTTACACATAAACTCCAACTCTTACATCCCTAGGACAAAAGGTCCTAATCTGGTTTCTAATGTCTGCCTCACATTTACTTTCAGTTTAATTTTACATACAACATATTCATTAGAAGATCTGATTTCATGTTACCTACCACGTTCTTCTTAACTAAAAGTTGTAGTATTAAACTGGAAAGCCTCTGCCCTCTCTCCCTGTGTCCACAGAACTAGGCCTATGAATTGCAGAATGGAGATCTTCACACAGAAACAACTACAAAAATTTCACTCTTGGGAAATGTTTCCATGGACAGTTCTAAAGCACTCATATGTAGTTAAGACCATTTGTATCTTCCATGAAAAACAGAATTCTAAGAAGTTTATCGTTAGGATGTTAAGTGGGGTTACACTGTAAATTCTGGGGAGCGGAACACAGAAGCTGAAATGGGATCAAACCCAACGCCTGCTACACACCCGCCCAGAGCTCTTCCGCTGAGCTTCAGCTCCACCCTACATTCTAAACTGTAGAAACTTGGGGGCCCAGCCTCTGCAGTTAGATAATGCCCGAGTCTCTCAGTTACAGTATATGAATGAAAGTTGTTTTTAGAGGATTGTTTTTAATTTTCTGTAGACTCTTAAAGTCTTAAAACTCCTAAGTCAACCAACTTCAAACAAAAATGAAGAGGCTAAGACCAGGTCCCTGTCAGTCCAGCAGAAAAACGTTTCCTTATTAAAGAGGTAGGAAGGCAAAACTGGTCAAAATGCAAGAACTTCCAGTGAAAGACTTACATCTATTGCTTTTCTTTTAGTCAAAAATCTAACAGCACAACAGGTTTAAGGCAGATGAGTGACAGGTGATATCTTCATAAAATTTCATTGACAAACTCATCTCCAGAGTCTGGTTCCAAATACCCAATCATGGCAGCAGATGGGTTGGTGAACTCATGCAATTAATAACGTTTCTAAGTAGGACTTTATGAATCTTACAAATGACTACTATTACTACAAGCTCTGAGAACCTGGGCTTGGTCATTTTATGTCCTCTCTAACACCCGAGTCACCTGAATTAAGGAGTGCCACATCAGCATGCGTGGCCTCTAACATTGCATTTGTCACCAGATTTCCAAGGTTGCTCTCACATCTTCTTACAGTAATCTCACGGCCATCCAATGCCACATCAATTGGGCAAAGAACTTCTTCTAACATATACTAAAAGAAGAAAAATAGCTTTCTAAAGTCAACATTCCTTGTGTTTTATCGATTTTTAAATTTAATTTTCTCTATTTGACCACTTATTTTTACCTTCAAGTTAAACATCCAAAGAATTTACTGGAACTCTTCTTTTCCATGTCACAGTACCAAAAGAATACCAAACTAATAACCACCCAACAAAGATTCACTTTTAAATTATGCAATAAACCACGTTACCATACAGTTTTGAAACCTCTATCCTAGCCTTTTAGAGCCAGAAACCTGTTATAAAAATATGCAATATTCATGAAAACAAGCTGACCCAACATGAAATTACTTACTGATCAGTTAATTACTTCCAACTGAAATATAACAGAAGCCTCTGTTTCTTACAGAATTAACATATGTGCCAAAGGTTATATTAAATAATAAATGCATAGATATCAATATAGCATGGCTTATGTTTCACAAATCCTTCACAAAAGTGAACACACACACATACGTGTACACACACACTTTTAAGTAGCTAAAATTTGCTCAACATGCTTGGGGCCCTAGAACAAAGGCAATCCCTAAGTGACCAGATGACAAAAGTTTAAAGGTGGAATATTTTTAATACAAATTGTTACAAAAGTCACCTGTGCTTTTGTACTAACCTCATGCTTAACAAAAATATAAATCTCTTTATTAAAGACATAATACTTGCACAATTTGAGTACAGAAAAATATTTAATTGATATCAGTTAAAATAGACAGAAATGTCTAAACTCCTTTTATTATTTATTTCCATTTCCAAGATAGTTCATTATTAAAATGTAGATACCATGAAATCAAGAAAACTCTAAGATCCAAATAACTTATAGATATGTGAAGTAAAAAAAACATCGTTTTGAATATGAAATGCTCAACCTGTATTAGCTAAATAACCAATTATATTTCCTACAATAACACTTTTGATGCTCAAGTCTTATGAAGTTATGAAAATAAAATTAATGAGCTCTTATAACAAGAATATAATATAAAGCATATTAGAAATAAATCTAATTTATTAAATTCCTATCATTATTTACAAAGTCAAAATAAAACTAAGTGGATGTGTAAATTTAAAAAGATAGAAAACTATCACAAATTTATTGTGACTGAAGATGCTCTTTTAGTGTCGCTCATCAATCACAGGCTATGATGTGGTCTACAATGCTGTCTAAAATGTCCGTGTAATCAACCCACACAAGCTGAACAACTTAACAATCCTCACCCACCTGTATGTTTTGAGTAAAATCTCTTACTATTGCTTTGATATATGAATCTTCTTCCAAGTAGCTCAAAATTTCCACTTTCTCAAATACATACTGGAACGAAGCATCGAACAGCTGTATGTCTATTTTTGTCAGATTTTTAAAATCAGATCCACTCTTGACAATCCAAGTCTCGTTCACTTTCTTGATCCCATATTCGTGGTCATGGCCTCCCAGGATCAAATCAAGCCCTTCTGCATGCTGGGCAAGCCTGGTGTCATTTTTCCACTTCATGTGCGTCATGGCGATCACAAGGTCAGCCCCTTCTGCTCGGAGCTCCACGGCTAGCTCATTAGCAGTTTCCACATAATCTTTATAATTTACATTGGCCTTATTAACTGTGGCCAGAGTATCAAGCCAGTCTTCTTCAACTAGTCCCATTAAGCCAATTTTCCGATTGTTCCAGTTAACTATCTTTTTGACTGCACCATGCCCAAGAGGTTCAGATGTGAATCTGTCATGGACGTTACTGAGGAACCAGGTAAAGTGCATTTGTTTCATATACTCTTCCAAAATATCAACACCAAAATCAAACTCATGGTTTCCTAAAATTAAAAAAAAAATCACATGAAAAGTTAAGTTTAAATCACAAGAATGTTTTTCCAGTCCCAACTTTCAGTACGTGCAAGACTATATTTTAAGAGAAAGCATTTTTAACACCTGTCTGTTAATTAGCCCAACTTTCAGTTACAAATGCCATGGTTTTTAGAGACCTTCAGCTATGTCTCTTTGCAATCCAGAAAGCACTGTAGTCCCAAAGAAAATTTTAAGGAGTTTAAAAAAGAAGCCCTGCAATATAGGGAAATGCAGTAGTATGACCAATAACTGCGCAATAATTCCCTAATTTAAAAATTATTTTTAGTGTATGTGAGCATGCAGACATACTTCATAAAAAAAAGACAATTTTTTACTCCTAACTGAAAATTTCATAAAATTTAATCACACTGTGATAAGAAGAAAGTCCTGGTATATCTCTACTGCATTCTGTAAGAACTGTACTTGTCACAAGAGTAAATAAGTGGTAATAAGGAAAATAAAAGTCAGAATCAGTGGTACAAGCCTGCAGTCCTGGCGATTTGGGAGGTTGAGTCAGGAGAATCATAAGTTCAAAGCCTGTATTATAAACTAAGTTCATGACTTGTTGGTCAAGTTAGTAATACCTGTCTCAGAAAGCGAAAGCAAGCTGGATACAGCAGAGCCGTGCATGCAACACTTGGCCTAGCACACAGAAGGAAAATGCAACACCATTGACCCTTAGGTAGTAACCAGGACTTACTACTGAAAGTATCCTGGGGCAGACCCCTGTCTAAGCAAAAATTCAAAAGAGAAAAATGTCCCATGAATTTACATCTCATCATTGCATATTTAAAAGCGCCGGATTTACATAAAGCAGCATATTTTAAGAATACAGTAAAATATTTATAGCATTTTAGAATTAATCAATATGATATATGCAACCAACGATTCAGCAGAACATTAAGATGTAAGCTGGCACCTTTCCTCTGAAAAGATACGTTGAGAGACTGTGGCACCATATCCTTTAGAAAAGTCACAGGCCAAAGTGAATGTTCTTTGCCTTTTATACGCTTAGAGACTTTTATATTTAGCTGAGGTTTCAGTCATTGAAAACCCTGGCATATCTACTGCTTCCCACATGGTTTAGGGAGAAATTCTTTGCTGGCATTCTATATGTAATGATGAAGTGCAGATTTTTATAATCTAAAAATTCCAAATGCTCCCGAACCTGAAGTGTTTTGAGCCCACAAACAGGTGATTCCATACCTGACGCCATGCTACAGGTCATTCTTAAAAATAAAGAGAAGTAAAACATTGCATGAAATTTCCTTCAAGAAAAAATAGAATGTAAATTATTTTGGCCTGGACCTGCATTCCATTTCTAAGATATCTCATTATTAAAACGTAAATACTGTGACATAAAGAAGACTCTGAGATCCAAATCACTTCTGGTCCCAAACATTTTGAGTATGAAATGTCCAGCCTGTATTAGCTAAATAACCAGTTATATTTCTCTACAATAACACTTTGATTCTCACAAGTCTTATGAAGTAATGCTATGACAATAAAATTAATAAGCTTTTATGACAAGGTTGCCGGGCAGTGGTGGCACACACCTTTAATCCCAGCACTTGGGAGGCAGAGGCAGGTGAATTTCTGAGTTCGAGGACAGCCTGGTCTATAGAGTGAGTTCCAGGACAGCCAGGGCTGCACAGAGAAACCCTGTCTCAACACTCCCCCCCCCCAAAAAAAAAAGTAAAACAAGGTGATAATATAGACAATCTACAGAAATCATCTTTCCTATAAACTAAGATGAAAACCAGGAAATTGATACTTAAAGCAATATGCCATTTACACTGCCCCCCCTTCAAATAAAATACTTAGGAATAAGTCTAACAAATTGCTTAGATATACATGTGTGTTTGTTCATAAGCTTCACTCCACTAAAACTGAACATTTCTGTTACTAAAAGACACTGTCAGAAGAATGAAAAGGCAAGCCAACGAATGGAGAGAAAATATGCCTGTGCGTGCACAGAGACAGACAGACAGACAGAGACAGAGAGATCATGTGTTGATGGACAAAAAGCCCAATAATTTCCATGTTAATTCTTTCCAACTATTGTACAGATTCAATGCCTTCCTACCCAAGATCTCTACTTAAGAAAGTCATTCCATGAGTATTAGCAAACTGATTCTAACGTTTACACGAAGAGCCAAAATATGCATCACCATGTTGATGGAAAGGAAAAATAAATGAGGGCTGACTGTTACCTAACTTGAAGATGTACTAAAATCAACAGTGTTCATGACAGGGAGTCAGTAATGCAAGTAACAGACAAGTAAACCGATCAAATCAGTCATCAGCAGGATGGAAAGAGTCACAAAACTACATAGATTGAGCTTTGACCAAGGAGTAAAGACGATCCAGTGGAGAAGGTTCATCTCCTTCAATTTGTATTCAAAGTTGTTTTAACTACATAGTCACATTTTTTTAAATCTAGGAAAACTAGCGAATACCAGTGACCTCTGGACTTGACTGAGAGACCCTGGCAACCTACATATGAGAGAGGCTACCCCATTCTAAAAGAATTTTGGAGGCAAGAATAGTGAACCTGTACACAAAGGCCACATGTTTCATAAAATAATTTTTAAAATCTTATAATCATAACAATAATACCATGTAAACTCCTACTATGATCACCATTATGGCCAACCCGACTGCACTGGGAATCATTTAGATGTTTAGACATGACTCTGGGCATGTCTGTAAGGCTGTCTCTAGAAATAATTAACTAAGGGGAAGACACACCTTAAATATGACTGCATCGAATCATGAGCTGGGTGGCTGAATGGAGTAAAATGGCCAAGTCCTGAGGGTCCTCTTTCTCTGCTTCCTGATCCATCTAGATGCAAACACACATCTCAGCTGCCACAGAGCTGCTCAACACCATGCCTTTCTACCATGATGGACTACCCCTCTCCAAAGCCAATCCTCCATGTCTTACATTTGCTGCTTGTCAAGTGTTTGATCACCGCCACAAGAAAACAAGACACCATGCAGAGATCTAAGCGCTGTGGAGCACTGCTCTGTGTCAGGCACTGTTCTTGGTCTTAAACACACAACAGATGTGAAACAGAAGCCTTTGGGTCCTTGTAGCCTGGGATGAGACAGATAATAAGAGAAGTGCATCCTCACATCTATTAGAATGGCTTCCAAGGTTGTGGGGAAAAGGAAGCTCCTTGTGCTATCAGTGATCATGTAAATTAGTACTCATTATAGAAAGCAGCGAGAACGTTAAAAATAGAACAATTGTAAGACCCAGCAATTTCACTTCTAAAAATTCATCCAAAGAAACTAAAATCAAGATGTGACAGTGATATCTGTTCTCCCAAGTTCATCGCAGCACTAGTCTCCATGCCTAGATTCGCAGCACTAGTCTCAATGCCTAGATTTGGAGTCTACCTCCATGTCCATCAGTAGAAGATCTGTTTCTTAAGTGTATATATGCGCAATGGACTATTATTCATCCTCTAGGAAGGATGAAATCCTGTGATCCCATAAACATAAGGAAATTAAAAGTAAAAGATAACCACACTACAGAAAGACTTCTGCATGTACTTATTTACGTGTGAGATATTTTAAAGAGGTGACTCTATTTGAGCAATGAATAGAATGATGGCTAACCTCTTTTATATTTTATAGACTGAGGCAACGAAAGTCTACAAAATAGGAAGTTGTCAAAAAGAGAGAAAGTATCAAGTTCCAACGGAACATGAGCTGTGCCACACGTTCACACGTGTCCACAGCAATGTGACCGCTCAAAATGACTGGTAGGACATCTCAAATGTCACCAAAGTACTGCATGAAATAAAGACTATGTCAGTTCATTCTAAGTTTTTACTCAACATTGTATAATTATGCCATGTTGTATATTTATATTTACTTATCACATTTTACTCGTGTTTGCAAGTAATTGTAGCACCAATTTAAATACTAATTTTAAAAGTAAAACTAATAAAATATATATAGTAATTTTTATTCAAAATATGCACTTAGAAAACTTGGTTTTTAATGACAAGAACACTAAAATGAAGGAAGATCAGATTTCATTCAACATTCAATTGTTTTATATTTAATTTGAACATCAGACTTCTAATGCAGCTGAAGACCAGTATATCAGTAAATATAGACCAGAAGATCAGTATAGATACAAAGTCAGCCATCATGAATTCACATACCAAGGCCATAACTGAAAAATCATGATTATGACCTCAGCCACATTTTTAAAAGATGAGAAGCTGCTTTTACTCATTATTTTCTCGTTTGCTTACTTTTATTTATGTGAGTTTTAAATTTTATTTATGTATGCATATATGTGTGTTTGCATCACAAAATCCAAAAGAGGGTGTGTGGTATCTGAGCTGGAGTTACAAGCTTGCTGCATGGGTGCTGGGATTTGAACATTAGTTCTCATGCTTGTGCAAAACATGTTTAGCTGCTAAGCCATCTCTCTAGCACCTGGAAGTTTCTTTTAAAAGATATTTCTTATAAGCTGATTAGACTCCTAAACATGTGATCACTTCCATTTGTACTTGGGAAGTACAAATCCCTCTGTGTGTGTGTGCTTAACCACAGCCATTAAGTCAGAAGTACACTCAGATGAAACAAGGGAGAGCAACAGCCAAGCCAGCTCTGAACAGCCTGATACAAGAACAGACAAAGCACACCACACCTCTGGCACATAATGAGATAAGTGCCTTTAATTTCCCAGAAGAAGACTCAGTTTCCTGGTTGCTCACAGCCCGTGAAACAGGCCCAAACCCAACTCCCCATCATCTGTTTATCCTGAGTCGCACTGGTACACCACAGCCATAAGAAAGATTCTCTGGTTTTCCCTTTTATTGAAAATAGTTTCTTATCTTGTACAATATATTCTGATCATAGGCTTCCCTCCCTCCATACCTCCCAGTTCCTTCCTTCCTCCCCACCCATCCCCTCCTGATCCACTCCTTTCCTGTCTCTCATTAAAAAGAGACTTCCAAGTGACAACCAAACATGACACAATAAAATAAATTAAAATCATCATATTGAAGATGGACATGGAAACCGAAGAGGAGGAGGAAAAGTCTCAAGATCTCACACAAGAGTCAGAGACCCCCTCCTTCTCAGACTCAGGAGTCCCATAAGGACACCAACCTAATAGCTATAATATATACTCAAAGGCCCTGGTGTAGACCCATGTAGACCCTGTTCTTGCTGCTTCAGTCTCTGTGAGTCCATATCTATCTTGGTTAGTTGACTCAGAGGACCATGTTCTCTGGTGTCCTCCATGGCCAACAAAAGGAAGATTCTTAAAAGCAGCAAAACTTCCCAGTCCAGGAACAGTAGTTCACAATAGTCACAACGTAACAATACAAGTTTATCTTTTGAGATTATACTTCCACCATTTCCCCTTGCCTTTCCTCCTTCCCAACCCTCTCGTGTACTCTTTCAAATTCATTTCAAATTCTCATGCTCTCTTTCAAATTCACGGTCTCTATTTTACTGGTGTGTGTGTGTGCGTGTGTGTGTGTGTGTGTGTGTGTTCCTAAATGTATAATTACAACCTGCTCCATTTCAACAAAATAAACTGATATTTTTAAGGGTGCAGGTGAGATGGTGATGAAACAAGAAGAAATGAAAATAAAAATTACTGACATTCATATTTGTTTAGACAGACAAAATAGTCTTGGACAGAACCCAAAAAAAGCAAAGAGTATTGAGGAGTGTGGAAAATAAGCAGAAGGGGCCAAGCACAGAAAAGAAACATTTTGCTCCACAATGAAATGTTCTAGTTACTAAGCCTGATGACTTTATCATCTAGACACATATTTATGGATATCATAATTTTATGACAGGGCACATTAATAAGTTGGTCTGTGTCTTAGTCAGGGTTTCTATTCCTGCACAAACATCATGACCAAGAAGCAAGTTGGGGAGGAAAGGGTTTATTCAGCTTACACTTCCACATTGCTGTTATCACCAAAGGAAGTCAGGACTGGAACTCAAGCATGTCAGGAAGCAGGAGCTGATGCAGAGACCATGGAGGGATGTTCTTTACTGGCTTGCTTCCTCTGGCTTGCTCAGCCTGCTCTCTTATAGAACCCAAGACTACCAGCCCAGAGATGGTCCCATCCACAAGGAGCCTTTCCCCCTTGATCACTAATTGTGAAAATGCCTTACAGTTGAATCTCATAGAGGCATTTCCCCAACGGAAGCTGTGATAACCCCAGCCTGTGTCAAGTTGACACAAAACTAGCAGTACAGCCTGGCATGCACCACTGGTAGGGCTCCTCCCCAGCTCCACTCTCTTCCTCTACCCTGCTCTGGTTCCGGATAGTCCAAGTTCAGTAGACCCCACCAGCTGGCTCCTTCTGCTTGCTTCCTATTGGACTAAACCAACTGTAGATACAGGCAGGGAGTGAGAGCACTGGCTGGAATACAGAATAAGGTCAAGGTATTTACGACTCGGATCTCTCCTTCCTTCCAGGTCACTGTAGACTGACTGTGCCCTTTATTGAAAACCATTCACCTACCCCACCTGCTGATCTTCCCACGGAACTCCTTCCTTCCCTTTTCAGGCCTCATGACACTACGCTCAAAAATAATGTTAATAGAATAGTATACAAGAGCAATGTAGTTTTAATATTTTCTATATCCAAATTTTAATAGAAATTAAGAAAAGCTATTTTATATTCTTGTTTTCATAGTCTTAAAATGCCAGTGTCTATATAAAGTTTACAGCACACCTAAGGGTAAAGTCGCGTTTTTAAGTGCTCAAAGCTATCTTATTCCTTCCCTTACACATTTTCTTCTTTCCCCTGTATCTTTAAAATCTTCTTATTATACTGCTCCTATTTTTCTCACATGAATGTGTCATTTATTATGTGTCAGAATAAAACTTACATACTCCGGGAATGACTTATAGAATGATCAAGAAAAACCACAAAGTGGTATAGTCACAATGTGATTTCATTTACTTGAAAAAATGTACACAAAAGAAACTGGAAAGAAATATTACAAAATGTGAAGCTAAATGATGATGTCTTAGATTTCATTGTCACCTTGTCACAATCTAATGTAGCCTAAGAAGAGAGTTTGAAAGTCTTAACCAGAGGATTGCAGAGATCAGATTGGCTGGAAGGTGGGATTTTGTGGAGGACCGATTTGGGTGTTAGTTAATATGGCAGTGTCTAGCCCACTGTGGGAAGCACCATTCCCTGGGCCCTGGGTTGTATAAGGAATCTAGCCAAGTATGAGTCTACGAGAGGACAACATAAGTGCTGGTGTCCTATGTAATTTGGTTTTTTACCAGCTGGCCTCGCCATCCTATCTATTCTCACGATAAATATCCCTAAGACCTAAAATGTCCTAACACTCCTGATCAACAACCTCTCCATACTCCCAGTTTTATTGTAAAAAATTAATAATAATAATAATAATAATAATAATAATAATAACAGAAACCACCTAAATTAATAATAGTACATTTGTTAAATAAAGCAATGTCCAATAAATGGAACACTTTGCAACTACCAATGTAACAAAAATAAAATCTCATTCACAGCAATGTGAATGAACTTAGTGACCCTGAACTGTACATTTAAATGGTAAAAACATAAATTTTATTATGTTTATTTTACCATAATAAAAAAAATGAGGAAATGTTCACAATGTACTTTTCACTTTTTAATGTAAAAATATTAACAGTGCGATACACCGGGGCAGAAAGATGCTCAAAAGCTGAGAATTGATCTTTCATTCATTCACTGTATAAAAATCTCAAAAAACCCCTATCTCTTCTACCATCTGAACATCCCAACAGAAGCGCTGTTGGCTGCAGCATATCCCCTAAATGGGACGGGAGTTAGATAAACAGCAGAAACCTGTATGTCTCAGCCCTTGCTGAAACACTCTAATTACTTCAACGTAAGCAGCCAACGTCCAAAATACTGCCAAAGTGATTCCCTCACACTGTACTAATAGTGGGAACACCATTCGTTTTCCTTACCTAAGACCTGCTCATCTTAAGAGTGAAACAGCTGAAATGCTTGCTTACCATGTGTCTTGTATGCATAGCTTCTAGCTTCCTCAACCTTCAGAGAAGCTCTGTGAGTTATTATTTTCCCAATTTTATATAAAAAAAAAAAAAAACAACTGAGAGACCATTTTCTTTTGTTGCTATATTGTTGTGCTGTTGGTTTTAGTGTGGGGATTTCTGGGGGAGGGAGGGAGATAGTGACTGACTCCACAACCCAGGACAGCTAGGAACTCACTATGTAGCCCAGACTGGCCTCTGACTGATAATGATCCTCCTCCTGTCTCAGCCCGCTGAGGGCTGGGATTCCAGGAGTGAACCATTAAGCACAGCAGCCCTTTTTTGTCATCGCTCAGTGACAGTGTGGTGACCCACAACCCAGCTCCAGCTAGGGTCAAAGCTATGGTCTCACTCTAGTGATATGTCTTATGTTCAGACAGGCGTAACTGGAAATCACCATAGAAAGTCAAATTTTGGTTAGGGACAAGTGTTCTTGTTCATTGCGCAATCCTGATCATTGCTTCTGAGTACCTATCAGCTGATAAATAGGATCATTTAACTGTTATTGTTTGGCATCAAATAACTTAGCTTTACATAAATTGCTTTTAAAACTTCAAATAGTAAAAGAGTATTACTTACCAAAAACTGCAAAATGTACTCCCAACTCATTTAATATAGAGATCATATGCTTTCCTTTTGTTATTGTGCTTAAGATGGAAGGATTTAAGCAGTCGCCACTGAAAATCAAGAGTGGATTCAGGATGCTGAATCTTTTCACGGCTGTGGCAAACCTAAGAGAACAACGACCTGCGTTATCACTGAATGCCTTTATGAAACACAAAGGCAATGTCTCAAATAACAACAGGACTTTTCCTTAAAATCAGCACAACTAAAATATATAGAAAGATGCTCTTAGTACGATTATTTCTCATAGCCAAGATATCTCAGGAGCACATTTGCATTCTGAAAAAGACAAGCTAGGCTCCCTATTCAAAACAAACAAACAAAACAAAAAACAAAAAGCAAAACAAAACAAACAAACAAAAAACAACCCACATTTAAATTAAAAATGTATTATGCCTCAAAAGATATCCTGAAATTATAATGTGAAACTATTTTAAAGAAGAGAGACTCTCAGGACTCAAAGGGTGAGACCTTAGATTAAATGCCAGACAGTAGGAAGAGGGAACTTATAGGGTCCACCTCCAGCAGAAAGACAGGGCATCAAGTGAGGGGTGGGGTTGCCATCCCACAGTCACAACTCTGATCCATAATTGTTCCTGTCTGAAAGAATTACAGGGATGGAAATGGAGAGGAGCCGGGAGAAAAGAAGGTCCAGCGACAGACCCACAGTGGGATCCAGCTCAAGGGGAGGCACCAAGGCTTGACACGATTACTGAGGCAGGCTATGGAGTGCTCGCAAAAAGGGACCTAGCATGACCACACACCGGAAGACCCAAAAGAAGCTGAAAGAATCAGAGGCAGATAGTTGCATCCAAACAATGGACAGAAGCAGCTGACCCCTGTTGTTGAATTAGGGAAGGCTTGAAAGAAGCTGAGGCAGAGGGCGACCCTGTAGGAGGACCAGCAGTCTCAATTAATCTGGACCCTAGAGATCTCTCAAACACTGGACCACCAAACAGGCAGCATATACCAGCTGATATAGGCCCCCAACACACACATACAGTAGAGGACTGCCAGATCTGTGTTCATTCAGAGATGATGCACCTAACCTTCAAGAGATTAGAGGCCCCAGGGACTTTAGAAGTCAGGTGGGGTGAGGGGTGGGGACATCCACATGGAGACAGGGGGGTGGGGAAGAGGTATGGAATATGGAACAGACAGAGGGTGGATGAGGGTGTGGATAAAATATGGAGTATGAAAAAATTAATTAATAAAAAAATTTTTAAGAAAAAGAAAACACTCTAATACATGTCAGAATATTCAAACTATTCCATAAAATGCATATTCTTAAATACAAGTTGTGCCCCCAGAGAGCACCAAGAAAGATGTGTGTGCAGGCTGGACCTAGGCCTCCCCGCACATATGAAGCAGATGTGCTGCTTGGTCTTCATGTGACTCCTGAACAACCAGACAGGAGCTGTCCCTAAAGCTGTTGCCTGTGTGTGGGATATGTTCTTCTAGCCAGGCCGCCTTGTCTGACCTCAGTGGGAGAGGAAGTGCCTAGCCCCACAGAGACTTGATGCCAGGGTTAGGGGTTACCCAAGGTGGCTCCCACCCTCTCAGAGAAGGGAAGAGGAGATGGGAAGAGGATTGTGGGAGGAGTGAGGGGGCAGTGAGCAAAGTGAATAAATAAAAAATGAATAATATTAAAAAAGATAAAAGAAAGATGTATGTGATGCTGAACTAGGTGGTTTTGTATAAATTTATTGCATCAAGTTTAACAGAAGATAATGCTTCTTTGTGGACTTAAAACTTATGTCCCGATGTTAAGCAAATCCACTCAGCCACTTCAGTGTCTTCCGTTCTGCTGGGCTCTCTTGATTTTCAGGGTCCTCTCTCTCTCTCCCTCTCTCTCTCGCTCTCTCTCTCGCTGCCCTTTGTTTTATCTAATTTCTATTGATTTCTCTTCCAGTTTTTCCACTTGCTCTTTTCCTCTGTCACAGTATTCTCTTTTTCTTTCCTTTTTTACTTAACATTTTTCATTTTTGTTTATCTTGTCCCAGCTTCATTTTTTGAGCTAATTAATTTGAGCTTTATAGTTTTGTATTAATCCTGCAATCTTATTTTCTATGGTTATTGATGACATAGCAGTTAGTTTTAATTAGCTCTGTTTCTATATCTGCTTTGTTTCAGCATTATTGTTATGGCAGTTGTTTTTCTCCTGAGTGGTACTGAAAATTCATCCCTAGAGAAAGCTACCAGTAAAGGAGACCCTCAAATGAAACTGGAAGAGATAGTTATTCCAAAAAATGAACAAATTACTGTGTAAAACCACAAAAAAAAAAAAAAAAAAGAAAACTAGAAACATCCGGGCATGGTGGCACACGCCTTTAATCCCAGCATTTGGGAGGCAGAGGCAGGCAGATTTCTGAGTTCGAGGCCAGCCTAGTCTACAAAGTGAGTTCCAGGACAGCCAGGGATATACAGAGAAACCCTGCCTCAAAAAACCAAAAAAAAAAAAAAAAAAAAAAAGAAAAAGAAAAAAGAAAAGAGAGAGAGAGAGAGAGAAAAGAAAAAGAAAAAGAAAAAAGAAAAAAGAAAAAAGAAAACTAGAAACATGGCTCTTCCAAAATTTCACAGCTCTTCAATTAACTGAATCCAAACATAGAATAATGACTAATGTACCAAAGAATTCAAAATTCTAGTTTTAAAAATGACAACTGACGTCAGTGAAGATTTAACTAAACTAATAAAGTGAACAAGGCTATTTTTTTTAAATGAGTTGAGAACATCAAGTTGGCTGAGATACGCAACAACTTGCATAAGTAATTCAACACAGACATGGAGCAAATACAGAAATCAGGGTTGAGGATAAGGTTAAGGGTTTCTTACATTCGGGAGAAACACACGCCAATTTCTGAGAGAGGACTCGGAGACCAAACCTACGACTATATGATGTCATCACAAAGAGACTAGAGGCACAAGAGACTTACTCAATGAAATCAGAGTAGAACCTTTTCCAACTTTAGGTAATCAAATGGATGTTCAAGTCCACAAGGAAAACAGGCAGGATTGGAACAGAAGCTTTCTGTGTGCTATGATACCTAAGTGCCAAGAGTACAGAACCAAGAAATGATATTAAAAGCTTAAAACAGAAGTGCTGGGTTGCTTATAAAAATACACAAGCCAATCAGAATAACAACAAACCATCAAAAGAAACCCCAAAGACCAAAAAAACATGGCTGATAATATTTGAAACCCTGAAATAAGACAGTTACCTACCAAGGTTATTGTATCAAAATCACCCTTTAATGCTGAAGGAGAAATAAAGAACTTCCACAATAAACATAAATTAAACTTATCTATGACACCTAAGCGGCACAGCATTTCCCAAGAAATCCTAGACATGGTCAGAGGAAGAAAGATATATACAACCATGAGATCTTAGGGCAGAATAAATCATGTAAGGAGGAAGATAAATAGTAAATGGAATGATTAAAACTATTAACAGTAAATTACCAAATCTCTAAGGTGAAAGGAAAACTTTCTACTTACTTACCAATATTATACATAAACAGTCTTAACTTTCCACTTAAGATTCAGACTGGACAAATAAATTTAAAGTAAAATATAATCATTTCTTGTCCATGAGAAATGCATTTCATAGGCAAAACACAGACACAGAATGAAAATGAAAGGCTGGAAGATGGAAGTCCAACAAATGGAATCTAAAAGCAGCTAAGAGTAGCCCCACTTGATCAGACAAAGCAGACAGTAAGCCAGAGTTAGCCAAGAGGAATAAATAAGGTCACTACTTATCAGTAAATAAAACAATGCAGCAAGAATATAAAACAATTAAAAATAATATGCTCTGATTGTTGATGTATCCAATTTTATAAAAATAAACACTACTGGATATTATCGGATAGATCCAGATAGAGCAATCAATACCTACTCTCATCAATGGATCACCTAGACACAACTAAATAAAGAGGGCAAGGAGATAACTAGTGGCTAAAGTGCTTGCTGAATATGCATAATGACCTCAGTTTGGTTGCCTAGCACCCACTGAAGCCAGGCATGGCCTTGTAATCTGTAACCACAGGACAGACAGAAACAGGGGAGTTGGGGGGTTGCTGGGCAAGCAGTCTGAAAGAAAGGACAGCTCAGTGTTTACTGAGAGACCCTGTATCAAAAACTAAGATAGTGAATGACGAAAAAATGATACCAACTCTACCTCTGGCATGCATAGGTGCATACACCATAAACACATGTGAAAATATGAATGCAACACACATGTAATGCATTAAAAATAGAATTAAAAGCTTCAGAGCTAAAACAGCATCGCCAATCAAATGGACAAAAGAGGCATCTACACTTCCAACCACTTCAGATTTTTATCAGCAGCCCATGCAATTCTTTCTAAAATAGTACCATTTTATGCCATAAAGCAAGTCTTACCAAACATGAAAATATTTTTAAAAAAAACCACTTATCAGATCAGATTACAATGGGATCACATTAGAAATCAAGGCAAGAAAAGTGAAAGCACTGTACACTGGATGATGGGCTTTGACCAAGAGGTCATTGGAGATAACAAGAATACAAAGGGTTGGTACGACAAAGTTGCTTCTTTAAAAATAAAAAGACAAATGCCCCTCCTTAGAAGTGGGAACAAAACACCCTTGGAAGGAGTTACAGAGACAAAGTTTGGAGCTGAGATGAAAGGATGGACCATGTAGAGACTGCCATACCCAGGGATCCACCCCATAATCAGCATCCAAACGCTGACACCATTGCATACACTAGCAAGATTTTATCGAAAGGACCCAGATGTAGCTGTCTCTTGTGAGACTATGCTGGGGCCTAGCAAACACAGAAGTGGATGCTCACAGTCAGCTAATGGATGGATCACAGGGCTCCCAATGGAGGAGCTAGAGAAAGTACCCAAGGAGCTAAAGGGATCTGCAACCCTATAGGTGGATCAACATTATGAACTAACCAGTACCCCGGAGCTCTTGACTCTAGCTGCATATATATCAAAAGATGGCCTAGTCGGCCATCACTGGAAAGAGAGGCCCATTGGACACGCAAAATTTATATGCCCCAGTACAGGGGAATGCCAGGGCCAAAAAGGGGGAGTGGGCAGGTAGGGGAGTGGGGGTGGGTGGTATGGGGGACTTTTGGTATAGCATTGGAAATGTAAATGAGCTAAATACCTAATAAAAAATGGGAAAAAAATTTTAAAAAAATAAAAATAAAAATAAATAAAAATAAATAAAAATAAATAAATACAGGCAAGGGTAAAATGTCAGGTCAGTTCGATAATAGTTCTAAGCAAGAAATTAGAGGCAAACAGCTTTAAAATCATTTAGAATTCTCCTAAAGTTTTATAGAATATTAAAATCAGAAAACCTTATGAAGTGTAATTCAGTTACATCTCCTACCATTATTACAGGATCAAGTTTAGGAATCAAGTCTAGCTTTTTTGCTTGATAGACATTAGCAAATATTTTAAAGTGAAGAAATGCACACTAAATATTGTTAAAACATACAGTTAAGTAAGTAAAAATGGGCAAATTTTTCCATGCAAAAAAATAAAAAATAAAAAGACAAGCCTCTAGTGACAACAGTATAAAAGAACCAGATTAATAAAATTAGAGATGAAAGAGGAGTTAGAAATGAGATCTCAGTGGGATCAATTAATAAAATCAGAGATATTATTGTAACAGATACAACTGAAATACAGGCATCAGTAGGGACTGTGTTGAAACATACTAAAATAAATTGGAAAACCTAGAAGAGATGTATAAAATTTTAGATATATATGACCTACCAAAATCAACTGGATGAAAGCAGCACAGAAAGACATATTCAGCAAAGAGACGCAAACATTAATGAAATTTATCTTAGAAGATAAAAACAAAAAACAAAACAAAACAAACAAACAAAAACAAACAAAAAAAAAAACAGGCAAGCCCAGGCCTGTATGGATAGATGGCTGAATTCTATCAGACATTTAAAGAACCCCAAGGGCTCCTCAAATTCTTCTACAAAATAAAAAGTGAATGCTTGTAAGCTTCACTCTACAAAGCCAGTATCACCTCTGAAAACCAGTTACTTGCAAGGCTAATTCAACAGCACATTAAAGAGATTATATATACCATGATCAAATTGCTCTCATACAGTGATGCAAGAGCAGTTCACCATATGCAAATCAGTTAATGTAACAACACATAAATAAAACCATGAGCAAAAACCGTATGCTCAAAATGCATAAAAAGGAAAGCCCCCCATTGACAAAAGCAACACCCCTCAAGGCTAACAAAAGCTCTGGGGGGGGGTTAAAAATAGACAGATAATGGCTACATATGTCAAACCTGTAGCCAACATTATAGTGAATGGATAAAAACTAAAAGTCTTAGTTCTAAAATCCAGAGTGTGTACTTTCTTCACTCTTGTTCAATAGAGCATTTGAATTCTTAGCTAGAACAATAAGACAAAATACACAGGAAGAATTTTCAAGTAGCCCTATTCTCAGAGGACCTGATCCTTTACTCAAAAGCCTAGCTAATGACTCTAGCAAAATACTTAGATCTGACAAATATTTTGATCATAGGATTTGAAGTTAGCGCACAAAATACAGTACCTTTTCTCTATTTCAGGCACTAGTCTACTAAGAAATAAGACAAACAACCCGATTCACAAACCCACCAACACTGTGAGTGTTCAGCCATAGATGGAGTATCTATATGAATCATTTCCCTCAAGGCTCAGGAAATATCACAGAAGAGGAGATGGAAAGAATGTCAGAGTTAGGAAATGGGGATCCGTGCTGAGACATGACTGCTGTGCCCATCAACCTCTCATTCCTGATTGTAGAGGAAATGCTTTCTGGTTTTTCACCAGTATCACATTATTTTAATTATGGCTCCATAATATATCTTGAGATCTGGAATGGTGAGCCATCAACCATTGTTCTTTTGGCCCAGGATCATTTTGGCTAACCGGGGTCTTCTGTGGTTCCATGTTAATTTTAGGACATTTTTTTAAAATTTCTATGAAGAGTGAAATGGAAATTTTAATTGGGGTTGTATTGAATCTGTAAACAGCTTTTGGTAGAATGGTCATTTTCATAATATTAATTCTACCGACCCATAAGCATCAGATGTGTTTCCATGTTAGAGTGTCTTTATCTCTTTCTCCGGAGCTTTAAGGTTTTCATTGTAGCTGTCTGTCATCTTGTTGAGTGGGTTTATTACAAAATGTTATTTTCTGTGGGGCTATTAGGAATGGAATTATATCCATTATATTTTTCTTGATATTTGCTGATATTGTATAGAAAACATATTGATTTGTGCAAGTTGATTCTGTTTCCTATCATGTTGCATTTATCATTTTTAGCTTTCAGGTAGAATTTTTAGGATCTTTTACATATAACATCATGTCATCTGTAAATAGGAATCATTTGACTTCTTTCTCTACTAATATCCCTTTAATTTCCTTCTCTTGCCTTATTGCTCCAACTAGTGCTTTAAACACACTTGGAAAGGAGTGGGAATAGTGGGTAGCCCTGTCTCATTCCTGACATCAGTGGGGTTGTTGCAAATTTTTCTCCACGTACAATGATGTTGGCTGTTGGCTTCCCATATATAGCATTTATTATTTTGAAGTATGTTCCTCCTAGTCCAGATCTTTAGAGACTTTATCATGAAATCATGTTGGATTTTTTCAAAGGTTTTTCTGCATCTATTAAGATGACAAGTGGTTTTTTTATCAGTAAGATAAATTGTGCCATTTATTGCATTTACTAATTTACATAAATCAAACTTGGTCAACATGGATAATCTTTCCGATGTCTGTTGAGTTTACAATTATCTTAGTGAGTACTTTTGAATTGTTATCCAACACCAAGTGGTCAACCCTAAAAACATAAAAGTAACAGGTTGTGTTTATATATTAAGGAATATATATATATATATATATATATATATATATATGTGTGTGTATGTATGTATATATGTGCATATATACATATATATAACAAAGATATCAATTTTATGTATATGCAATTAAAGAAAAAGTAGTAATCTCAAAAAGAAAATTGTTTTAAAAAGGCAAAGTTGGAAGGGTGCAAACTGGCAGACAGGTAGAATTGGAGAAAATAAGAAGTAGATATATTTCATTATATACATGTATAAATTTTAAAATTAAAAGGGAGCTAGAAGGATGCCTATGCAGTTAAGAGCACTGCTTGATCTTCCAGAGGACCCAGGTTCAGGTCCCAGTACCCACATAATAGCTAATAGCCATGCATAACTTCAGCTCCAGCCCATATGCTAAACACATGTGGTGCATAGACATACATGCAAGCAAAACACCCATACACATAAAACAAAAATTATAAAACCTCAAAACATTTTAATCAAGCTGTGGTACCACATGACTTTAACCTCTGTACTCAAGAGGCAGAAGCAGGAAGATCTCTGTGAGTTCAAAGCCAGCCTAGTCTAAATAACAAGTTGTGCCAGTCAACACAGTCAACTCTGTGCCAGTCAGAGTTGCATAGCAAGATAGTTTCGATAAATAAATTTTTAAAAATAAAAATAAAAGACCCAGTGACATCGCGTTAAAAATCATATATGTATATGGTACACCCAAGCTTCTGTCTTGAAAGGCAGAAAACAATGTCAGTTAAAATTAAAGCAGAAAGAAAAAAACACAAATAAAGTCAAACGAGCCACACGTTCATTCACTGAAACATTTACAAAGTTGATAAACCCAAGCAAGACTGAGAAAAATGTCATCATTAATAGCAAAATAAAAAGGATGTAACACTACAGATCTTATATAAGTACTTTTCTGATAATAAATTTGAAAAAAATGCAATGTACCAAAACTGACACAAAGATATTTTTAAAATCTGACCTTTCTTATCACCACTAAAAAAAAAAAATGAACCTATACTTAGAACTTTTCAACAATAACTTCAATTCTAGATTTTATTTCAAAGATTTTTAAAGAAATAACACTATTCTTATACCAACTCTTTCAGATAAAAAGAGTAATATGTTCCAACTAATATTATGTTACCATTACCTTCACACCATAAGATAGGTCAATATTCTGTACAAACATACATATATATAAGTCATAAACTAAATTTTAACAAATTAAATTAAGTAACATATTAAAGGATTAAAACATCATGACTAGCAGGGTTTATTCAATGGCAACCATCTCCTACAACTCTCTTTTTTTAATTATGCATAAAATTTTCAACATCTAGTCATAATTTTGAAATTACATACAAACTAGAAAACCTTAACGTAATACATTAAACCACATGGATTTCCATATAAAATTTACATGAAGATACAAATGCAATTAGAGGATTTCTATTGTTGAGCATGAAGATTTATGATAAAGATGTGAAGACTGATATAGTGTATGATTTCTTAGATTATTGTGGAAGTGTAATCCAGAAACAGATGCATACATACACAGTCACTTGATTTATTAATACGTACACTTTCCTGAAATTCAGTACTAAAAAGGCACTCTTTTTCAATGAAAACTATATAAAAGTATATAAAATGGTGCTCCTAAATGTAGTATTTAAATATATGTGTAATTATACAAATGATACTCGAGCTTAAAAGATGAATACCTTCTCAGTCATACATGAAAATTAAGTGTTTACTGCTCTAAAGGTGATTGAACCTGGAAGAATGGAACCAAACTATGAGCTGGACTATTGCATGAGACTTTAGGCAACTTTATTCAGAGCACCGGACAACTTATTCTCTGAGTGTTAAGAAGAACCACATGAATAAATTACATAATCACAAGGACAAGCCACAAGTGACAAAACCACGTTTTTCCATAAAGACATTAAAAACAAGCAACAATAGCCAATTGTAATTCATAATCGAACGTAAACTCACTCTATCTGCCATACCTGGGAGGGGCGTGAAGTGCATTCCAAGAACAACTTCCTGTTTTTACAGAAACCGAGGTCACAAGCCTCTTGTTTTCTTGGAGTCTCTCACAAGCACCCAGAATTCCTCCCACATGATGACACCAATCTTAGACCCTGTTTGATATCTGAGGACTGGTAAGATGGGTCAGTAGGTAAAAGTTAGGCTGCCAAGCCTAACTATTAGAAATCAATTCCAGGGCCCCACATGGTGGAGGAATAAAACTGTCACAAGTTATCCTCAGTCACTGCCCACCCCTCCCCCCCCCCACACACACACAGGGACTCAAATGCACATGCACACACACACAGAGATATACACACATGCACATGCTCACATGGACAAATAAGCATGATATAGGAATGTAATAAAAATGAATTAGAATCACAGATATAATTTTTAAAAAAAAACAAAATAATACATCATTTAGAAGAAATCATACAAGGATGTCTTCATGATTTTGAAGCAATGGTTTCTGAAGCAGACCAGAAAAAAAAGCACAAATCACAAAATAAAAAATATTGGTAAATAAAATAGTTTAAATTAAACTCTCCTACTGATCAAGATATACCATTAGAAAAAATGAAAAACACTGACTAAATAAAATATGTGTAAAGCATATATTCAACAATGGGATTGCATCTAAAACAAATTAACAACCATTATAAATCAACTTCACAAAGACAATTCCGTTTTTTAATTGGGGGGAAAATACCATAGACTTGGGCATGGTGGCACACACTTGTAATGCAAGCATTCAGGAAGGCTGACACCAGCTGATACAATTCAGTGAGAGTCTGTCTCAAAATAACTAAAAGAAGAAATAAAAATAAATTTAAAAATAAAATAGAAAAAAAACAACTAATGAATAATACAACTGGCCCATAATCGTATTAAAATGTTTAATAGCATTACTCAACAAGAAATTCAAAGTAAGCCTGCAATTGTATGTTTCGATACACCTACCAGTATGATAAAAATAGACAATGCTAAAACATCAAGAAAATGGAATAATCAAAATTTTCATATACTGCTGATGGTACAACTATTTTGAGAAAATGTCTGGCAGTACTCAGTAAAGCTACACATATGTCTGTACATGACACAGAAACCATTTCTGGGCATGTACTCAAGAGAAATGATTGCTTCTAGCTACCAAAAGAATTATGTAAGAATGCTAATAGTGATTTCATAATAGCAAATATTAGAACCGTCCAAACATCCTTCAACATTAGAACAGATGAGTAAATTGTGGTATAGTTCACACATTAGAACATGATTCAGTAAGAAAAAGAACAAAATATCGCTACATAAAAGCCCACATAAGTGAGTTCACACTGTAGGATTAGGCATGGTGGATGTAAGTCCATCTTCTCACTGTTGGGAATGAGCGGTCCAGGGATATGCTAGAAATGTTCATATTTTGATTATTTAAAAACCATATAGAATCCTAGACTAAAAAATTGTAAACATCAGTAGATCTGGTCAATAACTTACTTTTAAAAGTTAAAAAGTGAAAATAATACATATGCTTATACAAGTCAACAAAAATACGTGAATGCAAGCCCTGAGCAGCATATGAGTTCAAAGGATTTCACAACATGGCCTCTGTATCTAGAAAGACAGCAGATGTCACAAGATTCAGTCTGATTTCTACGAATCCAGTAAACAAACAAGGAAAACTTTAGGAGCAAAACTACAAAAGTTTTATCACTGTACATGATAACTGATGTGTTCATGTTAACATAGTATAAATAAGCACTTACTAGGGTTTTTTTCAGACCAGTATCAGGAGCTGCCTATAAAAATTCATTTTTCAGGTCCTATCCCATACCTACATAATCTGAAACACTGAGATAAGATACAAGAACTTGTGTTTAACAACTCCATTGGATAATTCTGACACATATATGAGAAATGGGCTGGAGAGATGGCTCAATGGTCAAAGCACTGGCTGCTCTTTGCAAGGATTTAGGTTTTCGAGCTCCCATATGGTATCTGACAACACTCTAACTCAAGTCCCAGGGGACCTAGCACTCTTTTCTAGCCTGGTTGATCACAAAGTATGCATGTGATACACAGACACACATGTAGACAAAACACCCATACACTTTTAATTAATTAAGTTGAGAAATAATGTTATACAGGAAACTAGATTTTAAACCTATAAACATATACAACAATTGCATTTTTATTCATTGTAAATATCTTATAATTTATTGAGATAAAAATCAAATGAGGATCCGGAGTTGTAATAAAGAATTTGTAGGAAGCTGGCAAGCTGATTTTAGGCCTATTCAAGGAGACATCAAAATGAGTATCCTCAGTAGGCAGATGGAAATATAGGTCTAAAAAGGAGGTTAGATCTGAATTATAGATCCACAAATAGAACAGATGAAGTAGTTAAAGCCAAAAGAATTTACAAACTGCTTTATACTACTAGGTCTTAGAAAAACAAAGATTATGAAATAGTTTGATATTGATGTCAAAAATGTATAATATAGACAGAAGCTCTCAAAATTTCAATCTCAAGATTCTCCTTCCCAGTGTCCCTAAAAGCTAAGAAATTAACATACGCACCTACTAACTAAAAAACAACAAAGACCTAGTACATGTATTTTTGTAAAGAATATATTTGCAAACACAGATGGCACATTTGTGCAAACCTCATGTCTAGCTAAGTAAAAACTGGTGAGAGGCTATCTCTTGTTTCATTCGATTTACTGGAATAGGCTGCTTTGTATGCAGTATAATTTTTAAAACTCTGGCCTTGCACAGATAAGTAACTAGGAAAACGTCTCAGTGAACTTTCTGGATAATTGTGAATATTTTTCTTTGCTATTATACCAAAAATAGTTGTCAATGTGGTATGTCAAGTCATATGAATTAGCTTATCAAACTCTATACACTCAGAACAAAATAAAAATGAACAAAGCAACCAACATCTAGCAAGACAGCAATGAAAATGGCTGTGGCTGTTATTTTCACAGATAGGAATCTCGTGAAAATCTCTAAGGTGCTTCGACTATGATTTGGGAACTGCTAATTTATAGTTGCAACACAGGCAATGGTTCAAACCTCAAAACTAAACAAGCATGTGCCCTACATGGTATTCATTCTGTCTAATTACGTTCTGTCTATTCTTTAATCTGCACCTTAACCATCCCCCAGAGACGCGTTCCTATCCCTGTGAACCAAGTGCTTGCCCTATTAGCCATCGTTGCCTCCTGGTGTTCATGAAACCCACTGTGTAGATTTTCACCTCTGAATCTTTGCTCTCACAACTTCATTCAAAAACAATTTCCCTGCAGACAGTCAAATGATTCATGCTGCCTCATCTCATTCAAGTATCTCCTCAAATATCCCTTGACTATGAGGTCTTATTTATTTTTATTTAATTTATTTACTTTGTGTGCATATGGAGGTGCCCATGCCACAGTGTATGTGTGTAGGTCAGTGGACAACTTTCAGGAGCTGATTCTCTCCTTCCACCGCCTAGGTCTCAGGGGATGAACTCAGTTTGTCAGGCTTGACAGCAAGCACTTCTACCCACTGAGCCATCTCACCAGCCCTAAGAAGGGCTTACTTCTTTAAAAATGACAAGCATCCTAACTTTAACCCTTGACACTTCATATTCTCTGTATTCTGTATCATCTTTCTCTACAGCATTTGTTTCCATCCAGCATATTATAAAATTCCTTTTTTTATATAACTATCTTTTTCCATCTAAAACCTCCCATAAGGGTGAGGTCTTTTTTTTCCCTATTCCATACTACACTATTACTGCTAAGAACAGTGCCCAGTGTTGTACCTGGAGTGTTTTAGATGAGTTACATCAATAACTCACTTTTTTATTGGACACTACATGCCAGGCACACCATATCTTAGTAATGAGTATCTGTTGAACCACATGCACACTGAGTCCACATCTGCCCCAGTAAGCAAAGATGTAAACAGAGAGGTTGACAACTGAACTTCAGAACATAACATTTAAGGGACAAAGAAATTATGGCATCTAAAGCTAGAAATTCTGTTAGTATTCTTATAACTAAATGATCTAGAGTTCTCGCCAATCTACATAAGCATCCATTCTTCGAGCAACTTCTTTTCTAGGAACAACAGTTTAAAATGAAAACGTTCCCAGAGGTACCAATCACAGAACGTTCACCTATGACTTCGGGATTTTATTTTTGTTTCCTTCATCACCATAGTAATTCTAGAAATCAGATGGGTACACATTGTTCCTCCAAAGCCATGTCACTATGTGCTCTAGTCACTGCTCTCCTTTGATCTGGTCTTGAGGGTTAACTGACATTTCAATAACATTAGATACTAGCATTCTCATTAACATGTCTGATATGTATATTAGTGGTATGCTTGAAAAGAAACACAAGAGAATGAACTGCTGCAGGAAAATCATTAAGTGCCTCTGTCAAGCTACACAATCCATTAAAAAACAACAACAACAAAAAAAACAAAAAAATAAAAAAACAAAGATTCGAACAAGAAAAACATTTCCCAAATACCATCCTACCATCAGACACGTGTTCATTGGTCAACATGAGGCTTTTCACTTGGTCCTCTACAAAAGGTTGAAAGGCATCTTTGTTGAGATTGAATTGTTTCCAGCCCTACATATTTGGAAACAGGCTCAATGCAAATGATTCGACAACTTTTATCCTCATAAGGCAACACAAGGATTGGGGGTCGGGGTGGGGGGGGGGAGAGGTGTGGGGAGCTGGGGACAAGAAAAGGGAAAGGGTGGTGTGGGAGGCAGGGAGAAAGGAAGGGACAGGAAAGAGGAGGGAGTAATGGCCATGTGAAAGCAGAGCCAGAAATTGAGTAATGCATACATATTACCAAGGATTGCTGCCCTCAACAGAAACTAGGAGAGAGAAGCCATAAAAGACCAACTCTACCAGCCATTTAATTTGCAGCTCTTGGACAAACACTTTTTTTTTTTTACTGATTTAAGCTACTCACTCTACAATACTTTACTTATCAGTCCTAGAAAAATAATGCAATAGTGATATAATTAAATAATGAGGTGTAACATATCTTCCAACTAGGGAATAATTCAAAGGATTTATAAAGTTACTTTTCCATGAAGGGATGAAGTGTAAGCCCTGTTCCTTAAATGTGAACTCATATGCAAAATTTCATTACATAAAAATGACCTCATTGCAAAGGATACACCACAGAGAGGGGTGTATAAAGCATCTTCAGAGTAGAATATTTTCACAAAAGTCCATGTCCACAATATGCAATGTAAACAAGATGCAGACCTGGAAAAGTGTAATTTACAAATAGAATTCTATTTCTGTGGTTTTCTTACAGATGATAGATAGATAGATAGATAGATAGATAGATTAGATATAGATATAGATGATATAGATAGATATAGATATAGATATAGATATAGATATAGATATAGATATAGATATAGATATAGATATAGATATAGATAGATAGATTCCAGTATAATCATAAGAAAACATGGGGGAGGGCGCGGGGGCCTTTTGGGATAGCATTGGAAATGTAAATGAAGAAAATACCTAATAAAAAATTGCAAATAAAAAATACCACACACAATAAATGAATAAATAAATAAATAAATAAATAAATGTAAAATAAAAGACATTTTTTAAAACACCTAGCTGATATTCCTTTAAAATATCAAGATCATTAAAAACAAAGAGTATCTAGAGAAACCACCGAAATCTAAAGCAGTCTAAAGGATGAGAAAAATCAAACACAGTTTGGTCTCTGACATGTAATCCTGAAACACATAAAGAACATCACATAAATACTAAGGATGTCTAGATGGAATACAGATGTTGATTAATAATTTATACATTTCCCTTTATTAGTTGTAACAAATGTCCTCAATGCTAATGTAAAATGTAAGTAACAGGGGCTATGTGATCCCTTTGCAATGTTTCATATCTTTATGTAAGTCTAAAACACTCTCAAATGTTCATTAAAAAAATAAAGTAAATCAAGACCAAACACCAAGAGGATTCACTTCGCCACTCCCACTGTAGTTACTTTATGTTGAAAAGTCACCATTCAGAACCATTCTATCAGTTCAGAATGTAGTGCTATTCATCATGGTCATTCATTCAGAGATGTTATATTTTCACTCCTCACTACACACAATTGTGGGGGCTCAGAGTGATAATAAACACAATGTTCCTATTGACCTTTCTATTTTCTGATGTAACTGTATTTCTTTTCTCATTGCTATGACCAAACATATGTTTTTGAAAAAATTTAAAAGGAGGCAGGCATAGAAATACAGTTCATAGAGGCCAAGAAGGAATGGGAGTAGGAATAAGTTGGTCAATGATGCCAACTAAGAAATATGGAAATGGAAATGCCATTCCTCAACTTGGTGTCTTCTTTCCCCCATTTTATCATTCAAGAATCCTGCCCATGGAACAGTGCTGTTCACACTCAGAGTGGGACCTTGCTTCTCAGGTGAACTTCTCTGGACACAGCCTCACAGACACCCAAAGGTTTGCTTCATAAGCGTCCTCAAGTGTTTAATTCAGTCAAGCTGGCAGAAGAAATTAACCACCACAGAGGTTTTGGAAACTTCTGACATGATCTATTGCACATAGTATCAATTATGGATCCCATAGTGTCTTAGACTAAACACTTGTCAATGAAAGTTTATGGGCAGACTGTAAGTAAGGGTATATTGAAAAAAGAAACTAACCTACACTTTTGAAGAGACACTTATTAAACATATTCCCCCAATGACCAGTAACATAATAAATGGACTCTCCCAAGAAGTCACAGGACTTGAAGAATAAGAATTTCTTCCCAAAAATACAGAAGAGCAATATATGTACAAAAGAATTTATATAGGGGGACTGAAATAATTGAAAACTGAAGGAATAGTTGGGAGATGCCATTCACCCAAGTACCTGATAGTCACTTCTACCTACACAGGCATCAAGCATCTCAAAGTAAATATTCTTTCCAGCATCGATTCCTCAAATTAACTACACCTTCAGAAATCACTTCAAAATTCTTGATTCTTGGTATTATGCAACAGAACAACTCTAGGTCCCTTCTCTTCTTCGAGCTGCCCCCAATGCTCTCCTCTACCCTGTATATACAGGTACATACACAAACTCTCATATGCTATTGAACATTTCTTAAACACTGTTTTGTCTTCCTAATCCAACTGTTCTTTTGACTCTTATTCCCCTACTTGTAACTACACTCACACAAAAGGCCTCCAACTGATTTCTCCTCCTGATTTTTTAACCTCTTCTGTTCAAAAGCACCTTTTCTTCAAACACTTCTTGGGGCACATCACAAATGCCTTTTGACAGTCTGCAGTAATGTATACAACTTTTGTAACTCCTAGACTACTAGACTAGCATTCCTTATATTCCAGTACACCAGGGGGAATATCCAACTACTCCTTCACATTGGCGTCACACTGCCCTGCCTTCCCACCACTATACTTCCATATTTCCAAATAACTTCCCATCCTTGAGTCACTGAGAGCAATCACATGCACTGAGAAACCCTCCTAACCTAAAACTTAAAGGGAAAACTAAAGCCCACCATGGTATTTAAAGCAATTTGCCTCAGATTATCCATTATCAAACAGAAACACAAGAAAAATAAAATTAAAACTATATGGGAAATGAGGTCCTACAAACCCCAACCCTAAATTGGTTCCCATCTCCACTTACTCACATCCTTTCTTTAAATCCCTTCCTTTCTTGTTTACTGTAGGGTTTTTGTAAATCTTGGCAAAATAAAGAAGTGAAAAAATATACAGTACCTATAGATGTCTCACTGAGAACTTAAATTTTCATAGTATAAACAAAGAAAAATTTCAACTAATACAAATTTTTTACCATAGATGCTTCCCATAATTTATTTACCTCACTTAGCTGCAAGAAAAACAACTCTGCTTAAAAACTGATGAAACAGGATCAAGAAATATTGCCTTTGTTTAGGAGAAACGGCTGAATCTGAATACAGATTTGAATTCAAAGAGAATGTTGCCCATTGATTTCACTTAAAGTTGCTAATCCCCTTTTGTGCAGATAGAATACTAGTTCCAGTTTCCCCCTCTAAAACCACCGGAGTTACTACCCAAGTCCAGAAGGGAGACTGAACAGTGCCCCCCAAAGAGTTAACACAGATGACTCCCTGCTTGCTTCCAAACCTTCTAGCAGATTTCCAAGTCACCACCCTCCATCTCCCCTCCAGGGTCTGGCAAGAAACATGGCGGCCCGCACCTAGCAGCGCCTCCTACAGGCTCTTCAGTACTCGAGTCCACATCGTAAACATCGTTGAAATGAAGTATAGTCAAGTTATAGGAGTCCATGTCTCCTGACTGGTTCCCCTGGGTTTGGGGAGAGAGTTCTTCCCCAAGCTTCGCAGGCTGAGGGGGTGCCAGAGCAGGTGGCTCTTCCTCAGGGGCCTCCATTTCTCAGGTACAGTCTAGGACGCCTCTCTCAGAACCTCGGCAGCCCTGTTCGCATGCGCAGGACAGCAGCCACAGCATGCACAGATAACAGAGGGAACATGCGCGGGATGGCAGCCAGAGCATGCGCAGCACTTGCAGGGCCTGGTCCATGGGTTGAGGCCTCTGCTTCTCCTCTGTTCCCTGGCCTCTCAAGCCCTGTGCTTTCCTGACTGTGCCTAAGGCAAGAAGTGGCTGTCTTGTTGCCTGACAGCCGTTGAGACCCCAACGGAAACCCTGATGCTCCTTGCTTCTTCTTTGGCAGAATGAGGTCATAGTTGTAGGAGCATAGTCAACACTTGTTTCTTTCTTACCTTTCTTTTTTCCACTGCAGCAACCCGCCTTTATTTTTTTTTTTTTTTTTCAGAAAAATAGGACACCTGTTAAGGACCTCAAATACATGTTTTAACATCGAAATTATTGATTCCTTTCTGTCTGAGGCATCCTGAGTATGCATTAATCTAATAACTGATCCCAGACACTTGTGCCTGGTGCTGATTCCAAAAAGAGAAAAACAGACCCAGTTCTTATCCTGGGGAACTCTACATCATTTCACCTTGCCTCAGCCCTTTTATTTCCAGACTAAGTTGTAATCTTTGGGGCCCCTTTCTGCCTCTCTCATACTTCAAATGCCATTTCCTTCCTTCAGTTTTATTTAAGAGCCAGACAATTCACAACTTGTTTTCTGATTTACCACATGATTCTTCACTCGTAGCTTTCTTAATTCTAACATTCTGACCCTGAAATGTAGTTCTGTGGACTCTGACGGGCTTTTTGTTTGTTTGTTTGCTTGCTTGCTTGCTTGCTTGTTTTGTAGAACAGAGCAAGTGAAAAAACTAATGCTTCTATTGAGTTACATTTTACACAGTTATTGTGGCCTGATGGAATTCATCCAGGCGATCAATAAGGTACCCCAGAGTGCTGCAACCCCTTGGAATATTGCCAGCCAGACATTTGCTCAATTGAACTTGGATTAAATGGATACATCAAGAATACAAAGTGCCAACTTTGAAAAATAAGAAAAATAAAACTTGAACAAATAAATGAAATTAAAAGATTGGGTAGTGGCTAAAACTCCCTCCTGTAAAACTAAAGGCCAACAATATTTATACAGAGCAGGCCAGTCTATTTTGTAAAGTTTGTATAAGCAAAATTCCAAAGCCAGGCAACAAAAAAAGATAAACATATAAACTTACTGTAAACATGGGTATAAAAAGAATTCTAAACTAAATCTAATACTTCCAAAAAGGTAAATATTGCTTAGTTTACCTCATCAATCATAAGAATTTGCAACAACAGAAATCTATCAGTTATTCACCATAAAATATCTTAAAATAGGAAATCAAGTTCTTAGTGCCGAATTGTGCGAGAAATATTTGATAGAGTTAAGCAGTTACTATTTAAAAACTTGCAGCTGCATAAGGGAAGAAATGGTCTTTCTTATTCCATTAAGGCAACAGCAAAATTCTACAAAACTAACTTTAAATATGTTCCCATAAAACCATCAATAAATTAATATGCCTGGCCCTATCACCACCTCTGTTTTAACAGATCATTGAGTATTAAAACATTTAAGTCAATAAAGAAAAATTATGCCATCTATATACACAACAAGGGATTAATATTTAGAATTCATGAACACATAGATACAAATTAATCAGGAAAAAAATAAATTGGTCAAAAAGTGGGCTAATGGACTTTCAAAAGAAAGAGTTCAAATAGCTAATCAGTGTTCAATATCTTTACCCATAAAAGAAATACAAATTAAAACTATTCTTCAATTCCATATCATTACAGTCAGAATGACTATCATTAAGAAACAAATGTTGATGAGGATATAGGGAAAGAAGCTCTAACACACTATTAATGGGAAAGTATTGTGGTGTGGCTACTATAAAATCAGATTTTAAAAATATAATTAATTATCTCCTTATGTATATATGATATTCTACATGTAGAAAATACCAAGGTATCCAATACAAATAAATAAACTACATCCTTTTCTATCTTCACAATAATCCTGTCAATCTAAAAAAAATTTAATTAGAAGTTTGTTTTGAAAAGTAAATACAAAAGT